>NC_047015.1:46707747-47361810 GCF_902652985.1 Pecten maximus
TCATGGGTTCTGATGATGAGACTCACATGATAGAGTTGTCTGATATGTTCTGATTACCCCAACAAACCAAATGCCCCACCTGAATATGTTTTAGCTATTCTAAACCTGATTTATATAATTACTGTAGATAAAGATATAACGAGTTTATTGGTGCAAAAAGGATAGCTGCACACATGGTACCTTATATGTTTATCATGCTATCGTCAGCTGATTTACACCTTGTTGTCTCACAAAACATGTTTCACTCAAGCCTACGGTACTACTAACAGTTTTGTATTAAAGGTATCACTTTTGCTTGTTTAGTTTGAAGAGGAACAGAAAACTGGAACATTCCCGTCAGCTGAATTTGATCCACAGGAGCAAGCAAAGTTAAAACGAGATATAAAGAAGCTTCAGCGCAAGTAAGTACTCCCTATATCTAAAAACATTTTTTATAGTCCTGAATAATAAAGCAGATCAAATCATTTTAAATGCTATTGTTAATCATGTGGAAAATGGGTCATTCAGCATGCATTATATGTATCAAAATTAGTTGTCACTGGTACAGAATTTTGTCCGTGGATACCCAAGTTTTAATACCCGACCTGTACCCCGGGTACCTGCCATATTTCAACCAAATCAAATTTATAACAGGGAAGCAATAATAGAATAAACACTTTTTTGGTGATAGTATTTTATTCTTTTCCTGCAGGCATTAATTGACTGTAAATAAGTTTGCAGTAATTTTGTCTTTGATCAGTTCATCACAAGCAAATATTGACTTCATGCACAGCATGAAATATGTAATAATTTCTTACAGACACCGTCTTGTGTTATCCATACCTTTGGACATGAACAAAGGTTGTCAGGATGAAATCTGTTATAAGAAATCAAAATTATAACTATGTTGCATTTGAACACATTAATAAAGCTCTGTTGAGTGTAAACAGAATAAATGACTGGGATATTGTATTTTTGTTTATGTTTTTGACCATTGACACTTGATGATGACAGAGTATTTCCCATTTTGATGGGTAAATAATGTACCTGGGGGCACATTTTTGAACCAGGGACGGGTTCTCGTCAAACCAGACCCGTGTTTGGGTACTCAACGGCCCTAATCAAAATTGATCTTTTCTTATTTTTTTTACAGAGAGGTTGCATTGCTGAACAAAGAATTACCCAAGAAGAAGTCCAAACGTCCATCGCAGTTAGGTCATATCAAAGAGAAGAAGTCCAAAAAGAAATTTCAGATAAAAAGAGTGAAGGAAAAAAATAAAAAGAAAGGAAAACATTAGAAAACATGTTGTTACTTTTTTGTATAGTTTTGTTTTAATGATCGTATCCAGACTGTCTACAGATGATGAGGCCATTCAAGGGCCAATGAGCCATCCAAATTAAGTGTCATAACTTGACATGGTAAAGCACTTCACTCAATAACATTACACTGAAAACAGGTTTGAAAGAACCCAACCCATTAGAAGTTGAATTTTAAAACAATAGTAAATACCAACTTAAGGACTTTGTCTTATGTGACAAATGCCATCCTTGGGTGAATGCTCTGAACCAAGCAAAAAGTGGGGATTTGTGATGTTGAGTAATTAGTAAATGAGAAAACAAAAGATAGCCCATATTTTAATCAGATGTTTTTGTCGCTGTTTTAGCCCCAGGGGAAGGCACAAAAGAAAGTCTATTATGTAGGATTCGCACATGAGTCGCCTCTTACGACATGCAGTGGATAGCAGCAGTTGTATTCTTTTATAAATCCCCAACCTGCAGGGATTTATTGATATCTAGGGGGAAATGTCAATATTAATCCGCTGAGCCTTTTTTCACTGCGCATATGCTAATTTATTCGCAGTACCAGTTTACTAAGTTAAAGAAGGGAGAGGTGTAAATATGCTTTTGATAAATCTCCAACCTGCAGGGATTTATCGATATCTAGGGGGAAATGTCGATATTAATCCGCTGAGCCTTTTTTCACTGCGCATATGCTAATTTATGTCTATGATTCCTAAAATAACTGATTTTACCAATGCCATTGAAATCCACTGGAATCAGGATTGCCATCAACCCTTTCCTTTATTATATTTTACATATTTTGAAGAAGAATTAAGCATTGAAATCACATAGTCCCTGTTCAGCTTAAACAGAAAAGATAGAATATGTATCAGAGATCTTGGCACCATGTATCTTACAAATTACCCACAAGAGTAGGATCATACACAATATATTATCCGGAGACTCGTCTTTATAACCAAAATTTTATTTTACGCATTGTTGGCTCACCTGCCCAAAGGTTAATTGTCTGTGGAGCCCCAGCTTTTCCCTTTAAGAATTTCTTCTCAATAACCAAGAGGCCCAGGCCGATATTGGGCCAGTAGTATGCTGGGACAAATGGCTACCAATTCTTTTTACCCTAGTAAATGAATGACTTTGACCTGATATCAAGTTCACAGGGTCAAATGTGTTTAAATCTTTTAAAAAAACTTAATCTTAAAGGTGCAGGTTCATGGTATGTGTGTAGCAACATTCTATGCTAGGATGAAGAGTTACCAAGTTTATTAAAATGAATTACCTTTGCCAACTTTCATAGTCATGGGGGTCAAATGTGCAGAATTCTTTGAACAAAATCTTTTTATTAACCTAATACCAAGGGCCCTGATATAGGCCAAGTAGCATACTTAATTGGATGAGGGGCTACCAATTAAAGTTTGTTCAAATGAATGACCTTGATCTACTATGAAGGTTACGGTGGTCAAATATGTTACCTCTTTAGTAAACTTAATTGATTTAAATGAGAGACACAGAGTCATTGTATTGGTCTGTGTTCGGAAATGAATTTTTGGTCTTTGATCTTCCGAATTCAAAAAAGGCTGTCCAAAGCAAGATTTAAGTTAGAAACCACCATGCATACAAAGATTGAATTTGATTTTCCTAATAAAGCTTAAGATATTGTGCAAAACCATTTTTCATATATGCATGTACATGTATATACAAAAATGTATATTTAGAATGGTAATGGATATAAAAGCAGTCAAAAAGCACACTTCCATAATAAAGCAAGTAATTTGATTGTTCCTAAGGAAATTTAATACAAAGCAATTGTGTCTAAACTAATTTTCTGTTAATAGTAAAGGACCTTCATAGTTGATCTTCACACAAGATAAACAATCCAAAGAAAGCACTTTAATTACAGATACAAAAAAAAATGCAGATTTTATTTATTTTATAACAATTACAAAACAAGTTCTATCAGTTTATATTAATCACTCTTATGAGTCCGGATGGAAGAACGTGAAGGGTCTTACTGTGGGAGGAAACCCGGAGAACCAGAGAAAACCAATATGGTCAGGCAGGTGATCACATACCTTTTTACCTTCGATCAGATAATTGAACCCCGGCTGCCTAGGAGAAAGGCACGTGTGTTACCACTGTGCCACCTGATGACCCTAGGTATAAGTATATAAGTTCAGTTACCACATCCAATGGTATTATTACACAGCATTACACAGAAAGTCCTTATTTGGGAAGGAGACACAACCAATGGCCGATGCCAGCAAAATGATAAAATGATTTGGTTTGGTTTGGTTTATTTTGTTTAACCTCCTATTAACAGCTAAGGTCATTTAGGGACGGCCTCCCGTGCATGCGATATGCATGTTTGTGGTGAGTGCGTATGTGTGTTTTGGGAGGCTGAGGTATGTTCGTGTTAAGTCTCCTTGTGATAGGCCGGAACTTTTGTCGTTTTATAGTGCTACCTCACTGAAGCATACTGCCGAAGACACCCAGCAGCACACCCCACCCGGTCACATTATACTGACAACGGGCGAACCAGTCGTCCCACTCTGTGTATGCTGAGCGCTAAGCAGGAGCAGCAACTACCATTTTTAAAGACTCTGGTATGTCTCGGCCAGGGGACAGAACCCAAAGCCTTCCTCACAGGGGCGAACGCTCAACTAAAGGCCAAAAGTGAGGCAGTGTCATGGGAGACGTTAGGAAGAAGAAAGTTGTTAAGAAAGAAGAGAAAAGATAAGATCCCAAATTTAGTCGCCTCTTACGATCATGCAATGGGGGCAGCAGGTACAATTCTTACGCCCTACCTGCATTCCCAATTTTGACAATACACAATGCTTGAATATAGATTTTTTTTCAAAATATATAGTGATTTAATTTGAAATTCTGCAATTCAGCGATTAGGACAATCTGTCTTTATAATATAGTATAGTTGCTCTTGACAGTTACATATATTAAACATTAAACATTCATAATTCAGAAATCTATTTTAATGTTTAGCAAAAAAAAAAAAACACATACACACACACAAATTAATATAATAGTTCTGTTTATTGAGATTCGGCTACCAAACATTGAGAACATACAATTAATGCAGTGTAAGAAAATTTACATCAAACATTGTATACAATATGAAATTGACATTACTGCTTGCACACATTGTACACATATGTATATTATATATAATGAGAAACAAGATATCAACAATATAATATTTACAATATATAATAACCATGGTCATCTCTCAATAATAATTGGACATTTTTAACATCTTTCTTTTTCCAAAAATAGATGTACATTGAACTACATATCAGTATTTTAATATTAATAATACATGAAAATAAAATTGATTTACTTTCATACTTCCAATACATGAAAATAAAATTTATTTATTTTGAAATCCATACTTCAAATTACAATGTACTTGCAAAATGTAATTTTATATCAACTCTACATGTAATATCTTGATTTTCATTTCAAATTATATTTTCTTCAAGTAAATTCTAAACATTAATTTGCAATTTTGTATGAAAATAATTCGGATTACGACAACAGAAATTATTACTTTCAAGGCATGTCTTCAATAACAAATTACACAACATTGAGATTCATCATAGTTACAAAGAGGGCAAACCTTGTGTAGATATATATAAACTAGTATTATGCTGATGAAGATAATATCAATGAAGATATACAATAATTCACTCTTCATATAGAGTAACAAGGGGAATGTCTATATAGTAAACAACGTGGCTGGACATGTTTACACAAAACATATCACAGAAAATTAGCACATACAATCACCCTTATTTTCGGAAACTTTTTCTTCGGTTAGTAGATATAAATCGTATATCAGCCTACATACATGAATGTGATATGTACTAGCACAGCCAATGTTCATGTGTGACATTTCAATTGATGTGTGACATTTCCAAGCCTTCTGTATAATGTGATTTTTACTTTCTTCTACTAGTCACTGAAAGTCACATATAAATATTTCTGTGACTTGTTATGTGTGCCTATATAATGAAAGGCCACCTAAACTTTCATGGTCCATAAAACCTATCAACAACTTAAGACTTATGCCTTACAACCTGGGTAAGTTTTTCACATCTGCAGTTCAACATAAAACATATACTGTATATACTTGTCCAATAATAACCCCACATCTTCATCAATTTCAAAAAAGTGGTACGCAAATAATCGATAATAATGATTGTGTACATGTTGTCCCCATCATGTCCTTCATGCTCCTGAATGGTTGTTGAGACTTTCTATCAATTCTTAATTTTCCATGTCTAAATCAAAACAAGCAAGAGGCCCAGAGGGCCTCAATCGCTCACCTTGGTAGTGATCCTTTAGACCAGGTAAGCTAAAAATGGTTGAAATTTGAATTTCAATTCTCTACTGTCCATGATAACAAGCTTTTAATGCATCCTGTATAACAGTAAGGTCAGCTTGGTAAGAATTGATCCTCCTTCAAAATTTTTTTTTTTTTTTTGCTCAGTGGAAATACAAGATGTACTGCATCATTGCAGGTACATCAAAGTGATATGTTTTATGAGAAAGTTTGGTATGTTTGTGTCAACGTATTTTTTGTTTCGATATATTGTGTTTCTAAGTTTGCATTATGTGTGTAAATATGGTACAGTTTGTGTCGGTATATATTTGCATGGCTATGTGTATGAGTATACAAGTATATTTGTTAATATACATATATGTTAATGTATGAATATAGTTAAATATTTGTTTGATACATGGCGAAAAAAAATGGAAATCTAACCAAAAAAATCACAATTATTTGAGGAGGTGGTGAAATCTAGCCAAAAAAATCACAATCATTTGAGGAGGTGGTATCAATTTGAGAACAGATAGCTGTACTTACTACATACTAATCAATATCAATTAGGCGATGTTTTGAGATTACAACAATTAATGCAAAATTTAATCTAAATGAGCAAATCAGAAAAGACACCAGCTGAACAGGATATGTGCACATGATTTTGTTATATCTAATGTGTATCAAAAATAACTTCATATAAAAAATAATGGCTCATGCGGATAGAATCTAATCTAATTCAGACTGTGATGTTCATAATACACACGAAACTCTGTTGTACAAATGAACTGTCCAAGCTGCTAATACCATTCATGTATCATGCATCAACTTTCTGAATTTCTGAATTTTTAGCTGTAGACTAACAGTTTTACTTATCAACAGTAAAAACTACCCATGCATCAATTCGCCAATCTGTTTTATCAATTAATCATTTCAACAGTAAGTCTGCAGAACAGTCTTGCTAATTAAACTTCTAAAGTTCATACATATTGACAATGATGGGGAATTATTGAAATACTTTGTGTAAATAAAGTAATATCTAAATGTTATTCTTACTATTTTATTATAAGGGGTGGTCAACTGCAATCACAGGATATATATTGCATAATTATGAAAATATGTATCTCATTATTATATATAAGTACTTACTTTTATACTGGTTATTCTGATTTTAACTTCCATGATCAATAACCCTATACAAAGTAGAATATCTGGTCGAGTATTAACAACTGTGTCAGTCTAGGTGTTATATGATACATCTTCCTGTTTTAATTGTCAATACCCTTAAACATTACGTTATATATGAAAAATAAGTCTCTGATCTACAGGTATTAAAGATAGATATAGGAAAGACTTAATCTTAGGCAATATTGGAATATGTCACCAGACCTGTTTCATATATATATCAAGGAATTTAACTGGTATTAATATATCAAACCAAACAGACCGGACACCGCGATGTGATATTATACATCTCTACTGGACATGATATACAACAATATATATTCATCTAGTTATGGTGACACAAAAGTACATTGGAAACAAGTTATTTCATATAAACAGATATTTGCATAAATGTAAACAATGAGGCGAGTTTTAGGTACACAAAATAATGCTGCATGACATTATCAGAAGTTTTACACCAACTAAGGATAACTGACTGCATAATAAAATTCAATAACAACCACCTTTCCACCCTCCCTTCTGTAACAACCTGTTTGATATTTTGAGTTGACAACTACCAACTTCCCACTGTCCACACCCAAATCCCACCCTCCCTTCTGTAACAACCTTCCAACTGTCCACACCCAAATCCCACCCTCCCTTTCGTAACAACCTTCCCACTGTTCACACCTAAATCCCATCCTCCCTTCTGTAACAACCTTCCAACTGTCCACACCCAAATCCCACCCTCCCTTCTGTAACAACCTTCCAACTGTCCACACCCAAATCCTACCCTCCCTTCTGTAACAACCTTCCAACTGTCCACACCCAAATCCCACCCTCCCTTCTGTAACAACCTTCCCACTGTCCACACCCAAATCCCACCCTCCCTTCCATAACAACCTTCCAACTGTCCACACCCAAATCCCACCCTCCCTTCCCTAACAACCTTCCAACTGTCCACACCCAAATCCCACCCTCCCTTCCGTAACAACCTTCCAACTGTCCACACCCAAATCCCACCCTCCCTTCCATAACAACCTTTCAACTGTCCACACCGAAATCCCACCCTCCCTTCCCTAACAACCTTCCAACTGTCCACACCCAAATCCCACCCTCCCTTCCGTAACAACCTTCCCACTGTCCACACCCAAATCCCACCCTCCCTTCCGTAACAACATTCCAACTGTCCACACCCAAATCCCATCCTCCCTTCTGTAACAACCTTCCCACTGTCCACACCCAAATCCCACCCTCCCTTCCATAACAACCTTCCAACTGTTCACACCCAAATACCACCCTCCCTTCTGTAACAACCTTCCCACTGTCCACACCCAAATCCCACCCTCCCTTCCATAACAATCTTCCCACTGTCCACACCCAAATCCCACCCTCCCTTCCGTAACAACCTTCCCACTGTCCACACCCAAATCCCACCCTCCCTTCCGTAACAACCTTCCAACTGTCCACACCCAAATACCACCCTCCCTTCCGTAACAACCTTCCCACTGTCCACACCCAAATCCCACCCTCCCTTCCATAACAACCTTCCCACTGTCCACACCCAAATCCCACCCTCCCTTCCGTAACAACCTTCCCACTGTCCACACCCAAATCCCACCCTCCCTTCCGTAACAACCTTCCAACTGTCCACACCCAAATCCCACCCTCCCTTCCGTAACAACCTTCCCACTGTCCACACCCAAATCCCACCCTCCCTTCCCTAACAACCTTCCAACTGTCCACACCCAAATCCCACCCTCCCTTCCGTAACAACCTTCCAACTGTCCACACCCAAATCCCACCCTCCCTCCCGTAACAACCTTCCAACTGTCCACACCCAAATCCCACCCTCCCTTCCGTAACAACCTTCCAACTGTCCACACCCAAATCCCACCCTCCCTTCCGTAACAACCTTCCAACTGTCCACACCCAAAGCCGACCCTCCCTTCCCTAACAACCTTCCAACTGTCCACACCCAAATCCCACCCTCCCTTCCGTAACAACCTTCCAACTGTCCACACCCAAATCCCACCCTCCCTTCCCTAACAACCCTTTGCAGTTATAAACAACATAAATGGTCCAAAAGCAATATCGAAAAGGCAATTTTTGAAAAAAGATTAACAATCAAAAAGCTGTTCTGTCAGCTTCAGTTGAAACTTATTTATAAAGTACATATTTAACAACATTCTAAGTATTTAAGTGATCCAAATACACTGTATCAACAAAACCTATAAACCAATCTGAATTTAATTTTTAAACACAGTTACTGATACCATTAAAAAGTTCAATGAAAAATCACATATCTTTTGAATTTTGTTCCTCAGATTCAACTTGACTGATTGGCATTACTTTATACAGAAAAAATGGTTTACAGACAGAATGTAAAGAAAAAAAATTTTTTTTTTAGAAAGTTTGCATGATAAAAATTCTAGAAAGGTTGCATGATAAACGGAGAATTTACAGATTCGTTGACTCACTATTTTAATTAGTTTGATCATCAACTCATTAATGAACCACTGTACAGAGTGTACATTTGTAATATACATAAGCTTGAGGACACACAGATCTTTTGAAATTGTTTTGATATATAGGAACGATATACATTTTAAGAACATATTAATATGTAAGCAATGGAAATGAATAACTGGGTACATGAATCTATATCAGCAAAATCTAATATACTATATACTGGCCGATATAAATGTATAACAAAAAGCATATAAAATACTAATGAGAGATTCTGTTCCTCGTGAAAATCGGGTATTATAAAACACTTCATACTGTGCTGTAATGGTCCACACATTTTTATCATATACCACAGCATGTTGTCAAGCTAGAAAACTATCACCAGATATTACTCGTTGTAAATTAAGTCATTTTAATCTGTCTTCAAGATAAATATTGCTACGAAAAATTTTAACACAAACCAATGATGGTAAATACTGTTAAAATTTTAAAGTTTACTCCATATTATTACCAGTAAATCTTTTAAATGTCATCTTTTAGACATTTAAAACTAAATTTCTTGATGATAAGTTAGTCCAGCATCCAGCAATCCTGGTATTGTGATTAACAAAAATACAATAATACCAGTCTTTGACATAATCTGAGCACTTCTCTTATTTAGCGCCAAAATAACAAGATGATGGACAATCCTGTTTTACAGGTATACAAATTATTTGTAACATCTATTACAATTGTCCAATAAATAATCCAATGTAACTACATTCACTATGTAACAGTTATAACAGTACATGTGTATTAAATACAAATTGTAAATGAAAAAGTAAAAAAAAAAAAAAATAATAATGATATTTTTTTTAATATTTTTCCATCTTTCACCAAACACATTGATATACAAATGTACAACATACTGAGTAAATGAATGAAAATAAAAGATGTTTTTATTTATATACAATATATATAAGACTAACAATTTTGTTAAATGCACACACAGGTATTAAAAAAAGGCTTCCTGAGAATAGACCAGAACATACATAGTTACAAAGAAGAAAAGAAAATTTCTATAAGTCCTACATAAACAATATCAAACCTACTGGAACATTTATTGCTTTCTATGTATACTTGTAAAGAAACAACACAGAAATACCCAACAAAAACTTGTACTGCACCAATAAATCTCAGAAACCAGCACTTCATAACAACAAACCCATAATGTCATTTTCCTTATTTCTTGTGTTGTGTATTTTATACAGAAAACACATGTTTTAGAGTAAGGAATTAATTATGAATAAAAAATACACCAAAATGTACCTCTCAAAACCAAAAATAAGAAATGCAGATTATGAGCAATATTTGTAAAATTTGAGATTTCTTTCAAAATTGCATGCCTAAGTAACTTTACATTACCAGGTAATAAGGAGAGTAAGCCTTAGACTAACTTTGGACAAAATCTGTATCAGAAAAATGAATAAAAGAGAAGGGCTTTAACTTCTATCAAACTACAACACATTGATATCAATAACTCATATGGGCATGACTACCTTGGCTACTGATCATTATACAAAGTTTCATACATATTTATATCGATCAAGTCAAGTAGGGGTATTTCAGACTTTACAAAAGAATATCAGGGAAGGGACATAACTCCCAAGGAAATCCTCCAAATCACAACATAGATTGCACGAACAGATTTGAACTGAAGTTCTAGTAATGTTAACAATGTGTCATAAAATATTTGAGAAGGCAAGCAGTATTGCATATTATAGATAAACCTCTGTCCACAGTTAGTTACCATATTTATGCTTCAATAAGCCCATGCCTGATAATAAGCCCACCTATTTATACTGCTGATCAGAACTTAATCATTTTTCTGTACTATCTACCAGGGCTTACTACAGGATGAATACAGTACATGGACGGATATCCTGATATACCCCACTACCCACCTAACTTTATCAGGTCATAATAACTCAGTAATTTCCACTTTGAACGATACCACAGAGTTCTCTACTAAAAGACAATATCACAGAACACTGTAAGTGAGTGTAATTAAATGAACCTGTATGAAGAGACTAGACAATAATATCATATTTCACATTACATCTAATAGTTAAGAAACCTGTATAACTGCCTATCACCTCTTGTAATAAAATAAAAAATTTGTGATCAGAGACTGTATTTAAATTCTTTGCAGTCATATTGTGTAAGTTAAAAACAACAGTCAAATATTTCCATAAAAATCACCAAAAAAAAACAGAAAACAAATGTAGTGGTAGAGACAGGTAAATTGGTGCTCTTGGTGATTATGACTCAAGTCATGCTGAGATGGGTAGGCTTAACTATTGCATACAGGTTAATACAACATATACAGATGTATAGGGAAAAAAACTTCTATATGATGTCTCAGATTTAATTTCCCATTCCATTTACAAAACCTTTTTCAAGACTTCTGATTTTATTTCACCAGTTATTAATGTAAATTTGTTAAAATATAATGCTCTTGTACATTTCCGTCCTGAGATA
The DNA here is from genome assembly GCF_902652985.1 of Pecten maximus. Taxonomy (NCBI): domain Eukaryota; kingdom Metazoa; phylum Mollusca; class Bivalvia; order Pectinida; family Pectinidae; genus Pecten; species Pecten maximus. The sequence continues at coordinate 46,719,515 of NC_047015.1, forward strand.
TATATCATGTTCTCGACATTTTATTTGCTTGTACCAAACAGATATGAATACATATTGTATTTCCTTTTCCATTTTTAATTTATCAACGGATTGATATTTCTTTAAAACACCAAAATGTTAGTATTATAGAGAGTTTTGATATACATTGATTAAGAAACTAAATTAGTATATATACAACAGTTTGTTCTTATTACTATTCCAGTTTACTGTGTAATGTCAGCATGACATTTATAAAACAGTCTATATCCTTAATACTGTATTATTGTTTATATAGTTAATACTATTATTACTGTTTATTATAAATCCAAAACAATAACAGATGCACCATTTCTTCCCTTTAAAATGTTGTAATTATTTCTTCTGATTTTGTGCAAGTGGAAACAATTTTCCCAAGTATAAATATTTTCTGATTGGGATAAATACATTGTTCTTGTTAGACATCTAAAATATATGACGATGAGTTTCTTGTGTCCAGTAGTTGTCTCCCTTAGGATTTCTCTGGCTGTTCTAGTGGTTCATGGTTAGTCCTACTTGGTCAACATTCAGGGTGGCAGCAGTGCTGTACGGGTCTATATCCGAATCCTCTTTCAGGGGACAGTAGTCAAAGTTTGTCTGCTCTCCAATATCAGGGCTGCGTTCAGGCAATCCAGATATCTATAATTGTTAATTATTCAAAAAGTTAATGACTATGATAGATTAACAAGCATGTGGGATATTTGTGTATGTGCAAGTCCACAAATAATTAACCAGACAGATTTTGTTACTTGATGGTAAATTATAGATATCTTATTAATCTTTGATCATTTGTTTTTAAACAAATGTCATTTCTTCCGAGTGTCTCCCCTTAGAGATAAATTATATACTCTACTTTAAATATTGTTAGTTTACTTTTCCACATTTATACAATTCTACAATGTCTAAAAATAATGAAAAAAATATAAAGAAAATGTTCAGGTAATCATTTGAATTTATTCATATGAAACACTATAGCTATCCAGGAATGTGTCCACATAAACTCTGACTGAAAGTCATGGGTGGGATGGGAGGGGGCTTAACACAAGAAAATTAACTTCAATAAAGTCTAAATATGTTAATCCTACTGAACAGAAATACATACTCCTGTTCTTATTATTAGGCATGGTATTATTACCAGATACATACAGTACCTGCTACCATTCACAACTTACCATATAAGGTCATAATTATACACACTGTAATATCAGCAATGTCACAATATTACCTGGTAACTTACCTATACCTGTCCGCCGCCCTCCTGTAGTGTCCCCACCCAATATTAACTTACCTATACCTGTCCGCCGCCCTCCTGTAGTGTCCCCACCCAATATTAACTTACCTATACCTGTCCGCCGCCCTCCTGTAGTGTCCCCACCCAATATTAACTTACCTATACCTGTCCGCCGCCCTCCTGTAGTGTCCCCACCCAATATTAACTTACCTATACCTGTCCGCCGCCCTCCTGTAGTGTCCCCACCCAATATTAACTTACCTATACCTGTCCGCCGCCCTCCTGTAGTGTCCCCACCCAATATTAACTTACCTATACCTGTCCGCCGCCCTCCTGTAGTGTCCTCACCCAATATTAACTTACCTGTACCTGTCCACCGCCCTCCTGTAGTGTCCCCACACAATATTAACTTACCTATACCTGTCCGCCGCCCTCCTGTAGTGTCCTCACCCAATATTAACTTACCTGTACCTGTCCACCGCCCTCCTATAGTGTCCCCACCCAATACTAACTTACCTGTACCTGTCCACCGCCCTCCTGTAGTTTCCCCACCCAATACTAACATACCTGTACCTGTCCATCGCCCTCCTGTAGTGTCCCCATCCAATATTAACTTACCTGTACCTGTCCACCGCCCTCCTGTCCTGTAGTGTCCTCACCCAATATTAACTTACCTGTACCTGCCCACCGCCCTCCTGTAGTGTCCTCACACAATATTAACTTACCTGTACCTGTCCCCACCCAATATCAACTTACCTGTACCTGTCCATCACCCTCCTGTAGTGTCCTCATCCAATATGAACTTACCTGTACCTGTCCCCACCCAATATTAACTTACCTGTCCACCGCCCTCCTGTAGTGCCCTCACCCAATATTAACTTACCTGTACCTGTCCACCGCCCTCCTGTCCTGAAGTGTCCTCACCCAATATTAACTTACCTGTACCCGTCCATCGCCCTCCTGTAGTGTCCTCACACAATACTAACTTACCTGAACTGTCCCCACCCAATATCAACTTACCTGTACCTGTCCACCGCCCTCCTGTAGTGTCCTCATCCAATATTAACTTACCTGTACCTGTCCCCACCCAATATTAACTTACCTGTCCACCGCCCTCCTGTAGTGCCCTCACCCAATATTAACTTACCTGTTCCTGTCCACCGCCCTCCTGTAGTGTCCCCACACAATATTAACTTACCTGTACCTGTCCACTGCCACCCGGCACACCATACTGTGGGTTCTCAAATGCCACAGAATCTGGTCGAGAGAAACTTTTTAATCCTCCTCGTTTCCTAAAATTAGAAACAATATATTAAATTCAAAATGAAATTGGAGTAACCTTTGATAGTATAGAATAACAACATATTAAAATGCAATAATCTATGTACTGTATAGTGATTGTATTTTGCAGATTTTTTTTTTCGCTACATTCCGAGTTTCCACTAAAATCTGCAAATTCTAAACACCAGTGAAATATTTAGCAAGAAGATGTGTCAAAGTACCGTATCGTTACTCTTTGAAATTGTAACTCAGCTTTACCTAATTTTAGAACACATGTTAATCGAATGAAAAATAAAAGTTGGGATGTGAAATATATTCCGACTCACTCCTTTTACGTGCAAGGTACCTGTGAATATTTTGGAATGAAATAACTGGTGTACGACAGCAATCGGGACGGTGTATACAAAACACAAGATTTTTGCACACATTGACAAGCTGTGTCCCCCTTCTTAAACAGATTTACTCACAAACAATTATACAAAAGAAAGCATTGCAAAGCAAACTAGCAAACAATAACTGAAAATGATATTGATATATAACAGATCCGTATATTATAGGAAGAGGTGTGTGAAATTTAACCACCAAAAATATGTTCCCAAAACAAATACACAAAATATTGACCCCCACGAATTTAAAGCCCTATACAGTACATCTATAACTACTCTTCAAGAGTGCGATGTAGGACATTTCATGCTCTAACAGTTTGATGCATAATTTGTACTGAAAAAATATTTCTGAAAATCAGGCAGCATGTCATTTCCATATTGTTCTCACCTGATAAATAGGAAGCCCAGCACTGCTGCTGCTACAACCACCAAGATGACAATGATCACACCGACCACTACGCCAGCATTGGGCCCTCCTTTCTGTCCAGCAGTAGTAACCTTAGGTGCTAATATAGAAAAAAAAATAACATCAAAATTTTTGGAGTAAATTAATGTGGACTATTCTGGCACCTTGTAAAACCAAGAATTACACATAATTGTATGTGTGGTCGCCTGTCCCGCTTTGTCACACATAATTAAGAAATTATTAATATAAAAAGCATTTGACATATAGTACTTAATTAGGGATATATCTAAAGACACAAATGAAACTGAAGGTCAAATCCCAAAGTGCTGTCAGAATGGCTATGTGCTGCCTTTCCGATATCCATCGTAGGCGACACAAAAACTGGGATTAACAGCATTGTAATGTATAGATATTCTCACAGGTAAACTTTAGAATACCCAACAAAAAGGTGTAAAATTTAAAACAGAATACACAGGGAGGTCTTGTCTCCTAATTTATGAACTGATAACAGAATGGGATACCGGTAAGTCCTGTTGACCATTGGACAGCGAGTATTACCAGTAAACTAGTGAAACAAGACCCAATATCAACAGAACCATTCTCCCTTAAGATGATCACTTCATCAGCTCCACAAAGTAGTATAGCTACAAATGTTCTCTTCATAAAACTATATCTGTTAAGTGACATCTTTTTAAAAATACCTCCATTAAGAGACCACCTCTATTAACAGAAAACTACCTCTTTTAAAAGACCATTTCTCTAAACAGACCACCTCTGTTAAAAGACCACATCTATAGAGACCACCCTTATAAAGAATACACCTCTGTTGAGGGACCATATTTATTGATAAAACTACCTCTTCAAAGATACCAACTTTGTTAAGACAGTGACTTCTGTAAAGAGCTCGGCTACATATGATATAAATGTTGTGTTAATAGTGAGTCTCCAAACAACTAAGATTATAAGAATACAGAAATTACAAAATATACTGACCATGAGATTTAACTAAAGCAACCATTAATAAACATCATTTCCCTTTTTATAAATATGGATATCACATTAAAAAAAAATTGTTGCACTGGAAAACATCAAGGGAGATAATCATAAATACCATTCTTAGTTAGAACTAGAATTTTAGTTGAGTTGCTTCCTCTCCCAAATCCATTGTTTGCCGACACTTGGATGCTGTATAGGGTAGCATAGTTAAGATCCGTCAGTATCAATTTGATTTCAGTTGTGGTTTGCTTAAATAAAAAAAGTTATAAGTAATGTTTTTATAATTATGTATAAATAGCTGGTTCGTACCAAAGGTGGTCACAGCTTAAGTAATAAAATACTGGAAAACTATCGAATTTCACATATGAAGTTTCTGTCTCTTTCTCAGATTTTATACTTGACAGTCTAGCATCTAGCTTTACCATGAAAGCATTTGCTTACAAATAGCTATATAATGGTCTACAATCTTTTATTGATATTCTGACCATATGTACCGAAAGCTGGGAGACATTAATTATATAACATAGTGTGGAAATAGGAATCGAGCGTGAGAATCTTCCCAAGTCTTCTGATGTCATTGTATAGATTAAACTTTTTCCCAGATAGATCTTCTAATTGATGTCTATTTCATGATTGTTTTCTCTTTTTATGTTTGAATCTGTTGTTGTTTTCTTTTGAATATGTCTTTGTTTGGTCATGTTGTTTACATCATAACACACTGCATTAAGGGATTCAGAAGCTAAATCTACAGATTAATTTGTCGGCCTGACAATTCAGACTAGAGGATTTCCATCAATATCTGTGTAATTACACATTTTTTTCAGAACCCAACATAACATGAAGTTTAATCAAGAATGTACCAGGCAACATTTTGTATTTTGTTCAATATTATCAGAAAATTGCCATTTGCTTACAGCGGTTACCACCTTTAAGAAATCTAGGTTATTACTGTATATACAGAGAGCTATACCCCGGTATTGTAAAACATTAATAATAATTAATGCTATTTGTTTATTTTCAAAAATCTCAAAGGTCGTCTTAATTAGGATCTGGCCAATGTTTGTTTCAAGAAATACAAATCTGGACCAAGTTTGTTAAAAGAAATCATAATTTAGACTACTTTTGTTAAGAGAAACCATAATTTGGACAACTTTTGTTTAGAGAAATCATAATTTGGACATCTTTTGTTAAGAGAAATCATAATTTTGACAACATTTGTTAAGAGAAATCATAATTTGGACAACTTTTCTTAAGAGAAATCATAATTTGGACAACTTTTCTTAAGAGAAATCATAATTTGGACAACTTTTGTTTAGAGAAATCATAATTTGGACAACTTTTCTTAAGAGAAATCATACTTTGGATGACTTTTCTTAAGAGAAATCATAATTTGGACAACTTTTGTTAAGAGAAATCATAATTTGGACAACTTTTGTTAGAGAAATCATAATTTGGACAACTTTTCTTAAGAGGAACATTTGGATGTGTACCATATTAGAAGCTCCCTTTGTGCTATAGTAGACTGTATAACTTTCTGCTGGCCCTTTGAGTGGTGGCATCCATGTCAACATGATATCATTGTAGTCCTTCAAAGTTCCTTTCACAGTTAGTGGCTCGGATGGCGGAATACCTAAAACAACAACAATCAGTTTAATGTAATATACTTTGTTAGCTGGTGAACTTCACAATGAATTTCATGGCTATGGCTTTTTAACAAGTGTTATAAAAGGCTTTAGCTAATTTCCCTATAGTTACAGTATAGTTAACAAAAAACGCATCAATTACATGTTTTCCTTACAGGAAAATATATCCTGTGTAAGAAGTATCCTTTATCCTGTGTAATATTAATCAGGAAATGAGCACTGAACTGTTTGATAAAGAAAGGAAGTAAAAATGTAACAAGGTTAACAAGGCAGCAAATGACAGCCACGGCCACCACATGTACAGACCCTGAAGCGTTTAACGTTCCCTCCAAACGCGGACGAAACGCAAAACGAATTGGGAAAACCAAACGCAAACGCTACTAAACGCAAATGCAAAACGCTGAACGAAAAACGCTAAACGCGTTTCCGTAAACGCAAAACGGAAAACGCAAAACGCAATACGCTCGACGATAAACGCAAACGCAAAGCGCAAAACGAAAAACCAAAACTGACAGTTATGAATGAGACCGGAAAAGCAAATCTTCATCGTAGTTACCGATCCGGAGTCCGGTCGTTAAGTGATCCGGCACTTACAAATAATATCGGTGCTTGGATTCTACGGATATCGTTATCATTTCAATTTTTCTTTTACAACTGAAAGTCGTCTCATATAACATATTATCGTTTTGCACATATATATTACTTTTCCAAAACACTATGTTAATATATATCGCGGCACTACTGAAAATCTAATCGGATAGTGTGTGATTTTGCATCTGCATTTTAGGGGGGGAAATAATAGAATTATAAATATGAGGTCAAAACACATCAGAAACATTTGGATAATTCTTCTCTGAACCTTTTTAAGACATGGAGAAAGTAGCATTAAAAGTAATAAACGGGTCTTTTTTTTTTTTTTTTTTTTTAACTTTCGACTTGTATCTCGCGAAGTCAGTAATTCACTGAAAATTTGTAAAAATACATGAAGAGTACTGCAGTAACTTTTATCCCTTTTTCCCTATCTTCAGGAAATATAAGTCTACAATCATATTATTTCTTTGGATTTTTCATAATATTGATCAGTTCCCGTGGATGTCACTCCCCGATCAGACTGTCCGTACGTAACTTTTTCATTGGTAACGCTCTGAAGGCCAGTGTGACAGTCAAGGCCCGAGAGACGAGGATCGTTCCTGATTGGTTACTGCATGTTATATAGTTGCTACATGTACATGGACTTTTTCGTAACACATGTGATGCTGTTACCTGTTCGATTATTAATTAAACAAGACTACACACGTACTACCGCACACAATCAGACGATGGCGTACTTTAGTCGGTATATGTACGTGTACGTGTACAATGTATAGTCAATAGTCATAGTAAAATGTATTAAAACTGTATGTTTTGAGTGAAAAAAACTCCCACACTCCATAGCAATGAACAAGAAATAAAATGATAATGTGTTGACATTCTGATAAATTATGGAAGTATATATATTTTCATCTACAATGTAGCCACACGTCTGCTTGACTTTAAAATCCTGTTTAACTGGCCTGCCCGGACAAATAATTGTCTTGGTGAGCAAATACATAATGTTATATTTGTTTTACGTAAATATCACAGTGTTTCAATTTTCTTGTTTCAGGTATCCCGTGGCTGAAATACGTCTGCAGAAAATCCAATCAGATGCAGTTGTCTTACCTGTATCTAGCCGTAACGAGCCTGGCTATCTTGTTTGATTTAAGCACACACATACACACTGATATATGTAACATTTTGACAATATTCATAATATAACAGGACGTACAGATATCTTGTAACATTTTGATTATTTTCGAAATCAAATGGACGTAAATATCGTACAGAGACACATATGTATCATGGACCATTTTGATAATTTCCTGAATAGAAACAGACATGTGTATCGTTAGCATGTTTATAGGTTTGTGAAACATAAAGAAAACGGGATGTACTTGTATTGTCCATGTTGGTAACTTTCTCTTTATAACGGGACGTATATATACAATAGTGGGTCACATTCTAATAATTCATTAAACAGAACAGGACGAACATAGCGTACGACTATTTTTATGGAGGCGTTTTTACGCCTGCCATATTGCGATCACCTACGAGTTGTGACATCACAATCTCTCACTTTCGTTTTCGTTATATTTCCTTTTACAGTTCATTTTGCGGTTTCTTTCGGTTCATATATGATGTAGTTGAACTATGTATGTATTTTTTAATATAACAGTATATGTATCGTGTGATATTTTGACAATTTTCTTGATACAATAATTTGTTATATCACTACAGACTAAATATGTGATATAATTGTAGTAGCTCCAGACCAATATAAAAGAATGGGAACCAAAAGGTTATTTTATTTTAGGTAATAATATGTAAAATCATATATCAGGGATATAGAATTCTCGAAAGAATTCCAGAAGTAGAAATTTGGATTAACCCATGACTAGCAAGAGGATGTCTTCATAATTTCGTCAGTTGAAAGATCGTGAGGTTGTAGTACAGAGGACGTAAAACCTGTTAAATAGATAATATGTAGAAGGAGTGGAAGCAGTCACAATGTAATTTCGGTCAGATGAATAACTTGCAGATAAATACATTGTTGTTTGATATTGACTGCGCGTGTGTCATTTAAAACAATGATTTGATAGCTTTGTCAAAAACTGAAATACATGTATATTCCAAATCTAAAAATAATAGGAACAAGTTACCCAGACGTTGTTATTTTTGTGAGTAAATGTGGCCACATCTTTATAGGTTGACGGATACGAGTTGGAAAGGATACCCGTCATCTGTTAAATTAGTCGTATTGGATTTAATCAATATTATAGCTTTGTTAGCTGTAAATATCATCGTGAATGTCTTAATGTATCGATGTTCATTGTACGTCAGTTTTCAGCCACAGTTAAATCAGAGACCTATATAATAAATATAGGTCTCTGGTTAAATCTAGATTTTCTATGAATTTCAATCAAGATTAAAAACTTGGACCCACGGACGGATAGAACATAAAAACATCAGAACACATATTAATTTGCTGATCTTCCTTGTTAATTGATAATAAACATGGTGCATTTTGCGAGTATAATATGATCGATGTCGCAAAATAGAACCATTGTGTTTGTGAGTTGTATAATGTTCCCCATTTTAATAGTGAATCGTCTGATATGGATGTAAAATTACCCCCTTTTACAAATAATACCAAACTAACAATTATATATCATATTCGAGGTTATATAAATAACTTGCTGCATTTACGAAAGCGCCAACTCTATCAAAATTACATTTGGTCAGAACGGAATGTCTACCGGACATATACCCGACACCTGCACATGGCTAATTGGGCCACCCGTGGATAATGTCTTGACAGAACACGAGTGCTTGACAGGTAAGTAGAGTACCTGTCTAACCAACGCCTCCAGCCCTTATCAAACTGTTAGATCTGATTCGGGTACAGGTACGGGACCGGGCTTGGAGCAAGCAAATACTCAAGATGCTTATTAATTAAACGTACAGTAGACTCGATATCAGCACCTTACGTATCATTGATATTACGTTATACATCGTTGGTCCAAAATAATACAAAAATATAAGATAATATTTAACACTGTTACTTTCGACAGATATTTTTAATTTGATTTTTGTTTGGGGGGGTCGATGTATGACGTTGTGTCCTTGCCATGGATATCCACTACTTTAATTATCCACGGTACAGCCTGAATTTGTTACCGTTTGGATGTCCGTCGTCCATTTGTGAAGAGAAAATTTCATAAGAAGCAAAAATTCATGCACTATGTTATTGTTGAAAGAATCTGATGTTGCCACTGCCCTAGCTAGTTACAATACACAACCTCTGCTGGTCAAGATGCCACTAATTACATGTCAATTATCTTGTTGATGAGAAGTTAGAAAATCGTCAAAATGTTACACTATGTATACCTGCTGTTCAGGAAATTATCAATCTGCTACTGTACACGATATAAAAATGTGTGATTAAATGTGTATCTCGTATTCAACAAAAATATTGTACGATACACAACTGTTTACGGACGTAAATTGAGTCTCTGATGTGTCCCATTATATTAGCAATGACGTATTTATGAAATCGATCAGATATACATGTACATGTGATATATATATGTCTGCGTATTTGGAAATTTATTAGAACGCTACCGGGTAAATATGTCAAAATATGTTAACGGATATAGGTATTAAGTATTTATCAAAAGTGATAATAGCCAGATTCGCTCAGGCCGTACACAAGTAAGAAAACTGCAGCAACTGGTTAGAAATTTGGTCCGATTTTCTGCAATCGTATTACAGCCATGGGATACCTGAAACAAGAAAATTGTAAAAGTATTATATTTATGTCAAAACAAATAACTTGTTCACTAAGATTAAGACTAATATTTTTCCAATTCCGTCAATTAACCATTAACACAGCGATGAATCCATAATGAATTAAAAGGACAACAGTGGCACTCACGGTAAGTAAGTACAGGTAGCTAAAAATATATATATCGAGGCTTTCCCGAACACGGATAATCGTCGTGCCACACCCAGCAGCTGGCTCCACTTTTAGTTTTACACGCGCATGCGTACTCAACTGTTGTCAATTCTAACAGGGAATTACATCCGGCAGACGAAACGCAAACGAAAGGAAACGCAAAACGCAAACGCAAAGTCAACTTAACGCAAACGCAAACGCAAACGAACGGAAATGAGCGCAAAACGCAAACGCAAACGAAAAACGCTCGACGAAACGAAGCGCAAACGAAACAAAACGAAAGGAACGCAAACGCAACGTAAACGCGTTTGAGGGAATGTTAAATGTTTCAGGGTCTGTAGGCCTGGCTCCCGGTGATAATTAATAACATTACCATCTATCACTTAACATACATTGGTAAAAATGAATTTAATAGTGATCTATATGTAACAGATAGCCTAGATCAAATCACATTCAACTGGAAGACAGCCAAAAACTTTGTTACCTCAAACTCGGATAATTCAAAGACCCTTCTTGATTTGAAGTAAATCCATGCAGTTCCGATGGTGAAATATTCTGCATAAAATATACCCGGTTATCTCAAATACTCAGGACACCTCAAACTGTGTTCATGATACCAATAACTTCGATAGAACCAAGATCAATTTACATTTAACTACAAAAGGCGTAAATATCAAAACCTTCTACACCCGACACAATCCTGAGAATCTCATGTTACAGTGATCTATTGGGAAGAGTTACAGTTACAACCCAAATCCTTTGACATCAGTATAATTCTTCAACATTGTGACTAATTCAAAATCAAACTAGAAATAAGACAATTTAAAATTTTACTGTTATGTCTTTTCTTCTCATGAACACATTTGAAAGCTGATAAGTACATATATAATAATTATGGTTTTAACACTGATATGCCTGATGGGGTAGGTCTGAGGTATTTTCTGGCTTACATGTCTCATACTTTTTCACTTGATTCTCTGATAGGAAAACTTTTTTTCAAAACTGGAGGTTTTTGGTATACCAGTAATTGTTGCTAAAATTTAATCATAATTATTCCTCTAGAATATTTTATCATAACCTCATGGACAGTCAATTCAGATTTAATAATAAGTTGTATTAGATAATGTATTGTCCACACCAGTACATGTATTGTTTATACAAATGTATTGTTTATAAAAGTGTATTGTTTATACAAATCTATTGTTTATATAAATGTATTGTTTATACAAATGTATTGTTTATATAAATGTATTGTTTATACAAATGTATTGTTTATACAAATGTGCTGTTTATACATTTCATTGTTTATACATTTCATTGTTTATTCAAATGAATTGTTTATACAAATGTATTGTTTATACAAATGTATTGTTTATACAAATGTGTTGGTTACAATAGCAAATGTAATATTACCTCTTATGGTGAGATTCCTGGCATATCCTGGCAGACTCTGACCAGCCTTGTTCTTGGCAATGACCCAGAATCTGTACGCTGTGATCTCCGGATATTTTAGTGACCAGGTGTGAGTAGTGTTGGTCTGTGGATCACAAAAATCACATAAATTTCACCTAAAACAAGAGGCCCATGGGCCTTAACGGTCACACTTCATCTCAGGTGACCTAAAAAAGCTGTACCTGTCCAATAATGAACAAAACTGTGCCATACAGGTGTTTTACACTTATATGACCTTTAAGTGATACTAAAACCCAATGGACTTAACAAATGTTGAATCATAAAAGGTTAATAATTTAACCAGTTGATTACATAATTATTTTACATGTTATTTAATTACAATTTGTACAATGTCAGGTACAGGGAAAAGTTTCCTGTGAAATCTGGTTGGAACGAATAACTTTTTAAAAAAATTTACATACTTTTACCAGTATTTAGTGAAAATCACCAAGAGTATTTGATTAAAAGACCATGATTAGTGAGGTAAGGAACTTTTTATATGCTTCAATTAGTGTACCTATCCTCCCTGAAAAAGGTGGGGGTGTGCTTATAGGGACAGGTATATTAATTAGGTCAAATACAGCCTTATAAGTAGTATTATATCCCAGTTACACATCTGGATCACTTCTGCTTTTCATACCGTTAATACATGTATCCGACACTCGTAGGAGAAATAGGGGTACTCACCACAGATACATGTTTGACCATGTTGCCATTGTATCTGTACCACACCTGGTAGAGATCAATAGTATTTTTATCAGCAGGTGGGTCCCAGTTAACCTCAATAATCTGACCCTTCAGTAGAGCCACCACATTCAATGGTTGAGAGGGTATCTTCTCTGTAGACGATACAAAGGAAAGGAAACGTAATATTGATTTCCAAAGATATGTTTCCACAGATTTTTCCTCTCAGAATTTGAACTGGAAGAGATATGTTTCCACAGACTTTCCTCTCAGAATTTGAACTGGAAACACACTAACATTATTCACTTTCATCTAAGATTGAATTCTCCATAACTGGAAAAAACACTCTAAAACATTATTCACTTTTATCTAAAGATTGAATTCTCCATAAGTTAAAAGGGAAAAATAATAGAATGTAAAAAATTCTATGATAAAATACAGTCCATAAAATTTATAAAGACAAAGATTAAAATTTGTATTACTAATAATTAGGTAAGAAATCTGACAGATTGAACCAGAATGATTTGATGAGTTCTTACCTAGACCTTCTTCAACACAGTTTAAGATAGGTTCAACCTGATCAACACATTCGTAGATTCTGGGATCATCTATATCTGGAACGACATTGCCACAGAAGTCCTGGCAGAATGTCGACACACCATTCTTCTTACAGCACTGGGTATGGTCCTTACCATCTGTAACACAATATATATAGTGTTTTCACCTTGTCTTTATCATTTTATCAAATCCTACTTCTTACTCCCCTTGGTGTGAGAAGACAATATTTGATATATTTCAAACCCTTCTCTTCTCCCGGATAAATTTACAGAAAATTTGCCTTTTTACTCATGACAACTGGATATGTTGATATATAAAATCCAGAAATATATTGTATGTTAAAGACATACCTGTGGCACATGTCACATAGTCCTCAAAGAAGGCTATACAGGGTGTGTACTTGACAGGGTCCTGTACCACTAAGGACAGGTCCACTCTATAGCTACACAGGTCCATGCAGTCCCCAGTTATGTTTCCTGTTCTTACAGCAAACTGAAATGACAACATGTACTACAGTTTATTTCTGGTATACTGTCGGCTATAAAATTATTTCATATAAAAAAGTGGTAAGGGTTATTTCCAGTGAAATATATATCCTACGAGAGGATTCCAAAAATACAGAATTTCTTCACATGTTAGGTGCTGGAGAAAACACAGCTTATTGATAAATAGTACTTTTATAATTAAATCACTCTTATGAGCAGTACCTATTTGAAGCACCTCGAGACCACTCATTGGTTATTACCGTTAAGATATTTTACTGGAATAGCCCTAAGATCAATTGCCTGATAAAAACTTAATGTAAAATCTATTCAAAAAAATAATATTATTCAAATAAATGAAATGTCAAATAATTGATAAACAAAAATTGAACAATGTCTAAAACAAAATATCTACGAATTGATATCTTTAGGCAACCACCTGGTTACTTTCTTCAGCCCTAACTTTAGACTAATCTGGTATGAGATTCAGTCATGTGACTCAGGGATTTACTCCAGGTCATGTGAGAGAATAAGGCTTTTATCAAATCAATATGTTCCCTACCATTACAAAACATACATGAAGGAGTCAAACTTAATATACTACATATTTTAAACAGGCTAATGCATACATTGCATTATACTTCTGGTGTATATCAATCAAAACTTTTCACACGTACTCTGTTCTTCAAATTCCCGATTCAAAGAAATGTCACTAATTGAAAAGGCCCAAAGGCTCCTACATGTACAGCAGGGCTCCTAGATAAGCTCCTGGAATCATCTGTAAGCATTCTCTGGACAATGCAATAAGAAATCCTCTCTATTTGACCAAAATCAAATTTCCATTTGCTCGGATTGCACAGATTTTGGTTTTAAGAGAATTCCCTTTGAAGCCTCTATTAGTGTACATTTACTATAAATGTTCATATTGATGTGGTCATTTTATTTTAGCACTCATTTCATTCCAGGCTAAAATAACTGTGCTAACTTATTATACTATGCTATCTAACACAGTCAAACCTCATTTACTCGAAGTCAGTGGGGCCATAAAAAAACCTCGAGCTGTCCTGAGTATTTGAGGCAACCAAGAATATTTTACACAGAATTTTAACTGTTGGAATTGATTGCTTACTTTGAGTAAAGCAGGGTCTTCAAGTTATCAGAGTTCTCAGAGTTCAAGATAATGCGGTTTGACTATGTGTACTATTTCTATAGCAAATAATGTATACACCAATCCATTTTTACACTAATCTGTTAGAATTTGGTAATGCGCTAAATTTAACTACACTGAAATTAGTATATTTTCATTATACGCTGTATAAGATATTACCTGACACATTCACAGCGGGAGTAGGTGTGATGGTCGGAGGAGGGGTTGTAACACTGTACTCCTCTGAAAATACAACAAAAGTGTAAAATATAGTTTGCATATACATGTATTATTTATACATATTTTAATAATTATAATTCTTACATCATTAAGATCTTTAAAGATTAGATATATTTCATCAAGTCTGATATAACTATAGAGACCTAGTTATGAATTAATCAATGACTCACAAAATAATTCATTTGTCAACGACTCACAAAATAATTCATTTGTCAATAACTCACAAAATAATTTATTTGTCACTGACTCACAAGACAATGCATTTATCACTGACTCACAAAAAAAATGGCGACACTATGGATGGAATACTTAAAAAAAACCACCCTGCTTACTTACTTTTTAATTGGACAGTTCCGTTGTGGGCTCCAAATTGATTAGAACCCTCACAGGTGTACTTCCCCAAGTCAGCATCACGCACAAGCAAAATGTGCAATTCAGCTCGTAACTCATGTGACTCTAAATCTGGATGCTGGTAAAAGGAACGTCTGTAGCTATAAGTTAGTTCTTTATCATCCTGATACCAATTAACGGTGGTGGGGAAACCTCTAAAACTGCACTGAAGGGTGGCACTATACCCCATGTCCACATTTGGCACTTTGGCTCCCTTTATCTGGGACATGGTAGGCGAGTCTACAAGCACAACCAGGACAAATACAGGTGATATGAAGAAGAAGAATTAAAATTACACTCATATAACAGGTAGATTCACAATCTTTTTTTTTTTTTTTTTTTTGCATGTTTCAAAATTTCTATTATATCGGATATACATTTCCACAAAAAAGATGTTGTTGAATATTTGTCAAAAAGTACCATTATATCTTTTAAATTTGTCTTTTTTTTCCAATATGAAAGAACACTGGTTGTGAAAACAAAATCTAGTTTTATCTTCAAAGTATAGGATATCATTACTTCATACAGAAAAAGGAACAGACAAACCCAGATGAACTTACACCTGACATTCAGGTTCAAACTCTTTGTTGAAGTGGCCAAATTTGGAACGGATGCTGTACACTTGTATAAGCCCTCTGAATCCGTGCTGGCAGTGACAGTGATGGTGCGAGAATTCTGGATCCTCTGGTTGTTCAGTATCCAGTAGACAGAGGTGGGAGTCGGACTGCCATAGGCATCACAGATCAGTTTTACAGACTGGCCCTTAGACACCACTCCCTGAGGACTCTGATAGACACTGACATCCATAAAACCTGATAACACAGCATCAATAAATCAGTATGTGACATACCAGGGAATAGGAAAACCTATAGTACATCTAATCTTCACCTCATTCTGTATATGATGGACTAGAACCAAAACTAAACATTAACAAGAGGCCCAATGTGCCTGTGTCACTCACCAGGTATTCACTTGCTTGATGATTCTTTGCCCTTTGTTAAGTCAAAAGAACTTCATTCTAGGCTTTTAAGGTAATCAGAAGAAGTCCTTCATGTGTTTGAAAAATATGACCGGTCATAACCTTGGTTGAAGGTCTTTTTGTATTGCAACATTTCTGGGGCTCCATTACAGAAACCTACCAGCCAAATATCATGATTCTTGGCCTTTTGGTTAACCAGATGAAGTCAATTTAATGTTTTAACAAATTTAACCCTTGAGACTTTGAATATGGGTCAAGGTCATGTTTCTTTTGCATAAACTTTATTCAGCATCTTCCAAAGGACCTATTAGCCAAATATCATGACACTATGACCAGTTCTCTTGATTAGTGAGAAGAAGTCTTTTAAAGGTTTTAACAAAATTGACCTCTGTGACCTTGAATATGGGTAAAGGAAATTTCACCTAGATATGACTCGAGACTTGACTCATGACCCCTGGAGTCTTGGTTACTGAGGAGAAATGGATTAACGGTTTTAAGGAATTTGACCCCTGTGACCTTGAATATGGGTCAAGGTAATGTCTTTTTGCAAACGTTATTGTACCACATCCAAAGAACCTATTGGCCAAATATCATTACTCTGGGAGACTTGGTTAGTGAGAAGAAGTTGTTTAAACGGAAAAGTTGACACTGGGCGGACGCAGGATGGATATTGGACAGACACAGGACGGACATCAGACTTAAGACAGGCAACAGATAAAGCACCATGGCATAAGCTAACTTGGCACTTTTGGCCACACGAGCTAACAATAGACCATATATCTTTATACAGGCACCAATAATATGTACACTTGCTATAAAATCTGTGATTTTCCAAACTCTTAATTTCACTATTTCCTACATAGAGGAGTTATTCTTCTTATCCACAGAATTCTTTTTCCAGTCCAGAGAACACTTTCTCCCATACACACAGTTGTCTCAGAAATTTTGATATCTCATTTCATTTAACAGTTTCAGCAACTTTAAGTCAATATCCAAGCCAATCAGACATCAAATTAGTGGACCTTGCATTCAACCTTAACCAATCAGGGACCAAGAAATATGCTATATCACTCATATCTCTTACAGTAAATCATTACATTACATCTACTACTAGAATACTGACAGGTCAACAAGGACCCCTGCTGTGTGCCTAATGTTGTATTTCAAAAAGATTGGCCCTCCGCAAGTTCTATTTTTAGCCAGTGACCTTGACCTTATTTCTGAATCAAAATCATCAGACAGTATTAAAGTTGTACATGTCATACCAGATGGAAATGTTGTTATGGTAATCTGAGGTGCCGGCAGACTACTGCCGTTTTTGTTGTAAGCCGTTACACTGATAGTGTACTGTGTTTCTGGAGCGAGGTTGGTAATGTTGACAAGCGTTTCTGTCACTCTCATCTGAAACATAAAATCTTAGCAGTGAGCTGGGAGTTAATGTTACCGATCCAATGACTATTGTACTTACTATACATATAATACAAGACCACTGGGGAATGTTTCTTTACTGGAAACAGGTACATATAGCTGATAATAATAATATGATTTGGCATAATGACTGGCTCTAACAGTAGCAGTTCTAGGGTAAAATAATCACAACACTGTGACGTTCATTCAAGGAAAAGTTCCAAACCGAACAACATTAACAAAACTAGTTATTTCTACAAAGTAGAACAGCAGTTGAAGCAAGTCAACATTTTAACTAAGACCAAACTTTTTTATGATATGATAATTATTTCTAGTTTTCATTTCCTTCCTGGTGTATAATATTGTAGGTATGTCTGTATGTGTAAGTAATAACTATTTCTTTAAAACGTTCAGCTTCATGTAAATCATATCATGTCAATTGATCTTCATTACACAGTTCTGAGTTTGGATAAGCCTTCCTCACCTTTGCCCCTTTCCAACCCTGACCTTATATAAATATACCGAACTAGCTAGGTTTTGTTTTCCTACCTTGACTGCAGTGCCTCCTTGATTTATGTGTTGGAGAACATAAAAACAATCTGTATCAGGACAATTTTCCTTTGGGGTACTCCAGGACACCAATATATACCGGGCATGTTTTTCAATGACCTTGAACTGTTGGGGAGGACTTGGTAGGTTCATCAGTCCTGTAGGTACAGATCCATAAATTAGTGATTTGTAGGTACAGATCCATAAATTAGTATCAAAATCACATGTACACATGGTAACAGTCCGAATTATCAACCTTTTTTATATCGGTCTAGCATTGATTGACAAAAATGGCACTAATCTAAGCCAGACCAATATAAACAAGAGGCCAATGGGCCTAAACGGTCACCTGAGTTTTGAAATATTTCTGTCAATTTGACCTTCCTGACCTCGCCCATTACCCCCTGGGGGTCAGTCAAGGCCAACATGTGCATGCCATCAAACTGTCATCTAATGCTAATAATGTTAACCAAGTCAGAATGAATTCCAATAGAAATCAAACAAATGATAGTCATTAATGTCATTTCCCTATATAAACTGCATGTATAGTAAAGTTTACCTCATACCCAGGGGCAAACATGAGACCCCAGAGTCGTGAAATTCACAATTTTGGTAAAGTATCTGAAGTTCCATCAATCTATGAAGAGTATTTGATTCTACCTTATTTGGGTCTTGAGAAGATTTTTGAAATTCAGTCAATCTGACCCCTTTTGGCCCCTCCCCTCAGTCCCCTGGTGGGAGGGGACCATATAATTCACCATTTTGGTTGACCTTGAGCCATGGAAGGTTTCTACAAAATTTCATTACAATTGGTTCAGGGTTTTTGAGCAGAAGTCGAAAATGTAAATTGTTTACGGATGCACGACGACGGACACAAGGCAATTAGAATATGTCATTTGAATCTTTGTCTCAGGTGACCTAAAAAGTTGATAAAACGTCAAAATAATTCAAATTAATTACATAGTTACAATAATTCAAATTAATTATATGGTTACAACATCATTCTTTAAGTGTTTTTAAAACAATTTTGTATCTCTAAATGCACTATAACCATTAATTGGGGACAATTCATTGCTACTGCAACAATGTTATAGGATTACACAGCAAGGTAGTTATAACAGGTGTCTTGTAATAATCAGCACAGTAATGTCAGATGAAAATTTGGAATCAATGTACGGCCAGCAAAAATGTTCTAAACATATATATTTTGGTGTTCAAAGTAAAATTAGTTGAAGCTTTAAATTAAAACCAACAGTTTAAAATGAAATGTACAAAGTAGTTATTTTGAAGCAGTTGAATGTGAATCATTTAACTGTATCATCAGTTATTTAGATTAAAACAAGAAATTTTAGATATTGGTATTATTTTGGAATGGAGATTATATTACAGTAGTATTTGTATATGTACTTAATCAACACATACCTTGGCTGAAACAAGTGACAATGTAGTCGACGTAGCTAAGACACAGGGCCCCGACAGCGTCCTGTGGGAGTGCTTGCCCCTGACAGTAGCCCAGGCATGGAGTTGGTACGCCATTAGCTCTGCAGCATCTCGTGTGGTCACGTCCATCTACACAAGCATTCCACAACATTTGATTAAAAAGAGGCCCAGAGGGCCTGAATCAATCACATGGCCAGTTAGGAATTATGACAAAATTACTATTTCCAATTTCCACAACGTTTGATTTAGTAGGTTAGCCATTATAAGAAGTTAATTTTCAGAGACAGCAATAAGCTATTTCATCTTGACTAATCTCCAAAAATGCCATGCTATGAAAATATTCTTCAAGAATAATATTTCTTGTCATGCAGGACTTATCTTCAACTTGAGTTAAAAAATGTTCAGATCTATACAGCTCTGCCAAGGATTGGACATTCAACAATCTTACCCAAAGAGTTGACAAATATTCATTTGAATTGTCTTCATTTCACCCTCAAGGTAGGGAATAATTATTTTTCTCTCATGTATTTCCTTCACTTTTCGTAGTGTTTCACCTATTGTTATATCCAGTTCAGGTCAACGTGTGCCATATGGCATAATCAGTCTTTGAAATGACAAATTTATGACTTGTGAGAGAAAAGTCAATATGTACCTGCCACACAAGCCAACACTTTGTTGAAGTCCATTTCACAAACAAGAGGGGACATGACAGGAGCCTCCATCATACAGACCGCCTGGCATTCGTCACTGATACCGGAGTCCTGGCAGCAGTCTACAAACATAAACAATGTCTACATCTTGTCTGTGTTCAATTTCGTCATGATTATCAGGAAATGTATAAAAAAAAACTAGAACTGTCGCCAGGATGGCTGACTAATACCCCCGCAATCTGCATGAGTCAATGGTGAATTGGAACTGTTAATTAGAGGCTAACTAAGATAACCCAGTAAAATAGTGACCAGTTGCCATAGCAACCATAATTTTGAGAAAAATAAAGTGGCATGAACATCTACACATGGTCCTCTATATTTGTGCGAAGTTTCATTGAAATCGGCCCTTCGGTTTAGGAGGAGTTGTCCGGACAAACTTAAAGTTATGGTTCTTATCAGAAAACCTGTTTATAGTGACCAGTTGCCATAGCAACCATAATTTTGAAAAAAATAGCATAAGCTCTGAAGAGCTTTTGTTTTGATGCCTGTAATGGTATAAATATGTTTGTATGGTGAGATATCAACGATGGCACGAATAAATCAGTTCTGTTTCTTTAATCTGTTGGTCATATGCAAAAGACATATGTAGCTTTGCAAAAAGAACTAAAAATATAAACTTTAATTACTTTGAGACAACTTCAAAACAAGTTGTATCAATTCATATTAATTACTCTTGGTGGCCCGGATAGAAGCACATGAAGGGTCTTAGTGTGGGAGTGAACCAGAGTTTACCACTGCGCCCAACGAACACTACACTGGATGTAGCTGTCAAAGGTGTTTAAAAGTGTTGAATTAATTAGATTTTTCAAACTGTTCCTTAATGGCCTGTCAACAGCTAGACTCATTTTTGGTCAAATGCTTGAGGTGTAACTACTCTTGATAGAAATGGTTAAATAAAGCATTCAAAGGCTCTAAAAGTGGTGCCCATGAGAATAGTGTTGGGGTAAACTATTAGTTGTTTTGATAAATAAATGATCATTTGAAGTTCCTATAAATAACGATTTATAACAATATAGCTGCCTCAAACTTAATACCAATTATCTAGCTTTCAACTACCAGCCATTGTCTTTCTAAACTCCCCGAGGAGGATTACAGTCAGAACTGCCTATTGGTGCGAACTGCTTGAATTCAACACTTCCAATATTTAATACTGCCCACGCAAAAACATTACAAAGTGAAGTTTTTCAGATCCAGAAGCTGCACTATTGTGCGAATAGGTCTTAGATTAATAACCATCCATACATCATCGTCCAACCACACAAATGAATACATCATTTGGCCTTGAAGTAAAAAAGTTAGGTTTTTACAATCAAAATGTTTTGGTCACGACGACGGACACAAGGCAATTAGAATATGTCATTTGAATCTTTGTCTCAGGTGACCTAAAAAGTTGATAAAACGTCAAAATAATTCAAATTAATTACATAGTTACAATAATTCAAATTAATTATATGGTTACAACATCATTCTTTAAGTGTTTTTAAAACAATTTTGTATCTCTAAATGCACTATAACCAATAATTGGGGACAATTCATTGCTACAATGTTATAGGATTACACAGCAAGGTACTTATGACAGGTATCTTGTGATAATCAACACAGTGATGTCAGATGAAAAATTGGCTGACCAGCATGAACCTTTTGTTATTGGAGTCAATGTACGGCCAGCAAAAATGTTCTAAACAATTAGTTGAAGCTTTAAATTAAAACCAACAGTTTAAAATGAAATGTACAATGTAGTTATTTTGAAGCAGTTGAATGTGAATCATTTAACTGTATCATCAGTTATTTAGTCTAAGATTAAAACAAGAAATTTTAGATATTGGCATTATTTTGGAATGGAGATTATATTACAGTAGTATTTGTATATGTACTTAATCAACACATACCTTGGCTGAAACAAGTGACAATGTAGTCGACGTAGCTAAGACACAGGGCCCCGACAGCGTCCTGTGGGAGTGCTTGCCCCTGACAGTAGCCCAGGCATGGAGTTGGTACGCCATTAGCTCTGCAGCATCTTGTGTGGTCACGTCCATCTACACAAGCATTCCACAACATTTGATTAAAAAGAGGCCCAGAGGGCCTGAATCAATCACATGGCCAGTTAGGAATTATGACAAAATTACTATTTCCAATTTCCACAACGTTTGATTTAGTAGGTTAGCCATTATAAGAAGTTAGTTTTCAGGGACAGCAATAAGCTATTTCATCTTGACAAATCCCCAAGAATGCCATGCTATGAAAAATATTTCTTCAAGAATAATATCAGTTTGTCATACAAGACTTATTTTCAACTTGAGTTAAAAAATGTTCAGATCTGCAGCTCTGCCAAGGGTTGGACATTCAACAATCTTACCCGAAGAGTTGACAAATTCATTTGAATTGTCTTTATTTCACCCCCAAGGTAGGGAATCATTATTTTTCTCTCATATATTTCCTTCACTTTTCGTAGTGTTTCACCTATTGTTATATCCAGTTCAGGTCAACGTGTGCCATATGGCATAATCAGTCTTTGAAATGACAAATTTATGACTTGTGAGAGAAAAGTCAATATGTACCTGCCACACAAGCCAACACTTTGTTGAAGTCCATTTCACAAACAAGAGGGGACATGACAGGAGCCTCCATCATACAGACCGCCTGGCACTCGTCACTGATACCGGAGTCCTGGCAGCAGTCTACAAACATAAACAATGTCTACATCTTGTCTGTGTTCAATTTCGTCATGATTATCAGGAAATGTATAAAAAAACTAGAACTGTCGCCAGGATGGCTGACTAATACCCCCGCAATCTGCATGAGTCAATGGTGAATTGGAACTGTTAATTAGAGGCTAACTAAGATAACCCAGTAAAATAGTGACCAGTTGCCATAGCAACCATAATTTTGAGAAAAATAAAGTGGCATGAACATCTACACATGGTCCTCTATATTTGTGCGAAGTTTCATTGAAATCGGCCCTTCGGTTTAGGAGGAGTTGTCCGGACAAACTTAAAGTTATGGTTCTTATCAGAAAACCTGTTTATAGTGACCAGTTGCCATAGCAACCATAATTTTGAAAAAAAAGCATAAGCTCTGAAGAGCTTTTGTTTTGATGCCTGTATTGGTATAAATATGTTTGTATGGTGAGATATCAGCGATGGCACGAATTAATCAGTTCTGTTTCTTTAATCTGTTGGTAATATGCAAAAGACATATGAAGCTTTGCAAAAAGAACTAAAATATAAACTTTAATTACTTAGAGACAACTTCAAAACAAGTTGTATCAATTCATATTAATTACTCTTGGTGGCCCGGATAGAAGCACATGAAGGGTCTTAGTGTGGGAGGGAACCAGAGTTTACCACTGCACCCAACAAACACTACACTGGGTGTAGCTGTCAAAGGTGTTTAAAAGTGTTGAATTAATTAGATTTTTCAGACTGTTCCTTAATGGCCTGTCAACAGCTAGAGTAATTTTTGGTCAAATGCTTGAGGTGTAACTACTCTTGATAGAAATGGTTAAATAAAACATTCAAAGGGTCTAAAAGTGGTGCCCATGAGAATAGTGTTGGGGTAAACTATTATTTGTCTTGATAAATAAATGATAATTTGAAGTTCCTATCAATAACGATTTATAACAATATAGCTGCCTCAAATTTAATACCAATTATCTAGCTTTTAACTACCAGCCATTGTCTTTCTAAACTCCCCGAGGAGGATTACAGTCAGAAGTGACTATTGGTGCGAACAGCTTGAATTCAACAATTCCAACACTGCCCACTCAAAAAAATTACAGAGTGAAGTTTAGGAGCATTACAGTCAGAAGTGACTATTGGTGCGAACAGCTTGAATTCAACAATTCCAACACTGCCCTCTCAAAAACATTACAGAGTGAAGTTTTTTTCCAACGATACAACACAGCTAAGCATTGTACCACTATAACTGTGACAGATCATGAAGGTCGTAGTAGCATTGTAATAACCCCATCTCATCCCCTCAACCCATCGCTTCAGCAATTTCAGTAACTGATGTGTCACAAGCCGACAACTGGAGAAATAGTGTTGACTAAAATACTACTCACGTGTTCTGTTGGCCCAGGTAACAGTCTCATTCACAGTGTTGTTACTGGATGGGCCTGGAGAATGTTGAAGTAGTTAATTAATTTAAAATCATTTTGAACAACAATGTCAAACATTCAAAACTTAAGTTAAATTTTTATTTCCATGACAATTATTCTATTTATAGAATATATTTTGATTGAAAACCCTTTAAAACGCATTGTGTTAATTCTGAGACCGTTTTTTTTTTGTCAGAAGAGAAAGGAACTACTGTACAAATTTTCACAGACAATTTACATATCATTAATATGTATTTTGAAACATATATTTCCACTTAAGTGATAAATATAAGCAACTTAACGATCTACCTATCATACACATATCATTTTTCCTTCTGACATACCAACAATGCCACATTCTTTCCTGTACAAATCTGTGCCTGTTTTCTCCTCGAGTTTGGCACCATCGTTGGTCAAGAATATCTCACATTCCCCACTGCCAGTATTATCATAGGTGTAGCCCACACATGCAGCTCTTGTATCTGTCCGATTACAGGCAGACTCGCACTCCTCTCTGGTATCAGTACTACTAGCCATCCTAGGCACTGCAGTCTCATATGTCATCGTCTTGTTGGGGAATCGAACATATTTACACGTTTTATTACCATCTACAAAATAAAACAACATTTTACAATTTCATTTTAAGATGTCTATAAGGTACGGTAAACATACATGTACATGATTTAGTGGTTATCTGACAGTAATTTTCATAATTACCGTATTTATCCTGCTATTAGCCCAGTCCCACCCCCCAACCGCCTCACCCATAGTATGCATCACAAATTAGGGAGTTAAGGAGTAGTCTAATTACATGGTAGTGAAATTGCATCTGATGGTATTTCTGGTGAACTTCAATAAATCAGGACAGGCTTATTGCCAGATAAATACTGTAGTAAAATTCATGTTCAAGTCTGATTGTGTGAACTGCAACTTTTGTATATTGTTTTCAATTGAATATACATCATTGGTGAGTATACTGTTAGATGCCTAGAATTTAACAAAAAGTTTCCTTAATTACACAATAAACAGTGAGACAACTGGATATATATGCCAGTTAAGAATTTAACAATGATGTTTCACATATTGTCACTAAATACAATACTTGTAAGGGCACAGATCTTTCAATGCTTACAGTATGGTAAGGTCGCCTGTATGACGACATAGGAGGGGACACTAGTGCCGTTCTCATTGACAGAGACAACTTTGATACTGTAACGAGTCTCATCCTTCAGCCCAACTAGATTGAATGGTACTTTAGTTGCAGTTTGCTGAAAATGGAAAGAGTATGAGATTTCAAATAATTCATGCATAATTTTGTATCAAAACATCGTAATGTACCTGCACTAGAGTATAATAATGTCAGGAATCTAGACTATTGTTAGCAGGCATACAAGTATGTACAGACATCGCTTACTCTTCTGGGTACAGATAACTGGTCTAATTCTCCTTGTATTTTGGTCTCCATGTAAACCTGTAATTTGTTTATATGTTGTTTATCTAGCTTTGCGAGTTGAAAAGAAAAAGAAGCATTTGACAGACACTTACAGTAAGGCAGAGATGCCTGTTAACCGGGTTGATAAAGCTGGTTGTAGGTTCCATTGCTTAAAAGTTACCTATATTGTTCATGTGAAAAATATAGGCCCAGTCTTCAGGGAAACCATTCTCCAAGTTGAATAAATGAATTAAAAAATACCTCACATTGTTTTATTTTCACATAACATTCAAAGTAAAAGAAAGTTTCATATGCATAGTTATATCAATTAGAACAGAGGATTTTTTATGAGGAAATATCAAGATCATATGCATTTTATGATTCAAAGTTAGAATTTTTTTTTCATTTTTTTTAACTCACCATTTTCCATGTTTCAGACATTTCCATCTGATAGAGGACGGTGTAGTTCTGTGGATTTGGGCCTCGTCTGGGAGGATCCCAGCTCAGCTGGATTGAGTGGGCTGTGACCAACATCACCTTTACACTCTCTGGGGCCATAGGGAGGGACACTAAAACCAGGTTTAATATGTCTTTATATTCCGTTTATAGAAAACACTTTTCTGATTGGTCAAAGAGCCATATTACAAAACCGAGGCGGATGTTTGCATGACAACCTCCCAATTTGAAATTGGACTCTAGACATTTTCATTTAATTTTAGACAATAACAAATAGGTAAAACTTTATTGAAAATTTCAAAACTTTACAATTATTAGTATACCAGAAAATGTAGCTTTACACTGTTATTAGCTGCATTGTAATTGTGACATTATGGCATTTGGTTTTACATTGTCTATAATGTGACACCAAATAAAGGAGGAATGGGTGAGAATATTGTTACTTATATATAAAGATTTCAAATCAGTCTAATAAAATGATTGTCTTGAATGTTTACAAAAACATCTTAGAATATGTGATTAACAGAATCTAGAATTTTATTCCATTTCATATGAGCTATGAAATTCATCACAATTTTTTCATGAATCCCATATGAAAATGAAATTCATACAAGATCGTCTATAATTTAAACAATAAGCCCTAGTGTATGTAGAACATGTTACAGACCTATTCCCTTCTGTGTAGCATTGTGCTATGGGTAGGGTGTATCCTGCACACATGATCGGATTCTGGTGGATTTCGTTAGGTACGTTGTCGTAACTGGTCACACTACACAGAGGAATACACTTGTCCAGGACGCCCCTTGTCTTACAACAACTTTCATGGTTACGTCCATCTGTCCAATACAAAAATTTCAGATTAATATACACTTTATGACAGCCCAGAGTTCAATCCAAATCTCTTCTATGGATATTCTATTTTTTAATCTATAGACATACACATTTAACTTAAGCTTTATAATAATCTTGGATCAATCTGATTTTTACTGATAACTGGAAAGGCTGAATGATGAATATGTTTGCTTAGTTAATGAAAGCATTATTCTGGTATCAAATTATTAAAACTTCAATCTTAAATATCTGTCATTTTCATAATACTCAATGATTATTTAATTATTAAATGAATATACATGTACGTTAAGACAGAGAAATTAGCATAACGTTGATATATTGAATTAAAACACAATGAATTTATCTTAAAAATCAAATTTCTGATTTTGCCTTTTCTATATTGAAATTCAAATGAATTATTTTCTATCTATTTTAAGACGAAGAAATCATTTTAATTTGAACATAAATTTAAATTAACTTTTCTATATATTCCAATTCTTTATTGACATATATCAATTGATCTAGCTAATAAAACTCATTCAGAATAATATTCAAAAGACAATGTAGAAATGAGCATAACCCGAGAAAAACGTTGATATCAAAAACAAAGGAAGGGCCATAACTCTTCTTTTTTTTACATTCAGAGCAGCAGCAGACTAACTTAGTAAAGGACATTCTGCCTTCTTAGGATACGGTTGATGAAAGAAGGTAAAAAGCAAAGAGATTAGAGATAGAACAAAATGTTTTGGACTATCATCTTACCAGAAATCTCCATACTATATATGTCCCATCATATAGTCACAGGTGTGATAATAACAAAACCTACCCCTGAGTATCATCCAACACAGACCATAGTGACATGGATACCTACCTGAGCCACAGATGAGAAGTGGGAGGATGTAATCGCCACATTCTAGAGCAAGCGCAAAATTGATGGTCCCTTTATAGTGTTCATAGTCACAAAGTGGTAAACACTTGGCTGGCATTTTTTTAGCTGCACAACAAGCTGAAATAGACAATACAGGTATAACATACAGGTTAGCATATAGGTAAAACATACAGGTAAACATATAGGTAAACCATACAGGTAAACATATAGGTAAGACATACAGGGGAACATATAGGTAAGACATACAGGTAAACATATAGGTAAGACATACAGGGGAACATATAGGTAAGACATACAGGTAAACATATAGGTAAGACATACAGGTGAACATATAGGTAAGACATACAGGGGAACATATAGGTAAGACATACAGGGGAACATATAGGTAAGACATACAGGGGATCATATAGGTAAAACATACAGGTGAACATATAGGTAAGACATACAGGGGAACGTATAGGTAAAACATACAGGTAAACATATAGGTAAACCATACAGGTAAACATATAGGTAAAACATACAGGTTAACATATAGGTAAGACATACAGGGGATCATATAGGTAAAGCATACAGGTGAACATATAGGTAAGACATACAGGTAAACATATAGGTAAGACATACAGGGGAACATATAGGTAAGACATACAGGTGAACATATAGGTAAGACACACAGGTGAACATATAGGTAAGACATACAGGGGAACATATAGGTAAACCATACAGGTAAACATATAGGTAAACCATACAGGTGAACATATAGGTAAGACATACAGGTTAACATATAGGTAAGACATACAGGGGAACATATAGGTAAACCATACAGGTAAACATATAGGTAAACCATACAGGTGAACATATAGGTAAACCATACAGGTTTTACATATAGGTAAAATATAGGTAATACACACAGGTAAAACATACAGGGGAACGTATAGGTAAAACATACAGGTAAACATATAGGTAAACCATACAGGTAAACATATAGGTAAACCATACAGGTGAACATATAGGTAAGACACATAGGTGAACATATAGGTAAGACATAGATAATACCTACAGGTAAAACATATAGGTAAAACTTAAATGTAATGACGTTTCATGAAAGAAGGTGAAAAAGCAAAGAAGATGGAAATGAAACAATGGAAAAACAGTTTAAATAACACTTGAAGCATATTAGTTGGTAAAACATAAATTTTGTTGTATGTACTGAATCAGTTATGGATAGGCTTGTAGCCTGCATCCATAATGTATCATATAAAAGAATACAGGTAAAAACATGCAGGTAAAATATACAGGTACATGTATAACATACAGGTAAAACATACGAGTAAAACATTAATAAACAGAGGGTCTAACATTAGCATTCAAGTATCATCATTTAGAATTTATTGAACAGCATTAAGTGGGTAAGACTATAGTGTTTATGAAACAAGCCTCTCACAAGTTTGATATAAAATTGATAAGTAAGTTCAATAAATTCAATGTTACTCTAATGTTGGATTCTGTTTATTATATAACTCAAGAAATTTTCTTAATTAACTTGTATGTTGTAATTAGTTTTCTATACAGCAAGAATCAGACAGAAAGGGAGGAACAGAACCACAAGAGGATGGCCTAGTAAAACCAAAGGAGATGGAGGAACGGAGTGAACATAAGGAAATTGGGCAAAGGAGAAAACGAGTAGAAATATAAGAAGATTGGGCCGACATGGGGGAAGGGGGTAAAAATATAAGAAGATTGGGCAGACATGGAAAAAAGGGATGGTCTATTATTCAATTGTTCCTTGTTTTTTATACTTCAAGATTTATATCATATCCAGCTTGTGAAAAGGATTAAATGGCACCTGGTATATATACTGAAAGGATAAAGCAACGCAACTTCAACTTCACAGTTTAATAAATTGGTAATTGTGAGAATTACCTAAAAGTGAAATGCAATTATAGTTAAGTTCGAATAATGGACCATCCATCTTAAAATTCTGAGATTTTTAACAAATGAGGACTTACATTAGGTCGCCATGAAGTAGGGTATGCTTATGTACCTAATGTTGAAATAACTGCCATTGTCAGACCAATCCCTAATATTGTGTGTGTCCTCCCCAAACAGCTATAGCATGTTATAGTGTTCAATTGGGGACAAATCAGGGCTCAATTAAGGCCATTCAATAGGGATTATAAACTGGGTTTCAAGAAAGTCCCTACAAACTCTCACAAGTTCGGTCTCTCGTTGTCCTGCTGAAAGGTCCAATGGTGCCTCCTAATGAATGACACAACATAAAGGATCGCATCTTGATAGCGTACAGCCGTTAAATTCCCGTTAATGATCACTAAAGGTGTCTTGAACCCATAAGAAATTCCTTCCAAAACCATAACCGATCCACCCCCAAATCTGTCACGCTCCAAGACACCAGTGTCTGCAAATGCTCCCCATGATATGGGTACATATGTTGACAGCCATCTCAGCAAAATAACATGAATTGAGAATTTTCTGTGAAGAGCATAGGCCTCTATCTTATATTGGGAACATCTGGGCACATGTACCATCAACGATAGCATATGACATGCCCTCACTGTTATACAGCTATGTATATTAAATACAAAATATTTTATAATTAAAGAAGTCACGTTTCTTTATCCTTTCAGTATATGTGAGAAGATGTAAAAGTTTTGTACTTACCAGTGAAATTATAGAAGAGATCTGGTGTGGTCGATGGTGTTGGTACTGGTGGAGAGACAGGCTTGGCTGAAAAGGAAACAAAGAACTTCAAAAAGTATTCAAAAGCCATTTATAACTATATAACTTTGATAAAATGATAAGGATCGAAATGACTTGATTCAGAGTCTTTAGACTCCATATTTACTGCTACTGGACTCATATGTGTTTCATACTTACCATAGGTAAGAAATCCTATAGGCGATGTTGGCAGACTTGTGTAGTTGGCATTCTTGGCCACCACAAATGCCTCATACTGTGTCAGACCCTGCAGGCCACTAACCACTACCTCAGTATTACCCGATATAATCAGCTACAAAATAAACACAACCAATTTAATATGATATCCGATTGTTTTAATGTTTGTGTAGGGAAAAGTTGCTTTTCAAAAGTTGTACAATTTAAAAAGATTTGCTTTTTCTGACTTTATTTTTGAGCCATATTTTTGAGAAAGGAAGGGTATCTGAGCATTCAGTACCTTCTGATATGTCCCGCCTGGTGGGAATATCGGCCGATAGAAGAGATCGTATGAGGTCGTAACAGCAGTGCCAGCCTTTTCCCAGGAAAATTCAGCAGTGTTCCACTCCAACTTGACAAGTTTGAATTGCGTGGGGGCTCTTGGGATAATATCTAATTGGAAAAATGAGATATCATAAAATCAATTTCCAATTTTGAAACTTAAATGTTATAGAAAATATATAAAATGAATTTACATGTAAATAATTATTTTGCAGAATAAACTTTCTTCAGGGCGAAATGTAAACAGTACTATAATATTAGAAATTATTCCATTTCTCTACGTTTCTTGTTTTACTTATTTCAATATCACTTCTGACACCAGTTGTTATGTTTATTTATCTTTACTTTATTCCACTCCAGTTGATTTCAGCTACATACAGCTTACATTATTTTTAAGATACTAAGTCACAAAATTTCACAAAGCTCACTAAAGCCTATAAAATGAACAAAACCATTTCTCTTTCACTAGAATCCACCAAGTAAACACCGTTCTTATTTTGATGCATCTAACTACCTAAATCTATCCCGTTCTTCCTGGTTCAAAAGTCTCTCCTCCAAGTCCAGTTGGGTTCTGACCATTTTATAGGGTCCCATATATAATCAAGTCTACACTACACACACAATCTTTCTAATATATCTATACTCTGGTCTAAAGATAGAATTCTATGTGTCTGACCCTGACGAAAAACTGATCACCGAAGTATAGACTCCTCCTTAACTATAAAAGTATAAAGAAAAGACACATGCCCATATCCAAGATAGACTGACAACCAAACTATAGACTATAGACTCAAACAAACACTAGTCTTACCCTCTAAATGACCTCCCCTAAAGATTACTCATCTGCACTAAAGATAACTTCTCCCTATGGCCCCTGTTTGACTCTAAATACATTTACCCCTATTGCCCCCCACCCCCTACCCCCATCTGCTCTAAATATAACCCCCTGACTGACCAAAGCCCTATTCTAAATAGAACTGCACCAAAGCCCTCTTGATCTATGTGTTTTTACCACAGCTAGTGTCACCCTAACTCCCTGCTGGGCAGTACCGGTCCCTTACAAAATAATTATCCATGCTTATCACTAGATACTTAACCAATTATTAATAGCTCAGCATATTAGCTGTTTCCCTTTTCACAAGGATCAATATACCAACACTTTTATCAAAATTTAATATTAACATATTTAGATTCCAACCCATTGTGGAATTCTTTTTTTGACAAAAAATAATAAGATTAGATAAAAAGGATGGAGCATCAACAATGGTTTTATAATGATAATAGTTATAAATTGTGTACAAGATTCATACCATATTGTTCTCTAGTACAAAGCTAATGTTTAGCAACAAACAGTTTTCGAAATGTAGACGGCATTTTGCTGAAGAATTTTTTTAAACAAGGATGGATAGTATTGCAACAGCAATACAAAGTCCCCTGCCTGACCCAGGAGTGCAACTATCTATTTCCCATTTTTTTAACTACGTGTTATACTGATCACGTATACCAAGTTTCGTTAAAATCAGAGTAGTACTTTAGGATTGTCCGGACACGACTCAACCAATGAGAAGCCGGCGGCCATTTTGAAAATTGGTTTTTGGAAAAAAAAAAAGTGGGATGCACAACTACATGGTATACTGAGCATGTATACCAAGTTTCATTAAAATCGGAGTAGTACTTTAGAAGGAGTTGTCCTGACAACTATTGCGTGACAGACAGACAGACGGACAGACAGACAGACAGACAGACAGACGGACGGACAGACGGACGGAGGGTAAACCTATAGTCCCCCCGTTTTTCAAACGGCAGGGGACTAATAATTTGAAGTTTAGTTAGAGAGGAAATGTAATCATGCACAAACTATTTCAAAAGTAAACGTCAAATGCAGAAAACATACATCCTGATACAAAGAGCAAAAACGATTGCTGGTGTGAGTGGTCTTACCTCTGCCCTCCTCGATACAGCCATCTATAACTGCCATCCTCATAATACACTGAGTGATATTCCAGGAGAAGACAATATCACTTCCCCCACAGAAGCTGAAGCAATGTTCTGGTACATGCATTCTTCCACAGCAGGCTGACTGGTCCCGTTCACCTGCAACAGATCAATCAACGTCACCAAATACCATCAGCAATGAACAGGTATCAAAAGTACCAAGTAATCAGCACGTCACACCACACTAGGATTTTTTCTTTGATGGGGCTTAGATAGCTCAATTAGTAGAATATAATGGACCACAGATGAAGATCGAAGTGAGTGGATTGTGTTTCTCAGTTGAGATCGCAGACCATGCTCTGCTATTTTTCTCAATTGAGATCGCAGACCATGGTGTGCTATTTTTCTCAGTTGAGATCGCAAACCATGCTGTGCTATTTTTCCCAGTTGACATCGCAAACCGAGGTGTGCTATTGCAGTTATGTCCTAGGGAAAGGCATTGTATCCAACTGCTCTAGACACCATGCTCAGTGAGGTAGCCACCAGCTACTACTCAAAAAGACCCTGGCTGTTGAGAGGGTGATAGACCCCACGAATAAACAAAAACTAGGTTACCAACAGAGTCTGATGAGGTAATCAGCAGATGTTACAAACAAGGTATCCATGAGGACTTGTAAAGTAACCATGAGGACCTTAATACCACCAAGTGATCAATAGGCAGTACCACACCATCTATAATATTACTGAGAACACAAAAATGATGCCATTATCAATACAGGTATTAACTGACATGACCATATTTATCCTGTATAAGTCCAAAGGACCAATGCATAAACATCAACTCAAAATAGGAGGTTGGATTGTTGCAGTAAAAAGCACTTATTAGTGTTTTTATTGACCTGCAATAGACACAGGTGGGATACATAGCAGACATGGGCTTATTGCTGGAGAAGTATGGCTTACCATTCAAAGTTAAGACGAAAAATCTTGTAAGGAAGTAAAAATAATTTATCGATAAATCAGAAACATTATTAAATCCATTCCTACATCCTGATGCTGTGAGAATAATACCTGCATAACATGCCAGTATGTTGTTGAAGTCGTCACTACAGTTGCCCATAACTACTTCAGGATTCAGCTGGCTCATCACGTCAGCTTTACACAGTAACTTCTGACACTCAGGGTGTACAGCACGCCTGCCACAGCACTCTGAAATATAGTCAGGTATAAACACTACAGACTTGTACAGGACGATTGTGTCCTGATAAAATAATAAAAAGTTGTCAGATTACACCAGTCAGAGTTACTTTGAGAAAGAATTATTTCTTCTTTGGTAATTACATACATTATGCAATACTATTTTAGGAGACTCAGGCAATCTCAAATTTCAATATTCTGCAAACATTGATTCCATATAATTCTATATAACTGTATTTCAGATGTATAGTGATAGAATAGCATCTTATTTTAAAATAATGCTTTACAAAAATTCACATTCAGGTATAACAAAATTACAATTGAAGGGAACTGGAGATCAGTATTCCTTTAACAAGAGGCCCAGGGGCCTTAACGGTCATCTGACTCTAAATTAAAACCCTTATATTATTGTAGTATGCATTCTTTGTAGCAAGTATATAGTGGCACTGTTGGCCATGGTGGCCATCTTGGAATTCTGACCAACCCAATAAATAACAACACTTGGTCTGGACCATCTAAGGATAATTTCTGGTAAGTTAAGAGCTGAATCCCACCGGTGGAATTTGAGAAGAAGTTTGAAATAGGTGTTGTTCAGGAAAACCATGATTGCGCAATCATGTTACAAAATGGCCGCCATTGCTGCCATGTCAAAGTTTTTACGAGACCGAAAAAATAACAACACTTTGTTGGCCCTCCTTCCTTAACATCCTCACCAATTTCCAGCTCAATGGCACCAGTGGAACTGGAGAAGAAGTTTAAAATGTGTTTTTCAAGATGGCTGCCATGGCGGCCATCTTGGATTTCAGACCAATCTAAAAAATAACAACACTTGGTCGGGATCATCTCAGGAACATTTCAGGTAAGTTTCAGCCCAACAGCACTGGTGTAACTTGAGAAGAAGTTTAAAATGTGTTTTTCAAGATGGTGGTTATGGCGGCCATCTTGGATTTCGGACCGACCCAAAAAATAACGAAAAATAACAACACTTGGTTGGGATCATATCAGGATCATTTCAGGCAAGTTTTAGCTCAATAGCACTGGTGGAACTTGAGAAGAAGTTTAAAATGTGTTTTTCAAGATGGCGGCCTCAGCGGCCATCTTGGATTACGGACCGACCGGAAAAATAACTACACTTGGTCGAGATCATATCAGGATCATTTCAGGCAAGTTTCAGCTAAATAGCACTGGTGGAACTTAAGAAGTTTAAAACGTGTTTTTCAAGATGGCGGCTATGGCGGCCATCTTGGATTACGGACCGACCGGAAAAATAACTACACTTGGTCGGGATCATATCAGGATCATTTCAGGCAAGTTTCAGCTCAATAGCACTGGTGGAACTTGAGAAGAAGTTTAAAATGTGTTTTTCAAGATGGTGGCTATGGCGGCCATCTTGGATTTCAGACCAATCTAAAAAATAACTACACTTGGTCGGGATCATATCAGGATCATTTCAGGCAAGTTTCAGCTCAATAGCACTGGTGGAACTTGAGAAGAAGTTTAAAATGTGTTTTTCAAGATGGCGGCTATGGCGGCCATCTTGGATTTCGGACCGACCCGAAAAATAACAACACTTGGTCGGGATCATATCAGGATCATTTCAGGCAAGTTTCAGCTCAATAGCACTGGTGGAACTTGAGAAGAAGTTTAAAATGTGTTTTTCAAGATGGCGGCCTCAGCGGCCATCTTGGATTACGGACCGACCGGAAAAATAACTACACTTGGTCGAGATCATATCAGGATCATTTCAGGCAAGTTTCAGCTCAATAGCACTGGTGGAACTTAAGAAGTTTAAAACGTGTTTTTCAAGATGGCGGCTATGGCGGCCATCTTGGATTACGGACCGACCGGAAAAATAACTACACTTGGTCGGGATCATATCAGGATCATTTCAGGCAAGTTTCAGCTCAATAGCACTGGTGGAACTTGAGAAGAAGTTTAAAATGTGTTTTTCAAGATGGCGGCTATGGCGGCCATCTTGGATTTCGGACCGACCCGAAAAATAACAACACTTGGTCGGGATCATTTCAGGATCATTTCTGGCAAGTTTCAGCCCAACAGCACTGGTGGAACTTGAGAAGAAGTTTCAAATGTGTTTTTCAAAATGGCGGCTTTGGCGGCCATCTTGGATTTCGGACCAACCCGAAAAATAACAACACTTGGTCAGGACCATCTCAGGATCATTTCTGGCAAGTTTCATCTTAATCCCACTGGTGGAACTTGAGAAGAAGATTGAAATGTGAAAAGTTTACGGACGGCGGACGGCGGACGGCGCACGACGCACGGCGGACGGCGGACGACGACGGACGAAGCATGATGGCTATAGGTCATCCTGACCCTTCGGGTCAGATGACCTAAAAATGCTTAATTTCTAACCATATGAAATATTTTATTTAAAAGGACATATTTCACAATAATTCTATTTTCAGAAATAGCATCATGCTGATGTCCAAACAAAATTATTACAATATTTACCATATATTGTTTCATTCTTAGTCAGAGCTGATGTCGCTGAAATTTAAAGTGTTTGAATAAGAACAAAGATCAATGAGTGGGGAATTCTTCAATAAAGCGTGAGTCATATACATTTTTTATCTTTTTATAGTGACAGATACATAATTATAGATAAAACCTCCAATAATTTAATTTATTCTTTAGCATAAACCATTAACTTATCTAATATAAACTTGTGTATTAATTTGTAATAGGAATCAAACAAAAGGATGGATTTTCCACAGCAACAAGAACATTTTCTTCAATCATGCATTCCTTGACAGACTTCAACTACTGATAATAATACATGTACTACATTGTGTCAAAAAAAGTCCAGAAAGATTATCAGATTAAGTAAGAACACAAAATACTGCTTTTTACAGTTAAAGGTCACATTTAAGTACTAAAGAAAGAATGTTTGACCACAAATATTGGAAATTTTTATGCGGTAAATATGAGAAATATTAAAGTAAAAGTCTCAATCAATGATGGACCTTAGAAGTATCCTGTTTCAGAAGTACTTAGCGAGCAGAAAATAGAAGAATGTTTAGTTTGTGTGTATATTTATAGTTAACTGAAGAGTACACATCATGCATATTCATATACATTGTACATGCATAGTAAACACTTAAATATATGTCTTGATTGAATTCCATTTTTTTCAGAATTGACTTTTATAAATACCAAATTAAAGTGAGTTATAAGTTTGCCAGAACAACTTGATTTATTCCTATGATGACATAATTACCATCCCTAGTGGTCGCGTAGACAAATTCCGAAGGCTGACTCGACCCATGGTCAGTGATGGCATTCACATACATCACATATTCGGTGTTCTTCAGCAGGTTTGATACAGAGAACAGTGTGTCATGTTTGTCGATCAGTGGTGTCTGAAAAGTGAACAGCTCGCATATGGATATCCATTGGTGATAAAAGTCTATTGCAGATATAAACCCAAAACCTTGGGGACCTACAACTTCCCACAAAATCTTACTTCCTGTAGTGTCCAAAAGTACATTACTAGGAACCTACCCTAAAGCCACCTCTATTAGCTAAATGTTAACCTGTCTGTAAAAGCCAATCATGATCCAGGTCTAGTTGTTCAAAAGGTGATTAGCTTTATCATTTGGTTAGTGAAAAACTCATTTCTCCTTTACTTCAAAACCTGTGTCTGCATTCCTTGAAATAAGTTGGTAGGAAGAGACTGACAAGTGTTATAGTCTCATAAAATTTTGTCAAGTTCATTTTGCTATAAATGATTTTATTGGGATTTTAAATTTGTTGTCAAACTGTCATAAGTCTAATCACTTTTGAACAACTGGGCTCTGTTTCCCTAACCAACTGACACAATTCATTGTAAAAGAACCTCTATAAAATGACAACCTGTCTATAAAGGACATTTTTCACTGTTCATTTGAGTGGCTTTTATAGACCGATTTTATTGTACGTTGAACATTTCTTTTACATGGACAGAACATTTCGACCAAATTGTTCAGGGGGAAATACCGGTATATATGGACCTGGTGATCTAATTACTGTTATCATTTCCTGATAAAGTACTTTTACAAGCTGTGACCTATTAACCAGGTTACGAAGTCCCAAGTTTTAAACAGGAGGCTCAATGTAATTTCAGTAAAGTTTCGTTTTTTTGGAAAATCAAATAAATCATTATCTCATATAATAATCCATCCTTAAAACTTATTTGATTATAATTAATGAGTTTGTAATAAAATGTATTAGCAACAAAGTGGTTGGATTTAATATAAAGGTAAAAATTTCCAATTCTGAAAGCTTTCAAGACTGTAAGTCATTAGATTTGGACCCTTGACATTTAATAGGGATTATATAATCATGTTTATACATTTTTTTGTATTTCACCATTCTAATCTAAATAACACACAACATGATGTTTTGGTTTGTTTGTTTTTGTTTAACGTCCTATTAACAGCCAGGGTCATTTAAGGACATGCCAGGTTTTGGAGGTGGAGGAAAGCCAGAGTACCCGGAGAAAAACCACCGGCTTACGGTCAGTACCTGGCAACTGCCCCAAGTAGGTTTCGAACTCGCAACCCAGTGGTGGAGGGCTAGTGTTAAAGTGTCGGTACACCTCACACAACATGATGTACACATAATGAAACAATGATTTGTTACCAGATAAACTTACACTATAATATTCAGTATTACTTCCGCTGACTTTGTAATGGATTCTATAGAACGTGACTATATCGCCGTTTTCTAATGGTTTCTGCCATGTAACGAGTATGGAGTCGAATTGTGAGGTGGCCACTGCTGACACAGAAACTGGAGGGCTCGGCAAAAGGTCTGAAATAACACCACATAAACATTGTTTGAAACCATTCATATTTCGGAAGGAAAGATCTTATATTGTTTTTTACTTATCAAAATAATAATTTCAACACAATCGCCTTAAACTTAAAACAAATATGCAATAAATTTATTGATAAGAACATCTAAAACTGTATCAAACCTTTGTTCATTGGAAGCAAATCATTTTAACCATTCATAGTCATTACAATATTGATTCTCCAATGAATATTCTGAAAAGTTTGTAAAACTGCAGAGCTGTCCCAGGATGTCAAATTAAAACGGGTTTCATCATACTAGGATTTGATAAGTTGACTAACAATATAAATACATAACTGTTCTACTCTTTTTCACTTATAATAAAAACTAAGCTTGTCTTTAACAAATGTTATTACACAATACTACTAAAACTCTTACACAAAAATGAAAAATACAAAATCCTTAAATCAATGGTTTATTAGTTAAAATCACAAACCTCTGCCTTGCTCCACACATGCAAAAATGTCCATGACATGGCTGAGACACGAGAGGTAAGAGTCATCAATATTAGGTGGGACTTTTCCAAGGCACAAATCTAAGCACTTGTTAGGTACCAGTCTTCTTTTGCAGCAACCAGCATGGTTCTTACCCTCTAAATATTAAAATGTTGTTAGTGTGGCTACGTAATATCTTATATTTATAAATAATGATAGATTTCAGTTGGTAGATAGAATTTTATATTGGGAGATTCAATGATACCAGATCTTTAATATCTTATATTTATAAATAATGATAGATTTCAGTTGGTAGATATAATTTTATATTGGGAGATTCAATGATACCAGATCCTATTCCAAGACTATGACATTGGAAATTTCGGAGCTTTTAAAGTTTTTCCTGTATACTTTGACCGATGAAGAATGATATGATTAAATTGTATTTTGTATAAAACATAATGTTAAATTCTTTTGTAATGACTGTATGGTGTAAACGTGGTATTTTTGCGGGGGATATTTTGCGATTTCGATATGTAAACTATATGCATGGGGGGTAATTTTCGCAATTGATCCACCCGTTTATAGTTCAAGATTATGCAAACTGATATCCAAACAAGAGGCCCAATGGGCCTGTATCGCTCACCTGGCTCTACAGCAACTTTGAAGTTGATTGAGGTCATTTCTACAGATACTATGCTGATTATCATAGTAAGCTAGGTTTATTCATATAAATTTTCTAGTCCTTCATTCCAGCATTTTATTGGCCTAATATCTGGTCTAGGAGGCTCTTGGCTATCGCAAAATTATTGTTTACAGATTTAAGCCGATTTCACCCCTGTGACCTTAAATGTAGGTCAAGGGTCATTCATTTGAACAAACTTTGAAGCCCTTCAGGCCCAATATCAAGTTCCTGGGCCTCTTGGTTATTGAGAAGAAGTTGTTTGAAGATTATAGCCTATTTGACCAATGTGACCTTGAATGAAGGTCAAGGTCATTTATTTGAACAAACTTTGTAGCCTTCACCCCAGCATGCTACAGGCCCAATATCAAGTCCCTGGGCCTCTTGGTTATTGAGAAGAAGTCGTTTGAAGATTATAGCCTATTTGACCCATGTGACCTTGAATGAAGGTCAAGGTCATTTATTTGAACAAACTTTGTTGCCCTTCACCCCAGCATGCTACAGGCCCAATATCAAGTCCCTGTGTCTCTTGGTTATTGGGAAGAAGTCGTTTGAAGATTATATCCTATTTGACCAATGTGACCTTGAATGAAGGTCAAGGTCATTTTTTTTAACAAACTTTGTAGCCCTTCACCCAAGCATGCTACAGGCCCAATATCAAGTCCCTGGACCTCTTGGTTATTGAGAAGAAGTTGTTTGAAGAATATAGCCTATTTGACCCATGTGACCTTGAATGAAGGTCAAGGTCATTTATTTGAACAAACTTTGTTGCCCTTCACCCCAGCAAGCTACAGGCTCAATATCATGTCCCTGGGCCTCTTGGTTTTTGAGAAGAAGTTGTTTGAAGATTATAGCCTATTTGACCCATGTGACCTCGAATGAAGGTCACAGTCATTTATTTTAACAAACTTAGTAGCCCTTCATCCCAGCATGCTACAGACCCCATATCAAGTCCCTAGGCCTCTTGGTTATTGAGAAGAAGTCTTTTGAAGATTACAGCCTATTTGACCCATGTGACCTTGAATGAAGGTCAAGGTCATTTATTTGAACAAACTTTGTTGCCCTTCACCCCAGCATGCTACAGGCCCAATATCAAGTCCCTGTGTCTCTTGGTTATTGGGAAGAAGTCGTTTGAAGATTATAGCCTATTTGACCAATATGACCTTGAATGAAGGTCAAGGTCATTTTTTTTAACAAACTTTGTAGCCCTTTGCCCAAGCATGCTACAGGCCCAATATCAAGTCCCTGGGCCTCTTGGTTATTGAAAAGAAGTTGTTTGAAGAATATAGCCTATTTGACCCATGTGACCTTGAATGAAGGTCAAGGTCATTTATTTGAACAAACTTTGTTGCCCTTCACCCCAGCAAGCTACAGGCTCAATATCATGTCCCTGGGCCTCTTGGTTATTGAGAAGAAGTCGTTTGAAGATTATAGCCTATTTGACCCATGTGACCTTGAATGAAGGTCACAGTCATTTATTTTAACAAACTTAGTAGCCCTTCATCCCAGCATGCTACAGACCCAATATCAAGT
This sequence comes from Pecten maximus, assembly GCF_902652985.1. Classification (NCBI taxonomy): domain Eukaryota; kingdom Metazoa; phylum Mollusca; class Bivalvia; order Pectinida; family Pectinidae; genus Pecten; species Pecten maximus. The sequence goes on from NC_047015.1 coordinate 46,761,618, forward strand.
CCCTGGGCCTCTTGGTTATTGAGAAGAAGTCGTTTGAAGATTATAGCCTATTTGACCCATTTGACCTTGAATGAAGGTCACGGTCATTTATTTGAACAAACTTGGTAGCCCTTCATCCCAGCATGCTACAGGCCCAATATCAAGTCCCTTGGCCTCTTGGTTATTGAGAAGAAGTCGTTTGAAGATTATAGCCTATTTGACCCATGTGACCTTGAATGAAGGTCAAGGTCAATTATTTGAACAAACTTGGTAGCCCTTCACCCTAGTATGCTACAGGCCCATTATGAAGTTCCTGGGCCTCTTGGTTATTGAGAAGAAGTTGTTTAAATGAAAAAGTTGACGCCGGACGGCCGGACGGACGGCCGGACGGACGGACGGACGGACGACGGACGCCGCACCATGGCATAAGCTCACTTGCCCTTCGGGCAGGTGAGCTAATAATACGTGTGGAGGGGAATTTTCACAATCAAAAGGACTCTGCATATTAACTTAATTTTCCTCTCGCATAAATTTCCACAATTACAGTATTATAAAATAATGCTCTCTTCTGTACCAGTAGTACAGATATCTGCTAAAATGAAACTTGATCTCTGAAACATTTACTTTAACCTTGACCTTTTAAGATCAATATCAAAGGTCAAGGTCATTAAAGGTTATAAAAGTGCAATCATCCAGTGACAAACTGATGGTAAACAAAATTAACTTACTTGTACGTATACTTACTTTTTAAGAATTAAAGACTTCAACTTTACATTTCTTACATGAATTCTCTAAAGAACAAGACAGAGTGTAGCATTTTTTGTTGATTGCTGTTCCAGTACGACCTACCTGAGGCACACTTGAGGATTTTCAATAGATCTGTATCACACGCAGTAGAAGCATCAAAACTAATATCAACAGAGTATGGGTTACAAGCAGGCATACAGGAACTGGATACTTTCTCAGCCACACAACAGTCTGGAAATAAATATGTTACACACTCTGGGTCTCACAAACTCTTTGTATGGAAGTGAAAATTCTGGGTCTCACAAACCCTCAATGTGGACGTGAACATTACCAGAAAGGCAGATTACTACAGAACTTGAATTTAATAGCATTAGTCATACTCAGTATAAATAATAACTTATAATTCATTATTCATCTTACCATCAATAACACTTGATTATTGAAACTAGAACTGTAAGTAAAAGATTACTTGAAGTTCATGTACTACTTGAGGACTAATAACCCCACATCTTTACATGACTGACTCATACCAAGTACAATAACGTAAATGGTCATATAGCGCCCATTTTGAGTACCTACCTGACGATCTACATGTGTATAAGAGGGGCCAAAACCCAAGTCAGCCTATACAAATACTCCGGTTATTTGCATAATTTGTCATGGAAAAAAGGCTATGCAAATAAGCGGGTTGCTCTGTACTACCAAAGGACTAATAACCAAAGTGATTTTATCATAATGTCAGTCTTGTAGCTCGAAAATTTACCTGTAAAGTTGAAGTTCTGGCTCACATCTGGCACAGTCGGGGGTGGTGGTGCCTCTACAAACATGTGTTATATATGTATCATTTGATTGGTCATTCATTTTTTAACAAAGTCAGTTTAATGCGAACAGTTCAATGATATATTCATGGTATTTATCAACAGCTTACATTATAAAACAAATTATTTGAACAACATTTTTAATATTTACCTTGGTTCTATTTTGTGCAACAATTTAAGTTCAGGAAAATGTTGAGATATAAAATATTCCACATACCAAAGTACTATTGTGCCAAAATAAAATTGGTACAGGTGTCTCAACTTTGATGTCTCAGTCTTGTCGAAAAAATTTGAGATGATGTTTTAGTATAAAAGGTACACAGGATGAAGATTACTGTCAGATATAACTGTACTCACCTGTGATATTGAGGGAGTGGACAGATGAGACATCAGTTCCTGTAACGGCACACTTATAATGTCCCTGGTCCTCTTCCTGAAGGCCGGTTATCACCAGTGTATAGAAACTATACTGGCCAGAATCTGTAATACAATATAATCAGGTAGAACCAGTAGTCCTTGCAGAGTAATCTCCCTTGAACTAGGAAATGACATTCGATTCATTATCTGTGAATATTTTTGCATATTTAATGTTAAGCTTTGTGCTTAATTGTGATTGTGCTATAAATCTTAATTTAGAATGCTTATGTATTATTTATATATTGATCAAATTGAATGTGCTACATATATGTAATTTATCATGAATGTTGATTTGTTGATTTCAAAAAAAAAAAAATCAACACATTATCAAAACTGTTTGATCACAGAATTAACATCTTTTCCTCTGAGATTCTACTGACAATATTAATGCAGGAAATCATTTATCAATTAATTTTTTTAAAATAATGGATATGTACTGAAATTTTTAAAATTTAAATTGAGAATTTATCTGAATTCTGATATTATTCAAGGAGACATTCCATACAGCTGTGGAGTGCATTTGATGAACCATGTAAGTATGGTAATGGACAGAGAGGACACACACTAGTATATAGTGTGTCTGACTTACCTGCTGGATGCTGGATACTGAAGCGTGCCTCAACGCCCTGTTCAGGGAAAACTTCATAACCAGAAGAGATTAGGACATCATGTTTCAGAAACTTCCAAGTCACCTAAAATGTCATTTATAAAACTTGTTAGATCAACAATTTAACAAGACGTGTAGAAAGAGATGAAAAAACAAGACCTCAACTGTATAAGACTGTGATTTTTTTTCCAAATATCTTACATATTTTCTGCTGAATAAAAAATCTCGCTGAAATTTGAAATTTGTGATAAACATACCGTTGATGAGCCGACATTCTTAACTTTACATTCCATACGAATTGTGCTTCCCACGTTGGCATGGTGTTGTAGGGGACTGGTGAGATCTATCACTGGCTGGCTCACCACAAGATCTAGTAAAATAGGAACAATGTATATACAACCCACAAGGTCTAGTAAAATAGGAACAATGTATATACACCCACAAGGTCTAGTAATATAGGAACAATGTATATACAACCACAAGGTCTAGTAAAATAGGAACAATGTATATAACCCACAAGGTCTAATAAAATAGGAAAAATGTATATACACCCACAAGGTCTAGTAAAATAGAAAAAAGGTATAAATATATACAACCCACAAGGTCCAGTAAAATAGCAACAATGTATATACACCCACAAGGTATAGCAAAATAGGAACAATGTATAAATGTAGACAACCAACAAGGTCTAGTAAAATAGGAACAATGTATATACACCCACTAGGTCTAGTAAAATAGGAACAATGTATCTACACCCACAAGGTCTAGTAAAATAGGAACAATGTATATACAACCAACAAGGTCTAGTAAAATAGGAACAATATATATACAACCAACAATGTCTAGTAAAATAGGAACAATATATACAACCCACAAGGTCTAGTAAAATAGGAACAATGTATATACACCCACAAGGTCTAGTAAAATAGGAACAATGTATATACAACCCACAAGTTCTAGTAAAATAGCAACAATGTATATACAACCCACAAGGTCTAGTAAAATAGCATCAATGTATAAATGTATATACACCCACAAGGTCTAGTAAAATAGGAACAATGTATATACACCCACAAGATCTAGTAAAATAGGAACAATGTATATACACCCACAAGGTCTAGTAAAATAGGAACAATGTATATACACTGACCCACAAGATCTAGTAAAATAGGAACAATGTATAAATGTATATACACCCACAAGGTCTAGTAAAATAGGAACTATGTATATACACCCACAAGGTCTAGTAAAATAGCAACAATGTATATACAACCCACAAGGTCTAGTAAAATAGCAACAATGTATAAATGTATATACACCCACAAGGTCTAGTAAAATAGGAACAATGTATATACAACCCACAAGGTCTAGTAAAATAGCAACAATGTATATACAACCCACAAGGTCTAGTAAAATAGCAACAATGTATAAATGTATATACACCCACAAGGTCTAGTAAAATAGCAACAATGTATATACACCCACAAAGTCTAGTAATATAGGAACAATGTATATATACACCCACAAGGTCTAGTAAAATAGGAACAATGTATATACACCCACAAGATCTAGTAAAATAGGAACAATGTATATACACCCACAAGGTCTAGTAAAATAGGAACAATGTATATATACACCCACAAGGTCTAGTAATATATAGGAACAATGTATATACACCCACAAGGTCTAGTAAAATAGGAACAAGGTATATACACCCACAAGATCTAGTAAAATAGGAACAATGTATATATACACCCACAAGATCTAGTAAAATAGGAAAATGTATAAATGTATATACACCCACAAGGTCTAGTAATATATAGGAACAATGTATATACACCCACAAGGTCTAGTAAAATAGGAACAATGTATATATACACCCACAAGGTCTAGTAAAATAGGAATAATGTATATACACCCACAAGGTCTAGTAATATAGGAACAATGTATAAATGTATACAACCCACAAGGTCTAGTAAAATAGGAACAATGTATATACACCCACAAGGTCTAGTAAAATAGGAACAATGTATATACACCCACAAGGTCTAGTAATATAAGAACAATGTATAAATGTATATACACCCACAAGGTCTAGTAAAATAGGAACAATGTATATACACCCACAAAGTCTAGTAATATAGGAACAATGTATAAATGTATATACCACCCACAAGGTCTAGTAAAATAGGAACAATGTATAAATGTATATACCACCCACAAGGTCTAGTAAAATAGGAACAATGTATATATACACCCACAAGGTCTAGTAATATAGGAACAATGTATATATACACCCACAAGGTCTAGTAATATAGGAACAATGTATATACGCCCACAAAGTCTAGTAATATAGGAACAATGTATAAATGTATATACCACCCACAAGGTCTAGTAAAATAGGAACAATATATATACACCCACAATGTCTAGTAAAATAGGAACAATGTATACAACCCACAAGGTCTAGTAAAAGAGGAACAATGTATATACACCCAAAAGGTCTAGTAAAATAGGGACCATATATATACACCCACAAGGTCTAATAAAATAGGAACAATGTATAAATGTATACAACCCACAAGGTCTAGTAAAATAGGAACAATGTATATACACCCACAAGGTCTAGTAAAATAGGAACAATGTATAAACACCCACAAGGTCTAGTAAAATAGGAACAATGTATAAATGTATATACAACCCACAATGTCTAGTAAAATAGGAACAATGTATATACACCCACAAGGTCTAGTAAAATAGGAACAATGTATATACACCCACAAGGTCTAGTAATATAGGAACAAGGTATAAATGTATATACCACCCACAAGGTCTAATAAAACAGGAACAATATATATACACCCACAAGGTCTAGTAAAATAGGAACAATGTATATACACCCACAAGGTCTAGTAAAATAGGAACAATGTATAGACACCCTCAAGGTCTAGTAAAATAGGAACAATATATATACACCCACAAGGTCTAATAAAACAGGAACAATGTATATACACCCACAAGGTCTAGTAATATAGGAACAATGTATATACACCCACAAGGTCTAGTAAAATAGGAAAAATGTATACAACCCACAAGGTCTAGTAATATAGGAACAATGTATAAATATATACACCCACAAGGTCTAGTAAAATAGGAAAAATGTATACAACCCACAAGGTCTAGTAATATAGGAACAATGTATATACACCCACAAGGTCTAGTAAAATAGGAACAATGTATATACACCCACAAGATCTAGTAAAATAGGAACAATGTATATACACCCACAATGTCTAGTAAAATAGGAACGATGTATATACACCCACAAGGTCTAGTAAAATAGCAACAATGTATATACACCCGACAAGGTCTAGTAAAAGAGGAACAATGTATATACACCCACAAGGTCTAGTAAAATAGGAACAATGTATATACACCCACAAGGTCTAGTAAATAGCAACAATGTAACCACAAGGTCTAGTAAAATAGGAACAATGTATATACACCCACAAGGTCTAGTAAAATAGGAACAATGTATATACACCCACAAGGGCTAGTAAAATAGGAACAATGTATATACACCCACAAGGACAAGGGTAACATTGGAAATATGTAATATATATAACAGTCCCTGTGTCCGTGCAGATCTGTTGCATCAGGTTTATAATTTCACCACAAGGACCTAGTAAAACTATAACACTAACAGGTCAGCAAGCTAAAGGCCCCACCATGTAGCTACATATATATCACTTATAATGATCAAGAAGACATTTGCCCATATCACTGAAATTGGTGTTTGACATCTGGACTTCAGAAACAATCGTAAGGAAGCAAAATATACATTATACATGCACTATCGTGTGAAAATTGTTTCCTTTCACCTCCATATTTGCTTGGCACAGTGTAACGTTAACGGAAACATAATACTATAAGACTCTTTCATATGTGTACAATGTATATGTAGGATAGGGATATTCCAACCGAGGGGTCACAAAATGTGGTGAAACCCGAGGCTTGCCGAGGGTTTTACCACATTTTGTGATCCCGAGGATGAAATATCCCTAACCTACATACACACATAATGATAGAGTCATTTTCTCTCATATCACTACCAAATTTCTGGCAAAAGTGTCCCTCAGCCATCAATTTTCTTCAATTTTGTAATTTCTTTATTTGACGTTTTTACTAAAAATACTTATGATATTCTGAAAGATCATACCCGATTTTTGCAAACTATGTTTGCGCACAAATTTCATTTCCTTTGTGATGAACGAATGAACAATTCGTCGATAAAAATTGCCGTCACTTGACCGACTTTTGACGTGGCTGTGATCAAATTGTCAACATCCGAGAAAAGAAGTACTATGAACAACACTTTGAAAAATCCAATGCTGAAATGAGTTTTCCAATTTCACATAATTTGATTTGCACCTCAACATATTTGATCATTTCACGGAACACACTGTACTTTTTATTGCCAAGTCACATTTTTTCATAAAATACTATGTCACTGCATGACATCATTGGAATTCCATTCATAGTTCAAGGCTATGGGAACGATGTTGATCTCGATCGTCATAACGTGGCGATGTTTCGTGAGGGGTAATTTTAAATTCACCGTGATTTTGGCAACTTCATGTGTGAACCAGCGAACAGTGACTCGATACAAGTATTTGATCTATTCTGTGACATAGGATTATATGTGTTTAAACGGTTTTCTCGATGGAATGACGAAGGTAGGTCAGTCGATAACAATGATCTTATTGGAAGGTTAGTTTTTCTGGTTACTCTACACAAATATTGATTCTGTGTTACAATTAAAATAAATATTTTTTTATATGAACATCGAGGGGTGTAATTTTTACCGAATGTTCGTTCATTTAAGAGCCGATTCCCAAGTTCCAAATACACAGGTTACTGAGTAGGCCTAGAGTAAACAAATTCCAGGCCCCTGTGCTGACGCAAACGGAACCATTTCATCGGTTGTGATGTTTGACATTTTCCTTTTTTATAAACTTTTTTTATTTATGGCTTTTATTCACTCACTATCATTGCCAGGTGATTGTGTGTGTTTGCATGTTTTTAATGACAAATGACAAACGGCAAATGACAAACCTGTCGGCTAGGCCAGTCTGCACTGTACTGTACAACAGGCCTGTAGGCCTAGTCTACAGTAACGGAGTTATATTTTCGCTCAGATGAAATGTCTAATCGTTTAACCGAATAGTCATATTGGTTTATTGCTGATATGATATTCATTTACCTCAGAATGTATGTATTTTTATAGTTAAGTACAACATTTCAAAACCGACACCAACGATAAGGACTGTCGGGTGTAAACACAAGCAGATGACATTGTAAGAGTTGTCCCCCTTGAACGCAGATTTCTCTGCACACGTGAAATGCTATATAACATAGATTTATCTTCCATAGCTATCTTACATGGTCAAAAATCTATCCAACATGGTGAGATATGAGAGAATCATTTGTAAGCTTTGATTTGTCTTATTTAACCTTAAACTTCTCCACCAGCATGCGCAGCCAGGGTCTTCCTCAGAGACTTTCTTTGTCCTTGCTGATACAGTAACCTTTTTTTTTAAATTCTGACAAACTTTTCTTCATAATATCATAAAATGCTCTTCAGTGAAGATACCAAATGTGACCTTTACATCTGGACAGTTAACTCCTTGTTTTATGCTGACCAACTATGCTTCATAATATTAATATTGTAACAAAATGCTCATCAGTGAAAAGATACCAAGTTTGATCTTGACCTTTTGCCCAGTGACCTTGACTTTGGTTAGTTGACTCCTCAATAAATCCCAACTTGTAACTTGACATTAGGAACTTTTTAAACCCCTATTACACATTTACATTTCACAGTGTATCACAATGTATTAAATGTATTAAATGTATCACAATGTATTAAATGTATCACAATCTATTAAATGTATCACAATGTATTAAATGTATCACAATGTATTAAATGTATCACAATGTATTAAATGTATCACAATCTATTAAATGTATCACATTGTATTAAATGTATCACAATGTATTAAATGTATCACAATGTATTAAATGTATCACAATGTATTAAATGTATCACAATGTATTAAATGTATCACAACGTATTAAATGCATCACAATGTATCACAATGTATTACGATGTGAAATTTCAAGAAGTTTGGTCCTCTATAAGTGTCTTTGATATTCCTAGTATTTTTAAAATGACAGCAAACTTGACCTTGACCTTAGGAAATTTTTAAACCCCTTATAATATATGCACATGTACATCTGCACATTACAGTGTAACAGCATGTTATGTTTCAGAAAGTTTGGCCAACTGAATTCCGAGATAATCTCCAGAAACAAGTGCAGACAGACCTCCCCTGTATTAATGGATTCATAAAAGAACTAGATATGTATCTAAAAACAGGAGGTAATTTACAAAAACAACATGGAGTATGATAGTTTTGTGAAAAAATGGTCCATATAAGTGAATAATTTTTCAGATCTTCTTCACACATATCATAACATGTACTTAAAAGTAAGTCAAAAGTTTTTCTTTTTTTGTATCTTTATACACAATATATTAAAATGAGTGAAAGCGTGAGTGGAAGGTCGTTTGTTTGTTTGTCTCTGTATTCCAAAAAAACAACCAATCCTTTTTTTTTTCTCTATTCATCACTTAATACGTATTGTACATCTTACTGCTGTAATGATATGTCTGTATTATTATACCATGTACTATATGTACCCGTATGTATACTATATGTAAAAGGATGAATAAAAAAGATTTCAAAACTGAAAAAAAAAGTGCAGACAGACAGATGGTTCACTACCATGATTACTAAAGGGCATAGTGATACAGGGACTAAAGGGCATAGTGATACAGGGCCGTAATTAGAAATGTGCAATATATACAATCATCTACAGTGCCCTTGTGCAAATGTATATCAGGTATAAAGATTTCACCATAAGTTCTAGTAATGTAGTATAGTTAGAAATATACAATACAGTAAAACTTGTTTATAATGAATTCTAGAGGAAATAGTTTGATACATCTTAAATTTATTTCATTATTTTTTATATGAATAAGTATGATAAAATGATTTTAATTTACTTTGTGATGTTTATATAAGAAGAAATTTCTATATGTGACAATAGCTTCAGCTTGACTTGGGCTACAGACATTGAACTCAAATTATGTTGTACGTGAACTTTGAAACAAACGCATCACTCAATTGCTATATCAATTAACCACACAAATAGGTGTCAATTATATCGATACAAAGAAAGAATGCCTAAAACACGGTAAGGGAATATGAACAGACATGGACTATAGACTATTCTGTAATAGTTTTAACCGTTTCACCTTTACATAGGCATTCCTAACCTGGTATGTAGAATTCTGCCTTCAGGACAGTGTTTATATACATATAGAATTCTGTTCTATACTCCCAACTGTATAACCTTTACTCACCAAAGGTACAAATAAACGCCAGTAAAATTACTGTCATAAATTCCATTTTTCTGTCTTTACAAGGTATATGCTTCTTGAACTGCGAGATGAAAACACCTTCACAATGTTAGTTTCATTTTCTGGGAATTTCTGCAATGAAGAAGAAGAATAATGAAATTAATTGATTTTTTAGATACAAAATTTAGTTTCATTGTCTGTAAAAAAGAGGAAGAGCGATGAAGTTTTTTTTTTAAATGCAACCATACCAATTTACAGTTTTGGCTGAGGGTAATTCTCCCACAATAATGACAACAAATACAATAACAGGTAACTTTAATCCATGCATCACCATTCTCAACAAAATTTATCCAAGGACAACCAGTCATTACCAGTATAATCAAAACCAATATTATAATCTTTCAGAATTGCATCATAGCATTGTCTTAAAACAAGGCAAACTGGTCTGGTTAAACCAACTTCAAGGCCATTCAAGACCTTTTAAAGGCAGTGATTTAATTTTTCTATCAACATTTCATACAAAATAAGATATATTTTACATTTAACGGTTTTTAAAAGACAGACACTGCACATTTTCATAGTGATTTTAATGCTGATATCAGCTGAAACACAAACATAATTTGATCCCTTTTATAATATAGGCTGTCATATGATCATGATCACCTTTGAGTTTTCGGGCCAAAGATTTATACAAGGAATCACTCTTCCAATTTGGTTGAAAATGATCTTACCCGTATAATTCAATAAATTCATGTTTCTATGTAATTACATTTATATTAAACACTGAAAAAGGAGAAATTTAAAAGTAAATCAAAAGCTTTTCAATACAATAATGTACTACAAAAAAAAATCAAGGACAACTTATGTAATTAAGAAACAGCTATATAGGTAAGTAGATATGAAAATTCAATAAATGTCAATTACTGTAGTATAAGTTTTGTAAAGAGTTTAAATATTGCATTATAATTAGATATCCCTTGATAAAACTGAAGTGCCTCCTTATGCGTTGTATAGCGTAGGCTATGTACTGGTTCATTCTTATGATTTTTACATGTATTAACAAAGCAAAAATACCTATGGTAGTATTTATACATACAAGATGAGTCAGTGCTCAACCACAAATTGTAATGTCGATTATGTAATTAGGTATACATCATATAAATGTATACATCATATAAATGTAGCATGCATAGTTAGCTTACTATTAATCTGATGACATCCTATCTAACCTTTTATCTAATCTTTTTCAAAGAATGAAATCAATGATGCTGCATGTCTTGCAGATTGTCCAACATTTTACATAATTAGACAGTTGGCTAATGTCCTTTGTATAAGATATAAGGCTAGTTTTGATATTCAATTATTTTTGTATTTGCCTTTTTTCTTTCAATATCATACTATAAAATATCTACTTCTCTGACAAGGAGTAACTATATGATCATCTGATCATCTGAAAACAAGAATAGAATGTTGTATATTTCATACAAAACCAAAAATTTACACTCTAAAAGATTAAACTGCTTTTTTTATCTTTTTAATTTAAAGTGGATAAAAATTGCATTCTAAATAAATCCTATCATGCTCTGCCTCTATTATATATTTTATGTAACATTTTAGAATGCATGATTTCATTGTGTTTAATTCAGAACTAGGTCATGTTGAGATCATGTAAAACATATTTTGACGCACCAACATATCTGACACCAGTGTAAATGTGATATTGGAACATGTACAATACAAAGAACAATACCATGAACAATACCTGTACATTCCTATAGAAGCATGATACTAGTGACTACCAGGTAGATCGTGATTACATTGATCATGAATAACCTTGAATGTAAATCTGTCATAAAAAGGTGCCATGCCCTAGTTATATGATCATGAGTATATGCATACCCACCAGTCGGAAATTGTTATGTTTTAAAGATACTGGAAGTTCTATCTATAAAAAAATTCACAAGTCAATGTTTTCAACCCTTAAGCTTACTATGAATAAAATAATTCACACTTCATATCAAATAAATAGTATGTGTATATGTGCACATGCAACTTATAGCTGAAAGTTGAGCCTATGTTTGTTAGCCTTCAATAAATAAATTAACTTCTGTTATATTGACAACTTTCCTAAGAAAGTAAGAAAAGATTTTGTGTCTGCAAACATACATCAAAGGTAATCAGGTTCATCATCATAACCCCTCATTTCAAGAATATGAATTGGTTAGGATTTGACCAAGGCTTATATATACAGTGTATATAATTACTTGGCAGGTGTCATCGATGAAGCAGAGGATGCTTATCCTTCCTGAACACCTGGTTATATTATCCTCTACTGATGAAACTAGAGGACTATAGGTCTCCTCTTCATCCGCCTTAACATATGTACACCACACCAAAGTTTGTCAGCACCCTATATATACATGTATATCCTTCACACAATTTAAAGGACCATATATTCCTGGTAATATCTCAGACAAGTTTAAGTTTCAGGGGTTTTGGGTCAAGGTCTCTGTTGCTATTTTTAACAGGGACTGGGAGGGGACATGTATTGCTTTAGCAATGCTATAAGTATGCTTGTCTTTCTGTACTTTTTCAGGGCTCTATAATTACTGTTTAAATCTTTGTTTATATTTTGTCTTCACTTGATCAAATTGAGCTAAGAACAATCCTCATGTTCACATGTCAGCATTCAGTTTCTCTTCCCTTTTCCAATTTGATAAAACGAATTTTGTTTATAACACCTGTTATTACAAGATTACACAACAAGTAATGTTTTAAGCCATAGATATGCAGATTAAGTACTCCTAAGGCCGCTTCCACCAGATTTAGTATTTTTCTTTACATAAATCTGTACCTATAATTAGTATTTAAACATGTAAATATGCATTTCTTTCAGAAGTCATTGAATTTGAAGAGGCATCTAAACAACTTTTTCTCCATATTTTATTTTAATTTCACTAACATATAATGGATGTTTGTCAGTAGTATTGACAGTCTATACTGAATTGTTTGACATTTTATACACATTGTCATTCATGACCTAAATACCACTGGTGACAAAAATAGAACATTAATATGATGTGTTTTACCTCAAACTATGTCACTGACCATGGTCATGATTTTGTAATGAAACAGTAGACATGTTATATAGCTTTATCTAATCTTCTTTAGTAAATCTTTAAAGGAAATATTGGATATTCTTCTCATTTTTTTTCTACAAGTATAACAAGTCATCAACCGGAAAGCTTATTTGCATACATATGTATTTACAGCATGTAGACTTGATAAGAATTTATTAATCTACATGTAGGATTTGTGTTCATGGATTACACATACCTAGCTATAGGTAGTTTATATTATCAACCCCATGGCTAGACCTACAAATAAGAAACCAAAGACCATCTCCCATTCAACTTTGATGTGAATCAGACACCTTAAATACAGAATTTGTCCTATTGGGTACCTTATTCGCTGGTAACAGATAATACATACCTGTGATTACCTGTATGTTTATTTCTAGTATACCAAGCGGGTATAAACCCACCTCGGTCCTTACCTATAACCCATGTTTTATAATATGGCTTGAGATGATAAACGAACGCTGGGAAAATAAGTTAACAGTTTAATAAAACCTTTACAAACATGTATATACAGTATATAATTATGCAAAAAAGGGATTAGGAAAGTATATTAACAACAGACATGTTGATACATTTAATCTTACGTAACTGTTAGTTCCTTAAATTCTTATGCCTGTTATACAATCTCATCATATTGATAATCACAGGGCTTTTTCTGGGAGCATTTGTGAACCGTGTCCCCAATTCACAATTGAAATGATTTCATATTTACCTAGTAATTAAGTCAAGTTCCTAAAATGTATAGCATACTCCTGAAAATTCCCTTCCTAAATTCGCCAACTTTTTACCCAAAAAGGATTAACACCCCATCCCAAACCAACGAAAAATGTACTGTCCTGAAATGTGTCAATAGGTTATCTATATATATAATTATCACCAAGGGATATATATATAAAATGCCTTAAACATATTTTATCATCCGATGATTGTATAGCCTTAAGTCTCAGATATAATGTTATAGACCTTACAGTGATCATGACTACCTCGGGTACATGAGCCTTTCAATACGACTAAAGCCGACAGTGACAGGTGCACTGACTCGGAACTCTGTAGTGCTCAAGGTGAGTCACAAGGTTAGAAAAAATGGGCCCATGGCCTGAAGAAGCAACGTTAAGTAACACACACCGGGTATATATAGACATGTCCATGAGGACAGGCCATGTGGAGCGCCTATAAGTACATACCTAAATATAGTATTTACCAGTGTTGTTTACAATGCTGTCAGAATTATTTAAGTCTAACAATCAAATCAATGAGCTGTGTGTATTAAACTTAATTGCCTTTTAATACATTTGTATTTCAAGCTCCTCTAAAAACATTTTTGATTGATGTAATGTGGTAACAGTGGTTATATCAAGTCCATGTAGACTGACGATGTTGCTGTGTTATAACACTGTTTAATCTGTCCAACAGGATATGTACCGGTATTAGTGTAGACAGGTCTTTCCTAGCTGTCTGCAAATTTCATAATTTCATCATATTTTTAGTTGTCAGTACTCCAACTTAACCGTTTTGTAAATTAATCATAGATAATGTGAATATGGTAAACATTTACAAACTAGGCCACATTTTCTCCTGCTCCGATGCACAATGAAATAATCTACCCGCAAAATAAACAATGAAACAAGCAATAAACACACAATTTAAAACACATTTTCTTGATTGGTAACAAATACCTAATTAATGTCCATAAAAAAAAAAGAATTTTTAATGAAATATAATGAAAAAATGTTCCTAATTAATCAAGCAAAGAAAAAGCATATGAATGTTTGCTCAGACATTTGAAAAATGTTGATGAAGTGTACGTAGGTACCTTGTAAGTATAATTTTTTCAAATATTTTTACAAGTGTTGAATAGGAGGGTGATCATGTCTCTGTCTCTATGTTGAAGAGGGGGGAGGGGGTCAGATATGTTAAAAGTTTGAATTTCCTACTTCTGTAAATGTAATGAAATGAACATGAAAGGTAAACTATCTTTTGATATACTTAATATAATGTCGCTTACAGCTACCTGTATATTCATGTAAATAATTCCCATTTTTTTCAAAATAATGCTGAATTTCCAAATTTCGAGGGCTCTGACCAAAAATAAAACAAACAAACTCTGAATTGCGCAGTGACTTCTTATTGATTAATAGGAAACAAAGATATAATTTATGATCTAATTACATTGTTGGATGATAACAGATTTACACTAAATTATCTTAAACACAATTCATATCCACATTTTCTTGTTTAAAACTGGGACATTAAAACCACAGGCTGGCTAATTAACAATACCCACTCCACTAATATATCATCGAAATAAAGTTAATTGCAACTTATTTATTGCATCAATTAATGACAATGTATGTTGACTTTCAAGAAAATATATTGAAGGTTTTAATTTTTTTTTTAAATTATGCCCATGTAATTAGCTAAATCTGAATCAATTAAGCAACACTAATTAAAGCTTCTGAAAAAGGGGAATACTGCCAGTAGAAATAACTTATCAAAATGAAAACTGGATAATAACTATACACCATTAACAGAATAAAGTAGAGTTTCTTAAAATTATGAAGATAGCTGCAAAAGGAATATTCAATTTTTTTTTTCAGTTGAGAAAAAATAAAATTCCTATAAAAATATAAGAATTCTTATTCAGAGAAAGTAGATAATTAATTTATAAATGCTGATCATGAAGTTGAAAAAGATGATCTGATTTCAGGAAAGCTAAATTTTTCGGTGGCTAACTATTGTTATTTTGAGATTACAATTTGTTTGTCATGGAAGAAAAAATAAAAATTCCTATGAAAACTGGAAGAATTGTTACCAAGAGAAAGCTTTAAGTATTCCTCAGTACTAATGAAGTTGAAAAGAATAGATGATCTGATTTCAGGAATTGTTTTCATCATTATTTCAAGATAACTTGTACAACACATCATACAAAAATCAGGAAGGAACATGATCAGGGCAAGAAAAAGATGAGAACTAAACACATGTTATCTCCTCTGATCATTATCGTGAAATACATGATACTTGAACCAGAGACCTATGCTTGAACTTAATTTTTGTACAGTAATTTACCACTTTTAAAAATGAATTATTGGAGGGTTTCAATTTGTTAAATAGAGTGCCAAATCATCTTTATTGTTCTGTCAAAAAAGGGTTTTATCTGCCATCTGTTTTTTCGTAAAAAAAACCTGTACAAATTCATGCAGCATTGAGCAACATCACCTATTCAACAGGCTGTTACCAACAAGTAATGATTACGATTGGTCACATCAGTACTCGGTAACACCGTGTCTGTAGTTGAGCAGGTGCGTGTTAAATTATTACTACATTTGTACTATTAAAATGGTGCATGCATAATAACGGATAAATACGTTATATAAAACGTCAATTAAATAACTTAATCAAATAAACAATATATATCAAAGATAGAAAATACAATTTTACCTGGATTTGCAGACTGTGCCTGTTTACATCTCATGACCTGGAATTAACCTGATTGCTTCCAACGTTATCACTCTGAACGAAGAGAGCGAGCCGCGAAAGGGTTTGTACTAACTGTAGCACATTGTTCGCGTAAAAAGAAGGGAAGTAACTGGACATTGATGAAGACAAAATTATTTAAACAAAAAGAAATCAAAGCTAAACGTTAAAGAGTGGAGACAGATTTTATTAAAATTTTACTTTCCATGATTTACTTATATAACGGTTCATAAATCAGACGATTGTGTCTAAATATAGTAACACAAGGTTGTTATCGCTTCCTGTCGTATCATCTGTTCCTCAGCGCTTTTAGTGGCAAAAACGAAAACAAAACGTAACGTGCTTTTCCTGCAGATGTTGAAAAGCAACATAGGCCTAGGTATAAGCGGTGTGCTGTAGGCCTAAGTCAGAAAAAGACATAAGCGGTGTGCTGTAAGTCAGAAAAGGACATAAGCGGTGTGCTGTAAGTCAGAAAAGGACATAAGCGGTGTGCTGTAAGTCAGAAAAAAATGCGTTTTCCCATTAATTTGTATTTTCAAGGTAATCATGATCTTACGAATATAATTGGCATGTGTCGTACACATCCCTTCGAAGTTAGATTTGCTTTTGGGAGACTACAGTATCAGTTGGGTAGAGGGTGTAAGAGTTGTACCTGCTGCCCCCATTGCATGATTCATAAGAGGCGACTAAATTTGGGATATTACATTTTTTCACTTTCTAAATGATGTTCTTCCTTATGTCTCCTTTGAGCTTGACACTCTCCCACTTTTTGCCTTTAGTTGAGTGTTCGCTCCTGTGAGGAAGGCTTTGGGTTTTGTCCCCTGGTCGAGGTATGGAGTGGGGGTATATGATTTCACACCTTTTCGTTATTTGTTCAAATACATTTCAAATTGAGAAAGAGTACCTTTTATTGTTAGATGTACAACTGCTTCATAACATACAAGTGTGTAGCCTGATGTATGCACACGTATCACTGCACATGGGAGCTTTTGTGTTTATTTCTTGGTTTGACGTGCATAATCTAAAATGGCAAAAGTATGATGTAAGTCGAGCAATGTCACCATGCAAACAAAAAGCACAATCATCAGCCACTTGCAGGTAAAATGCAAAAAAAAGTCTGCAGGGCTGGGATGGGGCATTTTATGTCTCATTTTGGGAAGAAAATTGGTTAATTTGGAAAGATTATTTCATGAGTTAACTGCAAATTTTGGGAATTTGGCTTTAAAATGAAATAATTCCAATTTGGAATGGGTCCCATTAACGGCCCCAAAAAGCCCTCGGAAAAAGCCCTGGTCTAGATCTGGTGTGCCAATTTATGTATTTTGGAAATTACGTAGCCATGCTTTTTTACAGTAGATTCTATTAATTGCTACTAAGTTCTCATGCTTAACACTCGGCATTTTCAGAGTGGAATGATTGCTATTGTTCGCTTTTTGTCAGTATAATATGACGGGTGAAACATCCTGTGAGGTGTCCTGCTGGAGTTCAGCAGTATGCATCAGTGGGGTAGTTGGCATCAGTTCCACACTCTCACAAGGAGAGTAATGTTCACAGCCAAACCACAGCCTCCACAAACACACACACATAACACCACAAGCATGTATCTTGCATACAGAGGAGAATTAATTACCATGGCTGTTGATAGGATTTGTTGAGCAATAACTACGCATACACCACTGGCTGTACTGTATGTATATGAATTGGAGCAATTAAAGTCCTGGTATCTCGATTGGTTTGAATGTCATTTTAAAGTTTATAGAGTTACAGGGTTGTCTTTACTATTTCCCCTATTTTGTTACAATATTTTATGATTTAAAAAAAAAATGTATTTTTTCAGTTATTAGCAACTTTATAAGAAACGGGTTTTTTTTCTACAGAGAAACAACTAATCCAAGATGTCACTGGCAGATGAACTGATTGCAGATTATGAAGATGCTGACGATGATTTGGATGAACATGAGGCAGAAGTGGAGTCCATGGACATAGCAGAAGTGGATGAAAAGGCTGAAGTGGATTATAAAGATAAAGAAACCGTGAAAAGTGTCGCTAAGTTAAGGGATAGTGAACAAGTACGTTAAGCTGTATTTAGGAATTGATAATATGGGTCTATTGATCAGTGATCAGTGTAAATGTTTTAAAAGATGAATAAATTAAGACACTTCAAAAAAATATACATGTATATGTACAATAACATAGAAAATGAATAGAACCAGTAATTAATGCAATTCATATCTATTTAAGTGTTTTAAAGGATGCCTTCAGAATTATTCCATTTAACAAATACTTTTATTAAAATGTTGTTGTTTTTTTCAGCTGGCTAATATTTTAGTCAACATAGAAAAATATGCATCTCAACCAAGAAGACAGAAAGGTACATATTTAATATAATTTTTGAATCTTTTATTTAAGAAATAATTAACGATGATTCGTGTATTATTGAAGGATATACAACGAGGACGAGGATATTTTGCAATTAAATTAATAACGAAGGCCACAGGCCTGAGTTATTAATTAAAATTGCAAAATATCCGAAGTTGATTATTTCTATTCTACCATGTACTGTTTAGTTCTGAGATTGACCTATTTCTAATAGAAAAACAACAAAGAAACCCCGGGAAAACCTTATTTCTTGAGTATTGTATTATTTGTTGATGAAATATACAGGCAATACAGTACTACGATCAAGAGCATCTATCATATGGCATTGATTTTGAAAATTAAAAAAAAAAAGGATAAAAAAAAGAAAAGAAAAAGAAAAAAAGGAGGGCCTCCGTAGGATTCGAACTCGCGTCGTGATAAAAATATATTGAAAGACTAACCCATTAGCCCACTCGGCTATAGTAACCTTTTATGAAACGGGTGAATATTAGATATTTAAAATTGTGACAGCCGTGACTCACGACCGTGTATTATTGGCACGAGCGTGGGTTATTGGAAAATAATACATGGTTTTAAACCAATCAAAACCGCTGTTACATAGCAAACATGGTAGAATTTACAATAATTGATGTTTCAGATGTCCTTTTAGATAGATTAATTTGAAAAAGGTAAAAACGAAACAAAAATATGGCATGTTATTTGTTGTAAAAAATCTGATGTCTTCCCTACACAATAATGAGACAGATAAAGAATTTGCTGTGAGTAGGACGTCAAAGTTATGCTATTTTTCTGTTTGTTTGTTACAATGCTGTATGACTTGCTACTGTAGAGAGTTTTATAGGAACATGTACTTTGCAGTATGTAGCTGATTTTGTGATTGACCTTCTGATTTTGTTGTCGTTTACAGTGGCTGGTCCTGTGGAGGCTGATCCTGAATACAAACTTATCGTAGAGGCTAACAACATCACTGTGGAGATTGACAATGAAATAAGTAAGTAGACACCAATATTCAAACAACGAATGTTTTAGCAATGTTGTTTTGGTCCTAAAATATGTATAAATTAGCTATTGCTAATTAAATTAAATAGGGCCTTATTTTGGCAACAGCAATATATTATGACCATCACTTATATTTTCATTTCGAATTTATAGAACTATTATGTTTTGTTGACTTTAATTATCTTACTCTCCAAATATCATTTTATGATATTTTGAAACAGCAATGTTAGGTTTTCAAAATGAGGTAGGTGATGTCAGGCACATGCCAGCTATGACCCATAGAGTACTCGCATCAATTAATGAGTAAAAACATTTGGGGAAATTCAGTCAGACTTTTCAATATCTAATGCATTGACTGACTAAAATGCTCACTTCTACATTCAGTATATATGTGTGGGGTATTTATCAAAACAAAGCAAATGTTAGAGCCGCTAATGGAAAGTTATATATTGTATCAAGAGTTGTCTCCCATAGATTATATATGTACCCTTATTTGTTCTGATATTTGGAACATTGTGCTACAAATGTGTATGTATACAAACAAGAAAGTGTCGGATTTAACTTGCACTGTTCTTTTCATACGCTTGATTAATTTTGATTAATTTTGGCCGGGATATAATTTCACCAGCAGAATATGATTTAGAGTATTCAGTAAAACACTCCTGATCTTTTATCAATGAAACAGATAGGGTATTAATTCAATGTTATATAGGAAAATATTACCCAAATGTTCAGATTTGGTTATAACTCACTGCATAAGACTTGAAAGAGTAAATCATAACAAGCTATTTATCTGACACCCATTTGATAGATTAATAGGAATATAAGGACATCAGAATTAATTGGATAAAGAATTAAAAAAAATGGAAATTTTAAATCCCTCATTTCAGATAACAGTTTATTTTTCCTTCATCTCGCATGGTTGTTTGTTTTGACTGAAAATTTATTTCGTTATAAAGACAGTAGTATTTGACATGGTTCTCCCACAAGACTTTAATATATTAATTGCTTTATGATTGTTACATTGTAGATGTGATACATAAGTTCACGAGGGACCACTACTCCAAAAGGTTTCCTGAGTTGGAGTCACTCATCCAGACCCCCATGGAGTATATCAAGACAGTTAAGGTAACATTATTGAGGAAGAGGAAGTTTTTAGAACTTCAATATACTCCAGCCAAAATAATTAATACATATGTACATAATTATATATATGTTCTTAGATGCTTTGTGTTGTAAATGACAAGAGGGTAAGAAAAACAGCCTGCTACAAGACTGTAGTCTTTGCTATCCATGGGCAAAATCCTTTACACTGTTTCTCAAATCTATATGCCTGGAGTGGAAGATAAAGGACAAAACTACATAATCAATTTCAATTGGTATACTGGGAAATTTTATAAATGTCAGATTGTCTTACTATTCATCACGTTATGTAATTTGTTCTCAATTTTGATTTCTTAAGAAAGATTTTAAGTCAAATAATGAAATGTTCTTTCTTATCAACTGAAGTTTTGAGTACAGGAATGGCCATCTAATAGCACTGTAATATTGTAACCGTTGTCAAATTTTATGGTATGTCATGTTTTTTTATATTTTCTTGACAATTTGTGTTGCAATGATATTGCTATCAAAAGTCATATATAAGATAATCATTAAAAATGAATATATTTAAGTTTATAAATCAATGCCAGAAAACATTGTTACGGAAGTTGGTGAAAGAATCTTTACACATTGTTCAATTTTTTTTCTGTTGCTAGGAACTAGGAAATAATATCATGGAAAACTCTAAAAAGAACGAAGTCCTTCAAGAAATTCTTGTGCCAGCTACTATAATGGTAGTGAGTGTGACAGCATCCACTACACCAGGGTAAGTGTCCAAATTGTCCAAATTGTCCAAATAAATTAGGAGTACATCTGTCTGATTGCATTTATCTTGATCAGTTTAGGTTTTACTTTGAAAATGTTGAATTTGAAAGAGACAAAGCTAGTTATTCTGCATAAAAGAGAAGTGTTCGCTTTTGAATACAAAGATACATGCATGTCAATATTGTGGACAATGTCAATTGCTTATTTGATAATCAATTTGACATCACAACATCAATTCATGAGATCCATATACATTGTACATGTACAATTTTATCTTTTTATTTGACAATTATTGTCCATTCTCTTACTTCCAGGACAAGTCTTACTGCAGAGGAGATGATAACAGTGATGGAGGCCTGTGATATGGTAGGGAGTTGCAAAAATATTTTATATATTAATTTATATTTCATATGATACTTCATTAAACCAATGTGCAGTTTTGTTCTGCACTGGTATAAATGGCATATATTGCTGTGAAGTTTAAATGGTAGTCAATGGAAATCATTGGATAGTTTTCTTGTTACACTAAATTCAGCAAGTTTGAATACAGTGTGGAAAATAATATTTTGATTAGTCAATATAAAATTGATGTATTTCAGTCTATGCTTCACTATGCATGTACTTCTACTAGATTGATACATTTCTCTACCTAATTCCAAAATTTATTTAAAAAAGATTGTTACATTATTTGTTCAGAAACTTGCAAATAAAAAAATTATCCATTTTAACAATTAAGATATCTATTGAATATTGAGGTCACCTGAAGTCTCCGGTGACCTATTGCAATTGCCTTTTGTCCAGCAGTGTCCATCATAAACAATTTTCTTTATACTGCTTCTCAATAACCAAAAGGTCCGAGTGGTTTCTCAATAACCAAAAGGTCCGAGTCGTGATATTTGGCCAGTAGCATGCTCAAATGAATGATTACGAAGTCTGTGAAAGTGAATGACCTTGACCTACTTTCAAGGCCACAGGGCTGAGATGTGTTTAATGTTTGTTTAAAATTTCAGGACAATTTAAGGCCCCTGGGCCTCCTGTTTTACTTGTGCTTTCACAGTAATTATGATAATTACGAATCTCAATCATTTATTTTTTGTTTAATACATGGTTATTTTTAAAACCTATTAAAATATTTTACTTTGATTTGATCACAGGCAATAGATCTGACAGAGTACAAGGCAAAGATATTCTCCTATGTGGAATCCAGGATGACCTTCATTGCTCCCAATGTCACTATAATCGTAGGGGCTTCTATATCCGCTAAACTTATGGGTAGGTATCTACAGAAACGTGTGATGAGGAGTGTTTCTGGTAACGTTTTCCTCCATCATTGGTCAAAGTTATTGAAGTGGTAGCCCTGTAACTCGTGATAATTAATGTACCACGGCTCCAGTGTAACGATAAAGGCAGAATTTTATAAGGCAGCCAATATGATGTGTACATGTTATTAGAGTCTGAAATTTTCAGGTCACCTTTGAAGGGAAAAAAATGGCCATTCTGTACACATTATTCAATGTTAATTAGTGGCAACAATACTCATTTACCAATGAATGAAAAAGGATTTACGATACATATCAGTTTCCAAACATATAAATCTGATGATATCTTGAAATATACACTTTCAGATTAAGTATTTTACTGTAGAAATACTTTGTTTTGTAACTGTGTTCCATTGTGTTTTAAACAAGTAATACATGTTTCTGCTGTAAACACACCATCCCCTCAACCTACTATTTTAGCACCTACATGTTTGAAAAATTATTCCTAAAACATCTACTTTATGAATGCTGTATTAAAAGAAGATTTTCATTCACCTACAGGTACAGCAGGAGGCCTGACAAACCTCTCTAAGATGCCCGCATGTAATGTCCAGTCCCTGGGAGCCCAGAGAAAAACCCTGTCTGGCTTCTCCATGGCATCCATCCAACCCCACATGGGATACATCTATAACTGTGACATTGTACAGAAAACACCTCCGGTACAACACTTTTATAACAGTATAGTTTGCAATAGTAGAACCTAGATTTTTTCTTTCAATTCAGGAATAATTTTCATTGTCATAAGAGATCAAATTTTCCTATCATTCTGTGTTCTAATTATGAGAAAGGTAGTTGGTGTACTGCATACAGGAATTTGTTTTCTCTAATATCATTATAAAGTTGTCTTTTATGTTGTTCAGTGAGGTAGCCACTATCTACTACAAGGATACCTTACCTCAAAATGACCCTTGTTCTTCTCTGAGCATTGAACTCCACAAATAAAACCAAAATATTATGACAATGAATACTGGTACACAGCATACAATATATAGGTCGTACTTACATGTGAATAAAACTCTTGCTAGTCTTGGAATAATATGCACTGAGGAATGGCTTAATATTGGACGGGACAAAGAAATTTTCCCCATATACAGTAAACCATTACATATTCAAGTAACAGTAACAGTACAATCTCATCACAATACATAATATTTGACATACAAATTAGATATTTTAGATGAACATGACTTTGCATATAAATATGCTTTGCATTTAAGGAGTTACGGAAAAAAGCCGCCAGATTGGTGTCTGCCAAGTGTACATTGGCTGCACGGGTGGACAGTTTTCACGAGAGTGTGGATGGGTCTGTGGGGGACAGTCTAAGGGCGGAGATTGATGGCAAGCTGGACAAGCTCCTAGAACCACCACCGGTCAAAACCGTCAAAGCCCTACCCACACCTATTGATGCTGCACGTAAAAAGAGGGGAGGACGCAGGTGTGTAAACTATTTAATTTTTATGTGAGAACTACAGGGATATTTAATCTTAGTGTGAGATCTATTTCTCTAAATATTTTGTTGATGTAGCATTCCATTGCTATATATCAATTATATATTGACCATGATTCAGTAGTCGTTCAAAACAACATAATTACCTTTCATACAAAGTTACTCATAATATAAATTGACAGTGATGGTTTATGTATTATTACATGGCTGTTAAAAAATAAAGAGAGATTTTTTACATATAAAGATAAAAAAAACAAATGTTAAGAATTCAACAGTGTATCTTAAACAGTAAGAGTCATATTTTATATGCAAGTTGATGTGGTTTCAATTTTACATGAACATTTTGATATTGAATTTTACAGCGATCATTTCTCTGAAACCTGAAACTGAAATCTACATATTCAGTTGTCTTAGAAATTATGCTATGTTCTTAGATTTTGTTAGTCTTTTTGATCATGTTTAATTCTTCAGAAATATTTACATGTACATGTTAATGTTATATATTTTTTGTTGTCATTAGGGCTAGAAAAATGAAAGAGAGACTTGGTTTGACAGAAGTCAGGAAAGCAGCTAACAGAATGAATTTTGGAGAGGTAATATATTCTAAATATCTCGTGTGATAAAAAAAACTTGTTATACTGTCACAGTTTCCCAGTTTGTTGACTTAAACCTCACTCCACTTTGCTAATTTCTTTGCCTTGTTGTATCCAGATAGAGGAAGATGCTTACCAGGATGACCTTGGTTTCTCCTTGGGAACGCTGGGTAAATCAGCATCGGGACGTATTAGGGGACCAGTAGTCGACTCAAAGACAAAGGCCAAGATCTCAAAAACCTTACAGGTAAGTCAGAAATGTGTGCTAAATTTAGGGATTTTACTTCTGAGGTTGTCTAGGTATCACAAACATCCTAATAATAACTGTCATGAAAACAAGGAAGCGTTTAAAGGTATTTCTCACAAAGTACATTAAACTTTCCACATTAACCACTTGAGGCTGATAGCTCATTAACTTTGCCTTGAAACATAAGATACCTGTCTATAAAACCTGTCTATAAAACCTGTCTATAAAGGTCACTCAAGGGAATAGAGAAAAGTGGCCTATATGTAGGTGGTTTTTATATAGAGATTTATATACAAAGACATATATAATGAAGAGTGTTAATTTTGGAACGAGTCAGATAGTCTATATAGACAGGTGTTTGTTACCATATATGGTGAGATAGTCTTTATAGACAGGTATTTGTTACCATATATGGTCAGATAGTCTTTATAGACAGGTGTTTGTAACCATATATGGTCAGATAGTCTTTTTAGACAGGTATTTGTTACCATATATGCTCAGATAGTCTTTAAAGACAGGTATTTGTTACCATATATGGTCAGATAGTCTTTATAGACAGGTGTTTGTTACCATATATGGTCAGATAATCTTAGTTACCATAAATGGTCAGATAGTCTTTATAGACAGGTGTTTGTTACCATATATGGTCAGATAGTCTTTGTTACCATATATGGTCAGATAGTCTTTGTTACCATATATGGTCAGATAGTCTTTGTTACCATATATGGTCAGATAGGCTTTATAGACAGGTGCTCGTTACCATATTTAGAGGTGTCCTTTATGGCAGGTTGTCTGAATGAGTTATCAATCCTAGAATTGACTTGTAAATATGCATAATTGTGTGTCCTTTCTCTAAATCTAAAGTTTGTATACCTTATTAGTTGAAGGTTCAAAAGCAGAACCAGACCTGGGGAGGAAGTACAACGGTCAAACGACAGGTGTCCGGAACCGCATCCAGTGTGGCTTTCACACCTCTTCAGGTAGGGGTGATCTTATGTATATGTTTCTTCAATGACTTCTGTCTAAATATGTTCTGTGGAACCTATAGAATTCTTTCACAGTTTCCAGATTTCGGTTGCATAAATAATTCTGCTGGTTTAGAATTTCAGGCTGATGTGTTCAGATGATCTGTCTGTATTAAAACAATACAAATGTTTTATCTCAACAGGGATTGGAGATTGTCAACCCTCAAGCTGCAGAGAAGAAAGTATCAGGAGGAAGTTCTACGTACTTCTCAAGTACTGGCAGTTTTGTGAATGTGAAACATAACAGGTGAAGATGGCGTATAAAACAACACAGCCACAACTACTAAAAGGGACTTTGTTGCATCAAGTTGTGACCATCACCTTCAGTGTATTATGCTCATGCCCTAGGCTTTCACTGGTCAACTGGTCAGCAAGACTTACATTTACTGACAAATCAAAGGGACTCCACATCATATACAACATGCAGGACTTAACAAAAGTCTTTGATGTTTCATCATGCTGTTGTAATAATCACTTAGCATGCTGTTGATGTTTTCCCTATATTCATGAAACCGTACTCATGCTAAACTACACATTTTGTGCCCGGGCTCCAATACATTTGGGTATAAATCTGATATTTTATTTAATATTTTTTTAATGATTTTAAGGAATTTCGGAAAGACTTCAAGACAGAAATTATTTTTGAGAGTGTTGTTTTTCCTTCAAACTGCTTTTTTATGATTTAAGTAAGTTTGAAAGAAAGTTTGGTTGAGCACAGACTTCATGTATGAGCATGATAATGGTTTCTTGAATATGCAGAGGAGTCTTCATAGAAGGTCCATGTTGATGAGCCTGATCATTTGTTGTTATTGTTGTTGTAATGATCTTTCAGAGAAATGTAAGGTGAAGTCAATACTGGTACAGTGTATGAAAGTAGTAATTAGCCCCATTGTCATATATTTTATGTGGAAATATATTATTGGTATGAAATCAATTAAATGTCATGATATACTGTACTGAAAACATATTTAAGGGGCTGTTAGTCTACAACTGATTCCACCATAATGCAATTGAATAAAATCACCAAAACTGAAAATGCATTTTGTTGTTTTCTTTTCAAAACAACTTCATCAACTTGTATTCTAGCAAGCAAGAATGAATCCATATAGACATGTGCTAACACGAGTTTATTGTCTACAAAAGGTTGTTTCCATTGTTTAATCTTTACAAATGACGTTACAAATGAACTTATTTTACACCTAAAACTTTGTGACAACAAGGCCCTTGTGCAGATACAGCTGTCCACATTGTAAAGGCTGTTAAGTTGATGAGGGAAGCCATCTTCTGAATCGTGCTGATATTATCATGATATCCGGAGAAATACGGTTAATAGTAAACTACCAGAAGGTAAAATTCACCATCCATCGAGATTGATTACGAAATTGATTTATGCTAAATAATTATGGAAAAATGACAAAATTTCCATTTGTTTTAGAATGATTTTAAGACTGGCAAAACATATGGAATGCCTTTTTGGCACACTGTAAACAATTTAAAAGAAAAATGTTGTAGATTCATAGATGAAATTTTGAAACATATGGAGTAGACTGGGAAACTGATCAACGAAATAAACTGGTAAAAAGAGACGTTGATAAACAGATCAAAATGTGAAAATTGTAAAACAATTAAACACTATCGGAGACTCCGACATATAATAATGATAGAGTAAAAACCGGATAAACAGAGTCAAATAAACAAGATGAACAGGCCAGATTCGTGTTGGAGCAACATTTTATTTTCTATAACTTTATGAGTATGCATTAACAACTGGATGATTATATAAAGAAAACTAGAATAAACGGTCATTGATATGTTATGATGGGAAGCTGGTACAAGGTGTTTTGCGAAATACATTTTGCCAACCACTTAAGATACCTTGTGTGAAAATGATCAATTCCAATAAATGAACACTCGAGGCAAAAATGCTTCATGTGACGTTCAATTTTGGTTTGTTTGTTTTTGTTTAACGTCCTATTAACAGCCAGGGTCATTTAAGGACGTGCCAGGTTTTGGAGGTGGAGGAAAGCCGGAGTACCCGGAGAAAAACCACCGGCCTACAGTCAGTACCTGGCAACTGCCCAACGTAGGTTTCGAACTCGCAACCCAGTGGTGGAGGGCTAGTGGTTAAGTGTCGGGACACCTTAACCACTCGGCAACCGCGGCCCCAACGTTCAATACTTGGGAAATGTACAATTACAGTCACGATTTAGGCCTAAGTGGTGGCATTGAATAGGCTAGAAGTCTAGACTTTTTGATTAGTTTCAATTCATGTTACTGCCAAAATTGCTGGAATTTCAGAAACAACATTTGATTATTTATTCGACTTAAATGCTGTCATACAAAATACTACATGTTCCTTTAAACTCCATTGATATTTTTTGGAAATGTGAGACCCGACCGACAGTCTCAGAAAACAGGACTTAGCACCATTTTTTCGAGAGCTTCTGGGAGCCTAGACCCTCGCCATAATTTTCTGTCTCACGCCCACGGTACCGACTTTCATTTTGAAAAATATAACTTTAGATTACGAAAATGATCTTACATCACTGAATTTATAACGCATTTAAATGCTTTTGCACTTTCCGAACCAACTGTCACCGTACGCAGATGAACTATCGGTATACAACACAAAAGCACAAAATCACAGATTTTGCAAAAAATACCAAAACATGAAGACGATGGATATAAATTACCATATCAATAAACCATCATTGTACATAAACCCATACTACCCTTATCAATTAATATAAGTTGCGATTACAAGTATCACCATATAAAACATTGTAGTAACAATATCTACACGAATATTAGCCCGAGATTCCCCTGGCCCAAACACCAGACTTGACATTGTGACCGATACTAAAGGTCCTCAACCATGCGGACATCAATCTGCCAGAATGTCCAAATCTGGTGTTTGAGCCAGTGGAAACTTGGACTACATGAATACAGTACATGTAATATAAATAAGTCACGAGTATAATGGGAAACGGAATGCCTCAACACAACATCAGAGTTCTTATTTATCCAACAAAATGAGACTTACATGTTATGTTTATACCGTTTATAGGTCAATGAATGCCATGCAGCCCAACCGAAGTATGTGTAAACACGACACTTAAAGTGAAATATACAGCAAAGTTGAACTGAACCAAAACAGGAGCATTTCCTTCATTATGTTTGATAACAAAGAATGTCTGAAAATACAGATTTTTCAAGATTTCTACTTCTACACGACTCGTTAAATCAAAACTATTTTGTGGAAACTAACACTGCACAGCCCAAACTGTCTTGACAATATAAGTTATATAAACATAAATTATTGTTTCCATTCGAAATGTGAATTCAAAATCCTTATGTCAACATTGTGGATATTTTTATACTGATATTGTGAACCATGTAATTTTAAATGTTCACTAACAGAATCTACTCGTGACAAATTGTGCTGTGCTATCGTATCTATATCAGATATTGAATTAATTTCGTATTTTCTTTAATTGTCAAAATATGTATTAATTCATATTTTACTGGGAGGCCATATGGCCTATCAATTAAAACACATACATACTAAAACACCTATCATGTAAAATGTACGATTGACTTGTACGGTAATGTTCAATAGTAATTTATAATTCTGCTCATTATTCAACTTAAACTAATAATCATCAAATGTACCATTTATGTTTACCAAGTGTATACGTGTATATATATTAATTGATATTTATAACATGTCATGTTCTTTCCTTTAACATAAATGTGATTTGAACATTGTTAATATGTCGGGCAATAATAATAATAGCAAAATAAAAACGATGATTTGAAAATGAATTATGATAATGGACAATTAATCACTATTTACACATTTCTTTTTACATCATTTATGAACGCAATTTAATTATTTTTGTTTCAAATATTTGTAATAAACTTGCAAGCAATACCATCCACGGCATACATATTGGTATGAAACATTTTCTTTGGGTAGTAAATATGTATGAAGATAGATTTTTTACATCAAAACCAGTTATGGAATTTATGTGTAACGTTTTGGCGTGATATTCCCACATATGATCAGTGAAACGTGTGTACACCGAGGTGTAAAGTTACGAGATTGTAACCATGCCGACAAGTCTTTTCGGTCACTATACAATCGTATGTGTACCGAGGTGGTAAATTGTCCACAAGTCGATTCGGTAACACTTTATTTTATGCCCCCATGCCTATAAGCATAAAAGAGGAGTTAGACCGAAACGTTATACTTAAAACCTAATACTGCTTGTGATATCAGAAACATATATAGATCTATATATGTCTCTGGTGATATATACAAATTTCTGTTCACTAAATGCACATAATTTTGCACGAAACATTTTTTTCCTCCTTAACTTCATTTTGTAAATTTTATTATATAGTCTTTCCCTTCCCAATTCTATTTTAAAGATGAAGAATTCATTGCATTTTTTCATTTTACGATAGTTCCACCATGCTCTATCTGAAGAACTGACATTGCGTACGACAAATTAATCAGTACTTTATGGCACGAGGAACGGTTACACATACAAAAGTAAACATGGAGACACTCTGCAAATTAAATTATAAGGTGTAAAGAAACCGATAATATTTTGGAAATTTGTTTGCAAGGGGAAAAACATGGCTTTGAAGTCGATCATTTTGAATGAACAGACTGATATAAATTTTATCTCAACCAGAAGTAATAGCAGGTTAGCGGAAAAGTCTGTTGCAGTTTGCGTCGATGCGTTGTTTTCGGTTTCAGCACAGGCGTCTGCTTCTGGTTAGTATAAATAGTAACAAGAAATATCTTTTAAAAAGATAAACGGCATAGTTTTAATGCTGGTGGTTTTAATGTAAAACTGCTGGTGAAATAAATCAACGACTAATGCGTTTCAGCACGGATAACAAAATTATATCAGTTTGAATCATTTTTGGCGATAATAAGACTGTATTTGAATCAGGAATATAATTTTATCAATGTGTCATTTGAAAGGATACATCCACTTATTCAGCTTGCATTCAATCTTAACTTTGTTTCGTTTTTAACTGCATATCTGCATTTTGCATTTCCCGCTACATTGACCAATCACATACTTCATCTTGACCTGTAACGCCACCTGTCGCGTCATATCCGGGCCAAAAGAATATTATATGGCTATGCCGAAAAATAATATTAGCAGGTACTCCTACTACACCTTGTCGTTTAACACCTCGTCGATATAGTAGAAGTAGGGGCAAATATTTCCCCCATTAATACTAACCATAATCAGACGCCTGTGGTTTCAAAGCAGAAACATATTATCCACATGCCTTCTTTTAGGGAATGGTGTTCATATAAAACGCTCTTTGATAATCTATTAAGTCGGCGTTTAAATTAAAAAAAAGTTTGTATTACGACTAAAACTAAATATAAAAATGAACATAATGAGTTTATAATCGGAAGTCTACTTTAATACACCTTAACACAAATATTTAATGTCCGAAAATAGTACCGCCACAATACAGTGGATGGTTAAATGTGCATTTTATAGTATAACTTTATTTATATTCAATATTTTATACACGAATCTTATGCAATATTAACTTCAATATTGAGATACAACATTGTTGTGAATAATCTATATACTGTATGAACTTGCATAATTTGTAAATATGAATTCGATAAAACTTGTATATCCGTGCCCAGCGTGAATATAGTGGAAACACGATAAGTTATAGCTAAATCATTAGCGCTTTCATTTCTTCTTCAGATGTTTTACAAAACTTTTTGTAAAACAACATTTTGTAAAACATATGAAGAAGAAATAAAAGCGCTAATGTTTCACAACTCATCTTGTGTTCTAATCTTTTAACATTTTCTATGATATTTAATATTTAATATTCATATTCAACATTTCATATTCATATCCAATCAAGTAAATAAGATATATTTCATATGTGTAAATAATCTGCCATTTGTAAATTTTTATATTTAGTAAGATTTAGACTATAAGGAATACATGTCTTTAATACCTTCCAGATTACTATAAACCAAACTTTCGTAGTACACAATACACACATAGGAATAATAAAAAACGGAATTGTGAACAGATATTAATTTTAAATTTCTCACTTAATAATTCGCTGGCCAAGTGCCTGTCAGACTACCTAAGCTGTAGTCGGTAGTTAGGCATATCACGGCTCCTGTGTGGTAGTATCTTCCTCCACTTTTTCACTCGAATCTTTGGCCGGAACAACCACTCTAAGAACACCGGAATATGATCTGGAAACGCGCACCTTGCTCATGTCGTAATCTTTGGTGACTTTGAACACTCGCGATATTTCCCCTTTATCATTTACAGCCTTGACCTTCACCTTGTCACCTGATACTGTGACCTTGACCTCCTCTTGTTTGAAGTCATGGACATCGACACATCTGAGGACGAGGTCGCACCCATCTTCACTTGAACGGTTCCCATGGCGGCGATGTCCATGTCTTCCTCCATGTGCTCCCCGCCTGGATCTGTGGCCGTCTCCATGGTGTTTATGTCCTCCACGACGGTGGTGACCTTTGGAACCATGGTGGTGACCTCTAGTGCCATGGTGATGACCTTCAGTATCCTGTTCATCTTGGTCATCGGAGTGCTCCTGATCGTGACCATCCTGCTTACCATGACGACGCTCCTTGCCGTGCTTCCTGTGACCATGGTCTCCATTGTCACGTCTTCTCCCGTGATGGTGGCCATGTGATGGACTCCCCTTTCTGGTGGCGTGGACATGGTAGTAGGGACCTGGTTGTACCATGGCTGGATATGACCATTGTGCCGGTACCGTGGCCTGATATGAGTATGGTGTATACACTTCTACCTCGTCCCCGTCACTGTCAGACGACAATGATTCATCTTCTGTATTGTCCTGAAGAACAGAAATTTATTTCTTCAATCATATTAACATCATCATGATATTCAATGTTTTTTTTGTTTAGATTTTTTTCTGTTTTTGTTTTTGTATTTTGTTTTGTTGTTGTTTGTTTGTGTGTTTTTTTTTACTAGAGCCTTTTTGTTCGTTAACATCATACATTAATTTAACGTTCAGAGGTGAATATCACTGGGTACACGATATGTATTGTTAATTATTACTGAGTTTAACAACGTTATATACATGTAAAATCAGATAAAAAGCTTTTAACCGTTGATTCAAAGCTCACGAGAATAGAACTTGTGATCGTCATAATGATATTCAATGTTTTTTTGCTTTTGTTTGTTTGTTTGTTTTTCTTTTTGTTACGAGAGCTTCAGAGGTGAATATACATTGTTGATTATTACTGAGTTAAACAACGTTATATACATGTATAATCAGATAAAAAGCCTTAAACCGTTGATTCAAAGCTCACGAGAACAGAAACTTATGCTTCTTCTTTAAGAGATTTGGTCAAAAGTAATTATCCAAAAATTTATGAGCAGGAGCGCACGGCGTAAAGGGTCAAAATGTTCTCCCGTCTATATCTTCTTCAGTGATTGATTGATTTAAAAATATTTAATTGCCACAAATCAAAGTAAACAACAGTTGTTTCAATAGAATTCCCTTGGATTAATTGATGATTTACTGAAAATAAACCTGTTCTACGATTTTCCAACATGTTATCAGTGAAGGTTATAAACGTGCAAAAAAAAATTCCAACATTAAACTAATATATTGTAAAAACCGCTTAACGGAAAAAAATATAAAGATACAAAATTTTGTTTCGATACCTATACATATGACTTTAGGAGAAACAATTGAAATATGCGAGATAAGTCTCTTATGAAAAGTAGAACAACCAATTTCGTTTCTTATTTGTTCAGAGATCATTTCTAGCCCTACACAGAATATTATCATCTGGTAAATAATAAAGTTCGTACCGATGAAGAGCCTTGCTCCACCACAATTGTCCGTTCTTCAGTTGCCATGCCTAAAAAAAACTTGTGTCTTGATCAGTTGTAAATCCGTCTACAGCTAATGTTTAAAGGCGAATGATACAACTTACCTGTAACCAAGTTTATACTATTTTTATGTATTTTTTTTTTATTTCCCACGTGTATGATCAGGTGATGTGTCACAAGACTCACTATAATATAACAAGGTAGCAATATTACGTTCTCACATGATGCCGATAAAGATCACGTTGTCTTGTACAGTCAACATCACGAGGTTACTTGGAATGTCAAACAGGTTTTTGCAGATTTATGTTAATTTTAAGCTTTAATATATATTTTCACGCTTTATCTTTTACACATTAAGATGTCTTGAAAACCATTAGATGATGTAGCAATACAACAAAATTATACACACACAACAAAACTATCATAATTTAAAAAATAATGCACATTTTCCTTTTAATTATTCTGATTCCTGATAAGTGATTGGTTGGACACTAATGTTTACCGTCCTATATTTAGATCAATGAAGGTCGATGTCAGCATTAATATAGAAATTTGAAGGAGGGCCATTTGTCATAGACATCTGGACTTATTATCTCTCGCGGTCAATCATGAAATATCCAAGTGAATGATCTTTAAAACATACCATTCTATAGCATATACTTTTGAAATTCTGACTAAATAGAGATACGAATCTTTTGAGGACTAGGAGAAAAGGTGTTCCAAATGGAGTTTTGTATGTTGATATCGAACATTCATTGCCCTTACAAAATAGTTTCCAAACCATTACATACGGTTAAAACAAAACTTTGAATAATACCATTAAAACTACGATAGGATTATTATCTATTTATAGAAATATACGACAGTATGCAAGCGAGAGAAAGGATAAACAACTAATAATGTTATCATTGTTATCATTTGTTATGTTTTCAACAAAAGCTTACGAAACGTCCTCTGAAAACCGTTATACTTATTAGTACTTAAAACAATACATCGACATTTTTTTAGATTTCTCCCATCCTATGGAACCTGATCAAAGGTCTGGATTAGCTGAGATGTGAGATTAACACCTGTGATGTGGCGACCTGGGGATACCAGTATCTACAGCCAGAACATGATGGTATGGCTTCAATCTCTCTCACCAGAAATCCACACAAACAAAGGTTATCACATTCTGATACGTACTGTTACTTAACTTTGTTTTACAGACGTATATATTCCTAACAAAGGATACTGTTTTCTTGACCATCTGTTAACGGACCATCACATTCTGTTTGAAATATTTATGAAACTGGTCTTTTCTGTATTGTCTTGGTGTACTATAAACGGAGAACAATACTATCTTATTTCATATTTGATGAAGCTTGTTAGTCTTACTTTTTCTCTTGTAGTCACGAACCGTTGAGAAAAGTAGGTCAGAATTATCTATGACGGCTTCCATACAAAACATCAAAGGAACTTACAGCCTTTATTGCCTCCTTTGTATGAAATAAAGAATGTATTGTACATTAAGGATAAAGAGTGTTTATTTGCAATTACCGGACTATATTTGTCTGTGTTAAATGGAAAAATTACTGCCATCCTTCAATTGTTGTGGCATTGCTTGCCTCATTAATAAAATATACTGTAGCGTTACGTAATACTCGATGTAAATATCAATTAATAGTTTTCAATTAATATCTGGATTATAACCATAACCTTCATGATGAATTTAATCATCTGGGCGAAATATTTTTCTTTCTTTTCTTCTTTCTTTCTTTCTTTCTTTTCTTTTTTCACGAAAATTCATTGTCAAGATGTTATTTGGGAGATCGAGAACAGTTTCAATAGCAATTAACTTTCAATATACACTGTATGTTCATTCACATACCTTATACGGTTTGTAATTATTGTTAATGTATCATGTTGTGGAGATAACTTTAAGATAAATATTTGCCTGGTATTCAGACCATATTTTTAAACAATAAAATATGTTGAAATGAATACTGGGTAATAGTTCTCCACAACAATTACCTCACAACCTTAAGGTCACCCTTTTTACTGATCAATAACTTTAAAGCAGCTTTACACAACCTTCTCCACTAAAGACTAGTATCATCAGTTGATGTGTTGTGCGGCCAGCGTCTGAAGCTTCAGTTACATAACATTGAAAACGGCGACCAAATTATTAATCTGATTTAAATTAGTGTCTGCAAAGATTCTTCAATATATCTTAGATCAGTTGATTATGTTTATTTGCTGCATTTGACGGCGTAAGTAATCACCAAGACCCTAAAGTGATATTTTGTAGAAAATAATTACAGTCATTGTTTGTGTTTTATTTCGATTTTGTTTCGTATTTGTATTTTTTTCGGGTATCTGTTTTGTGATTTTATTTGTTGTCAGACGGATATTATATATTGTATGTCTTTAATGTAAAATGCATCATATGCTATTTACTATATAGAAATACTAATGCTATCGTCATAACAATAAAATAAGTATTGTATTATTCTGTTTCGCAATTAACAAAATCTCTGTGGAACTCAGTCGAAACCACAAATCCCACACCGATGTTGATGTCGAAAACATAAAATCACCACCCTTACAGGGGTGGGGGACAAAATATACCCGCTGTATCTCACGGTATGTCGTAATTAAGAGGCGGCTAATTGTGAGCCCCCTGAAGAATTGAAGATTCTCTTCCTTTTAGATGCCAATTCATTATTAGATCTCTGTGTGAATACGTAAATTTGTGTGAATACGTAGGTCTCTGTGTGAATACGTATATATGTGTGAATAAGTATATCTCTGTGTGAATACGTATATATGTGTGAATACGTATGTCTCTGTGTGAATACGTATATATGTGTGAATACGTATATCTCTGTGTGAATACGTAGGTGTCGGTGTGAATACGTATATCTCTGTGTGAATACGTATATATGTGTGAATACGTATATCTCTGTGTCAATACGTAGGTGTCGGTATGAATACGTAGGTCTGTGTGAATACGTAGGTGTCGGTGTGAATACGTAGGTGTCGGTGTGAATACGTAGGTCTGTGTGAATACGTAGGTCTGTGTGAATACGTAGGTCTCTGTGTGAATACGTAGGTGTCGGTGTGAATACGTAGGTCTCTGTGTGAATACGTATATCTAGGTGTGAATACGTAGGTCTCTGTGTGAATACGTAGGTCTCTGTGTGAATACGTATATCTAGGTGTGAATACGTAGGTCTCTGTGTGAATACGTATATCTCTGTATGAATACGTAGGTCTCTGTGTGAATACGTATATCTCTGTGTGAATACGTAGGTCTCTGTGTGAATACGTATATCTCTGTGTGAATACGTATATCTCTGTGTGAATACGTAGGTCTCTGTGTGAATACGTATATCTCTGTGTGAATACGTAGGTCTCTGTGTGAATACGTATATCTAGGTATGAATACGTAGGTCTCTGTGTGAATACGTATATCTCTGTGTGAATACGTAGGTCTCTGTGTGAATACGTATATCTCTGTGTGAATACGTAGGTCTCTGTGTGAATACGTATATCTAGGTGTGAATACGTATATCTCTGTGTGAATACGTAGGTCTCTGTGTGAATACGTATATAGGTGTGAATACGTATATCTAGGTGTGAATACGTAGGTGTCGGTGTGAATACGTAGGTGTCGGTGTGAATACGTATATCTGGGTGTGAATACGTAGGTGTCGGTGTGAATACGTAGGTGTCGGTGTGAATACGTAGGTCTCTGTGTGAATACGTATATCTCTGTATGAATACGTAGGTCTCTGTGTGAATACGTATATCTCTGTGTGAATACGTAGGTCTCTGTGTGAATACGTAGGTCTCTGTGTGAATACGTATATCTAGGTGTGAATACGTAGGTCTCTGTGTGAATACGTATATCTCTGTATGAATACGTAGGTCTCTGTGTGAATACGTATATCTCTGTGTGAATACGTAGGTCTCTGTGTGAATACGTAGGTCTCTGTGTGAATACGTATATCTAGGTGTGAATACGTAGGTCTCTGTGTGAATACGTATATAGGTGTGAATACGTATATCT
Source organism: Pecten maximus (assembly GCF_902652985.1). Lineage (NCBI taxonomy): Eukaryota > Metazoa > Mollusca > Bivalvia > Pectinida > Pectinidae > Pecten > Pecten maximus. The sequence continues at coordinate 46,800,119 of NC_047015.1, forward strand.
AGGTGTGAATACGTAGGTGTCGGTGTGAATACGTATATCTAGGTGTGAATACGTATATAGGTGTGAATACGTATATCTAGGTGTGAATACGTATATCTAGGTGTGAATACGTATATCTAGGTGTGAATACGTAGGTGTCGGTGTGAATACGTATATCTAGGTGTGAATACGTATATAGGTGTGAATACGTATATCTAGGTGTGAATACGGATATAGGTGTGAATACGTATATCTAGGTGTGAATACGTATATAGGTGTGAATACGTATATCTAGGTGTGAATACGTAGGTCTCTGTGTGAATACGTATGTCTGTGTGAATATGTATGTCTGTGTGAATACGTATATCTGTGTGAATACGTATATCTATGTGTGAATACGTATATCTCTGTGTGAATACGTAGGTCTCTGTGTGAATACGTATATCTCTGTATGAATACGTATATCTCTGTGTGAATATGAAGGGTAATACAAAACTTTGTATGTAGTTGGAGAAAACTGTAAACACCATGTAGAAACCATCACAGTGTAATAATATAATGTAGGATGTTTTAACAAAAATGTGACTGAGGGATTACGGTGAATGTTCTGCCCTAAACCCCCTCTCCTCTTAATGACATAATGATAATAAAACAATCTTAATTATTTTTTGTCTTTGTGTGTCAGCGGGGTTTGATTATAGAACAGAAATTTCAGTACCTTGTGTATTGGTCATTGAAGTTTAACTCACACACAGTGACCTTATAACCCTAGGCTAGTATTCCTTTCTGTTTTTTGGCCAATAATACGTACACTACGTGCTGCTGTTTTGAGTATATGATTGTAATAGTATCCATAAGTAAGTTTATTGAAGCAGTCTCAGCTATGAATAAGATGCATCATGCAAACATTACCTGTAAACCTTCTAAACTAAATCTATTATAATGCATTCTCTTACTATAACTTATTTTGTTTACATGTTGGTGTTGTTGGAATACACTTACAGATAATTTCAGTGATATTCTACAATGTATGTAGTTCTGATGATACCAGTTCCCCCATCAAACCAGGACTATTGAGGTCTCTGAGCCTATCATTGTGTTTGTCATGGCCCCGCGATGACCTAGCCCTAGTTTTCCTCTGGATTTGGCACTGGTGTTCAAAATCATTATCTCTGGGTTTAAAATAATCCCTTGCCTATATCAACATGTCTGTGATGTATATGTGTATCACCCTTTGGATTGGGTGTTTCAGTTGGTGTGTTAGCCAGCCTAGTGATCTTAGTTATATCAGGATCGGTAGGAAGCAACAATAGCTTGATGTGATAATAGTCTTCCGAGAGGCATCTAAAATGGAAATGAAAAAGTTAGTGAATAACGAAAAAACGACATTTTTCTAATAAATTAAATCTGGAAAGATTTTGGTTATTTATATTTGAAATGTTTACCACACAATACATAACTTGATAAATAAAGTGCCTAAGATGTGAGTGTTAACAGAACAGCCAGCCACTGTACGTATGTATGACTCGCACTCGTGATAGCCTATTGTTATACGCCTGTCGGCCGTCACGCATCGTTTACGTCACTAGACACTTTAATGATATTTGCCTTCTGTAACGATAGCAGCTTCCCCTTCTTTCTTTTTTTCTGACACATTTTAGATATTGGTTATTATGTTGTTTACAGCCTGGTCTGTTTATCGTCAGTTCAGCATTAAGTGATACCTCTTAAAGCTGGTCTGATAAAAATAAATGTTTAACAGAGTAGGGTGGGCATGGGAGACAACTCATTAAAAATTATAACACATCTTATTATTGTATTGAAAAACCAGCTTTGAGAACAAACTTGATTTGAATTAAGATATGGTTCAAAATGTACATAACGTTTAAAATCCAATATTCAAAATGTTTAAATTTATTGAAAGATGTGTCTTTTGCACCTCCCCTTTGATATTTTTACATTTTTTTCGACATAATTCAAGGTTTTGGTCATCTCTTATGATTAACACTTTAGACCCTCAACATCACTTATGAGTCCAACAAGGATGAAACAGCTATATGATGCAGTGCAATTCATTTTGGATTTACTGTATTTAAGTCTCAAGTTGTTTTGAAAGGTGTTAATGTCTTTGTTAATCCTTAAAGATGATTTCGTTACGTTTATGATATCACGTCAAATTAGTTTCACATTATTTAAATGTCCCATAACAAATACACTGGGTGTACAATGATTTTCTAGTCTAAATATACAATTTTACATTTATCAAAAGAACGCAAGCTTTGTGACGTCACAAATATGCTATTTACTATATGTCTTATAAGGAAATAAAATGACAAAGAAAACTAACACAGTCGACGACATATCTGACGACTATATCAAAATTCAAATATTCATGAATATATCATAGAAATCCATGCAAATATAAGTGTTTGTTTTGATCACAACAAATATTTCCTTAATTGTTATCTACTTTTTTATACATTGATAATCTGACACGAGATTCTGTGTTTGTTACATTTAACATTTAATCACATGTAACTTCCACTAAATACGGTTGAGAGAATACTGACATATACATTTAGACAAAACCAAATATGAAAACTTGAAATAGATACAATGGCTACGCAATATAAGCAAAATACATATTCATACAAAAATACAAATTAGGAAAACGACAGCATATAGTGTCTTAAGTGTACCTGCATATAAAACATAGAACGTAAAATTGCAGGATACAAATAGCTTGTCACCAATTGTTTCATTAAGAAACATTATAAGCATGTCTCAAACAATAACAGATAATGGAATTCTATTGTCATGATAAGTAAAAAAGAATTTCCATTCCACATGAAATAATAAAGCGGGTCTTTTTCAAGGGTCAAACTTAAAACAAAAGTGAAGCACTATTTAGGAGGCACATTTTCCCTTAGAGCACTTAGACTATGATGTTAAGCTTCATTGATCGGACTATTCGGTAAGAGCTGCTCTGAGGACATGCGAATAGTAACTATAAGTCAACATACGATCACGTACATTCTGGTCCAATCAAGACAGACTGACTGGTTCAGCATAACTTACACACAGGAAGAATCTCTACCAGCTAGCATTAATTTTGATCTTTGACACAAGTGGAATGATATATCGGTTAATCCGGCAACAAATCTGAAATGTCATTCAAGGGAGTATCCTGATAACAGATAAAGAGGTTAAAGGGAACCATTTACCAACATACAAGCAAAGCATATTCATTTATTGTAATATGGGTGTGGATCTTAATTCTACAAAATTTAATCCACATGTGCATTTTTTTGCCGATTACGTCAATATTCAAAGTCATCTTTGAGACAGTTTAGGATACGATATTTTTTTTATCTTTCTGGGTGTTCGTTACACATGCTTTTACATTCATTAACTACACTTCGGGAATTGCAACAAACTGTTTATGTACGCCTCATTTGTTGACCTTTTAAGTACGGACTAACGATATCATTAGTGTGGCAGCTCGAAGTACTGATATCAGTCATTTGGATTAACCAACAGAACATCTGTGTCACTCTTCTAGAAATTTCCTGGCAGTTTAGCTGCCCGAGTTTCATGAGTGTGATTCCTCCTATGGAACACAATACATTACGAAGTAACTGTCTTTACAAGTCAGATATAACAATACCAGAATATAGAACATGGAATACGTTTGATGTTTTATAACATTGATAAAGAATTGCATTAATTCAAATTACCATTTAGCTTTGATTTCAGAATTCTATTATGATATGTTTGTTTGTATATTTTTTCTGTGTTTGACAGGAAAACATTTTTTACGAATTTCATCTACATTGTATATCGCGCATTATGACGAGCTCTTCACTCTGTCAAGCCTGGCACGTCTTTAAATGTCTTTGGCTGTTAGTAGGTCGTTAAACAAGGCAAACCAAATTGTCATACGAAACTAATTATGATTACCTGTATTTTTCCACACAATACCTGGTATGTGATATGTAAAGATAATTAAGTGTACCTGAAATTTTCCACACCACACCTTTAATATGATCTATAGAGATAATTAAGTGTACGTGTATGTTTTCCACACCACACCTTTAATATGATCTATACAGATAATTAAGTGTATCTGTATTTTTCCACATAACAACTGGTATATGTCCTATACATATAATTAAGCTTGCCTCCCGAATCATGTCAGACACTAATCAGGGAAGAATTTGAATTTCAATATTGGAAACAACGTGAAGCCCCCAAATCAGATCACCAACCATATTTAATGGCTACTAATCGCTTACTTTAATTATCCACTAACAAGACAAATATATCAATATGCATGTATTAATTAAGAAATAATTAACGATGACTCGTGTATTGTCGCAGCATATACAACGAGGACGAAGATATTTTGCAATTAAATTAATAACGAAGGCCTGCAGGCCTTCGTTATTAATTAAAATTGCAAAATATCCGAGTCCGAGTTGTATATCCTGCAACAATACACGAGTATAAGTTGATTATTTCTATTCTACCATGTACTGTTTAGTTCTGAGATCTACCTCTTTCTAATAGAAAGGGGTTTCTTTGCCGTTTCGTATGGAATATCTTGTTAAATATTACCTTTTTCGTAATGAGCTCTGAAAACAATATTACAAACAGCGTAATAATTTTCTATTTACATGTATTTGTTGTCTTTGAAATAAATACCAAAATTGAAAGTAGATTTTTGCGACAAGAAAAGCAATACTTGAATTGATCGTTCAGTTAAAAAATTAATCTTGTTTGTAACAAAGATTCTCATTGATTAAAAAAATATGTTATCAGGCCATTACGTAAAAAATGATGGCACTGTTGAGTCGGATTTGATTGGCTGATAAAGCTGTGTAATAATGTCTAAAAGAGCTCGCCAATAAAGGTAGATTTCCACAGGGGTTGTGTATAGTAAATTTAATTATAAGGATTAACTTGAATATATTTGTATGTTATTGAGATATAACAATATAAACTGGTGTGTACCCTCACCATAAAGCGGTTTATCTAGAGTACACTCCGTCTTTTGTGTTATATACCAATAACATAAAAAATATATTCAAGTTAATCTTGAGTTATTATGTACCATTATTATATTATGCAAAAAAATCAGTCTCCATGGTGACTTTGTGCTACTTAATGCGTATTTTCATATGTATGGTACTCATGTATCATATGTATCGATATGAGGGCCAATATTGTATTCATTTCAGTTCTGTTAAACATCAATTGCTTTTTGCCACTCATTGGACAGTTTAAAACTGTAAAAGAAACCAATTGTTTTGTAGAAGAAAAAATCTAAGGCGTTATTTTACAATATATGTATTTATTTACCAAATAAAATCCAATCATCCAGACTCCTGCATTATTATTTCAAGTATTTAACAAGAAACAACAAACAAACAAACAAACAACAAGGGAAAGCTTCATACGCACTGACCACACTGAAGAGAAAATAAATCTATAAATTCATTAAACTATATTTTAGCATTACTTATGCTGTCTTACGTAGCTATACAAGATACAGACAACCTATAATGTCTCTGTATTTACAGAGTAATTTAGACAAGACATCCTGTCGGTGGATATCACACTGCGGTAAAATAGGATAGAGCTGCCCGGCAAATTGAGATCACAAAATACCATTTAGAGCAACCCAGTATACTATAAATCACTATATTTTCAAGATAAACATTTCCCCGCTATTCTAGTTATGACAATTCGCGAATTTATATCTTTCACCCATATTGATTGAATCGATAATTAACATCACTTAAATAGCATTCTCTCAATTACGAAGCAAAAAAATACGTTTATTTTTTATAAAAAAATAGGGTACGCAAAAATTATTGTGATTTACAGTAATATCAACATGGGAGAATATCTCGTATCAGAAAGTTATTCATTTCATACAAAAATATAATTGTCCTGAATTGCTTTTAATATAGATGATACAAAACGTAAAAAAATAGGTGTATTGATCCGTATTTTCGCATCATATTGCGTAATCCATATAACATCGCGTTTTTTAATAGTTAAAACTATTTCATCTTCTACTATTTTTCAACATATTTACCACACATTATTTTGTTTTCACGGATTCGTTTCCAATTATATAAGGAGCGAGCTCATTTTCATCCTCGTCACCATAATCAGTTGTTTCTCTTTCTGTTCCCTCTATTTCTTCCGTTTCCTCCTCAGTTCCATCACTATCCATTTCAGATTCTTCTTCGTCCTGTGAATTTTCAGAATCAACTTCAGAATTTACCTTGCTAATATCATCCTCACTTAGCTCTTCCTCTGGTTCGACGTGATCGACCTCAGTTTTGACGTTTTCTTTCTCTTCTTCCACTTTAGGTTCGACCTCTTCTTCGACTTCAGGTTCGACCTCTTTTTCCTCGTGTTCGACTTCAGGTACGGCCTCTTCGACTTCAAGTTCGACCCCTTCTTCTCCTTCGACTTCAGGTTCGACCTCTTCTTCTCCTTCTTCGAATTCAGGTACGACCTCTTCTTTCACTTCAGGTACGGCCTCTTCTTCGACTTCAGGTTCAACCTCTTCTTCCACTTCAGGTACTGTCTCTTCTTCCACTTCAGGTTTGACTTCCTCTTCTTCTTCGACTTCAGGTACGACCTCTTCTTTCACTTCAGGTACGACCTCTTCTTCCCCTTCTTCGACTTCAGGTTCTACCTCTTCTTCCCCTTCTTCGACTTCGGTTACAACCTCTACTTCTTCTTCTTCGACTTCATGTATAACCTCTTCTGTGATTACGGGTTTGACCTCTTCTTCCTCTTCTTCCTCTTCCTCGACTTCAGTTCTTTCTTCTTGTTCTTGTTCTTCTTGTTCTTGTTCTTCTTGATCTTGTTCTTCTTCTTGTTCTTCTTCTTCTTCTTGTTCTTCTTCTTCTTCTTCTTCTTCTTCTTCTTCTTCAGGCATCTCCGCTGTATCAATATCAGTACCACTGACCGGACCCACCGGTATATCCGATTCGGAATATGGAAACATAACTGCAAATGAAGGTAAGGCTTTTGATACCCATTGTCCTGCCACCGGAGCTGCTTGTCCATCCTTCGTCATCATCATCGCTGGTCCTGGCGCCTCATCTGAAGATTTACCCAAAAACATAGGGGCTGCTTGTCCATCCTTCGTCATCATCATCGCTGGTCCTGGCGCCTCATCTGAAGATTTACCCAAAAACATAGGGGCTGCTTGTCCATCCTTCGTCATCATCATCGCTGGTCCTGGCGCCTCATCTGAAGATTTACCAAAAAACATGGGGGCTGCTTGTCCATCCTTAGTCATCATCATCGCTGGCCCTGGCGCCTCTTCTGAAGATTTACCTAAAAACATAGGGGCTGCTTGTCCATCCTTCGTCATCATCATTGCTGGTCCTGGCGCCTCTTCTGAAGATTTACCAAAAAACATAGGGGCTGCTTGTCCATCCTTCGTCATCATCGCTGGTCCTGGCGCCTCTTCTGAAGATTTACCTAAAAACATAGGGGCTGCTTGCCCATCCTTAGTCATCATCATCGCTGGTCCTGGCGCCTCTTCTGAAGATTTACCAAAAAACATAGGGGCTGCTTGACCGTTCTTTCCCATCATCATTGATGGAGCAGGCATCTCTTGTCCATCTTTCGATATCATAGCAGGTGCCAACGCTTGTTCTTTACTGGACATTAATAGTGCATTCCTCCCTGGTATCACCATCATGGGGGCATCTTTGCGACCTGCCATAACGTATCCCATTTCTGACTCCCCCAGGCTCTCGCTTGGTAATGGATTAGATTCAGAGTCCAGGAAGGTGACAGGAGAACCAGCCTCCTGGTTAAATACAGGTAGTTTTGTTCCCATTTCTGGTCCTGGTTGGTCGATAAAATCACCCAGGTTATTAAGCTCTACAACTCCTTCATCACCCCGTGGACCGGTTGGTCCCGGTGATCCGGGAAAACCTATCTGTCCAGGATGACCAAAAGAACCCGCTGCACCAGGTTCACCTGGTGCACCTGGAATTCCTGGTTGTCCTCTCCTTCCCATATCTCCAGGATAGCCTTGGCCTCCCATCGGACCCGGTACGCCCATATAACCTTCTGCTCCCTCTGCACCCTTTGGACCTGGCTCTCCAGGGTGTCCTGTAAAAGTGTGAATTAAGAATAATCCTCCTACATTGTAATGACCTGTTACAACAGTGATGCAAGTGCAAAATCGGAATGACAAACGGGATGTAGTTCTCGCAATTAGGAAACATCGTGGAAAGTTACACTCAGATTGGATAAATAACACGGTACAACCTTAACTCCAACTATAACAAAAAAGTCCTGTTGCAAAACACAATGTATTTACAGTAGCCAGCCTCTGACCCAGTGATGTTATACCTATATACATGTAGATGTATCACAAAGATGTCTAGTATAGTCTGTCGAACACCATACAATCAAGGAATGCCTTTTCAGAAATGAACAACAATCAAATGATTTACTTTCGGATAATCGATCTTCTTCTGTTAACAATTTTTTTCACAAAAAAAGTAATTAGATAGCAAATGATATGTTAGCTATGACAGACGTTGGATTTCTTAATTTTGTGTGTGTTATATTTACCTGGTGGACCAAAATCGCCTCTGTCTCCTTTGTTGCCTTCTAGTCCTTGTGGTCCTGGACTACCGGGTGGACCCCATTCACCCATCTCTCCTGGGTAGCCAGTCTCCCCTTTGCTACCAGGAAATCCTGGTGGGCCAGGAGGACCATATGTTCCTCTGGTACCTTTTGGTCCGAAATCGCCTGGCATCCCTGGAACCCCTGGAGGTCCCACAGGTCCCTGCTCTCCCTTGGCCCCGTCCAGACCTGCCGGGCCCTGGATCCCAGGACTTCCCGGAAGACCATCGTCACCTTTTTCACCGAGCTCACCTGTTAATCAAAACGGTTGATTATAAATAAAGTATTCTGCAAATGTGTATACTTTGGCGTTCATATATTGTAACATCTTATCGCATTGGCGCATCAAGTATTAAAGAAAAAACGCTGAAATAAGATGACCGATAAAATCTGTATGTTTACAGTCTAAAATATATTAATTGCAAGACCTATACAAAGTTTGCCTTGATACATGCAATGTTATAATTACTCGGAGTAATCTATTCTATTTTAAATCTCACAGTGCCAACATAATTACCATGGTAATTTGTTCATTGTGGTCATCAGCAGTATCTAAGTTAGTTTTCATATATAGAAATATAGCGAAAGAATAGTTTGCCATTGATGTCGTCAGAAATTGACAACAATAAACAAAGCTTAATGTACATATCCATGATGATCACAAGGCCGTCTTACCAGTGAGACCAGCAAATCCTGGCGCTCCTCTCCGATAGTATACACCCCTCTTTACTCGACTGACCAGGATATGCTCATCTTTGGCTGAAATGATAGGTGATGTTGGATAATAAGATTGATTCGTAGTGAGGTTTTTTATTTATTTATTTTTTTAATATGAACATCCCATTCTATGTAGTAAATATGTATATAGTAAAACTTTACCAGGATCAGAATAAGGCTCTTTAGTGAAGTCATTGAAACAACAGTGTAGAAGTCAGGAAAGGAGAATCAAAATGGACCTAACCAAAGTTTTAACTTATGTAGACATGTACTTACAGTGACACAACTACGAAATAATACAGTCATAAAAAATATAATTATAGATTCAGTATACGTATATACTATATAACTGCTGTATTAATACAGTCACACAGTAGACATGCATTTGTAACATATAGTTATCACTCATAGCATACGCAGTATTCTGATATAATATCAAATAATCTTAATGATAACAATTGATTAAATGATAATAGTTAGATTATCTAAGTTAAAATATATATACCTAAGGTCCCACAACACTAAGCATTGCCGCATTGCAGACTATTGTTTTTACTCCCTTTAAAGGTTATGTCTACACAGGCAAACAATTCCTGTGAAAAAAGTCACGTGAAATTCACGTGAAATGTTTTTAATGTGAAATTCACGTTTTCTTTTTTCATGTGAATTTCATGTGAATTTCACATAAATTTCACGTGACTTTTTTAACATGAAATTCACACGAGAAAAAAAATCATATGAAGGAATATTTCGTGTGTATATCATATAGATCATAGTAGTTAACCACTTGTTACATTCATAAGTATCGAGTTACTACAGTACAAGGTTTACATATGTAATAAGTTCATAAGATCTAAAATTAAAACGTCGAGACGAGATTCATAATTCACATCAATTTAAGATACCTTTAACTAAACAATTATCTTGATTCTAGGCCTTTTCGTTAATCGGAAAAAGTCGTCATTTGAGTGTTTAAACAAAGATGGCACATGTGACCATGAAATTTAGAGTCAATGGCATTTTCTTTTACATTTTTTTCCGAACGGTATCCCAGGAATATACTAGCTCTATATCTTCATTCTAAAAACTTTTCATTAATAAGAAAAAGTCAATTGAGGGGTTCAACCAATTAGACCCCTGCGACCTTGGAACTAATTTCATTTCTTAAATGTCGACATTATCACAGAAACCTAGTAACTAAATATCTTGATTCTAGGCCTTTTAGTTAATCAGAGGATGTTGACTGATTTTATATATAAAGTTGACCCTGTGACCTGAATATGGATGAAGGTCATTTCTTTTCTCTAAATGTGTCCGACTATAATCACAGAAACCTACTAGCCGTGTAATTTGAATCAGGCATTTTAGATTATCATAAGAAATCATTGTTTTAACAAATTTGACCCCTATGACCTTAGATAGGTCAAGGCCATTTCTTTTCTGGACTCTATCCCAGGAATCTACCAGCCAAATATCATGATTCCAGACCTTTAAGTGCTGAGATGAAATCGTTAAAGGAAGTATCCGACTCCGGACGAACGACACATGGATGACAGACGAACTGGACGACGAACGACACACGGACAACAGACGGACGCCGCAGTGTATGAGCTCCAGTGTATATTACACTAGTGAATTCACTGAATAACAGGCCGATTATGTGTTATACATACACCGGAAACAACCTCTGTATTAGTTAAATATCATATACCACATCTCTCTGTCACAGTGTGTGGTCTGGGGATCTGTCTCATTACAAGATAACGTTTCAGAATGGACGGTACAAAATTGGATAGGTGAAGCGTCAACTCACGTGTTTTGATATTTTCAAAGGACTGCGTTAAGGAAATGGTGAATAATAGGATCTCGTTGAGAATAATTTGGAGTAATTTCTCTTATTTTCTCTGATACAACGTAACTCAGCAAAAACATATTCGTCACATAACTAAATGGTGTATTAATTTGTGTCATATATGTGAGAAAAACAAAGGATATACTAGTAGTACCAATAAGTACTACATGTACCTGCTATGCCGTTTAACAATCTGAATAGATATACGAATGACAGTAATTAACAAACGGTCACATATTATATCATTGTAAATCACAACCTCCACTAGAATCGAACCAGGGATCGATAACTCCAGAAATATGCTATCGTTTGATATTTTAAATCAATGTAATGTATGTATATTCAAGTAAAATCTATATTTTAGTGATTAAATTATTAATTTACAAGACACGCATTTACCACTCATCATTTAACATTAAACAGAAATCGTTGATGTTGACTTCCTTTGTTTATGATGGTGAAACAATAGACAGGCTGGGACAACAATTCCATTATTTTAAACAATATATCTGCTGTGATAACAATACCATTATTTTAAACAATAGATATGCTGGGATAACAATACCATTATTTTAAACAATAGATATGCTGGGATAACAATGCCATTATTTTAAACAATACACATGCTTGGGCAACGATACCATTAACTTATGTTTATTAAATTACACTTTTGTAAATGCATTTTAAAACACGTGCGTGATATTAGTAACGGCATTAAAAAGCTTGTTTAATAAATGTCACCGTTAGTGTTTAAAAATATTTAAATATGATTAATTTATTTTTATACAATAAATAGTGCCGAAATATTTATTAGTCTAGTGACTTGTCGGCTCCTTGTCATACGAATTACAATTGTATTAAAAACAAATTGCTAAATGCCTTTAAAAGAAAATAATGCTACAATAAATGTTAATACAATATTTTTACTTTTTAAGTACTATAGATATTATATATATAATTCGCAAATATTTCACACATAGAATACAATATAAAAATGTCTATGGACATTTTTAAAATCAAGCTTTTTCTTTATATTGAAATAAATAAGATGAAATCAAATGAAATGGAAAGAAATCATCACAAAGTAAACTTTTAAAAAATCCAAACAGCATATTACAATCATAATGAAAAAATACTGGATGCTCTGAAGCCTATTAGTACTCACGACGTTTCGGTCTTTAGACCGTTTGATCTCCAATTGACTATTTCCTTGTAATTTATCATTTTAAACTAAGGTATCAGTTACGGACATGTGTGTATCAGCTTTGTCAAGGTATACCGATCTAAGGGAATAATGAACTGTGACTTCCAGCAAAGGAAATGTTTATATCTTCAATTTGAACCAAAGGTCATCGTCTGATAGTCAAAAGGCTGATAATTTTTCACGTAGACAAAGGACGAAAGGTCGGAAAACCTGATCCAGACTGCAAATGGCATTTTGGCAATCTACTCCATCAGGAAAAAAAAAGAGTTTGGAGAAGAAGTGATAGATAAAGGATGAAACAGGAAACTCTGCAGTGTGCAGCAGACGTATGGATTATCAGGACGTTTTCCTACCTTCTTCCTGCAAGACTTCTTCTCGTACCTTGTTGATCAATTCCTCTAATTCACTGAGTTGTTTATCAAAGTTGTTTATCTGTGTCAACAATTCCTCTGATACAACGTCTTTCTGTACGCGGAAGGCGACACACATTCCAAAAAGGACGGTGATGAGGACACTTCCTGTATACATGGTGGTGACGAGTGTTGTAATGTACATATGCAGCTGTAGAATGAACGAAACTGTGAATAAAATAAGTTTAAGTGGATATTTTTGAATTAGGCTAAAGTGCGATCTCAGTAACTTATCTTTGTAGGAATTGCTTTTGTATGGCGGAAGGAATTTAGCGGAAAACTCCAGAAGAATCCACACAATCTGTAACACACATGGCTTGTCGTAATTCAGTCAATGGGCTACGGTCAACTGCAGAAATTGGTGTCTAAACTAAGACGGAATCTCATATCAAGGGTTCACTGAAAGAGATAGGCCTGGGTAATTATCACGATAAAGTTAAAGTAGGAGGGATCTGTAGATGTAAAGGATTTGAATTTATCTTCTTGTTTTCCGTTCTATCAATGACTCAAGTCATTGTGGCTGCATGAAACGTTATGCGAGTGCATTTATCGTGGGGCTGATAACACAGAAAGCTTAAAGCTTATGACTAGATATGATTATTGGTTAAAAAAAGCTTTCGCTTATCGGAGTTATGTTGTTCATTGCTGGGAAAGTGTGTAACGTTACAGTTGCCTCGACCCTTGGAATGTTGCCCGGGGTTTAAGGTGTCGCTCCAATTAATTTGAACGTGATATCATAAAGACACATAGTTTATTCTCGTACTTAATTTCAAGTGTTTTTTCTTCCCTTGTCTATGTGTGTATCAAAAGACCGGTCGACCGCAATACCTTTGAGTGCTACACTTACACCAATTTCTCCATTATCATTAGTTCAAAGACACAAAATCTACCCCCTCAGCGAAACGTATTCCAATATACCAAGTCAATTTATAGCTTTGTAAATGATATTCTCCTGAAAAAAATTTAACTTAAGTTGGTTATTGATCTCATCGGTATTTTAGAAGAAGCAGTGAAATCAAATATTTGTAGGAACGAAAATGTATTTTTAATGTAAATGTAAAATGTACTAATGCAAATGATAAATGCATTGTTCAATTGACGCGCCCAAAATATACGCAATAACACAATCGGAACTCAAAATGGCGCGATCATAGTTCGGCGGAAATATCTAAAAATAAAAAAATGATAAAACAACATTTCCACTACATTACGTATATTCACTGTACAGGAAACAGCATATTAGAAGTGAATAGGTAATGTATTAATGTATTATTATATGTACTTAAATATCCATTTCCGTTGGAATAAAACATTTAAACGGGAAGGGCTGAACAAGGCACATGTGAATAGCACTTTTTACTATGACTTAAGAATTAAAACGCTTCAGTGGTGTTAAGGTCCAAAGGTTTAGATATCCAGAGGACAGCAATGAAGGAAGTTAGCCATACATCTAAATACTTATTATCAAGTATATAACGAAAGCGTTAATCTAGTTCACTACAATAACTACAAAAGTGTCAAAACAAGCTGAGAATACCTATATAGAAACGAAATCGTAATTCTGAATAAAAATCGACATAACGAGTGCAAAAAATAAGCAAATGGAGACCCCTAAACAAGTACAAGACCAGGTGTTTCGGAGGAATAAGCGTTTTCGGCTTCATCGACGACATCCGTCATGCGATTCTAGATCAAATTCATGATAATTAACATCCTCAAACTGAAAACCAGGTAGTGACAACGGTATATCAAAGAGCATCGGGTATCTCCGACATTATATGACAAAAAGTAATAGAATATTCCCATATGATAGCATGATGTCTACCATGAAACTTTCAGAATACGATTTCCACGAAATGTGTAAAGATACTCGGATTTATTATATTTATAGTGATTTAATTCAAAGACTACACGTATATCTCCGTGTATTCCATATATTTGTTACCGAAAACTCAATTAGAAAGTATAATTTAAAAAAAAAAAAAAAGTTTTGTCTGATACTCAGTTGTCTAAATTGTCTTTAGTTTAAAGAGATAGTACAATGTTTTTTTCCTATTTCGAATATTTTATTGTTTTTTAATTGATTTCAATTTTGATTTTATTTGATTTTATTTCAATTGAACAGACCCTAAGGTCCAATAATAGAATTGATAACAAAATGTAGATTAATTTTATAACAACAAGAAATAAATAAAGAAATAATACGGTTATGAAGATAGAAAAAACAAAAACAACATAAAAGTAGCAACAAATTTCTTAAAACAGTACTTCTTTCAACTGTTTCTTAAAAGTTGACAGAGAATGACAAATACATTTTAAGTGTTCATGATATCATTAAAATATTTTTGGCTTCTCATAAGAAAGCTGAATTTACGAACACTTAGTCTGCTTAATGAATTGTAAAATAATGATTTTTCACTCTTCCTAAGGTGTCGACTAGGTACATGGTAAGATACAGAATTTATCAGATAAGAGCAGTCGAAGAGGCTATGGACAAATTTGAAAAAGTATTCCCGTCGACATTCGAGATTTGCTAAATTAAATGTAAAAAAAAAACCATCTAGGATTGGTCATTAAATCTTATTTTAGCTTTAAAACATGAAAATCTTTAAAACATTCTTTGGGCCCTTTCTAAATACTTGATAAAAGCGAACTGATAAGGAGATCAGATAATTTGATGTAAGTTTTTTTTAAATTGATAATGAAACTTCATGTATTTCAGTAGAAAGACCGATGTACACAATTTCCAATAGCTTGATAAAATCCATTTTTTAAAGCATAACAAAATCTAACGGCGATGGTAACAAGTAAATAACAGAGTAAAAACTGAAAATGTCATATATTTTCCGACAATTCTTGTCTTATGAGTTAATTTGTATAAAGCCGTTTCCGAGTTGGCTACTGTAAACTATTTTTTACCGTTGTATCGTATATGCAGTGATGGAGAAGTGATCACGTATGGGAGCTTGCATTGCTTTAACATCAGACACGTAAATCTCTTTTTAACCTAATTAAATGTATAGGATTTCAATGAGCATATCTAGTTCTGTAGTCTAGCCAAACTGGTATCATTTAAGAAACTATTTCACAAAAATACTAATTATTTAAGATAAATCATATGTAATACAAACTAACAAGCGAAGCAGAGCGGACATCAAAGAACCGCAGTATAAAGCAGAGTACCAGGTTTCGGAAGTATATTTGTGTTTTCGATAAGTATCACTTTCCCACAGTCCAACGAATCAGATTTCTCATCACGCACCTTGCCCCGATCAGATTAACTTCATGGCTTCCTCACCCTCAAATTAGCGTAGGTCGGTTACGTTAGCCAGATTCTGGCATGTACGAATGTTTCAGAAGTGATGAGTAATTATTTTTTTGTACACCAATACTATCACACTATCCATATGTGCATCATTTTGGTATTTCTTTTGATTTGATTTAAACATATTTTGTGTCAAACATATAAAAAGAATTAGGCACAAATTATTCGTGCGCCTTCTAATATACATTTACATCATGGAAGATTATAATGAGGACATAATGATGTTGTTCAATACCATCCCTATTACAACATGTAAACGTACGCATGTTAGGTACACTTATATTTAATCCATATTTCTCCAAGGATTTTTCAACAAAGACCCACAATATATTTTTGCCTTTCAATATAAATTGAGAGACAGATAGAGTACAGTCGAAAAATCAAACTGCATCATACTGCTGTTATTTTCCTTCTAGGACTCGTCAATGATGCTGGGGACACCGTACAACGGTCAAGTTTATATTCTAATATATTTCGTTATTCAAATCTATTCAAGAGTGACATACCGGTTACGACAAACCTTGGGACCTGAAGTCCACAAGAAGTGTCACCTGCAATCTTAAATGATTGTACAAAAGACATCGAGGTATTACCGTATTACAAATCACGCTCCCCTTTTTATAACAGATATACACTAATTTACTTACCTGACACGTCCGTTGTTCCGTGTACCTTTAAAACAAAGAACGTTAAAACCAAACAGGATCATGAACTGTATATAATATATCATGACATTGGTTTGAAAATTCATTAATAGAACCAATATGGCCGGTTCCACTGTATCAGATTTTCAAGTGTCAAGTTTAGTATTGATATGATGGGACTTTTGAGCAAAATGCTGGCTTTTCAGGTTTTTAATCTCAGCAGAATGATTTCTGTCAAAATGTTCCGCTTGGTATAATTATTGTGAACATTGAAGAAATATTTGTCTATCATTTTATTGGAATATATAAACACAGTTATCCAGAGACAGCTATCTCGAGACAATGTACTTTTTCTGAATTTAAATGTTAAAATTTGCAAAGAACAACCACATCGATAGATACAAATACCTAACAGTCCCGAATATCTATCTAAATTATCCTGTATTTCAGACTACCTTGTAATTGAGTAAGGCAGCTGTTAGGGGTACTGGCTTGATATCAGTACCGTGTTAATTAACGTTATCATTGTACCAGAATGCCTTGTAAAACTCCTCAAACTGAAACATATATACAGGGATCGCCCTCTGAGGAAATAACTGTAAACCGTATATCATTATTAGCATAAGATCAAAAGTCAGTTTTTCTGTAGGATGTAGGGAGATGGCTTAAAATAAGAGAGTACTCTTGTTGCCAAGTCCCTGTTTTTAATTGTTGTGTATATTGTATATATATTTGGTAATAAAATACTGTTTAAACCAAGAGAGGGACTGATTTTTTCAGTAAATCTACATCGTGCTTTCTTCAAGAAAAGATCGAATCATGTTTTTCGACGTTATTTTTATGTTCCTGTCCATTGGCATTCTTCGTGAATATTTGAAACTGAGAATAAAATATTTCAATATCAATCATAATTATTAAATTCGCAAATAATGGTTTGAACGATCTTTTAAACAAATAAGAAAACTGACAATTTGAAAAAAAAAATATTTACAGCATATACAATGTACATGATCCACAGGGGTTTTACACGTTGCTAAAATTAACCCAAGGGTCTGACCCCAATATCAGTTGTTTTTCAAACCCCTGTGCACTGATCAGATGCTGTGTACAGCAAGTCATGCGCCTAATATAATCTAATCGACAGAGGTGCCATCGTGTACTTTCCGTTATACGAACGCCATTAAAACATAACAATAAACGTGTTAGTATTTCCTTACTATAGCCACATACCCCAATGTTAAATCTAAGTTTGATTGTGGCTTTAAACATTAAAAATATACACTTAAAGAACTTTTTGTTATTATCAATATAAACATAATGCTAAGACATCAATACACCATATCAGATCTAAAATATATACACGGATTCGATTTTTAGTTTTATCTCCTAAAGAATGCAATGAAACTGCAATATCAGATTTAATGGGAGAGAAACTGTCCCTCCCCGTGTAATAAGATATAATGGTGTTTTAATTAAGTTAGTGCTGAAGACCCCTCCAAACTCCACCGATACCTAGGTACGTGTGTTTGATGATGGCTACGGTTACAGAACATTTTGGCACACAACTGTGACCTGGTATATATAGTCAATATAAAGGGATTCGTTTTTCATAAAGTTTACAAGCTCATAGCAATTTACTTGTAAATATTTACTTGGACGCATTTAAAGATTTCTGTATACAAGTAAACATAATGAAATCATATACACATAAATCTACATATAGGTAATATTCATATTTTGTGGACACGCCATTTAGAATTGGAGTGGGGGGGGGGGGGGGGGGGGGGGGGGGGGGCAGTAAAAAGTTTTCTTAAGCCATAAAGGATCACCATCAAGAAGCCAATGATTACTTAGTTAAAGCATTAATATGAATAGTTATTGATATGATGAAACATATTTTATTATTTCATATATTTGTGTTTTCAAGTCTCACTTGACCACCACTGTCCCGGAGGCTGTTTATTATTAGATAGTTAAAGCATTGATATGAACATGCTATACCATATTTTATATATATTAGTGGGGCACAATAGGGCTTATTATAAGAGTTAACGCGTCATGTTAATGAAGTAATGAATTACTACAGGCAAGAGGCTCCTGATGATAACACAATGTTGTTAATATACCAAACCATAGGTGTTTAAGATGCGCTACGTCACTCTTACAAGGTTAAAACATTGGCCTTCTCTATAAATCACCTTTTATATATTTATATTTTAATGTTGGAGGATCCAAAAGGATAAAATGGACTCTGCTAAAATGTTTTATCATCCTTTTTCTATTTTTGTTAATTAATTATAATACTTTAATTTCCTTGTTCATATTTGAAAATAAATGACTATTTATAGGAAATTTGTCACCAATATGCGAGCTATTAGCTTTTAAAGTTGCTATCATACAAGCAAGTAGATTGATTTTATGGTACACTTGAAATTGGACGTTGACTGAATTTACAATTTACTTCAGTTTCACTATTTAGGTAAGATAGTCTGACATTCATGTACACTCAGCGTTTATGGTCAGTTACAACCAGCCAAAGTCTGCTTTCGTGAGAGTTCATCGACTCCAAACACGTGTCTGTAAACGTCACGCCTGGCGCAGTACTTGTGGTTTGATTCGCCACTCGATCTGCGTCAATCCTGATAGTACTGGGCTCTGCAACATTGGCGCTCAATTGTGCATGCAGAAAAGTAGACATACAAAATAAGCATGTTGGCATACAACAAAATTGAAGTGTTCTCCCTGGTGATAACAGGGGTGCATTAAACAGTCGTTAAAATAATAAGAATGCAATATACAATACTTGAACTCCACATTGAGAGAAAAAGTAAATAATGAACTAAGATGTAATTCTCTCGTGGATAAAACTTACAGCCCGTCAAATTTAAGTACAATCTCCAGAATATTTATGTTATTCTATGTCTTAAAGTCATATCATTTTCTGGTGGCATTTTTTTTATCCCCGAGGTTTACCCTAACCCTATATAATTATGAACAGTGGGACCGGATCGGAATGTATACACACGTGTTTGATTTAAATATTAATTTAGGTCAGTTTTGAATTTCTAAAATATTTTTTGAGTTTCATATTTTCAGGTCCTATATCTTAAATGTAGTCTTAGAAAAAAAATGTATGGTGAAACTCATTTGCCTTGAATTGTCTTTCACATTGGAAAACACATCTTAATGTTCTGGTGTATTTCGACATTTCAGAATAAGTATTGGTTCTTAAAACACAAAAGTTAAAAACGGAATTAATAGGACAGTAACAACACAGTATCGATCGTCATAAAACAAGATGGAGAGAAATTAAAGATTTCCGGAAGGGTGTTTCCCGCCTATAAGCCACCAAGTTTCCGGAGGAAGAATGAATTGAAAACGAATAAAATCCGGGCGTAAACTGGAATTTCTTATCGAACTCTTAAGCGTACATTTACATTTTTCTTTAAAGAAACCTTATTTTGATAATTTCTCCTTTTTGACTGATTTTGGTCTCTGGAATAACGAAGCATAAAGCGTAAGAAAGCTACAAATAAATATCTATACTTATTTTACAGGTAAATATGCAAAATTATTTTAACATGGTAATTACACAAATATAACAAACTGTTGAGTATCGCCGTTTAACGGTCGTTATCAGAACAAATGATTTAGTATTATACTGGTTTATTTGACGTACACAAACAAGAATGCAAAGACAGCATTTCTTAGCTTGGGCAATATGCCTTCCTGGGATAGGGAGAGTGGAGTCCAACATGCTAATTAGCGAGGGGTATAAAAGACCGCGTCCAGCCCCAGTTCGTCAGTCCTAGGCTCACTAGCTGTAGATTCAACGTCATCATGAAGGCTTGTATAATTCTCTTCGTCTTGGGCATTGCCGCCACGTATGTAGCGCCAAGTGCAGCAGACTTAGGGGAACTTGAAAGCAGGATTCAGGATTTACAGAAACGACTAGATGACCTTGTTGCCGGAATAATCCCAGGGGGTAAGTTTTACTATTTTATTTTCTATTTTTTGTGAAGTATAGAAATTTACCTTATGTTGTGTTGAAATGCGCTATTGCTTTGTTACCAAAGGTTTTATGTGTCTAAAGTTTTAAAAGGTAGTTTTAAAAAGTAGAAAAAAAGTGTATCATTAAACCCATCTATGCATTAAAAGATTATTTTTGATAACTACTAAATACTATATTATAATATGTTGGTGTAAGATAGCATTCAGAAATATCGTCAAATCAATAAACTAAATCAAACTATTCTCGAGGTGTAGGACATTTCCACATAAAAAATATTTACATTTATTAAAGAAAGGCAACAAAAAACAGTCAATATGATATTGTTAAAAATTTATTATATCTATGGATATTCTGTGAGACTAAGTTATATCTGAAAATTAAAAAAAATAGTGTATATTCGTGACTGGACATATTTAATACTGTAAATCACTTATATTTCGCGTGGGATTCATTTTTTCGTTGATACGCTTGGAGTTCAAATCATTCGTGATTCTTTGTACGAAAATAACACATGTAGACAGCGACCAATCGATATGGTACCGATATAGGAGGCTTGCATAGGCCATGATTAAAAGTTCATCATTCGCAACTTTATAGTGATTTCTAAATCAACATTCGCGAAATCATGTATTCACGAATATGTTTAAAGAGGTAAGTTCGCGAAATAAAGTATTCACGAAATCTATGTGATTTACAGTATATATATCAGTGACTTAATCAATATTATTTCCATTGGTCTAATGCTTAAAGTGATGACTATGCTAATCTTCTATAAATGGGTTTATATTTACATATTAGTAACCCAATACTGTACATCTGAATACATTAAGAACAGTAATTTTCTAGACTAGATATGTTAAAATAACAATACTGAAGTAATACATATTTTTTTTTTTTAGTTGTAGTAAACATGTATCATCTTGTAATGATATACAGTTACTCTATCCATACTAAATAAAATTGAGATGATGTAAGTGACTAAACGTGAAGACAATCTGATAGTTTTGACTAAATGCAGTAGATATACTATTTTGACAAAAGGTATAAATTGTTGTCTAAATACAGTAGATACATTTTTTTATTAAGTGTATAAATTGTTGACTAAATACAGTAAATACAAATTCATATTATTATCAAAGTTATAAATTGTTGACTAAATACAGTAAGTTATAAATTGTTGACTTAATACAGTAAATACAAATTCATATTATTACTAAAGTTATAAATTGTTGACTAAATACAGTAAGCTATAAATTGTTGACTAAATACAGTAAATACAAATTCATATTATTATCAAAGTTATAAATTGTTGACTAAATACAGTAAGTTATAAATTGTTGACTTAATACATTAAATACACATTCATATTATTATCAAAGATATAAATTGTTGACTAAATACAGTAAATAAATATTTTGTTTATCAAAGGTGTAGCTAGATACAGTAGATTTACCATTTTTGACTAAAGTAGATAATTGTTGATTTCACACAATAGATATACAGTTTTTGACTAAAGGTAGAAAATTGTTGACTTAAAACAATGGTGGCTTATGTATGCTTCGGTTATCCTTGAGCAATATTAAAACCCGTGCTCGCAGTATAATACATTACACGATCTATAAGTATGTGCGTTGCGATGGGATGTAGAACACAATCGGACACCTAACTGTCGGTGCACGAGGTCTCTCGCTCGGTAGTAGACCAATCCTTCACTTTTCTTTTCATGCTATAGACGACAATGATGCCATAGATGCAGCACACCGCATGAAGAGGAGCGGGGCCTACTACTATGCTGCAGCTAGGGGTCCACCCGGCCCAGTCGGAATGCCTGGTAAGTTCTTTTTATTTACAAATATTTTTTCGGGTTTTTCAACGTCGTATTATTTTTTGTTTTTATAATTTTGATTTCTTGAATCAATCGCTGGTTGATCTGTAGGTTTTATAGACAATAATAAACCCATCATAATCAAGAATTTATAGTCGTTATTTAAAACTGCGAATGATTTATGAAGCTAAAAAGATTTTTATATCAAACAAATATCAAGATTACCATGGGATATGACATATTTTGCATTTGATTTCTATTACTGACGAAACGTGTCGTATTGCTGTAACGCGGGCGCAATTCTCTCGCTGCTTTCGCAACTTGAATTGATTGAGACCCGCTTTCCGTATGGGTGTGTCTAATAAAAACCCTTCTTGTAGGTAAAAAAGGCAAATCCGGCGAAGATGGTCCCATGGGACCTCAAGGTGCACCTGGTGCCCCCGGCGATAAAGGAAATGTTGGTGTGCCAGGACCTGTTGGAGCCCCAGGCCGTCCAGGCCCCCATGGCCCACAGGGTTACACTGGAGACCAGGGAGAGCAGGGACCACAGGGTCCACCCGGGCCACAGGGAGATGTTGGACTTACAGGAGCTCAAGGAGAATCCGGATTCCCAGGCATGCCAGGAGCAGTTGGACCGGCTGGTCCCCAAGGAGAAAGTGGAGAAGATGGACCCGCTGGACCACCAGGACTGCCAGGAGCTATGGGAGAGAAGGGTGACCAGGGAGCCCCAGGACCACAGGGAGAAACCGGATCAATGGGAGCTGCTGGACCACAAGGACCCGATGGTCCACAGGGTGAGGCAGGACCACATGGCGCACCAGGACCACAAGGACCACAGGGATACCCAGGACAAACTGGCAAAAAGGGACCAAGAGGTGCCCCAGGACAAAGAGGGATACCCTGGCCAGGCAGCCCAATACTTCGTTGCTGCATACAGGGCACCAGCTCCATCTAAAGCTTATCAACCAGCCCCAGCCAAATACCAACCAGCCCCTTCTAAATCTTATCAACCTGCACCCCGTAGCAAGGCATACCAGCAGCCAGCCCAATATAATAGCAAGGGTTATTAATCAGCACGAATGTATTTATTAAATAAGACATTTTGAAATTCCAATACATTTTCATTCATTTGTTCTATTCCATCGCTTGAAAATATTTGTCGGTTGGTAATAAATGTTCCTTTTCAAACAGGTATAGTGTTCAGACAATATGTCCCATTTGCAACAAAAATACGTTAATGTGAAGGAAAAATTGTAAGTGTTGCTCTATGGCGATTAAAATAAAACACTTTAAAACAATTCATTCTTGATTTTGTTTTACATTCAGTTATAAAAATCATTTCATCCGCCTTATTACTTGCTTACTATTGTCTCTCGTTACTCCGAATTTCCTAATTATATTTTGATTATCTTATTATTATCTTTTTTAGGGTACAAATAATTATATTTCCCAGAACATTCATACATGTATATACTGCTGCCAAGGTTGGAACCCTGGATTCTGTATCCGTACAATAAGTGTCCTCTTGCAAGAGGGTTATTTTAATTATTTAAATTTTGTTAAACTAAGAAGCATTCGAAGTAGCGAGGGACGGCTGCGTATCAACCTTTTGTTTTTGTTTATTGGTGGAAGAGGAAGGTATGCACATAAAACGATAACTACTCTACTGTCTTATATCAACAATTGGCGATTTTTTGGCGAAACCGTTATTTTAAGCATGGTATATTATGCTCATGAACTGTATGACATAGATCGTAATTTCTCCGCGTTCGAATCATGGCGGGCTGTGAGATATCATCATTGAAATATTCGTTCACGTTCAACAATACACAACACCGCTGCATGCACGTGTCCAGACTGACAGCTTTGATGTCGCTGCGGTTGGTTACACTTTTCCATACAACCAGTATTGATGTCGAGACGCAATCTTTATGTTGCAACCGCCAAGTCAGTTATCATTTTGGATAGCTTTCTCTTCTACCATTTAACTTTTGAACTCAACCGGTTTGATTAATGTTCCGCAACTTAGGAACTTCAATAACTTAAATTTGTCTATGGGAAACCATTACAGAATTGAAAGTTCCTTAACAAAGATATTTTTAATCGTATGCTACCCTATGCAACCTTTGAGGTAAGGAATTTCCTTTAAGTTAAGAAAGTATGATGAAACAGGGTCATCTCACTTATTAAGAACTGCAAACCAAAGCATATTAGAAGTTACGTACGGATGTACGTATTCAATGATTCTGATTTTTAGCGTAACAAAAATTTTGCGATCTTGTTTTGAGAATGATTATCTATAATTTAATATTATTTATAATTCAACATACCATGGATAGTGGTTGCATTTTGCAAGATTAATTATATAAACTCGAAAACTCTCTTACGCGAGGCTAGCATTCATTTGATAAAAGAAGTTTGCTTTTTCCTTTATACAACACAGTGCTGCGACTGTAACCATGGTAACCAAAATGAACCGAAACATAGTAAACATATAAAAAAAAAATACTCCACATACTTCATAATACAACATTCGCGTAATCTCTGTTGATGTTATTGTACGAAATGGTTATCAATTTTAATTTCAAAAGTTTCAATTTTTGACAATTTAGAAATCAATAACAGGATAGTTGGGATTGTTCGTGTAAACAAATGATATAAAATATATATTTGAAATTTTATTAGTTTACCTGTTTTCTATGAAGATTCAATTTGGTTGCTGTGGTGTTCTGACTGCTGTTAATCAACAACGCAATCGCGAATGTTTCTGTAAACTGAAAGAAAGTTTATAAATAAACAATTAAATGATATAATTGCGACATCAATCCAGTCAACATGAGGGGCGAACAGGTTACCCTGACGACGAAGCTTTAGCAGCCGTAACCATATAAAACGTACGGGGAAACAACGCTACGAACGGTAAGAATGGCCTATGTCCGGGATACGAAGCATACATTTTGAGCACCATTATACTATTACTATTGAAATATATCAGAATTCATTTTCATTTTTAATAACTTGTTTATATGATTTCAGAAGCCTAGATATGGGTTATATATGATAAGTATCGAATTATACATTGCGTTATACATGTAATTTATTTACCACAATACAATATGTTGTATTTATTCGGAGACATGTCATTATATCACTCAACATACAAAACTCTGTAGAGAGAGATTAGCACCAGTACACACATTTCATGTACCTGTAAAAGAACGCCGCTTTATTTCTGAATAATGACATGGGTCAGAATACACATGTGCTTGGCGATCATTTTAATTCCAATATGTCGCCTCTTCGGTATCATGCAAATGAATTCCTTTTTGATCCGACTGTATCTAACCCTAACTTTTATTGAAAGGTTGTTATATCTAGTGCCTTGTGTACAATATTTTATTGTATAGTAGCACGTAACTATATAGACAAACTCTTGACTATATACAGTAAAGAATGCTATATTCAACAGTACTATTTCTCGTCTCTTTCGAGTCATATCTCTGTTAAATCAGATTTTAATAAATTAAGATTTCCTTATTTTCGTTAATTTATAATTTATGTCACATTTCTCATTCTCTGGAACCAGTTAAATACATAAGACTATAGTCTGCATTGTGTTGTAGTTATTTGTTTTCCTTGCCGTTCCAGAGGACGGTAAAGTGAGGAGAAAGAGACACCTGTGGGTCCAGGGACCACCAGGCCCAGCAGGAACCACCGGTAAGTAATGGCTGATATTGATTACTCTTGTGTCAAAAGTCCCCATCACATTTATTGGGTACTACCTTTGAAATAAATATGTTGAAAAGCATTTCAATTCCAAAAATGAACAATTATAAATTACTTGTTTAAAATGTGACAAAAAAAAATATCGTCAACGAATTTAAGTCTAAAATCTCACTTAAGTGGAAGATCATTAAATTGTTCAATTATCTCATTGAAAATTTTGTTGCTGTCCTCACTATAATTTCGTTTTTTTTTTTTTTTTTTTTTTTGCTACTGTTCTCACTCAGAGTTCTTTCAGTCCATATTATATGCAGCAAAATATACTTCAGAAGGTCAATATTAACCTATATTGCTATATTAAGATACAAATAAATAAAACACTAAAGCTGACCTCATACATCGGTGTGATAATTGAAAGTTATCATTTTAACTTGCTTGTGTAAAGGTGAAACCGGCCACCCTGGGCTCCCTGGCTCCCCCGGACCCCAAGGGGTGGATGGATACCCAGGTTACAAGGGTGAACAAGGTGAACAGGGAGTTGAGGGTGAACCAGGAGCACCAGGAGAACACGGCCCTCAGGGACCACGTGGCGAACAAGGATCACCAGGAGATATGGGGGCTATTGGAGAACAGGGAGAGAAGGGAGATATGGGAGCCGTAGGCGAACAGGGACAACCTGGCGAACAAGGACAATCCGGACCAGCTGGACCCCAGGGACCCATGGGCGAGACTGGAGAGTTTGGACCACAAGGTCAGTAATATTACCCGTCACCTTTACCATACAGTTAACCAAATGTTCCACATTTCCTTTACAGTTGAACAACATATAACACATCATTATAGATATAATCAGGATTATCAACCCTTTATTTGTCAAAGCGTGGTTATGTGATAACGCTGACAGAATACTGACCATACTGTAATTGTTCATATATTAGCGATAATCTCAGCGATTTTCACAATGAAACTTCCGGTGGTGCGCTAAATTATGATTGCACTCTTCTATGGCAAATTTAACATTGGTGAGCGAATTCATCACTTCGTCTGTCTGTTAACGCGCCAAAATTAGTACATTTACAGTAGATCACTTTTACAATGTAAATAAATCAAAAATAAAAACAGAATAACTATCAAAACACATGAAGATAAAAAAACACTAATTGTGTAATAAGTCACTGATATAATGTTTTACCTTATCCTTCTTCAGGATACCCCGGAATGCAAGGAGAAACAGGACACGTTGGAGTTCCAGGGTTCCCAGGAATGCCAGGTGATGTCGGACCAATGGGACCACCAGGAGCAGTAGGTCAAGCTGGACCCCCAGGAGCACCAGGACCACATGGCCCACAGGGACCTATGGGTGAGATGGGTTCTCCAGGCCGACAGGGAGTCCAAGGATACGGTGGTTCTCGTGGAGCACGTGGTGCACCAGGACAGGCGTACGCCGTTAGATATAAGAGCGCACCTGCTCCAGTTACTACAAAAGGTTAAATAATTAATTTTAAAAAATCCATCACTATAGCCTGATAGTATGCTGTGCTATTTATGACGATAAGTTATAGAGAATGATCATCCTGTCGGCCTACAGCGATTGGGTCAGAATAATATTCCAATTGTCCTAGTTATTCCATCGGATCCATGATAGTCAGGTGTACATGTTTGCATTATTCACATCTCGAAATCTAAGCAGCAGTTTTGTTCATCTCATTTCCATGAAATTTGTTTCTTAGACAGAATTAACAAGAAAGATATGGGTGATAATTTGACACAAATAAAAAGCCTCCATATAAAACATATATATGACTTCTGTTGTTTTTAATACTGTATTTATTTTGTGAAAGAAATCATTAAGTCCTTTACTTGAAAATATGGACTTATCATGGGCATTTGAATAAGTGTTTTAACGTACCAAGCAAGTTATTGGTGAAAGAGACGCACATGTTCAATTCATTTTCATTGGAATTCAGTATTTATAATGATCGGAAACTTTATAATACACAATTATACCATTAAGATATTATACCAACTACCGCTAAAGGATCAGTAGGCCAATATCTTCCAACTATTGAGGTATATACTTCTTGATTTTAGATAAAGTTGTTATTGGTAAAAAATGGAAACACGAAATTATGTTACAATAATGATACATTATAAATTTGCTTGGTAGCTAAATTCAAATGACGAATGATTAAGCCTCGAAGTTTTCAAAAGTTGCAGAGAAAACTGGTGAGTTACTGTACAAACTTATAGTTTTGTGTCACCAAGGAAGGAAAGTAACGTTTTGTTCTACTATGAAAAACTTCGACACATTCCATACTACAAAAGACCGATATATCTTGTAAATTGTGTTAATGACCTATACAGGAATACATTAGGCTAAGCTAGACACATATGGAATATATTTAAGTGACCGTGTACATCAGGCAAAATCTTTCCTATCCGACCATTTAGTATCACTCTTGATTGTTTTTACTATTATACAATTCAGCACTATACAAAGGAACCCAAGATATACATCATCAAACCTGACCGCGAAACTTCCCAACCACACTTAACGCTGACGTAACTTACCAACCACACTTAACGCATGGGCCAACGTAACTTATCCACCACACTTAACGTATGGGCCGACGTAACTTATCAACCACACTTAATGTATGGGCCGACGTAACTTACCAACCACACTTAACGCTGACGTAATTTATCAACCACACTTAACGTATGGGCCGACGTAACTTACCAACCACACTTAACCTGTGGGCCCATGTAACTTATCAACCACACTTAACGTATTGGCCGACGGAACATACCAACCACACTTAACATGTGGGCCGACGTAACATACCAACCACATAACGCATGGGCTGACGTAACTTACCAACCACACTTAACGCATGGGCCGACGTAACTTATCAACCACAATTAACGTATGGGCCGACGTAACTTAACAACTACATTTAATGTATGGGCCGACGTAACTTACCAACTATATTTAACGTATGGGCCGACGTAACTTACCAACCACACTTAACGTATGGGCCGACGTCACTTCCCAACCACACTTAACGTAAGGGGCCGATGCAACTTACCAACCACATTTGACAACTGGGCCGACGTAACTTACCAACCACACTAAACGTATGGGCCGATGTAACTTACCAACCACACTTAACGTATGGGCCGACGGAACTTATCAACCACACTTAACGTATGTGCCGACGTAACTTACCAACCACACCTAACGTATGGGCCGAAATAACTTAACCACACTAATTTTTCGACCGACGTAACTTATCAACCACACTAATTTTTCGACCGACGTAACTTAACAACCACACTAATTTTTCGACGGACGTAACTTAACAACCACATTTAACGTATGGGCCGATGTTACTTATCAACCACACTTAACGTATGGGCCGACGTAATTTACCAGCCACACAATGTATGGGCCGACGTTACTCACCAACAACACTTAACATATGGGTCGACGTAATTTCCCAACCACATTTAAAGTATATGGGCCGAAGTAACTTATCAACCACATTAAACGTATGGGCCGACGTAACTTACCAACTACATTTAACGTATGGGCCGACGTAACATACCAATCACATTTAATGTATGGGCCGACATAACTTACCAACTACATTCAATGTATGGGCTGACGTAACTTACCAACCACACTTAACGTACGGCCGTCGTAACTTACCAACCACATTTAATGTACAAACAATACTTAACATATTGGCCGACGTAATTTATCAACCACACTTAACGTATGGGCCGACGTAACATACCAACCACACTTAACGTATGGGCCGACGTAACATACCAACCACACTTAACGTATGGGCCGACGTAACTTACCAACAATACTTAACATATTGGCCGACGTAATTTATCAACCACACTTAACGTATGGGCCGACGTAACATACCAACCACACTTAACGTATGGGCCGACGTAACATACCAACCACACTTAACGTATGGGCCGACGTAACTTACCAACAATACTTAACATATTGGCCGACGTAATTTATCAACCACACTTAACGTATGGGCCGACGTAACATACCAACCACACTTAACGTATGGGCCGACGTAACTTATCAACCACACTTAACGTATGGGCCGACGTAACATACCAACCACACTTAACGTATGGGCCGACGTAACTTATCAACCACACTTAACGTATGGGCCGACGTAACTTATCAACCACACTTAACGTATGGGCCGACGTAACTTATCAACCACACTTAACGTATACGCCAACGTAACTTACCAACAACACTTAACTGGTGAGTTACTGTACAAACTTATAGTTTTGTGTCACCAAGGAAGGAAAGTAACGTTTTGTTCTACTATGAAAAACTTCGACACATCCATACTACAAAAGACCGATATATCTTGTAAATTGTGTTAATGACCTATACAGGAATACATTAGGCTAAGCTAGACACATATGGAATATACTTAAGTGACCGTGTACATCAGGCAAAATCTGTCCTATATGACCATTTAGTATCACTCTTGATTGTTTTTACTATTATACAATTCAGCACTATACAAAGGAACCCAAGATATACATCATCAAACCTGACCGCGAAACTTCCCAACCACACTTAACGCTGACGTAACTTACCAACCACACTTACCGTATGGGCCGATGTAACTTATCAACCACACTAACTGTTCAACCGACGTAACTTATCAACCACACTTAACGCTGACGTAATTTATCAACCACACTTAACGTATGGGCCGACGTAACTTATCAACCACACTAACTGTTCAACCGACGTAACTTATCAACCACACTTAACGCTGACGTAATTTATCAACCATACTTAACGTATGGGCCGTCGTAACTTACCAACTATATTTAACGTATGGGCCGACGTAACTTACCAACTACACTTAATGTATGGGCCGACGTCACTTCCCAACCACACTTAACGTAAGGGGCTGATGCAACTTACCAACCACATTTGACAACTGGGCCACGTAACTTAACGTATGGGCCGATGTAACCTACCAACCGCACTTAAGGTATGGGCCGACGTAACTTACCAACCACACTTAATGTATGGGCCGACGTCACTTACCAAACCACATTTAACGTAAGGGGCTGATGCAACTTACCAACCACATTTGACAACTGGGCCGACGACGTAACTTAACGTATGGGCCGATGTAACCTACCAACCGCACTTAACGTATGGGCCGACGTAACTTACCAACTATATTTAACGTATGGGCCGACGTAACTTACCAACTACACTTAATGTATGGGCCGACGTCACTTCCCAACCACACTTAACGTAAGGGGCTGATGCAACTTACCAACCACATTTGACAACTGGGCCGACGTAACTTAACGTATGGGCCGATGTAACCTACCAACCGCACTTAAGGTATGGGCCGACGTAACTTACCAACCACACTTAATGTATGGGCCGACGTCACTTACCAAACCACATTTAACGTAAGGGGCTGATGCAACTTACCAACCACATTTGACAACTGGGCCGACGACGTAACTTAACGTATGGGTCGATGTAACCTACCAACCGCACTTAACGTATGGGCCGACGTAACTTACCAACCACACTTAACGTATGGGTCGATGTAATTTCCCAACCACACTTAACGTATGGGCCGACGTAACTTATCAACCACACCAACTTACGGACTGACGTAACTTATCAACCACACTTAACGTATGGGCCGACGTAACTTACGAACCACACTTAACGTATGGGCCGACGTAACTTATCAACCACACTTAATGTATGGGCCGACGTAACTTATCAACCACACTTAATGTACGTGCCGACGTAACTTATCAACCACACTTAATGTATGGGCCGAGGTAACTTATCAACCACAACAACTTATGGACTGACGTAACTTACCAACCACACTTAACGTATGGGCCGACGTAACTTACCAGCCACACTTAACGTATGGGTCGATGTAATTTCCCAACCACACTTAACGTATGGGCCGACGTAACTTATCAACCACACTTAACGTATGGGCCGACGTAACTTATCAACCACACTTAACGTATGGGCCGACGTAACTTATCAACCACACTTAATGTACGTGCCGACGTAACTTATCAACCACACTTAATGTATGGGCCGAGGTAACTTATCAACCACACCAACTTATGGACTGACGTAACTTACCAACCACACTTAACGTATGGGCCGACGTAACTAATCAACCACACTTAACGTATGGGCCGACGTAACTTACCAACCACACTTAATGTATATGCCGACGTAACTTAACAACCAC
Organism: Pecten maximus; assembly: GCF_902652985.1. Taxonomy (NCBI): domain Eukaryota; kingdom Metazoa; phylum Mollusca; class Bivalvia; order Pectinida; family Pectinidae; genus Pecten; species Pecten maximus. The sequence continues at coordinate 46,832,800 of NC_047015.1, forward strand.
ACTTAATGTATGGGCCGAGGTAACTTATCAACCACACCAACTTATGGACTGACGTAACTTACCAACCACACCTAACGTATGGGCCGACGTAACTTATCAACCACACCTAACGTATGGGCCGACGTAACTTATCAACCACACTAATTTTTCGACCGACGTAACTTATCAACCAGGTATGTGCCGACGTAACTTATCAACCACACTTAACGTATGGGCCGACGTAACTAACCAGCCACACTTAACGTATGTGCCGACGTAACTTACCAACCACATTTAACTTATGGGCCGATGCAACTAATCAATCACACTTAACGTATGTGCCGACGTAACTTACCAACAACACTTAACGTATGGGCCGACGTAATTTACCACCTACACTTAACATATATGGGCCGACGTAACTTATCAACCACACTTAACGTATCGGCCGACGTAACATACTAACCACACTTAACGTATGGGCCGACGTAACTTATCAACCACACTTGACGTGTGGGCCGACGTAACTTACCAACCACACAACGCATGGGCCGACGTAACTTATCAACCACACTTAACGTATGGGCCGACGAAACATACCAACCACACTTAACGTATGGGCCGACGTAATTTACCAGCTACATTTAACATATATGGGCCGACGTAACTTATCAACCACACTTAACGTATGGGCCGACGTAACATACCAACCACACTTAACGTATGGGCCGACGTAACTTATCAACCACACTTAACATGTGGGCCGACGTAACTTACCAACCACACAACGCACGGGCCGACGTAACTAATCAACCACACTTAACGTATGGGCCGACGGAACATACCAACCACAATTAACATATAGGCCGACGTAACTTACCAACCGCACTTAACGTATGGGTCGACGTAACATACCAACCACATTTAACGTATTGGCCGACGTAACTTACTAACCACACTTAACGTATGGGCCGACATAACTTATCAACCACACTTAACGTATGGGCCGACGGAACATGCCAACCACAATTAACATATAGGCCGACGTAACTTACCAACCGCACTTAACGTATGGGTCGACGTAACATACCAACCACATTTAACGTATTGGCCGACGTAACTTACTAACCACACTTAACGTATGGGCCGACGTCACTCATCAACCACACCTAACGTATGGGCTGACGTAACTTATCAACCACACTTAACGTATGGGCCGACGTAACTTACCAACTACATTTAACGTATAAGCCGAAATAACTTATCAACCACACTATCTTTTCAACCGACGTAACTTATCAACCACATTTAATGTACGTGCCGACGTAACTTATCAACCACACTTAATGTATGGGCCGAGGTAACTTATCAACCACACCAACTTATGGACTGACGTAACTTACCAACCACACTTAACGTATGGGCCGACGTAACTTATCAACCACACTTAACGTATGGGCCGACGTAACTTACCAACCACACTTAATGTATATGCCGACGTAACTTAACAACCACACTTAATGTATGGGCTGACGTAACTTACCAACCACACTTAACGTACGGCCGTCGTAACTTACCAACCACATTTAATGTACAAACAATACTTAACATATTGGCCGACGTAATTTATCAACCACACTTAACGTATGGGCCGACGTAACATACCAACCACACTTAACGTATGGGCCGACGTAACATACCAACCACACTTAACGTATGGGCCGACGTAACTTACCAACAATACTTAACATATTGGCCGACGTAATTTATCAACCACACTTAACGTATGGGCCGACGTAACATACCAACCACACTTAACGTATGGGCCGACGTAACATACCAACCACACTTAACGTATGGGCCGACGTAACTTACCAACAATACTTAACATATTGGCCGACGTAATTTATCAACCACACTTAACGTATGGGCCGACGTAACATACCAACCACACTTAACGTATGGGCCGACGTAACTTATCAACCACACTTAACGTATGGGCCGACGTAACATACCAACCACACTTAACGTATGGGCCGACGTAACTTATCAACCACACTTAACGTATGGGCCGACGTAACTTACCAACAACACTTAACTGGTGAGTTACTGTACAAACTTATAGTTTTGTGTCACCAAGGAAGGAAAGTAACGTTTTGTTCTACTATGAAAAACTTCGACACATCCATACTACAAAAGACCGATATATCTTGTAAATTGTGTTAATGACCTATACAGGAATACATTAGGCTAAGCTAGACACATATGGAATATACTTAAGTGACCGTGTACATCAGGCAAAATCTGTCCTATATGACCATTTAGTATCACTCTTGATTGTTTTTACTATTATACAATTCAGCACTATACAAAGGAACCCAAGATATACATCATCAAACCTGACCGCGAAACTTCCCAACCACACTTAACGCTGACGTAACTTACCAACCACACTTACCGTATGGGCCGATGTAACTTATCAACCACACTAACTGTTCAACCGACGTAACTTATCAACCACACTTAACGCTGACGTAATTTATCAACCACACTTAACGTATGGGCCGACGTAACTTATCAACCACACTAACTGTTCAACCGACGTAACTTATCAACCACACTTAACGCTGACGTAATTTATCAACCACACTTAACGTATGGGCCGTCGTAACTTACCAACTATATTTAACGTATGGGCCGACGTAACTTACCAACTACACTTAATGTATGGGCCGACGTCACTTCCCAACCACACTTAACGTAAGGGGCTGATGCAACTTACCAACCACATTTGACAACTGGGCCACGTAACTTAACGTATGGGCCGATGTAACCTACCAACCGCACTTAAGGTATGGGCCGACGTAACTTACCAACCACACTTAATGTATGGGCCGACGTCACTTACCAAACCACATTTAACGTAAGGGGCTGATGCAACTTACCAACCACATTTGACAACTGGGCCGACGACGTAACTTAACGTATGGGCCGATGTAACCTACCAACCGCACTTAACGTATGGGCCGACGTAACTTACCAACTATATTTAACGTATGGGCCGACGTAACTTACCAACTACACTTAATGTATGGGCCGACGTCACTTCCCAACCACACTTAACGTAAGGGGCTGATGCAACTTACCAACCACATTTGACAACTGGGCCGACGTAACTTAACGTATGGGCCGATGTAACCTACCAACCGCACTTAAGGTATGGGCCGACGTAACTTACCAACCACACTTAATGTATGGGCCGACGTCACTTACCAAACCACATTTAACGTAAGGGGCTGATGCAACTTACCAACCACATTTGACAACTGGGCCGACGACGTAACTTAACGTATGAGTCGATGTAACCTACCAACCGCACTTAACGTATGGGCCGACGTAACTTACCAACCACACTTAACGTATGGGTCGATGTAATTTCCCAACCACACTTAACGTATGGGCCGACGTAACTTATCAACCACACCAACTTACGGACTGACGTAACTTATCAACCACACTTAACGTATGGGCCGACGTAACTTACGAACCACACTTAACGTATGGGCCGACGTAACTTATCAACCACACTTAATGTATGGGCCGACGTAACTTATCAACCACACTTAATGTACGTGCCGACGTAACTTATCAACCACACTTAATGTATGGGCCGAGGTAACTTATCAACCACAACAACTTATGGACTGACGTAACTTACCAACCACACTTAACGTATGGGCCGACGTAACTTACCAGCCACACTTAACGTATGGGTCGATGTAATTTCCCAACCACACTTAACGTATGGGCCGACGTAACTTATCAACCACACTTAACGTATGGGCCGACGTAACTTATCAACCACACTTAACGTATGGGCCGACGTAACTTATCAACCACACTTAATGTACGTGCCGACGTAACTTATCAACCACACTTAATGTATGGGCCGAGGTAACTTATCAACCACACCAACTTATGGACTGACGTAACTTACCAACCACACTTAACGTATGGGCCGACGTAACTAATCAACCACACTTAACGTATGGGCCGACGTAACTTACCAACCACACTTAATGTATATGCCGACGTAACTTAACAACCACACTTAATGTATGGGCCGAGGTAACTTATCAACCACACCAACTTATGGACTGACGTAACTTACCAACCACACCTAACGTATGGGCCGACGTAACTTATCAACCACACCTAACGTATGGGCCGACGTAACTTATCAACCACACTAATTTTTCGACCGACGTAACTTATCAACCAGGTATGTGCCGACGTAACTTATCAACCACACTTAACGTATGGGCCGACGTAACTAACCAGCCACACTTAACGTATGTGCGGACGTAACTTACCAACCACATTTAACTTATGGGCCGATGCAACTAATCAATCACACTTAACGTATGTGCCGACGTAACTTACCAACAACACTTAACGTATGGGCCGACGTAATTTACCACCTACACTTAACATATATGGGCCGACGTAACTTATCAACCACACTTAACGTATCGGCCGACGTAACATACTAACCACACTTAACGTATGGGCCGACGTAACTTATCAACCACACTTGACATGTGGGCCGACGTAACTTACCAACCACACAACGCATGGGCCGACGTAACTTATCAACCACACTTAACGTATGGGCCGACGAAACATACCAACCACACTTAACGTATGGGCCGACGTAATTTACCAGCTACACTTAACATATATGGGCCGACGTAACTTATCAACCACACTTAACGTATGGGCCGACGTAACATACCAACCACACTTAACGTATGGGCCGACGTAACTTATCAACCACACTTAACATGTGGGCCGACGTAACTTACCAACCACACAACGCACGGGCCGACGTAACTAATCAACCACACTTAACGTATGGGCCGACGGAACATACCAACCACAATTAACATATAGGCCGACGTAACTTACCAACCGCACTTAACGTATGGGTCGACGTAACATACCAACCACATTTAACGTATTGGCCGACGTAACTTACTAACCACACTTAACGTATGGGCCGACATAACTTATCAACCACACTTAACGTATGGGCCGACGGAACATGCCAACCACAATTAACATATAGGCCGACGTAACTTACCAACCGCACTTAACGTATGGGTCGACGTAACATACCAACCACATTTAACGTATTGGCCGACGTAACTTACTAACCACACTTAACGTATGGGCCGACGTCACTCATCAACCACACCTAACGTATGGGCTGACGTAACTTATCAACCACACTTAACGTATGGGCCGACGTAACTTACCAACTACATTTAACGTATAAGCCGAAATAACTTATCAACCACACTATCTTTTCAACCGACGTAACTTATCAACCACATTTAATGTACGTGCCGACGTAACTTATCAACCACACTTAATGTATGGGCCGAGGTAACTTATCAACCACACCAACTTATGGACTGACGTAACTTACCAACCACACTTAACGTATGGGCCGACGTAACTTATCAACCACACTTAACGTATGGGCCGACGTAACTTACCAACCACACTTAATGTATATGCCGACGTAACTTAACAACCACACTTAATGTATGGGCCGAGGTAACTTATCAACCACACCAACTTATGGACTGACGTAACTTACCAACCACACCTAACGTATGGGTTGAGGTAACTTACCAACCACACCTAACGTATGGGCCGACGTAACTTATCAACCACACCTAACGTATGGGCCGACGTAACTTATCAACCACACTAATTTTTCGACCGACGTAACTTATCAACCAGGTATGTGCCGACGTAACTTATCAACCACACCTAACGTATGGGCCGACGTAACTTATCAACCACACCTAACGTATGGGCCGACGTAACTAACCAGCCACACTTAACGTATGTGCCGACGTAACTTACCAACCACATTTAACTTATGGACCGACGTAACTTATCAACCACACTTGACATGTGGGCCGACGTAACTTACCAACCACACAACGCATGGGCCGACGTAACTTATCAACCACACTTAACGTATAGGCCGACGAAACATACCAACCACAGTTAACGTATGGGCCGACGTAATTTACCAGCTACACTTAACATATATGGGCCGACGTAACTTATCAACCACACTTAACGTATGGGCCGACGTAACATACCAACCACACTTAACGTATGGGCCGACGTAACTTATCAACCACACTTAACATGTGGGCCGACGTAACTTACCAACCACACAACGCACGGGCCGACGTAACTTATCAACCACACTTAACGTATGGGCCGACGGAACATACCAACCACAATTAACATATAGGCCGACGTAACTTACCAACCGCACTTAACATATGGGTCGACGTAACATACCAACCACATTTAACGTATTGGCCGACGTAGCTTACTAACCACACTTAACGTATGGGCCGACATAACTTATCAACCACACTTAACGTATGGGCCGACGTCACTCATCAACCACACCTAACATATGGGCTGACGTAACTTATCAACCACACTTAACGTATGGGCCGACGTAACTTACCAACTACATTTAACGTATAGGCCGAAATAACTTATCAACCACACTATCTTTTCAACCGACGTAACTTATCAACCACATTTAACGTATGGGCTGACGTAACTTATCAACGACACTTAACGTATATGCCAACGTAACTTACCAACAACACTTAACGTATGGGCCGGCGTAATTTACCAGCTACACTTAACATATATGGGCCGACGTAACTTATCAACCACACTTAACGTATAGGCCGACGTAACATACCAACCACACTTAACGTATGGGCCGATGCAACTTATCAACCACACTTGACATGTGGGCAGACGTAACTTACCTACCACACAACGCATGGGCCGACGTAACTTATCAACCACACTTAATGTATGGGCCGAGGAAACACACCAACAACACTTAATGTATGGGCCGACGTAATTTACCAGCTACACTTAACATATATGGGCCGACGTAACTTATCAACCACACTTAACGTATGGGCCGACGTAACATACCAACCACACTTAACGTATGGGCCGACGTAACTTATCAACCACACTTAACATGTGGGCCGACGTAACTTACCAACCACACAACGCACGGGCCGACGTAACTTACTAACCACACTTAACGTATGGGCCGACGTCACTCATCCACCACACTTAACGTATGGGCCGACGTAACTTATCAACCACACTTAACGTATGGGCCGACGTAACTTATCAACCACACTTTACGTATACGCCAACGTAACTTATCAACCACACTTAACATATGGGCCGACGTAACTTACCAACCACATTTAACGTATGGGCCGACGTAACTTACCAACCGCACTTAACGTATGGGCCGACGTAACTTACCAACCACACTTAACGTATGGGCCGACGTCACTCATCAACCACACCTAACGTATGGGCTGACGTAACTTATCAACCACACTTCACGTATGGGCTGACGTAACTTATCAACCACACTTAACGTATGGGCCGAAATAACTTATCAACCACACTAACTTTTCAACCGACGTAACTTATCAACCACATTTAACGTATGGGCTGACGTAACTTATCAACAACACTTAACGTATATGCCAACGTAACTTACCAACCACAGTTAACGTATGGGCCGACGCAACTTACCAACCACACTTGACTGGGCTGATGTTACTTATCAACCACACTTAACATATGGGCCGACGTAACTTACCAACCACACTTAATGTATGGGCTGACGAAACTTATCAACCACACTAACTTTTCGACCGACGTAACTTACCAAACATACTTAACGTATGGGCCGATGGAACTTATCAACCACACTTAACATATGGGCCAACGTAATTTATCAACCACATTTAACGTATTGGCCGACGTAACTTACTAACCACACTTTACGTATGGGCCGACATAACTTATCAACCACACTTAACGTATGGGCCGACGTCACTCATCAACCACACCTAACGTATGGGCTGACGTAACTTATCAACCACACTTAACGTATGGGCCGACGTAACTTACCAACTACATTTAACGTATAGGCCGAAATAACTTATCAACCACACTATCTTTTCAACCGACGTAACTTATCAACCACATTTAACGTATGGGCTGACGTAACTTATCAACGACACTTAACGTATATGCCAACGTAACTTACCAACAACACTTAACGTATGGGCCGGCGTAATTTACCAGCTACACTTAACATATATGGGCCGACGTAACTTATCAACCACACTTAACGTATCGGCCGACGTAACATACCAACCACACTTAACGTATGGGCCGATGCAACTTATCAACCACACTTGACATGTGGGCAGACGTAACTTACCTACCACACAACGCATGGGCCGACGTAACTTATCAACCACACTTAATGTATGGGCCGAGGAAACACACCAACAACACTTAATGTATGGGCCGACGTAATTTACCAGCTACACTTAACATATATGGGCCGACGTAACTTATCAACCACACTTAACGTATGGGCCGACGTAACATACCAACCACACTTAACGTATGGGCCGACGTAACTTATCAACCACACTTAACATGTGGGCCGACGTAACTTACCAACCACACAACGCACGGGCCGACGTAACTTACTAACCACACTTAACGTATGGGCCGACGTCACTCATCCACCACACTTAACGTATGGGCCGACGTAACTTATCAACCACACTTAACGTATGGGCCGACGTAACTTATCAACCACACTTTACGTATACGCCAACGTAACTTATCAACCACACTTAACATATGGGCCGACGTAACTTACCAACCACATTTAACGTATGGGCCGACGTAACTTACCAACCGCACTTAACGTATGGGCCGACGTAACTTACCAACCACACTTAACGTATGGGCCGACGTCACTCATCAACCACACCTAACGTATGGGCTGACGTAACTTATCAACCACACTTCACGTATGGGCTGACGTAACTTATCAACCACACTTAACGTATGGGCCGAAATAACTTATCAACCACACTAACTTTTCAACCGACGTAACTTATCAACCACATTTAACGTATGGGCTGACGTAACTTATCAACAACACTTAACGTATATGCCAACGTAACTTACCAACCACAGTTAACGTATGGGCCGACGCAACTTACCAACCACACTTGACTGGGCTGATGTTACTTATCAACCACACTTAACATATGGGCCGACGTAACTTACCAACCACACTTAATGTATGGGCTGACGAAACTTATCAACCACACTAACTTTTCGACCGACGTAACTTACCAAACATACTTAACGTATGGGCCGATGGAACTTATCAACCACACTTAACATATGGGCCAACGTAATTTATCAACCACATTTAACGTATTGGCCGACGTAACTTACTAACCACACTTTACGTATGGGCCGACATAACTTATCAACCACACTTAACGTATGGGCCGACGTCACTCATCAACCACACCTAACGTATGGGCTGACGTAACTTATCAACCACACTTAACGTATGGGCCGACGTAACTTACCAACTACATTTAACGTATAGGCCGAAATAACTTATCAACCACACTATCTTTTCAACCGACGTAACTTATCAACCACATTTAACGTATGGGCTGACGTAACTTATCAACGACACTTAACATATATGCCAACGTAACTTACCAACAACACTTAACGTATGGGCCGGCGTAATTTACCAGCTACACTTAACATATATGGGCCGACGTAACTTATCAACCACACTTAACGTATCGGCCGACGTAACATACCAACCACACTTAACGTATGGGCCGATGCAACTTATCAACCACACTTGACATGTGGGCAGACGTAACTTACCTACCACACAACGCATGGGCCGACGTAACTTATCAACCACACTTAACGTATGGGCCGAGGAAACATACCAACAACACTTAACGTATGGGCCGACGTAATTTACCAGCTACACTTAACATATATGGGCCGACGTAACTTATCAACCACACTTAACGTATGGGCCGACGTAACATACCAACCACACTTAACGTATGGGCCGACGTAACTTATCAACCACACTTAACATGTGGGCTGACGTAACTTATCAACCACACTTAACGTATGGGCCGAAATAACTTATCAACCACACTAACTTTTCAACCGACGTAACTTATCAACCACATTTAACGTATGGGCTGACGTAACTTATCAACAACACTTAACGTATATGCCAACGTAACTTACCAACCACAGTTAACGTATGGGCCGACGCAACTTACCAACCACACTTGACTGGGCTGATGTTACTTATCAACCACACTTAACATATGGGCCGACGTAACTTACCAACCACACTTAATGTATGGGCTGACGAAACTTATCAACCACACTAACTTTTCGACCGACGTAACTTACCAAACATACTTAACGTATGGGCCGATGGAACTTATCAACCACACTTAACATATGGGCCAACGTAATTTATCAACCACATTTAACGTATTGGCCGACGTAACTTACTAACCACACTTTACGTATGGGCCGACATAACTTATCAACCACACTTAACGTATGGGCCGACGTCACTCATCAACCACACCTAACGTATGGGCTGACGTAACTTATCAACCACACTTAACGTATGGGCCGACGTAACTTACCAACTACATTTAACGTATAGGCCGAAATAACTTATCAACCACACTATCTTTTCAACCGACGTAACTTATCAACCACATTTAACGTATGGGCTGACGTAACTTATCAACGACACTTAACATATATGCCAACGTAACTTACCAACAACACTTAACGTATGGGCCGGCGTAATTTACCAGCTACACTTAACATATATGGGCCGACGTAACTTATCAACCACACTTAACGTATCGGCCGACGTAACATACCAACCACACTTAACGTATGGGCCGATGCAACTTATCAACCACACTTGACATGTGGGCAGACGTAACTTACCTACCACACAACGCATGGGCCGACGTAACTTATCAACCACACTTAACGTATGGGCCGAGGAAACATACCAACAACACTTAACGTATGGGCCGACGTAATTTACCAGCTACACTTAACATATATGGGCCGACGTAACTTATCAACCACACTTAACGTATGGGCCGACGTAACATACCAACCACACTTAACGTATGGGCCGACGTAACTTATCAACCACACTTAACATGTGGGCCGACGTAACTTATCAACCACACAACGCACGGGCCGACGTAACTTATTAACCACACTTAACGTATGGGCCGACGTCACTCATCCACCACACTTAACGTATGGGCCGACGTAACTTATCAACCACACTTAACGTATGGGCCGACGTAACTTATCAACCACACTTTACGTATACGCCAACGTAACTTATCAACCACACTTAACATATGGGCCGACGTAACTTACCAACCACATTTAACGTATGGGCCGACGTAACTTACCAACCACACTTAACGTATGGGCCGACGTAACTTACCAACCACACTTAACGTATGGGCCGACGTCACTCATCAACCACACCTAACGTATGGGCTGACGTAACTTATCAACCACACTTCACGTATGGGCTGACGTAACTTATCAACCACACTTAACGTATGGGCCGAAATAACTTATCAACCACACTAACTTTTCAACCGACGTAACTTATCAACCACATTTAACGTATGGGCTGACGTAACTTATCAACAACACTTAACGTATATGCCAACGTAACTTACCAACCACAGTTAACGTATGGGCCGACGTAACTTACCAACCACACTTGACTGGGCTGATGTTACTTATCAACCACACTTAACATATGGGCCGACGTAACTTACCAACCACACTTAATGTATGGGCTGACGAAACTTATCAACCACACTAACTTTTCGACCGACGTAACTTACCAAACATACTTAACGTATGGGCCGATGGAACTTATCAACCACACTTAACATATGGGCCAACGTAATTTATCAACCACATTTAACGTATGGGCCGACGTAACTTACCAACCACATTTAACGTATTGGCCGACGTAACTTATCAACCACACTTAACGTATACGCGAACGTAACTTATTAACCACACTTAACGTATGGGCCGACATAACTTACCAACCACACTTAATGTATTGGCCGACGTAACTTATCAACCACACTTAACATGTGGGCCGACGTAACTTACCAACCACACTTAACGTATGGGCCGACGTAACTTACCAACCACACTTAATGTATGGGCTGAGGTAACTTATCAACCACACTAACTTTTCGACCGACGTAACCTACCAACCATACTTAACGTATGGGCCGACGTAACTTACCAACCACATTTAACGTATGGGCCGACGTAACTTACCAACCACATTTAACTATGTGCTGACGTAACTTACCAACCACACTTAATATATGGGCCGACGTAACTTACCAACCACATTTGACGTATGGGCCGACGTAATTTACCAACCACATTTGACAACTTGGCCGACGTAACTTATCAACCATATTTTACCTATGGGCTTAAAGATTGCTTTTGAAGACATCTATGGTGTTATGTTTTCTTTAATTTGGCAAAAATACCCCAAATTGGAACAATATTTTTCGAATGACAGTTTACAATCGTAATAAATGACAGAACAATCAGTTTTTAAAAAATGAGAATTTGGCAATATCGCCATGAGTGATTTGCAACCATTTAAATCTGATTTTGACTGTAGGTGACTCCTTACGAAATTAACACCAACTGACCCTCTAACGGCACCAAGTAACTGTATGAAATAAATCTATAAATTCACCACATTTTTTTTCTTCAAAACAGTTCATGTTGGTTTTCATAAATAGTGTTCTAATTCATAAAGGCATTTGATTGGTCGATAAAAATCCTTTTACTTGTCTGATGAAGGTTACAATAAACACTTACCTGGTTCTGCTAAATGAACCTGTATACTACGATGTGATTAAATCATTTTCATAAGATACCTTTATCGAAGATAGAAAAGAGCAAATCGAAGCCAAATATAAGCTTTACAAACTAATATCTTATTATAGTCAAACACTCCCCAGTAAATTCATGTGACATCACACCATTTCATCAGTCATTGTCTCCAGTAGAGTTTTCAATAAAAGAACCAGACATTTGTGAACTTGTATTAGGTCAGAAGTACAAGCAGGATACACGATTCGGCATGCATCTTCGCTCGCCAAGGCTTCTGTTGCGTTACCCTTCACTTGGCGTGCAATGGAGCCAGAAGCCATGGGTAGCGAAGATGATGATACGATTCAACGAAAAAGATCATGTCAAAATTGAACATGCAAAACTAGGGACAAATGGAAAGATGCATAGGAAGTTCGAGAAATATCCTTCGGTGACAACAAGGATTGATGAAGGATAGATGCACCACAAATGGACGGATGGTGTTTGAGGTTTGACCGCAGATGAAGAGTAAATTCTGATGATGTTGGGATCAAAGAAAAGACAATTGGATGCTGTATACCACTCCATAGCCTAAGACTCACCAGTCTTTTGAAACATAATCAAACTACTGTATAAGATTCACTAAAGAACTTGACTGTATGGTTCAGAATTAGTGGCTGCACGATTCTTGAGATAAGACTGGCATAAAAAAACTATCAAGTTGAAGAACGAAATAGCGTAGACTGCATGGACAATTTTCCTTCATAATTATTTTATTGCCAAATTAAAATACTAAGTAAATCATTTACTCAAAACCCGAAATGTTTGTAGTTTTTCTAAGGTCGATTGTATAGTTGATAATATTTGCGGTCATTAATATAGTGCAAAAGTAAATACCCAGCGACTATCTGAATATACAAATATATCCAAGTACATGTATTTACTACAGAATGTCTACAATGCGTGGTTGCATGAAATTTAAAATACCTGTGAACTATATGTCCTACTAGGACCTAATCTGAAAATAAGACTAGAATATAGACGATTCTGTCGATAATTTTTAAAATATTTTCTTTTTTTACATAAATATTAATGGGTCTGTAGTAATTGTAATGCTGTGACAGCAGCCAAAATATTCCATCAGAATACATAAGACAATGTTTGGACGTCTGAAATGACCTTACCAGATGTATTTTTGACAGTAAATTCCTTGTTCTGTAGCAACACTTCCTTTGATATTGACCTTAAGAACTTTATAAATCCCTATTGCTAACGGACAGATGGACGGATACCAGCCAGATGGACGAACACTGTGATTACCGTACTATTGGCAAAGGCGTTCCAGACCAGAAATGGAAAACATATAGGGTAAAATTACGGTCAATATTTATTAATGGTAATGCATGAATGTCACTCCCCCCCCCCCATTTTTTCCTCAGATGTGTGGTCTTTATGTAATCAATTAATTGGGCATAAGGCTCTCTAAATACACATGGGTAGGGTTGTCTAATTTGAGTTTTTTTCCCAGATATATATACTTATACTCCTTTTAAAATTTATTAAAAGAAACATGTTTCAATGCTTGTTTATTGTATTTTTTTTTTTTTTTGTTGCTTGGTGAGTGGGTTGTAGTATCTTGGTAACAGCTAGGGTCACATGAAGACAGAGAAGAAAAGCTCATTTGTAATTTGCTATTTATTTTCAACAAATTTCTCAACATTTAAAACTTACATGATATACATGTGTTTAATAGAGTGGTTAATGGTCTTTTCTCTGATGAAGTTCTTATTTCAGAATACTTTGTATGATAATTATCATACTGAGCATGGATTTACATTAATACAGTAATAATAATTTATTGGAGTAAAGATACTCTAACAAAGGAACTGATCCAATCCTATAGCTACATAGTTTTAACAAATTCCCTCCCATATCCAGTATTATCAATTCATTGCATGATCACAAGTTCAGGATAAAATCCAACAGCTACAGCTTCTCCTATCTCTTCTGTTTGAAGTTTTTGTCTGTCCTTTTTGGTCTCTGAAAAGATTTGCCTTTCTTGTTAAATCCAGGCTTCCCTTTGGATTTCTTAAGTTTGTCCTTTGACTTGAAACTTTTGTTTTTGTCATATTTTGAATCTGTCTTTTTATTCGTTTTTGTGTTGCCATTCATTTTTGTATTAGCCCTCATTTTCTTTTTTGGAGGTCCCTGTGATTCCGATCTCCTTCGTTTGGAATTTGTGCTGGAGAACAGGCCTGAAATGATAAAATACAATGTGTCATCGTTTTAAGAAATATCAATCCAGAAATATTTTAAAACATGATAAAAATTGTAACATAATATCTGATATTCAGTGACCTACTGACCTCTGAGGTTGAACATTTGCCTCCTGACCTCTGAAGAAAATATCTATTGACCTAATGACTTCTGATCATATTCTTTGTCCTGTCATTTGAACTTTTGAACAACTGACCTTTATATCTACCCTTTGATCTCTGATCCTATTATTTGGACCTACCAACCTCTGACTCAAAAGTTACCTGTTTAACAGGAAGGATTGAAATTCTAATTTGGCATGTGATCTTAAAAACCATTCTTCCATTAAGTTATTGGTATGCTTTAATTAGTATTGTACAGGACCTACAAATTATAATGTTAAGACATCACTATTTAATGTGTAACCCAAACATCCTCACAGCTCATGCAATGTTATCAGCACTTGTCTTTCACTTAAAGGGGCGGGGTGTGATAAAACTTGACCAGAAAACATCAGGCTTATGTGATACTAATAAAATGCTCAGTGTTCCCCACTCCACTCTCTAAAACCAACAATGAGAAAAATGCACCCGTACACTGCCAGCTAGCTCTAAGATATCCCTTTCCAGCTTGAGCTCCAATGCCCTATGTCAACCCTCCCCTATAAAATCTGTATCTGAAGGACTAGGGAGATCAATGCTAAAGACAACACAGTGGAGAATTAAATTGTATATCTGATCTATGTACCTGGTTCTGGTTCTTCTCCCACTTCCTGTTTGTAGTAATCAGCATCATCCATCTCCTTCTCATCTGCAACAGTTATATCTGTAAAATAATAATAATAAATAGAATATATAACTTCAGGGCTTTTTTGGGAGCTTTCTGGGGCTGTTAATGGGCCCCATTCCCAATTGGAATTATTTCATTTCAAAGCCAAATTCCCAAAATACTCCTGAACAAATCTTTCCCAATTCACCAATTTTCTTCCCAAAATGAGACAAAAAGGACCCTTCCCAAACCAGTGAGAAAAAGCCCTGAACTTTATATACGAAGGTGGGCTTATTACCATACACTGAGTTATATCCTAAATATGGCAGTATGTCTAATGACCAATTCTTAAACCTGTAAAGGAGCTGGCTGTGGTCAGTGTGGTGTGTATGGCTCTATTATGGTAAAGTCATGGATTCTCACACCAATCAGAGACCTTGGTTTCATTCCTGTTGGAAAACTTGGTAGAAAAGTTGTTCTGTTTTATCAATGATACCCAAAATGTCGAAAAGTTGTTCTGTTTTTTCACAATGATACCCAAACAAAATTTAACAGGTTGGGATTCAAGGCCTTGGTAGTAATTCGAGAAATCTCAAGAACACAATGGAGTAGCATAAAAGGACAGGTTGGTGTGGCTTGTGTACAGTGTTAAATATGGTTCTATAGAGCCTCGAACTGCATGCCAGAGCCTTCAGTTCGATTCCTGTTTGACAGGGGTGTGGTTTTCTCTGTTTTTTCACAAGTAAAAATGACATTTTCAATGTTGTAAATTTGTTCTTGGTTCTATTTCTGATTATATTAACCAAGAGATCATATATATATAGCTACAAATAACAAACTAAACATGTTTTTTCTTTAACACAAGTTATTTAAATCTCCGATACTGTACTGTCTGTCTACAGGCTGTGAAGATAAAATGCTGGCTATATGGGAGACGATTTCTAGAGCAAGCTACACAACCACTAACACAATTAGGTACTTGAGTTTACAGACACTTGAAGTTAGACACAGTTCAGTGCTTTAGGATCTGGAGGGGTCGTTTGGGTCAGCTTTGAGGTCTAGAACTAACAGGCCATGTGGCTTTACCTCAGTTTGTATGATTTCTAGATGTAGATGAGTCTAGTATGGCATTACCTATTCTATCATAGATCTCATATCCAGTGCCAAATTACAAAGGCAGGGCTTGGTTTACAGATAAAATGTATAAAAGTTTACTAACTAATTTCGTTATTGAATTAGCTGGCTGCATAACTAAATTGAATTAAACTACTGAAGAATTAAAAGAACAAGCCATCTATCCCTGTATTTTCTTTTGTATATTTGCCTCAATATATAATTTATCCTAGGCCAATATAACATGGCCCTTGTCTAATAAATTACCAAATCTGACACGCATCTTGACTGTAACAACATACTGTATTTGAAGTAATAAGCGTGGCCACAAGGATTGAATAATTTTTTTTCCCATTTTTTTCCAAAGTTATATGAAAGATATCTGCCTATTATGCAGACTGACAATGACCAACCATTTAACAATAACATTTTTCTTTTAAGAACAATTAACTGTATATATGGCAATACTTACAAAGCTAGAGTCAGGGGGATCTTGTACCTCCCCCCCAAAAAAAAAAATCACCAATTATATAACTTCTACACTTTCTGTGTAAGTTTGCTCACGGATATATCTGTTTGCTAATTATTAAATGGTGAGTCTGCAAAATTGAAGATTCATCCCCTGCACTTTCTAAGAAATAACATTAACAAACTTATCAAAGTTGTCAAAATCCAAGATGTCAGACATTTTCTTAATCCAATCTGTCATAAAATGTACAGCTCAGCACCAAGGGGAACCATTTGCTTGAGATATGTACTCCCAGTACTTCTGGTGTAATAAGAATGATAGATCAAAGAATGGTTTAGTTTGGTTTATTTTGTTTAACATCCTATCAACAGCCAGGGTCATTTAAGGACGTGCCAGGTTTAAGGGGTGGAGGAAAGTACCTGGAGACAAACCACCAACTGATGGCCAGTACCGGGCAACTGCCCTACATGGGTTTCAAACTCGCAACCCAGAGGTGAAGGGCTAGCTAGTGATAAAGTGTCGGGACACCTTAACCACTCGGCCACTGCGGCCCCTTAGATCAAAGGATGGACTGAGAGCAATTTAAAAAGCCCACCATCTCATTATATTGGGCTAAAAATGCTAAATAATATCCAAGACTTCATTCATTATGTAACATATTCATCATATATTCAATATAGTACAATAAGGACAGAAAATTTGAATCTGTAACCTCCAGATCAACAACAGAGTGCATATACATGATACATAATGTTTACAATGAAATTTGTTAAATGACTGATGTTTGCCGTTTTCTGATTGGAGATCTTTCCAATAGAGCTTGGCGATATGCAATATTAACCTGAAACTCATGGATTCCTGCACAAGAGATTAACAGTGCAAATTAATAACTAGACTAAAGATAGTAACAGGGAATTTCCAGAGTCTTCAGTATTTTTGACCAATCACATCAGAGTATTGTTGATCATTGATCAAAGAAAACTAATGTCTGGCTTGACAAGAAATGTTTTGACTGTATTTCAGATACCGTTATACAAAATATTGTAGTAAGCATACATTGAAAAACATCAAAATAGACAATGAGACATAGGTGAAGATATTCCAGGATTATTTGGCATTAAAAATCTGTGAAGTAACTCTGAATATTTAACGGTTAACAGCTGTAGCCCTTTCAGTGAAGCTGAGGAATGTAATAACTGTTATTTGTACTTTATACTACATAATATAGTAATTGTTTCTGTAACAGTAAATGGAAAGCTTTTATTTAAAGACAATAACTCTATTATTCTCAATTCTCATGTTTGTTATTGTTTTATTATATGTAAATTTTCTAATAAATATGAATGTTGTTGAGCTTAATTTACTACATACAAATTTAAATTGACAAAAAAAGGTATTATAAGTATCACTTCATAAAACAAAACAGTTACTGACTTTTTTAAGGTTAATAAAAGGAATAGTCAACTTTCCAAAGGTGATATTTCCATGAGCCTCTGGCATCATAGAATATAACTTTTCTCAGGTTAATCATTCCTTGTATTAACTTAAACAAGTCAATAATTGTATACCAGGTAATATGACAAAGTTACACAAATGACAAAGGAAGAAATTTTTATGACTCAAGCCCTGACTGGTCCTTGATCTCATGATCTACGGTACATACTTGTCTAACCAGAAACACCCAAAGTTTATACAATTGCACCAAATCCATGTTCTTAAGTTCATTTAGTTAAAGTTTTTAGCTGATATTTGCATTTTCATATATTCATCATACTTTTTAAAATGACCCATCATCTGGTTTAAAAAAAAAAGTTTGAAGTTACTGCTTCATCTATGTTAAAGGAAAGACAACCTATCTAAACCTGGTAACACTACTTATTATTTATGCAATATTCTTAACCAGTGAATCATTTCTGACCCACTTTCAGAAGCCAATTTCGTGAATATGTTAACAAGTTGGCTCCATTTATATCCAGACATAATAGATGTAACATATACCATGAACAATTTAGATACTAAAACTGATGTCTACCAGGTGCCTATACATGTAATCAAGACTGTTACTTGTTTCACTCGACAGCATACATTGGGTAGTACATGTGCACTAGAAGAACCTTAAACACATTACCATAAATAACCAGTTATACCCACTTACTAGGGTTATAAATTTACCGACATAACAGGTCGCCAATATGGCAGTATTTCATATTGTTGGTGAACTATAAGACTTCAATTTATCCAGGTTTCAAATAATTTTTATTGTCTATTATGAACTCCCATTTCCAATCCACAATTTACCAGTAAGTACCACTGATATACATTTTAAGTCATGCACAATTAATTAAAATGCCAATCATTAAATTATAGTGTACATTGTATAAGGTTTTGAATATGATTATAAAGTATAAACTGACTGGAAACTAAATCATAAAGCATTTCCTGTCAGTCAGTAGTGTTTAGAGAATGTGCCGGGTCCGATATATTTATGAAACTTTAAAAAAATACTTAATATCATTGACATTTTTGGATTCAGACATTCTGGAAGTTTAACTTACAGTTACTGGGTACAGGATGGGTTTTAAAGGACGAGTACTCAGAAAAGACATTTTGTACCCATTTTGGTTTGGTTTGGTTTTACAGAGTATTAACTAAACAATAATTATTTCTACTTAAGTTATATTTTGGTGTTGACACACACCTTTCTTAAAGAAATACGGCCCTCACATATTTTAAAGATTCTAATTCGTCAGGACATGAGAGTGTTGGGGACAGCATGTCATATTTGGATGACAGGAGGCTAGTGGTCACACACTGGCCCTTCACCTAAGGAACTGGGGCTTGAATCCCAAACCGATGTGAAAAGATTTGGGGTCAACAACCCAACTACTTCGCTTTTTTCTTCAGGTACTCTGCTTACAATAAAACCTCTGATGTTTACTTCATATGTGCCAAAAAGCTTCATGAACAAGAGGAGGAAGGGGGTTAGTTCAAATTGATCCTTTAAGTGACATCAAAATGAGGATCTTTCTCAAAACTTAATTGTATAACTATGTAACACCTTACCATCCTTTATATACACTGTATCTATGATTTCATCATGACATTTACACTTACCTTCTCCTCCATCTTGATTTTCATCTTTCTTCATCCCAGCCAAACTCTTTTGCCTATGTTCTTCTTTCACAGCTTCCTTTTTCCTCACATTTTCATCCTGTATCTTTTTTCTTAACTCTTTTAAGTTTCTGTTAAATAAAAGAAAGGAGTTTAACTGACCAGCAAATTGTACTAACTCTCAATAAATTTTTTTTTCTGGTATAAATGACAGTGAAGCCCTTTTTCAAAAATACGTTGTCCACAAGGTAATGTATAGAGGATATCTAACAGTATCTTAAGTAATACCAAATATATTTCAAGAGTGTGGCTGATAATTGATATTTTATTTTTCATGAGTGTGTAGCAAAACATTAGCCACATGAATGAAATTTATTTGGTATTACTGAAGATACTATTAGATACACATTTTATTATAATAGCAAATATACCGAGGCAGCTCAATCTCTCCAAGAATTCATTGTGGTCCCCTGTCAACAGCTCACAAATCTATGCCAAATTGTGATGTTATGTATTCTATCTTGCATTATGATTTCATATAACATGACGGAGAGCTATATGCTTGTTTTTGTTTAACGTCCTATTGACAGCCAGGGTCATTTAAGGACGTGCCAGGTTTTGGAGGTGGAGGAAAGCCGGAGTACCCGGAGAAAAACCACTGGCCTATGGTCAGTACCTGGCAACTGCCCACGTAGGTTTCGAACTCACAACCCAGAGGTGGAGGGCTAGTGATAAAGTGTCAGGACACCTTAACCACTCGGCCCCTATGCAAATCTTAACTTTCCTCATTGTCACTTGTAAGCAGTGTTCTGATTGGTCAAATCAGAAAAAGTGATATTTTTCACTAGTGAAAAAATATCACTTTTATAGAATGAATAATTTTCAATATTTCACAGAATGTAAATGTAAATGTAAAATTGTAATAAAAATGTTTCACCTTTTACTGTCCCTCATTTTCTTCTGTTTTTTCAGTTCCTCATTAGTTTTCTTGACAAAATCGTGAAACATGACATTGCCATTACACAAGCCATCCTCTATCTTCACCAACTGTAAGGTCAGTCTAGGACCGAGTTCGGTCATCCTGAAGCAAGAAATCAGTTGCTGTGAATTTACTCACTTTAGCATAAATTCAAATTTATTGCATCATTGAGTTTTAATAGTTTTGCAAAACACTGAACTGCAGTAGCCACTTTATGAATTTTGCTATAGAAAAAAAGTATTAAGAAACTAGTTAACATAACATTTTAGAGCTACCATGGTGAAAATAGATTACCGCAAAAACATGAATATTTGAATAAAATAATTGTATGGCAATATTACAATACATGCTGACATAATTATCATGTCATTGTTGGAATACTGGATTCCACTTGACATTTCAGGCTCTTCATTTCATTAAACAGACAGACAGGATTCATACACTTGTTTGATTAAGACATTTCTGGTAAATTGTCCTGGTTGACATGTATGTGGTAAATCTCTTAGGCTGAGATAAACTCTGTGGGCAGTGAATTGATCGGATGATGTATATATGGTAAATTGACTTGGTTGAAGTATACATGTTAAATCAGCCTGGTTGTATGTATTATCGTAAGTTATTACATGTGTACATGATTACGTTTTCTAAATCTGTTATCAATACAAACAAGGGGAGTAACTTGGTAGGCCAAACCGACAAACCCAGTTATATTGAAACCCAGTTATTATGAACAAATTCTCAGAGTCCCCAGAATTTCATTATATCCAGGTTAGACTGTAAGTGGTAAATTCACCTGATTCAGATCAATAAGCAGACCTACCTGATAGCACTTTTAGTAGCCCTGATGTTTCCTCGGCTACTAATACTCTGAGGTAACACAACCTCATTTTCTGGCCCGTCCAGCTCTGCCTCACTTTCAGACAAGTTACCTCCCCTAAAAGTAGAAACACCATTTTGGAAAATTTGCCATGGAGCTGTTTCATGCTCAAGCAAATCATCTCCTCTGTGACAACCATTACCCCATGACAACCTAAGTGAATATTTGTTTCCACCCTTGTGACAACCTACCTGAACTTTCTTTTCCACTATTCTCACTATTAGATAATCATTGCACTGCACTTACACATTTATACAATTATTTTTACTGACATGTCATAAAAAAGATATTCAGATTTAAGAAGGAAAAATTAAAGAAGACATATTTGCCATTTCCATCTGGTATAAGCTATCAAAATATTGGCAATGTCTTGGAAGGAAAATGAAACATCAACAATTCAACCTATTATATGGATACATTGTATTGCCAGTAGATGAATCTGTAGTACATCTTAAGTCCTACTTTGGTATACATATATCATTCATACTTGTTGTAGTGACACAAATGCTACTCACTGTTTTATATACTCGCTGATGTCCTCAAACTTGCTCATATCTGGCACGGTCGACTTTATCAGCTTTTTAACTCCTTTGGTCATTCCCACAGGTACAACTTTTATATTACTGCAAAGGTAAGAAAAAACATGGTATCTTTGTCCAGTAACAAGTTGCATTTGAGATAGTGTTTGTAGCAATTGTAAACCTCCTGTACATATCTACCCTCATTATAATATCTTGTCCTAATTACTAGTTATTTTTTGTATAATTGTGGGAAACACTATTGCAACCGGAAGATTCAATATTCATCAAATCAGTTTTAAAATAAATTTTCACAGAAGACATTATTAAGAAAATGTACTGGAATGTAACAATTTTCTGGATCTAGATGTTTAGAATTGTAATACTAGTACTTACTAGTGTCTGAATTCTATAAGTTTTGTCTCTGGATCGTAGCTCAGTATCACACATCTCCTTATGGTGTTCAAGTCAACCTGGATTTGTGAAAATTCATAAAGTGTCATCTTATTCATTGTTGTATCTTATTAAATGCCATCAACTTTTAATGAACCCCATGTTAAAATGCAGTGATTTTTAAAAACTTTTTGCAGAGTTCTCAAAACAAGGTAATGTGTATTTTTGAAAGGAAAACAAGAGGAGATATAGACTTGTGATTTTTGTGTGACTATTTAGATATAGTAGAATCCCGACATTTACAACTTACTGACAAACTATTCTGTTAGGCGCTAAAAATTCTGGTAGACCCCAGAGATTCTGAGAGGATTGACACATATAAATAGAACATGGATTATTATGGTGTTCTTATAACTTATATTCTTTGGCCAATATACCAGATGAAAAGTTATATTTCAGCTCATGTGATTAGTATGCAGGATAATCAGTATTACCATATAAAATACTTACCCTATTAACATTTATAGAGGGAAACATATTTTGAAACATTGAAGAGAGTAGTTTGGTGTGCATTTCATCGCCACTGAAGTTATTCATCACTAACAGAGGGTGGTGCTGGAACTGCTTCTGTTCTAGGTTTGGTTTCCGCAGGGAAGAAATGATGTCCTTACACAGGCAGTACTTGTGAATCTTGAATGTCATAGTTGGACCTCTAGGGATCCTCACCACACGCAGATTGGTTGCAATTTCTGTTTTGCTTAGCATCAGGAAGTGTGTGACATTCAACAAACCAGCAACATTCACAAAGTCTTTCAGAGCATTCTTCTTTCTTGCCTACCACCGCAAAATAATAACAACAGCAAGTTAGAATTATGAAATGACCATGTGTATTCTTCAATAATTGGGCTAACACATGTTGAATGTTTTAATATGATTATACATGTATTTCACTTGATAAATAAAAGCGTTCATGTTGATGACATCCTAATGTGAAACAGAAAAGAAATAAAAAATATATAAAACAACGGTGACTTTCATGAGCAAGGTTAGCTAAAGGTGTTTTGATTGACAGATAAAAGGAACTGGGCAAAGGGTTAACTAACATTTAGACATTGTGGAGCTGTATAAGTAGAAAAATATATGGACCAATCTAGGATGTAACTGTGGACCTACACACTTGTGCTAGACATAAACAATGACTGGTAGATACAATAGTAATATCCTCCACTACCGTACCGTTTTCTCTTGTACACATTCATAATTTACCTTGAGATTTCTGGCTGTGAAAGGTTCCATCACACGGCGCATATCTTTAATAAGTTGAAGAATATTTTTACCAACATGTCCTCTATTGAACACAAAAGAATGAGGAGCCTTCGAATAGCAATTTTCCTGGTATTGTAGCTGCTTCTGTTTTATAGTCTTCTGGCGCTTGCTCTGTAAAACATAAAGTTTAGGTTTATTTTGTTTAACATTCTAATAACAGCCAAAGTAATTTAAAGATGTGCCAGGTTTTGGAGGTGGAGGAAAATGTAAGAACCCGGAGAAAAGCCACCAGCCTATGGTCAATAGCAGGCAACTGCCCGACATGGGTTTCGAACTCGTGACCTAGAGGTGGAGGACCAGTGATAAAGTGTCGGGACACCTTAACCACTGTATGACAGAATATTTCTATATTTTTCACTAGAGCTTTTGCACTCATGAATATATCGATATTCTGTCATACTCATGAAATATATGTTATATTAAACAGGAAACCATTCAATATTCTCGAAATATTAATTAAAGCTGCTCCCAAACTCGTGAAAGCTCTGGCAAAGTTCCACACCAGTGACTACTCCAGAAATTCCATGATTATATGGCATCCGCAGTAACACTCATATGAAAAATTACTATTATAAACACATGGAATGGAATCGAATCGAACCAACATCAGTATAGAAGATGAGCTACCATGAACCTCCTGGCTTTCAGCACTCATAAGTATGAGAGTGCTGATATCATCACATAGTAAAAAGATACAAATAAAACATCTTTTACAGTTTTAATCAGTGATTTGGGCCTGCAGGGGTGGTGTGAACCCTATCCATGTAAGATTGGTCGTACATATAACGAACTCCTGTGCACAGGGAGGATGTCTAGTCTAATATTTCAAAATAGTTAGAAATACCTTTATTTATAGACATATTGGAATTTCTGGCTATGTTTTAATATAAAACAAAACATGTCCGTGCCCTGTACATGTGCATACGTACGTACAGCAAGTCGCTGGAGATAACGTTATACCGTCCGATAAACAGGTTTTTATTTTATTCTGTTGAAAATTAAACATATTTGTGCAATAAAAAAGATATGTGTGGGATAAATCAGTTACGTTCGCTAGTCGACAAAAACAGTTTTACTCACTTTTTTTGGTTTACCCATTTTATTTGAAGACAGTTGTAAGAGCCTTCTCTCCTCGCCTATAACATGTGCTTCCGGTTGTGTACACATGTAATGATGACGTCAGAAGTATCGCCGGAAACTCCGAAGAAGTCCGCTTTGTCGCGAAACCTCATTCAGGCTACTTTGTGGTTAATTTCAGTAAAATTATAAATTCTTTCACATTTTTATTTTAACTTCACAGTGCATTTCAAATTATTTTCAATGTGACAATTTCTTAATACAAAAAAAAACAACCCAAAAACAAGAGACCTAAAGGGCCTGCAAAAACTCCCCAAAAGAAATTAAATAACACTTTAAACAAGTAATAACGTTATCTTTAAAAAGATAAACGGCATAGGTTTAAAGCTGGTGGTTATAATACA
Source organism: Pecten maximus (assembly GCF_902652985.1). Lineage (NCBI taxonomy): Eukaryota > Metazoa > Mollusca > Bivalvia > Pectinida > Pectinidae > Pecten > Pecten maximus. The sequence continues at coordinate 46,859,012 of NC_047015.1, forward strand.
AAACTGCTGGTGAAATAAATTAACGAAATAATGTGTCTCAGCACGGATTACAAAATTATATCAGTTTCTGAATCATTTTTTGTGATAATAAGACAGCATTTAAATCAGCAATATAATTTTATTATCGTTTATCGTTTTTAATTGCATATCTGCATTTTGCATGTACCGCTACATTGACCAATCACATACTTCATCTTGACCAGTAACGCCACCTGTGGCCTCATATCCAGGACCAAAAGAATATTATACGGCTATGCCGAAAAAAAATGTTGTATCACATTTCAGGAATCTTCAATCTAAATATCTTTAACCTAACCATTACATTGTATTTATTTTATGAGAAGTCATTTGAATAGTTTTAACAAATTTGACCCCATGCATGCAGTGACATTAATATTGGTCAAGGTCGTTTCTTTTCACAAACTGATGGCCTAAATATAAGGAACTGACCAGTCATCATTTCATGATTCCAGGCCTAGCTTTTAGTCAATGAGAGGAAATTATTTGCATGTAAATGTTTTAACAAAGTTAATTGACAGTGAACTAATTATAAGACGGGTCAGGGTAATTACTCTTTGCTAACTTTGTTGGAATCAATTCTTGGAAACTAGCTGCCAAATTTATCTTGAATCTTGACATATTAAAGTTAACCAGATGGAGTGATTTAAATGTTTTAATAATGTTTTGATAAATCGGACCCTCAACGAAGTTACTGTCCTAGAATATGATATATGTCATTTGTATTTGCATTCTTTCTCTGTCTCTAACACAGGAACATACAAACTTTGTTAGGCTTTGTCCCAGGCAAGTAGCTTGGATTTTTGAGAAGTCACTTGAATGGTTAAGCCTTGATTAATAATAAGTAATTTCTATTTGCAAACATTGTCAGGCTTTACTCCAGGAACATACCAGCCAAATATCACAATTCTAGACCTTTTAATTATAAATCAAATGAAGTTGTTTGAATATTTTAACAAATCTGACCTTTCCAACGTTGAATAATTGAGTCGGTATCATTTCTATTTTATGCTCTATCCAACCAGGCCGTTTGGTTTTTAAGAGGAAGATTTTAAAGGAAAAAGTTGATGCAAATGGACAAGGACAGATGGACAATGGACTTCTATGCACCACAGCATAAGCTCACTTGGCCCTTTCTGTCTGGTGAGTTAAAACAAGAGATTCCAGAGGGATCATAGCACCCACCAACATTGAATGATCTTAAATGGATATGTCGGGCTGATCTTCTCTCTATTTATTCCTTTTTTTTCTACTTTTCCTCTTAGTAATCTGATATCTGATATTCCACTAGTACTTTTCAAGAAACATCATTAGCAAACTTCAATTTAAAAAATTCAAGATGGCCGCCTGTCAGCTATTTTTTTAACTGATCAAAAACCTAAATTGAATTGGCTCAAGTAGGGACAAAGGGGAACCTATTCATGAAGTTGTGGAATATCCCTCAACAACTAAATTTTTCAAAATCCAAGATGGCCACCTGTCGGCCATTTGTTTTTCTGACCAAAAATCTAAATTGAAATGGACCATCTAGGGACAAAGGTGAACATACACATGAAATTTGAGGAATATCCCTCCAGCACTTTTCAAGAAATAGCGATAACAAACTTTTAATTCTCAAAATGCAAGATGGCCATCTGTTGGCCATATTGTTTTTCTGATCAAAAATCTAAATGGAATTGGCACAACTAGGGACCAAGGGGAACCTATACAATCCTATACAATAGGTTTGAGAAATACCCTGGTATCCATGCAGTAAACTTATTTGCATTTAAAAAGGATTGTACCAATTGGTTTAATCTAATGTTTTCATTTTTTGATGTGTTTAAATGCTTCCAAAAATAATAATACCTCTCTGTTATATGTTAAACTAAAGAATTTACATGTTAATATTTTTCATATGTATATGAAACAAATGAAAAATGTTAACATTTCCAAATTTATTATGGCCTTATTTTTAACACTAATACTGCCTAAGCATCACATGATGTCTCTAATGTATTAAGAACAAGAAACGCATCCATTTATATCCATCTATTATCATTTTTTTTATTTCAGATTGCTTGCAGCACAAACTGCTCAGCACATTAATGAATATTATTACAAATACAAATTACAATGTATGCATTTCCTTACTATATCGTGTACATTGCACACCTATGAACACAGCCATAACATTTTCATCAATAGTGGTTCACACCCAATGTTAAAGTAGAAAGTCCATTTTTCTTTATATTGTCCTGTGAGAAGTTAATTGCAAATGTATCTGTTATTTTGTTATTTCCTACAGACTGTTATATCCTTTTTAAAGCATTTTATCTTTTTGAAATTACTTCTGTTAGCAATGTTGCTGAAAACTTTAAATTTTAAAAACCTTTTATATACATATACCAAAGGTAACTGACAGCATAACAGATGATTTGCCATTTTCACGATAAAAAAGCTCAGCGATTCAATATATCTATTGTGAGAAAAACAAAAAAGGTTTATGTATATATATCTTTCTGTATACTGGTATTTGCTTTACAGTAAAAAGGCAAGGAAAGTTAAATAAGAAAATAGGAATTCTTCATTGTTTGAGATACAAAACAGCACACTGAGGATCTCGTCCTTAATTAATATTCAAGTACCTGGGTATATGTATAAAAACAATCATGACTAAAACCGTTTTGTCTTTCTGACATTTACCAAGTATTTTTACAAACATCTTTGTTTTTAATCGAGAAATGACCAATGCTTTTTCTAATCCCAACCAAATGATTCTGTCCATTTGGACCCAGCAGTTCAAAGCATGGTCAACCTAGAGCTACAATATATTTAAAAGGATATTTTCAAAAAGTATTAAAGTCAAAATTCAAAACAAATTTTGCATGTTTAAGGATTTGAAGTGATCAAATGAAAACAGCAAACAATAAAATATTTGTAAACTTTTCTTAATTTCTTAAAAAGTAACTTTTGTAATATAATGTACATCAATCAAGTGGCCATGCAATCAACAACAGTACATTCAGTAATACAGGTCATATAGGCTATTATCAAAAGTAACACAACAGAATACTAAAAAAAAAAAGAGTCAATTAATTAATACTTGGCCTGAAGTTTCTACCGTCATTACCATAAACACTGTAGTAGGCCTGTTGGCTTACTAATTTGTAAGGAAAAAATAAACATTGACCTTATAATTATATTCATCCTGTGATCTGCCTAGGATTGCAGATGATAATAAGATTTGATTCAAAGTAGAGGATTGGCTTATTGAAGAACAACAGAATAACAAATTATGGGATGGGCTTATTGTAGGGCAACGGAATAACAAAGTAGGGTGTGGGCTTATTGTAGGGCACTGGAATAACAAAGTAAGGTGTGGGCTTATTGTAGGGCACTGGAATAAGAAAGTAGGGTGTGGGCTTATTGTAGGGCATTGGAATAAGAAAGTAGGGGGTGGGCTTATTGTAGGGCAACGGAATAACAAATTAGGGTGTGGGCTTATTGTAGGGCAACGGAATAACAAATTAGGGTGTGGGCTTATTGTTGGGCAACACAATAACAAATTAGGGTGTGGGCTTATTGTTGGGCAACGGAATAACAAAGTAGGGTGTGGGCTTATTGTAGGGCAACGGAATAACAAAGTAGGGTGTGTGCTTATTGTAGGGCAACGGAATAACAAAGTAGGGTGTGGGCTTATTGAAGGGGAACAGAATAACAAAGTAGGGTGTGGGCTTATTGTAGGGCAACACAATAACAAATTAGGGTGTGGGCTTATTGTAGGGCAACAGAATAACAAAGTAAATTGTGGGCTAATTGGAGAATAACAGAATAACAAAATAAGGGTGGTATTATTGGTGAATTTGCAGCACTTAAACCTGCTTGTGCTACATACAATAAAATTTTGTTGAAATGCACCATTGATAACAGTTTTAAAGGCCATTTTTGCCAGATAATGACAGAAAATGGTAGAACTGTTTTGAGCAGTCTATTCAACATGATGCTGTTTTATTTTGTAGCGTATTGCGAGGACATCATTAGAACACATATCTACTTACAAATCAGCAAGTCAAATAATTATGCATTAGGAGTGACTAGATTGATTTCATTCTGTTGGGAAATATTGACTCCCATATGATTTATGAAATACAATGGAGAAATTTAGTTAATAACAAACAAGCACTTTCCAAAGACTTACAGGCGTGTTTCCTGAAAATAATCAAAACTACACTTGTATAAAAAAAAAAATTATGATTGGCCTTATACATTGGAGAAAAATCCTTACATTGTATATAATAAGGAATTTTTACATAATCTATCCTTAAACTATAATATGTAATGTATAATGTATATTTTAGTAGAAAAAAACCTTGATTCAAGGCTTCAGCCATTTACGTGGAAAAAACCCAGAAGCTATATACAAATCATCTCTTATACCAACCACACTACGCTATGCTAAACTATTCACTCACGGTTGATTGCACTTAGCTATGCTACACTAAGTGTAGCAAAGCATAGTGCAATCTGCCGTGGGCATCCGATGATGCGTACAAATGTACCCATAAACATGTACCGTATTGTTGAATTTGAAATGAATGACATATGACAATAAATACATTTGATTACATGTTTGTTTGTTGAAGCACTCATATGATAATTGTACATTATTTAAAGCTGAAAATGGGAATGGAATATTAAGTTTATCAAAACATATCACAGACTTAAAGAATATTTATCACATAATCATATGATACCAAAAACCTTTCATGCAAAAAGGAAAAATATAGCCGATATACAGTACTCGATTCGTTATAAAACACATTATGGCACATCCATTGTTCTGGTGTCATGGTGGGGTGTACATGTATATGTTCTACAAATCTACAAGTAGACTACAACAAGATTTATACAGTGACAATAAAAGACAAACGCAGAAATTATATCAATCAGCAAAGGAATCACAACCTAATTGGTACCATAGGGATAAGTCACAATTTATTTTCATTCAGGTTGGTTGCTAAATAGAAATACAATAAAATAAATGTATTCAGCCTGTTTCCAAAGCCAGATGATGACAGGGTGCAGAAAATAATGAAGATGGCTGTATCTACAGCAACTACTTAAAAATTCCTAGTAAATCTTTAATAATGGTCACTCAGTGTAGCAGCAAATCTATAAAAAAAAGTAAATTGTAACCACTACCTGTGACTAGCATACATTTGTATCAGTAGCTTAAATCATGTAGCAAGTGTCACCAATATTCAGTAACTTTCAACACCCAACATGTACGAACCAATTGCTGATACCTGAAATCCAATAAGCTAATAGAGAAAATTGTGACTGGTACCTGTAATCTTATAAAATAAAGTACTGGATAGAGATTCACAAAAATAGGCCGATTAAATCTACGATATTTCCTTGATTTTTGACTATCTACTAAACTGTATCAAGGTGAGATATTTCAGTGGAAGGAAAATCTTTACAAAAAAATTAAAGCACGCTCCTGAAAAATATAAATTCACAAAATTGTTATAAAATTAGATGTTCATGTTCTGAAAATGTTCATTTTTGGCCATATGTGATTTAATGTACCGCCATATTGTACCATATATAAATATCCATACCCATACAACAGTCACAGGGACTGGAGATGGTATGACTAATAAAGGGAGATAACAACATTTGAACTATATTTAATATGGCAATAACTATGTTTGGCAAGAAAATTACAAATCATGATTCCTCATTTCTTAATATTCTCATTGAAAATCATATTGAAACAAAATTATCTAATTGAACATTCCAACAGATTACCTTGCAGTTGTGCGTAGTAAAAGACCCACAACTTGACAATATGCTTAAATATATCTCCCCGTTCTATTTTTCATAGACAATGAATATGACAATGACCTTGACCTTTATAATTTGTTTTAACCCTGTTGAACATTTACATAGCACTGTATATCTACACTGAACACTGTATTAATTTGTAACCCTGATAAATACTAGCTGTAATATACCATTAAGCTAGAGAAAATTTCAGTAGTTTTAGACTTCTGATTTCCGAGACAGTTCCTTAAAACGAAAGTAAATGGACGGACAATTATCATAGCCCACCTGCATATCCAGGGCCCGCCTTATTAGTTTAAGTACATGTTCTGTAGTTTAAGTCTTTGGAACCAGACTTTTAATACTGTATTGTATAAATGAACATCTCCTTATCATGATATCAAACAGTGAAGACACTACTTCAACAACTTGTTTGTCAAGCCACTCGGAGCTTAGAACTAAAACAGTTTATATTTTGTCAAGCCACTCGGAGCTTAGAACCAAAATAGTTTATATTTTGTCAAGCCACTCGGAGCTTAGAACTAAAACAGTTTATATTTTGTCAAGCCACTCGGAGCTTAGAACCAAAATTGTTTATTTTTTGTCAAGCCACTCAGAGCTTAGAACTAGAACAGTTTATTTTTCTGTCAAGCCACTCAGATCTTGGAACCAGAAAAGTTTTTGTAAGAAAAATCTACATTATGATCAGTTTGTATATCTAAAACTGTGATATCTTGGAAACTGATCAAAGAACACAATATTTTAAGTAAAGTAAATCAAATTACATGATATATTAAAGAATTGTCATAGGCAATCATGATATTATTAAACCAACTTATTACAGTAAATATCATTCACAAAGGTTTTCATTTTTCTAATTTTGCAAATGCATCAAAATTTATAAACTTTTGCATCTCGCAAATATTTTGAGGTTTTTATCATACACTCCAACTTTCACTAGTCGTTCGTGTGGTAATGTGAAGTGATTCATGAATTTAAACACCTGCAAATACGTTCCAGACAGATACAATGTAATCACGGAATGTTATACACAAAATTAAAGGTCTTTAGAGTAACTTATCATTTATCAAACAACTGGCCTGACAATTGATTGCCTTAACAATGTTAAGCTAAACACAAGACTTTTTACTCATAGTAGGAAGCAGGCTTATTGAAGGAGAATGGAATAGCCAACACTAGGGTTTTTGCAAGACATGGGTGGGCTTATTACCAGACATGGACATATTACCAGAGATCATGCAAGACCCTCCATTTTCTTTATACATGCAGTCAAATAAAACAACCCTGATAAATGAAAATCAAGAATCATTTCTCTCCGATAAACTTTACAATTACTGTCTTTTTACACACAGTTAGTTACTTGTTACACACAATATATTTCAGAACTTTTTTTTTAAAGTGAAATCACTTAACAAGACAATAGATATGTTCCACAGGATTCTATCCAACGAGGATCTCTGTATCAACTTCCAGCAGGACACTGAATTTTGAGAATCTCAATTGGAATTGTGTCCTCGTAATGGAACATCCTCTTCTTCGGGGAATCAAGGATTTCATATGTGAGTCCTTCATTGGCTGTGAGAGAAAAAAGTGAAATTAATGGTATTCCAACATACATGTATGCGAGTCATATCCATAGAACTATATATAGAGAAAAAAGTGAAATTAACATGTTAAGTTTGTGCCATGAAGTTTAATATATAAATGGTATTCCAACATACATGTATGTGAGTTATATCTATAGAGAAGGACTATCATCTAAAGTATGTGCCATGAAGTATATGTTAATGATATTTCAATATAGGTTATATCTATTGTTTAAACAATATTTTTTAACACTGCTTACATATTCATACACTGTGCCTTTGGTCAAGCATGGGAAAACAAGGATACGAAAGCTAAATTAACTGATTCTTCTCATCTTTGTTTAATAATAGTGATAAGGAAGGCAACAGTAATTTAAAATGTTAGATGGAATTTTAGAAACATGTACCAACTACTACGTATATACTGTATGCATTTTTAACAGAATCCTCTCTTCACACCAAGATTTTGGTAATATGATATAAATCGGTTTTTTTTCTGTTGTTGAATTAATTGTATAAAAATGGTATTCATCGTGATCAAATTATGCTTTTTCTCAATGTAATCTATATAGTATGTATTATGGAGGGCCTTAGTAATGTTGTCATTACTTATGCCTAATCCTTTATGCTTTTGTAGCAAATAAAATATGATTAAATCAAGTCATCCCTTGTAAACAAGACAAATTATGCTATTGTATAATGTATCCCAAATACACTGTACCAGTAACTACACTGTAAATAAAGAAATTATCCTTGTTTACATAACTAGAGTAGCATTTAGACTTTAAATGGACAAAAACAAACCTTTTTAACAGAAGTATAACCACAATACATCCAAAGTTCTAGTACTTTCTACCTTTCAGTAAGTCTTACCCAACACAATGAGAAAGTGGTCCCTTGTGTCCTCATTTCTGATGGTGGATGCTACAAAAGCAGTGGCTCTCTGGCCATTCTCAATCTCAAGAGACAGCAGCTTCCGCAACACAGAGACCAGGGCAGGCATAATGGACTTATCATATACAACATCTGTGGAAAAAAGCAATCATGTTTTGTAAGTACATGTAATCATATTGATGTGTTTTTTTGTCTCAATATACATTTTCACGATAAGAATAGGTTAAGCATACTTTGTAAAGGTAATTTTCATTAATTTTGAAATTTAAGTTAAATTGTTTGAATAATGCATTGTTCTGTACTGTAATATAGCCACTGAGCTGTATTTATTTTTGTACTTTGTGACAATACAATATACCTGCGTAGTACAATACATCTTCGCTAGCCAAGGCTTCTGATTACGTTACACTCCACGAACCCTTGGCGGATATAGTCGTGTTCAAACCGTCGCGCCCTGGAATCCCAGGGCACCCAATCAAATCGCGTTTTACATTCTGGCTCGGTTTCGCAGTAAACAAAAAAATGCGGCACCCAGTACAGAGCTACATTGCCGACTATGTCATGGCATTTTACCTAAATACAAAAATCGCAATCTTTGGGGGAACATTCGCAGTGTTTGATCAATTCATATAAGTCATTGATCACATATCTCATCGAAATGACACCAAACCTCGATGTGTGTTTGTAAACATCACCGATGAAGTAAATCGGTAACGCTTGTTTTGATTGGTCGAAAATTTCATGCGTGAAGGGTGGTAATTTCGAATCACCGCTAGAGGGCCAGAACTGACGCCTATATCTGCCAAGGGTTCGTGGAGTGTAACGTAATCAGAAGCCTTGGCTAGCGAAGATGAGTACAATATAGTAGTTCACTTAAATGTACGTCTTGATGTGGTATTCATGGATGTTATAAATGACAAAGCTTTGCAGTCTAACATCATATTATATTGCACACTAGATATAGCAAAACAGTTCAACAGCAAATTCATATTTTCAACAATATATGTACTTGCTCTTTTAATGTCCATACACTGCACTTAGATGCATTCCTCCTCGTTAAAAGAGATATCTTAACAGCCATTTTGACAACTGTAAAGTACTGCCACAATACCATTGGTCATAATCATGATGCTATACCAGAGTGGTCATGTGAATAAAGGCATTTACTGTCTGATAAATGTCACTTCTGTGTGGTAGGTCATGCTATGACTGAAATGTGAATATTTCAGAGTTTTTACCTGCAGCAAGTATGATGTCCGGAGCTATATCCCAAAGCATCCTATCATCGGATGTTTCCCAATCGTATTTCAGCAACCTGATTCTCTCATCCTGACTGAAGAAGTACATGCCAGGGAGACATTCATCCATAACCCAGTTCTGAGACTCGATATGAAAATCGTTCTGATCAGCGAATATGTCCTCACTGTTTTCATCATCATAAGACGATGAGGCAGTAGAAGTATAGCTAATCTCCATAATATCGGAACACATGCTCACATTACAGGGATTGGAGGGCTCAGCGTTTACACTCAACTGGCGCCGGATTGATTTCATCATACGTCCGTCTTTTTTGTCTGTGCACTCTTTGGATGTGGAGGGGAATATATCGCTTGGTGTGAAGGTCGGTTGTGAGAGATATGTGTGTTTGGCAAAGTTAGTCTCAATGTTCTTCATTAGAAGATAAAGCACCTGATGGTGACAGTCACTGAAAGTGTACGACTTCATCTGGCACTTTCTACAAACGGTGATCCCGGTGAGTCCAAGTCCACTGCCTAACTCCATCACACGCCTATACACGAAACAGGCAAAATAGTACCAAACACATGTTATAACACCTATACACGAAACAGGCAAAATAGTACCAAACACATGTTATAACACCTATACACAAAACATGTAAACATACATTATAGCACCAAACTCCACCACACACCTACACACAAAACAGGCAAAATAGTACCAAACACATGTTATAACACCTATACACAAAACAGGCAAAATAGTACCAAACACATGTTATAACACCTATACACAAAACATGTAAACATACATTATAGTACCAAACACATGTTATAACACCTATACACGAAACAGGCAAAATAGTACCAAACACATGTTATAACACCTATACACGAAACAGGCAAAATAGTACCAAACACATGTTATAACACCTATACACGAAACATGTAAACATACATTATAGTACCAAACACATGTTATAACACCTATACACGAAACAGGCAAAATAGTACCAAACACATGTTATAACACCTATACACAAAACAGGCATAATAGTACCAAACACATGTTATAACGCCTATACACAAAACAGGCAAAATAGTACCAAACACATGTTATAACACCTATACACAAAACAGGCAAAATAGTACCAAACACATGTTATAACGCCTATACACAAAACAGGCAAAATAGTACCAAACACATGTTATAACACCTATACACAAAACATGTAAACATACATTATAGTACCAAACACATGTTATAACACCTATACACGAAACAGGCAAAATAGTACCAAACACATGTTATAACACCTATACACGAAACAGGCAAAATAGTACCAAACACATGTTATAACACCTATACACAAAACATGTAAACATACATTATAGTACCAAACACATGTTATAACACCTATACACGAAACAGGCAAAATAGTACCAAACACATGTTATAACACCTATACACGAAACAGGCAAAATAGTACCAAACACGTTATAACACCTATACACGAAACAGGCAAAATAGTACCAAACACATGTTATAACACCTATACACGAAACAGGCATAATAGTACCAAACACGTTATAACACCTATACACGAAACAGGCAAAATAGTACCAAACACATGTTATAACACCTATACACGAAACAGGCAAAATAGTACCAAACACGTTATAACACCTATACACGAAACAGGCAAAATAGTACCAAACACATGTTATAACACCTATACACAAAACATGTAAACATACATTATAGCACCAAACTCCACCACACGCCTATACACAAAATATACAAACACACATTATAGCACCAAACTCCATCACACGCCTAAACACAAAACAGGCATGATAGCACCAAACACATGTTATAACATCTACACACAACACACAGTATAACATCTACACACAACACACAGTATAATACCTACACCAAACACATGTTATAACACCTACACCAAACACATATTATAACATTTATACACAAAAAATACATAACATCAACACACAAGATATATTACGCCCATCAACATCTATTGCAGTCCAATTAAAATGTTGACAAATGTATCTCATTGTCCTAAATCAAGTCCACTCCCCAATATTGGAGTCAGAGTTTTATGTGTCGGCCGTGTAGTTTTATTCATTTACTTTATCACCATTAGTCTATCCCTTTTATTCTGGTGCATTTTTAAGTTATGTCAAATCTACCGCTTCTCAGTCTTGTAATAACCAATACAGCAATCTACTGGTACTGGTATTTATTTTCTCTTCATGTATGGACAAATATACATACAGTATATATATAATACCGCTTTTGAGATCACGAAAATACCTGAACACCTAACATACTTACTTGTTTTCTAAGAATTTGCTGTTTTCAGAACACCATTCTGCTAAATGTAAGGCTGCCTGTTTTGAAATTAAATAAAACATGAAATAGATAAGTTTTTCATGTCATTGAGGGTAATGTTACAATTAAGAATATTCTTGAATGTAGTCTTATCTTTTATAATTGTTTCTCCACTGAAACATGCAAAGCCAAACCTGTCTATAAAGACCACCTATTTCAGTTTACATTGTAACAAGCCATCATAGTTGACATCTATACAAAGACCACCTGCCATATTGGTAGGCCACTCAAAGGAGAAGAGAAGAAGTGGCCTAATATGGCAGGTGGCTTTTGTATAGATGTTAATTTACTATGAATTGTTACAATGGAAACTGAAATACATGTAGGTGGTCTTTATAGACAGGTTTTTGTTGTATACAAGTGGCCTTTAAGGCAGGTTTGAGAGTACTTCATAAAACTAATTAAGATTCAGGCGAATGTTAGCTGACTATTACCTGCCAAGTACTAAGATTCAGGCGAATGTTAGCTGACTATTACCTGCCAAGTACTAAGTCCGGTGGTTCCCTGGGAAATCAGATGAACAGACTCCTGAAGGCTGACAGTATTTCCACATGGCTGTAATATTTTAATACAAATGTAAATTGTTATACTGCTGCATGAAATCAAACATTAAACGCACTGGTATCACATAATTTGTAATTTGAAAGGATGCTTCATGAAACAAGATTGTCCAAGATTTCAAATCATGGTCTCCGAAACCAGTGGAAATATAAACTGATTACATATGGTGTAAAAATAGACAGAACTTATAAGACAGAATGTTCTAGTCTGTTGAAGATATCAGAGTTTAGTCACTGAAAGGCTGCATATAAAAATCAAATACTAGTTGTGGTATAGAAAGTCTATACAGTGGACCCGCGATAATCTGGACGCCGATAGTCCGGAAAACTCAAAGTCCGGACGGTAATGCACGGGAACGGATTTCCGTAATGTTATTTGTACTCACCAGTCCGGAAATTCGGATTCGGATTCCGGAACCCCATTTTAGGAACGGAATGTACTTTTCATTAGTAAATTTCCCGCAATAATCTGGACGATTTTTTCACCACATGGATGGGGGAAATATCGGGGCAAGTCACCCATGTCGACAGCTGTACAGACTATCGTTTGACGCTGTGCGTAGTCATAGCGACTGCTGCCAGGTGATAGCTCCAGGTGTTTACCTGTGTTGCAATGTAGCTCTGTTTTTATAACTGTACATTGCTTTTCTTTACGACCTAAATGCTACAGTATTAAAGGATTTTAAGCACAGTATAGACGGGTCTTGCTTTTATCAACTTGACGTACAATATCTATTTTATTTATTTTACATACGGCAACTTTAAGTAGTTTGCAAGAATTCATGCACTAACATACAGTACGTGATACGATAATTAATCAATCTCAAATACATGTACCCGGTAAAAAATTTATGATTGGTAATTAACATCATTAACACTTTGAAAACTAAGAGGGGTTCGGTTACATTTGTATTGGGTAAACAAGGATATCGGCTTGTAACAACGTTATGTGTAACGAAAAATAAAACAACTTTCACTTTACATGTTCTTTTTTTAGTTTCTACAAAATAAAACAAAGACTGACAATTAGACATGTTTATGAAATGGAAGTATGTCATTTAAACGTCCCACATTGTATAATGTCAAGGGAGATAACTCTTACACAACAATTTTTTAGACCTGGTAGACCAAACTCGGCAGTCCGGATAACTCGTAATCTGGATGGTTTGGGCTGGGAACAAAGGTGTTCCGATTATCGAGGGTCCACTGTACATGTATATAGAGCTAACTTGTCACACTGTTGACTGCAAGTGAGGTCTATCTTCAGGTAAGACGGAATCAAGGATAGACCGAAAATGAAGTCCACGATTATTTTATCGTATACATTTCACAAAAAGATTGATGATTTCTCATGTCATGAACCCATTTAATTTTCATATTAGGTATAGAAGTTGTTTGCGAAATTGTGTAATAGCATAGTGTAATTGCATCATTTATCTTGATAACAGAAAATTAACAACACAATATTGACATGATGTCTGAAACACTTTTCTATTCATAGAATGAGGTCTGTAGCAGATTTACAGACTAGTCACATGACGTCGCTCCTACAATCAGGACTGGGAATAAGCAGGAGTCGAATGATAGATCAACACAGCTCAATACATACCAATGTATAAGTTTTGTAACATAGTGTATCATCTTCTTCCTCCTTTTGTTGTAGAAGATCTGAGTATGTTTCATAAATTTCATCACAGATATCGGCATCAATATCTTCAAGCTGAATGAACCATAGACAAAAAAATAGACATCTTATTAAAGAGCTTCTACCTGTAATTTCTACATATTGTAAAGACAGATAAATACAATCTTTTCCCATTTTAAGCACTCTTATTCCTTTTTCCATTTTAAGCACTTCTCTCATTTTCCTAGTCTAAGTATTTCATCTTCAAAGTAAATGATGGAATTATTTGAAATGTAATTAAGTGATAAATTAACAAAATTTCTTTTAGTTAAAAATTGTCTTAGGTGGAATGTTACCTCAGTTCTCATAACTCAAAACTGAGGGTATTCAATTCCATCATCACAGTATCTGGTAGACTAGTACAAGCATTGTTGCAAAAACATCCAACAAATTTTCATATCAAGCATAATTGTGGTGTAGACTCAGCGGCAGAAGCACTGGACACCGACACAAAAAAGAAAATTTTCAATCTGTTTTTCTGTGTTTTGGTGTAGGTACCTATATAGGTAGACATAATTTGTTTGTTTGTTTTTGTTTAACGTCCTATTAACAGCCAGGGTCATTTAAGGACGTGCCAGGTTTTGGAGGTGGAGGAAAGCCGGAGTACCCGAGAAAAACCACGGGCCTAAAAGTTAGTACCTGGCAAGTGGCAACTGCCTCAGTAGGTTTCGAACTCGCAACCCAAAGGTGGAGGGCTAGTGATAAAGTATCGGGACACCTTAACCACTTGGCCACCACGGCCAAAGGTAGACATAAAACCTAATGTTAATTTTGCTATGTTATAATTTTAAGTCTACAGGTTGTACTATTGTAGGTACTTTGACCGATCCATCATGATCAGTTATAACGATGTCCCAGCTATGTGACCTATCATATTCATCCAGGAATAAGCCCACCCATATATTTTGCCTATTTCACTGTTGTACAATAAGCCTACACCCTACATGTTGCTAGCAATAAGTTTTGAAGCCATATCTAATATTTAAGTAGGTGCAGGTGTCAAGAATGAAAAACAATTATGTGAAAATTTATAATAAATATTGTATTATAACAATTGTTCTAATACCATATACAAGTATCATGGGCTGTGGTGAAAATTCATCACAATCTAATGATAAAAACAGTATATTTACCTTATGTAAGATGCTTTTAACGAATGCACGCTGATAGCTGAGAGATGGCGGATACTGCTTACATGTGGCATGTTGAACGGTGGCCTTCAGGACAGCCCTCTGCATGTCTGGGGATATATCTTTATCATCTATCGATGGTGTTGTCTGCAAACAAATCATTCATAAACAAGCTAGGTAATAATTTGTCTTGGTATGCATGATTAAGATTTCCTATCTTTTCCCAACTCTGATTATGGATTTTTTATGTCTAACCCAAAACATCCTCTAGGTCTCACTGTACTGTATAAACTAGTGCATTAATCATGTATTCTTTTCCTTAACCACCTAGTAATGATAGGAATAAGTAGGCAGTTTCTCTTCCGAGTATGTCAATGTAGATACTTAGTAATTTGTTTTGGGTTAATCATTTCTCATCAAAATACTGAGGGATGGCCTGGAAGCAGTTTGGTTGGTGACTGCATAATATTCCGAAGGCCTAATATAGTGTAAAGGCCATAGTCCTAAGGCAAGAGAATAATCCAAAGGTCCAATAGTCCACTGACCTGATAGTCAGAAGGACTCAAACTATGTTCTATGACCTCAGTAAGTGCAAAATGAGTAGCCTGCATATTCTGCAATAGGGTTGCAATAACACAGGAACTCAGCAGCTATAGTCACAGTCTTGGTTTATTTAGGCTTATACTGATTGTTTAAAGCAATGGCCTGTTTGTCCTAATAGTCCAAATGTCTATTGGTCTGAAGGGTGACAATCCAAAAATGAAGAAGTGTTGTGAAAAATCTTCTAGAATTTTATAAAATGTTATTATATCCACAAGACATATCATTCACTGAAATTTGTTACAGGTTTTGGTACAAAAAAGTACCTTCATCAAGGTGTAGAGCCAACACCATACTTCTAGTCTGGGATCTGTATGATCCGTTCGATTCTCCAGTTCTAAGATTGCAGGTACAAGTGACGTTGCAACAAGCTTGGGTAGGTAGGTTTATTTATTAGTATGTGTCTACTTGATTTGCCTGAACAGGTGGGCTTCTTCAGAGCAATTTTTCATGATGAATTTAACCCCTAAAGTACCTTTTCATATTGGTACTCGTGACATCATACAATTGATGTTCACATCATCTTATCTAGTAATTATTACTCAGGTCCAATTATGTTCCATCAATGGTGTTTTAAGATAAAAATTGACAACATTTCATCAATACCTGTATAGTATTCATGGTGGTTCAAGTTGTCTTATATCATCTTATATTTAGATCATATGGGTCTTTAATTTGAACTAATGGACCTTCGGAATAGTAATCCCTTGGAATATTAGGTCTTATGAACATAAATGTGTCACCGTTTGCTTAATTCTTACCATGCTTAAAACATATATAATAGTCATGCATACCAGCGAAACAGTTAATCACAAACAAAAATCAATTATGTTGACTTAAACTGGCATTAGACACAGGGACATGACACATTGACAGTAAAGTGTTATATGATAATGTAGTATGTATTTCTGGCTAATATTATCATGAAAGATTAATTATAAAGCTAACAATGCAGAGTCACACACCTTATACCTGAGTCTTGTACAGTATAAAGTTAAAATCGTGTGACCTACAATTCATATTACTTTACGCCAGCATTGTTTGCTTCGTGTTGCCAGGACTAAAAAATATTCTATTTCTGCTGGAGCATCATGTGCAGTGACATGTGACATCTAAAATGACTTGCATTTGTGTTTCGACGTAAAAGAAAATAATGAATCTATAAGTATGACATTAATTACCTTCCATTTCATTCGCCTTATTGGTACCATCTCGAAAAACTGAGTTGTAATATCTCTTAAAATGTTTTCTTCCAAAGACAAAGTTGTGTTCATGGAGGCAGCCATATTTCTTGTTTCTTTTGTAAGCTTGATTTTGATTGGCTAGTATACACCGGACCAAATTAAGGACCAATCACAGGTGATTTGACATATTTCATGTCCGAGAGACGCTTTCCATGAAAAATATCGCAAGAAAATGTAAGTTCAATCCGCCATAATCGGCCGTAATCTTAGATTATGTATATCATTTATCACTTTTAAATTATTTTATGATTCTGTGAGAATGTAAATTGAAGTATATTTGTTGTGAATTAATCAGTAAATACATATAAAACATTACTGTTACTCCCGCTTACGTCCCTTGCAAAATCAATGTTTACATTTTGTAAAACGCCGATATACGTGAAGTAGGTAGACTAGTTTTATCTATTATTTAGCATATGCAAGAAAATGTTTTGCTATGAATATAAAAATGTGTAAAGTGAAAGATATTTGGTAATACGCGTTAGTCACTACGTCGACTGGTTGCGACCGCAGTTGCTTGACGAACGGGTTCCAAACTCAGGAGTCGGGACCGAAATAAAGTTAACTGATTATAATGGAATCTTCCCTGACCTTAAGGGTGTCATCAGAGAATCTCCAACTCGAGGGGAAATGTTCTTTGTTAGATATTTCTGTCACATCGATCCTCAATGTAGGGGAATACTACCGGGGGTATTCGATTTATGAAGGATCCAGTTATTCAAAGTTGAAGCATATGTGACATGGTTTTTCCAGAAACCTACCCGTATGACTTCATATATTATATAAATCGTTGCATGACAGTATTTGATTGATTGCTATTTTAACTGACTGTCATCTAAATTTCTGACTCTGTGAAAATAAAATCTGTTCCTAGGGTAAGAAGTCAAAGTAAAAGCCGGGAGCGAAAGAAAAGTGGACCTGAAAGGGGAAGAGAGAAACACAGGAAGGATTCATCCTCCAGCAGTGACAGTGACTCGGACAGCAGCAGGTATAGTTCTAATTTAAACAGTGGGTTTCATGTTTCTAATAGCATATATAGTACTAAGCACATGAGTTGAAGCACATCTGACTATTAAATTGACAGAAATTCTGTATTTTGTGTAAACAAAAGATTACAAAATGCATCAAAGGAAGTGTTATTGTGAAAGAAAGAAAATTAACCGAAAATTACAAGCTTCCAGTTTAACAGCAGGTTAGTATTTTCCATTATGCATTTAGAAATTGTTTATTGATGCATGGTTCATACCTGTCAAGTTTCCCGCATTGGACTGGAGACTCCCGAATATTCAATACAAAAATCAAACTCTCCAGTTTGAAATTAATGACCCGCGCGGGTCCAGAATTTTATTAAATTCTCAAGTTTTCTCCCGTTAGGCCAAAGTACCTCGGGTCATTGACGCATCAATTTGACGCATCAAATTCTCACTAACACTAGTGTGTATATAAGTCTTAAAACGTTGTCAAATATACAGACTCAACAAAGGGCATATTAGCTATGGTCAGTGACACTAATTCACCCCTAGGGGTTAATTAAAGAGTCAGTCAACTGTGACAAACCCCGACTCACCAAATTGGGTCTCGGGTAAAGTTTCCAATAATCAACACACTTCTAGTGAAATAAGCTATTTGCAAAGCAGATTTTTCCAAAGAAGTTATAGAAACCCCGAACTAGCCATATTTGCCAACAAATCTGTATATTTTTTATTGATTTAAGAATGTTGGCAAAGAACTGCAGTCAGACTCTCAAAAATATCGGCACCGTGCTGTTGACGGCGGCCATGATTGTGATGAATATTCTAAAAATGGATCCAGAATCCGGAAATGGACAATTTTTTCAGGATTTTTTTTTCTCTCTCCTGATTTTAGACAATTTTTTTCTGGGAAATAACATAACTAATAAAAGAAAGATATTTAAGTTTTTTTTTCAATGAAACTTATAGATAGATTTGATATAAAAAGAAGTGCTTTCAATTTCTATAATTAGATTATTAAAAAAAAATTATTATTGATTCAATATATGGAATTATTGGAAGGTAAATTCAATTGAACTAATGTTTTTGAACAGTATACGTTTGAAAACAGTTAATTTCAGGATTTTTTGATTTTTTTTGGTGAATGCAATATATTTAGTAAAAATGTCGTCACACGCAATCTCCAGTTTGAGGAAAGTCTTCAAACTGGAGATCTCCAGTTTGTAAACATTTGATCCTTGACAGGTATGATAGTTACAAGTTGTATTCGACCTGGTGAAAATACATTCCTAGCATTCCTTTTTCAAACATACATATCGGCTAACATCAGACACTATTCTCCGGTAAGAGTTCATCAGAGTGGTCTCAAAACCGAGGGGAAAGAGTTTTGAATGTTGACTTATAATTAAAGGCATGAGAATGCTTGGAAGCGTTTGGATGTTCCACGCCTATCAACAATTTTGACTGTTGACTGGTTTGTTATGATTTTCTGGCAAGTATCTTGCCCAAGGACACAATTTTGTGTGAAATAGTAAAAAAATACTTAATCATTTACATTCACATAGACAATTTGGTAACAATCTGAAATGTCTTTGACAGCTCATCAGGCTCTAGAAGACGTTCACGCTCATCATCCAGTAACAGCAGTTCCAGTAGCAGTGGTAGTTCACGCAGCAGTTCTTCACGGTCCGGAAGCTCGAGCTCCAGTCGGTCATCCTCTAGTGATAGCAGTCCACGGAGAACAAGAGCCAAACGAAAGGCTTCAGAGTTAGTAACCTATAACCCAGTGTGAACTATACATGGAATTCAATGCGTCATATCTTCGATATTTCATTTAGAGTAAATACACAACTAGTCAGCAAGATGTACCTGTGATAAACAACTAAAACACTTGGCACAGACAAGTTCTGAATTCTTTGGTTAATGATCTTTTTAATCTTATTTTGTGATCACATTATGACCTAGTGATTTTTGTGACATGGATATTTGAGTCCTGAAATCATGCCTTACCTGCAGGACTCGTTCAAATTTTCAGTACCCACTTTATCTCTTAATCACTACACTCATTAAAATTTTGAAAATGATGTTATGACTCGCCTGAAAAAATCCTGTCAGACTTGCTGGTATGTTTCTTTTCTGTATTCAGAATTCACTGGTATGTTTCCTCTCTGTATTCAGAATTCACATCATTGGATGTGGATATCAATCTTGACATTGATTATAAACCTACTTAATCACTATTTTAGATCACCGAAGAGGAAGAAGCGGAGTCCTTCTCCTGTCAAACCCACCAAAGTACATGTTGGAAGATTGACACGCAATGTCTCCAAAGACCACATCATGGAGATCTTCAGTGTGTATGGACAGGTGAAACATATAGAAATGCCAATCGACAGAGTCCATGCAAGTTTCTCCAAGGGATTCGCCTATGTGGAATATGATAACACAACAGAGGCAGAGAAAGCTATCAAATATATGAATGGAGGTATGAACCTGTAGTATATATTGTTGTAATGTTGGTTTTGGAGTTTGCACTATCACTGTGATAAGGTAGTATAGCGGAGCAGTATCCTTACAAAGGAAAGTGTAGGGATCAGTCATTTCCTTATGAAGCTTCACAGTTACCCAGGTTGTGTGCATATTCTCGCCCCAGTACCCTTAAAGAGGCTTACCCGCAGACGGACCGGTAAACGGCACATCTCCGATCACTAAATAAACTTCAGTACACGTTTCTATGTGACAAAATTAGAGGCTTTCCGACTTTATTTCTTGAAAACAATTACAGAATATGTATTTAAAAGACGTTTTAAAACTCAACCTGAGAGGGAAATGAATGGAATATAAAGGCAAATCTTCTTTGTAAATCGCCGCTGCCTTTGAAGTTATCACTGTGTGGCACTGTGCATGTGCTTGTTTCTTTGATGTGTCAATCAAATTAGACTCCACTTTATAGCGGGGACTTATTGCGGGTTGCGATTAAATAAATAACATTTAAAAAAATGAGGTTTTAATATCACTTTTCAGCGTTTTATAAGGAAAATAAAATGAAAAACTCAACAATTCCAACAATCTGTCATGTGTAAAAAATCTTTTTCTATTAGCCAATTTTTCTGATCTCTCTGCGAGCAAGCCTCTTTAAATTTATGGTAAGGAGTCAAAAGTTATACACATTGATACATGATTTATACCATGGTACAATGATTGAGTGTTACAAAGTAAATTCAGGTACATACAAGCAAAGTCCAGATTCTAATAACAAGTCTGTTGTCAAATGATTTCCCGTACTGTAGCCTCTGATTACTTTCATGTTTTCTTATCTTACTTCAAGTAGATGCTACCCACTTTAACATAAAAGGTCATGGCCAGTCAAGTAAAAGGTCAAACCATCACATGCTTCAGAGATGATTAATGTATGAAATCCTGATTTTTTTTTATTCCATGGTTGTAGGTCAGATAGATGGCCAGGAGATATCAGCTGCTGCAGTGTTGGCACCACGACCGGTGAGAGCTAGACGATCACCCCCACGGAGGCCTCCACCAAGATGGAACAGGCAGTCACCTCCTCGTTACAGAGACAGAAGAAGGTAGGTCACATGTATACTGTTTAACCCTTTCACCCCTGCTGACCATTTTGTACTTCAACTGATGAATGAATGGCAGAGTCCACTTAAGTTTCTTAGGGTTGAAAAGGTTAAGATTAAATGTCAAATTGAAATAATTTTGAATCAATCAATAATAGTTAATTGAAATTTTGGATTTTTTTTTTTTGCAACAATTATATGATCTGATTGAACATTTGAAAACAAATGGGCTGTACATTGTTCATATTGTCTAGATCATATCTCCTTAATCTTGGAATATACTTTTTTCACCCACCATCATCAGATTCAAATTTATCTTTGTTGTACATCTGTCCATAAGCAATCCTGGTTATATTGATTTCTTGATAAGTACTAGAAGCATGTGTCTCAAACTCATGTTTTAAACTAAGATTTCTTAAATAACAAATGTCAATAGAACACACAATTATAACGGGGAAAGTTGAGAAATTACAGAGATCAGACTTGCAAAGAACCAACATCATGCAATGGTTGGCACCTTAGTCCCTCTGGGATTTCCTGTTATGAAAGTTGGTACTTCTGCATATACATGCAAAGTACTTTTACATACATCTGTTTATGCTATTCATGCTATAATCAGGGTGCAGTAAAATCAGTGAATGAATTAGTTGGTAGACAATCAAGCTAATGCAAGCTCAGATGGATGTCCACACATGGGATTCTATCCCACTTTGGGTGATTTTGTTTTAAGAAGCTGTCATCATCAAAGAACATCCTCTGTTGTCTTAGAACGTTGTGCACACCCGTTATCCTAATTGCTCTTCATGGCATGCAACAAGCATCAAGGATGATGTCTGGTGAAGTAGCTGCCAGCTCCTTCAAGGAGACCCTGCTTTATAGTGACATTGTTATTCAAGGGGCTATAACCCAGCTAAGAAACAAAATTATCCATCTATAAACTCACAAATCAACACAAAAATATATGTAACAAAAATATTTTACTTGTGTTATAAAGTGTTCTACCACTATACAACGTTGAACCTTTTATTAAAATTTCAGGTCACCACCACAGCGACGGAGATCTCCACCTCGTCGAAGATCAAGGTCACCAGTACGCAGACGACGATACAGCAGATCAAGTTCAAGCTCATCACGATGATTCTGATTTTGTGTTTGTGCCGTGAATCAAAGAGTGAAAGACTTTAACAATAGGGGAATAGTTGAAAAGGTGGTGAATGTGAAACAATGATAGGGGAATAGTTGAAAATGTGGTGGATGTTGTTTCACTCTGTATCATATGGTGTTCACATTGAATCACAGAGCCCTAGACCTAGCAGTGGAGGAGGAAATGAAAATGTAAAGGATAGGGTTTCAGTATTTACTAGCATGAAACAATGGTTTCACTATGTATGAATGAATTATTGAGGTTGAGAGTAGTGGAAGATTAAATGGAACTGTGTTGTATATGATAGCAACTTTACTAAATTCATATCTACACTAGAATGTCCAAGCATACGCATGTCAACATATTACAAGTTCAGTTAAATACTCTGATTTGTTGGCGTCCTCTTGCCCCCCACTTCATACTAACTTGGATGTTGCGAGGAAATTAAACTCTTGAAAAACAAAACACTGATCTGACCAAGTTTCTAAATGTTGTATAAACAAATTTAATAATATAAAGAATTTTTCATTAAAGACCTTTTTGCTTTTTTTTTACCAAAACTACCAAATTTTGCAGGCATGTACCATATTCTTTGGAATGAAGATGACAAAGCATCCCTTGTTCACGGTGTTCAAAACAAATCTTAAATACTGTCGCTCACACTTACCAAATGAGCATGCAGGTATGATGGGATGGTAAATTTCAACTTCTACATATTTGGTCTCGCATCACACTATTTATTAATGTAAAATGTAAATGCTATCTTTATATCACACTGACTTGGTTCAAGATAACATGTTGAATTTGTTTTATTTGAATCACTGGTACATCAAGTGTATGAAATATATTCATCATAGATATTTTAATAATTGCTTGTTTTATCATTTTAAAAGTTGAAATAACATGCAGCAATTCATTGTCTGTAGTCATTTTGTTCTTTTTAAACTTTCCAAATCATTGTATTGTAAGGATGTGTGTTCTATTTTATTGTGTAGTGAATGAAGGCAATTCTATTGCATTGGTAAGAATGTGTATCTGGTTGATTAATTGGGTATGCAAGCATTGCTGGTTTAATATATATTGTAAATAAATTGATAAAAAGAGAATTTGTTTTGGTTTTTAATATGACCTGAAAGGCTGTAATATTTGTGGAATTATTATGTATTGCAAAATGTATACTGTGTGTAATTGTAACATTGGTACTATTAATTAAGACATTCAACATATAAATATTTGCCTACAAGAGCTGGTTAAGATATGCATAAAGTATAATCCAGTGAGTAATAAACACAAGCTGTTCACAAAATGTTAAACCCAACAAACTATAATCCAGTGACCTTGATCTTTCGTTGGATGACTTATCCTTTAATTCGGACCAATTTTGCTTCATAATGTCAGAACCAAATGCTCTTCACTAAATAGATACAAAATTTGCTTTGACCCTGACTTTCAGTATGTTGATTTCTTGTTAAATTCTGACTAATTTTATTTCAGTATGTCATCACGAAAAAGTTCATCAGTGAAAAGATACAAAATTTGACATTGAACGTTGACTAAGTGACCTTGACCTTAAGTCAGTTGACTCGTTAAATTCCAATCAACATTCTTCATAGTGTCATAACAAAATGTCCACCAGTGAAAAGATACAAAATTGGACCTTGACCTTTGGTCAGCTGACTCCCTTGTTTAATTCTTACAAAACTGCTTCAGTGTCACAAAAGTTTTGTTAGTAAAAAGCTATTAAATTTGAGTTTCACTTTTGACCCAGCGATTTTGACCTCTGATCTGCTGACCTTGAACTTCAGTCAGTAGACTCTTTGTTCAACTGTGAACACCTTTGCTTCATCACAAATTGTTTCATCAGTGAAATGATGCAAAATTTGACCATGAACTCGGACTTGATGATCTTGACTTTTGGTCGGTAGACTCCATGTGTAAATTTGAACAACCTTTGCTTCGTGTCTTAACAAAATGTTTATCAGTGAAAAGATGCAAAATTTGACCTTGATTATTCTAGCCGAGTGAGCATTTTTGTGAAATAACCATCTTGATCAGGTTTCATGTGAATTGGTCTATAAATACCAAAGTTAGAGCCAGGAGCAAAATTTGTGGACGTACAGACAAACTCATTACTATAGGGTAATCATATCTTTGATAAGAGACTAGAAAATATTGATGCCAAATACATGCTTCACATCAACCACAGAAACTTCACTAATTTCAGGGTAAAATGACCTTTTTCAAACTGATATGATTTGTTCTAAAGACAAGCCGACAACTCCACTAGTTCAAAATAGGAATTGGCTTAATCTGTATGATCTTACCCAGGTATTGGTTCTCAAGACAGCAGGTTTTTACTTTTCAATTCATTCCTGATTATTTGTTGCATTGACAGTCATGTGAAAGCAAAAATGAATGCTCTGTAGTTTTTGAAATTGTCCAAAGCGCAGATGTCGTTCATCATTTACGCTCTAATATCTATAAGTCAAATCTACATAAGAAATCTGAGGAAGAGCCCTACAGTAGAAAACTAATTAAGAAAACCTCACACAGAACAATATACACCCATCCGAAGTTTAATGTATGATGTTGTATATATATACATTCTTGTATTGAATCATAGGACATATCACAAAGTTGAGAAACACTCAACATTTCTACAAAAGAATGGTAAAGAATTAATATTTCCCATATTGGGTCCCTACTCCTCAGGCCAGTTGGAGGTCAGACCCACGGTCCTTTGACTATTATAAGCAATTTAAAATACCTCTCATATTGATTTCAACCCCTTTAGCCCCATGGAAATAATTCACCACTTATTCAAATGTTCCCCTTCCCCATATGATGCTTCTGACAAAATGAGGTCAAATTCCACTCGGTCCTTTATGAATAGTAAAAGTTTAAAAGAAAAGTTGACAGATAAATTGCCATTATTATGAAACATGTTTGACGCTGGGAAATAATAGTCCCCCCCTATTAATTCCGACTCCAGGAAGAAAACTTAACCCCCACAGCATCCATGAATCCAAATATCAGAGTTGACTGATGCCAAAAACTTAAAATTTAGAAACCAAGGCTGATGACAACTCCATACGCCAACTCGATTCACACCCTTCTAGGAAAAGGAGCCTTCTCAGAAGAGTAGAAGTTCTACCAGAAGCAGAAGAACTACAAATTGAGTGACAGGAAGATATATTCTAGAAGGAGAAGAATGCAAATCGAGTGGGGCTCCAGGCTACAACATAAGCTCCCCCTCTATTTGAGAGGCAAGCTAAAAATGGTCATCTGTTGGCAATTAAGTTTTCCCATCAGTCTCAATTTAACATGCACATCTATATTCCAAAGGGAAACAATACAACTGGGGACCAACAGGAATTTGCATATGACATTTTAGAAAGATCATGGACGAAGGGCAATTTGAATAGCCTAACATCATCAGAGACCTATTGCCCTAACAAAAAGACAAATACATGTAGTGATGTAGCATTATTTTTTCATCTATAAAAATCAAGATTTTGCAAGAACAAGTTTTCATATTTGCACACAAACATGTACATTTATTATAGGAATATTATTGAATGCTATCTAAACATTTTCATTTCTGATCCGATATTTTTGAAACTTAATTTAATTGTTGAATTAGGTTTCATTTAATTTTTACATCTCAAATACTATGTCCAAGTATAAATGTCAATAGACTTTCGTATTTCACAAACAGAATTTGGTTTTAAGTGTTAGGTTTACACCTTGACATCTTCATCAAACTAGTGAAGCAAGTTGTACACCGAGGGGGTAACTGTGTTAAAAGTTGATGCGGCTACTCTGTGTAGAAGTTGTTGTACACAAAGGTGTTAGTGTACAAGATTTTTTTATCAAACTGACAGCTCTTTTTATCTACACTGTAATGTACACCAAGGTAGTTATTGTTGTTTTTTTTATCTACACTGTAATGTACACCAAGGTAGCTATTGTTGTTTTTTATCTACACTGTAATGTACACCAAGGTAGTTATTGTTGTTTTTTTATCTACACTGTAATGTACACCAAGGTAGTTATTGTTGTTTTTTATCTACACTGTAATGTACACCAAGGTAGTTATTGTTTTTTATCTACACTGTAATGTACACCAAGGTAGTTATTG
Organism: Pecten maximus; assembly: GCF_902652985.1. Lineage (NCBI taxonomy): Eukaryota > Metazoa > Mollusca > Bivalvia > Pectinida > Pectinidae > Pecten > Pecten maximus. The sequence goes on from NC_047015.1 coordinate 46,886,051, forward strand.
TTTTTTATCTACACTGTAATGTACACCAAGGTAGTTATTGTTGTTTTTTTATCTACACTGTAATGTACACCAAGGTAGTTATTGTTGTTTTTTATCTACACTGTAATGTACACCAAGGTAGTTATTGTTTTTTATCTACACTGTAATGTACACCAAGGTAGTTATTGTTGTTTTTTTATCTACACTGTAATGTACACCAAGGTAGTTATTGTTGTTTTTTTATCTACACTGTAATGTACACCAAGGTAGTTATTGTTTTTTATCTACACTGTAATGTACACCAAGGTAGTTATTGTTGTTTTTTTATCTACACTGTAATGTACACCGAGGTAGTTATTGTTGTTTTTTATCTTCACTGTAATGTACACCAAGGTAGTTATTGTTGCAGCGTTGTTAATAACCTTATCCGACTTGTTGCTACATTTCTAGATGGCTTCATTCACCTGCCACTTCAACAATATTTCTCTCTTTGTCATTAACTTTAGAATTTCCCCAGTTACAAGATGATTCTGTTGTGCTGCACGATCTGTGATTGCCAATCTATTGATCTAGATCTCTAATAAACTAGATCAGAACGGAGTTTATTTATATGGACACAATAAATACTTATGAGAATTTTAGTGTACTATTTTGCATGTAGAATTTTATATTACATTGTAGCTTGTAAACCTTTATCCAAGATGAGGTAAGCTAGCGACCAAAAAGAAAACTTTGGTGGCATTTAACAATACCGTATTTGACCTAATAAGGGGGCCTGCCCTAATAAGGGAGCCCCTACCTTTTTTCAAGGAAATAAATCTTTGACCGAGTGTCAAAATGGTGTTCAAAAGTAATAATGCATGTGAAATGTTTTGCTACTCTATGTGTTCAATTTTCTTCAGCAAATTAAGTAACTGGAGTACAAGTTTTCGCTACATTTTGTCTATTCCTACAGATGACATGTCAGTGCAAAGAGCATCCGAAACTAAACACACATACAAATAATAACTTACCATCTTTATTTGAAGATAAAGTAAAACACTTCATTCTTGTTGATCACCTGTGTCTATAAATAGAACACAAAAGCGTTCCATTTGAACATAAATGGTGGAACACACTGGTCTAAAGATCAGCTGGCATGGTTTACATGTTTACAGGAATAGTCAAGTGATGTATAAGCTTAATCTATGATAATGAATAGGTATCTTCATCTGGAATATTTTTGTGACCGAATATTTTACCGTTTCCACAGCCTTCGGTATTCTGCTATAAGGTATAGTCTGTTTCATAAAACTTCAGAATAATTAATCTTAATAAGGGCGCCCCCACTGTCAATTACCCGCGCCCTGCTTAGGTCAAATATGGTATACACATCACATTCAAGCATGTCTTGTAAAAATTGCATTTATTGTACATTTATTTCACATTATATATTAAGATTTGTATGATACACATGATTGATTTAAAGACAAATCTTTGTCATAAGAGTTCTATATGTACAAAACAAAATTTGTGCACATCAAACATGCTATTTAACTTGCTGTCGTCATAGTGAAGAATTGGTAACTGGTTGATTTCACTAGATAAAATGAAAGTTCATAAAATGATCAATACTATCAGATCGTTGCCACCTGTTGGAGTTGTATTAGAACGTAGGCCATGGACTAGCCACAGCTGGTGTCTTCTACAGTCACGACGGTATGCCCAATGAGTGTTGACCGGATACTCCCTATGTATAAAATGCATTGTTCATACCAGTACGTAAAAGAATGTCAATGAGGTGACATGTCTGGCCGACACATCAAAATGTATAAATAACATGGAAAATAAACATAAAATCTGACAGAAACAATGGGGGTCATAATCTCTTCAGCACTTTCTTTTTCTCTTTTTTCTTTTTGTCTATGAGTTTTTTGTCACCGGCATGTTTTTTCGCCATTGGTCCTTCAATGTTTCCTTTCAATTGTGATGATAAACCTGAATCTGTTGATGCTCTGCAAATAAATAATTTGGATATTAAGATCTGTTAATTATAATGGAACAGGTACATTATCTCCATTGAGTAATTCATCATTAAACTGTTCCCTATAGCTACAGACCATTATATTATATACAAATAAATGGACCTCTGATTATAAATCTTTTTTTTTCATTCTACAATTTTCTGTGTTCCTTAAGCTTTCATTCTAAAATTTTCTCTGTCAATTGTCAGCAAGTGTGATTAAAATAATTGTGTTCTGAGCATTTTACTGACTGTGACATTCAGTGCTCGCTGAAGTTTTTTTGGTTTTGTATAGATATTATTGTGGAGTGCCTAGTAAAGTCACAACACTCGTTAAAGTCATTCTATATGTAAGTAGTAAATCATCATGTTTTAGTACCTGTAGTAAGAACGAAGTAGGCCTTAACCCACATGTATACAAAACTTATGTATCTGTCTGTTTTATGCAATGTAATGCACTTTGAAGAAATCACACAAGACACCCTGACATGCTCTAACAAACAAATAGATTACATTATCATAAATCATATTTCATAGTTTATGAACATTTTGATTTTACAGCAACTAATTATTCTTCAAATATCCTGAAATTTAGCAGGTGTGAACATCTTTCCCTAGTATACTTTTGCAAACAAGTGGAAAATCTAGCTCCGTGTAGTGAATACAAAATCTGTTTATCATGAAAACAGGAATAAAATAGGAACGTGCATTTACTGCATTTGTTTAATGGTACAGTCGAACCTGTGTATAAAGGACACCTAAGGGACAAGGCAAACGAGTGTCCTTTATATAGAGGTTCAACAAGTTATGTCCCTTATAAACGAAGAAACAAACCACAGTCTGATTACAGTATACTATATATCTCTTGATTTATTATATTTTAACACTAAAACAAATGAATAAAAAACAAATAATTAAGGATAAATTCTTAATAAATTTTCAATTATTCATCTGACACAAAAATTGAAGTTGATAGTTTTAATAATCTGTATTTAGCCTATAGTTTCAAAAGAAATCTTCACAATATCATACTATACTGAATATCTATTCAGACAAATACTCAACGTAGTCAAAAAAGTAAAGGTAATTCTTATTAAAACAATTTTCATTAATCATCAATATATTGGAAAATAAATATGTTTGAAATATCTTTTCTATTACATCATTAACCCTTTATAAATGAAAGTCCTTTTTCATCTGATAATTATAATCCCTAAGCATTGATTTTCCTTTATAAATGAAGTGCATTTTCCTCTGATAATTATAATCCATAAGCATTTATTTGGAGAAATATTTTCTGAAATCCATGTAGGGATTTAATTTAATAAATACTGTTTTCTGGTTCAGTCAATTACTATGGTGTAGTTAGATTTGAAGAATGATGGGAAGCCGACCTCCCTGATAATGTGAAATTTTGGAGGCAGAAATCTGTACTTGGCTGTATTTCCTATTAAAGTACCCATCTATGTTACATTCTGGGAAGAACATTTGATTATATACTATTTAATATAGACTCATCATTCTGAGGATTGCAGAAGGAGTATTTCTATCAATTAGTATTGTTAAGAATGCTTCCAGATGAATCATTTAAATTGAAAACTTACTGAATTCCAATCATTTGATACTTACTTTGGAGGTTTTGCATGTATGTCTGTATATAATTTAGCTCTCATTGAATAATCTTCGTATTGCTCCAGTAAAAGTTTCCCCGCCTCTTCATTTAAAGCAGATTCTGGGTTAGGGACTATCAAAAGGCATTTAACGGTCTGAAAATACAATGAAAACAACACATTTGAAAACTTCAAATACAAGTTTTTAACAATAAATACCATCTAATTCACACATTTAGACTGCTTCACAAACACAAAGTTGAGCCAATTTACTACTATAAATTCTCCTGAATATATCCCTCCTCTATTTCTGCAATTCAGTTTTTATTATCCGACAAACATAAATAGTGATAAAGGTAGGAATTTCTCAAAAAGTATTAAAGTGAAAAATAATTATAGATCAAGTCTTAAAGTTTTTGAATCAAATTTCATATAAAGAAAGATTTACATTAACCTTATATTTGTACAACCTATTTGTATGTTTACATTGTGCCGATAAATAACGGACCACTGCTCCATTTACCAGCCCTAAAGGCTTCAATATTACGTCTCTTATTCTTTGTAAGAAATGTTTTCCCTTTTGAAAAGTGATCTAAGCACGGAAAAATACTGGTATTTGGAAATAATATTTAGGCATCATCGCCGACTATAATACTGTAGTAACCAGTATCAATGCTATTTTTACACATCCCTATCCATTTTTGTGCCAATAGTACCTAATCAGGTCCAACTGTTAACTTTGTGACACTACATACAGGAACCAATCTAAGTAAAATTAGACTTGTAATTTCCACTCCTCTATGATACACTTCAATACTAGATCTAACGATACCCTGTAGAAGGTCATCTCAGCATGACATTTGAGCTTCAAATATAAACCGATGAAAACTGGTCAATGACGTCATTAATCCACCAATGACAAAGAGTCTTATACGAGCCTTCAGTTGCGTCTCCTTATTATTTGCGACTCAATTCAGCGCTTGATTTGAAATATGTCAGGGCATCCAGTAGACCATTGAGAGTATGTTTTTGACTCCCCAAATTGAGATCCGACTCTTGGGCTTGAAGGATATGTCTATTTGCCATAATGGCCACGGTAATAAAAATGTTGTTAATCTTCTGGACGTTATATTGAAATTAAAGAAGAACAGAAAACTATTTAACAATATCTCATCGACAGGACGGATTGTGTTGCCAACTGGATTTCAAAAATCGTTACTGTACACGTTATAATTATACAGTATTCCATTTCAAACTTTTTTTCACCACACTGTCTATCTCTTGTTTGATGCAGGAAAAACCAAACGGACAGCAAACGTTTGTTAAATTATCAATTTGTGTAATGAACGACAACTCTTTGTGTGTGTGCGCCATTTTCCAAAACAAACCCAAACGACAATAACATGTCACGGTCATTTAAGACAGTCTATTGCTTCAGCAGTTCATCATCTATGATCAAACAACTAATATACTCATAGCAGGAACACAACGCATCTCGAGACGATAATGAATGTTAATTGAAACGATGACATTGTACATCGTAGTGCCAACCCACGCGCGTATGACCAATAGTATCGGACCCAGAGACTCGGAGTGACAAGTAGTAAACGATGAAGTGTATGCAAATATTTGTACATTTACAAAGAACAACAACCCATGTATTTCGTATTTACTCTTATATTCTAAATAATGTTGTTTTTTAAAAATATATTTTTAATGCAAATAACGTAACAATCATAAAGCGCCCATTTTGAGTACCGACCCGACGATCTACAAAATGTATAAGAGGGGCCAAAACCCAACTCCGCCTATACGAATACTCCGGTTATTTGCATATTTTGTCGTGGAAAAAGGGGTATGCAAATAAGCGGGTTGCTCTGTATTTCTATTTCCGAAGAATGAAAGCACACCGAAAATTTCACATGCTGAGATGACCTCCTACGGGGCATCGTTAGATCTTGTATTGAAGTGTATCGTAGAGTATTGTAGAGGAGCGGAAATTAAAGTCTAATTTTAATAAGATTGCTACAGGAATATAGCTAGGTTTTCTCAATAATGTATATTTCAGATATCTCACTCTCGTCTATTGAAAAGGAAATGTGTATTTTATTCGAAGAATAGGTATTAATTCAAACAAGCCAGATCCAATACTTTTTACAGAGTCTTAGTCTCATTTCTATAAACCTGTTGAATCCCTGGAGTTAAATTCCTTTATTTCTACTGTCACATCATCACACTGTGAAGTGCTAGTTTCTATCAATGTATCATTTATATCTTCAGTCAGTACAGAGGTGTCGTCACTTACAAGAAGTATATGTTTGATTCCAAGCTCTGGCTTCCAGTCTTTCTTTAGAGTGTTCACACAAATCTCCCCATTGCTTGCAACATTTGGATGAAATATCCGCGTAACAAAGAAACCTTTTGGTGGTTCTGAAGGAAAGTTTTTTCCTAGCACAAGTTTCATTCTAAAAAGTCCACCAGCATATGGAGTTCCCGCTGAAACAGAGAATGAGCATATCCATAGTTAAGAAAATTTTCATATTTTTATTTTATTTTGTATTGAATTACCCAAGTACACACATTATGTTAAAATGTTATACCAATCCCCCTCCTCTAAATAAGGTTAGTTATAGAGGTTTATAAAATGGTTACAAATATGTGGGCAAGACTTTTACTTGATAGCATGATATAACTATATATGACACAAAAACCATTGACTATTACTAAATAAACAACAATTTTCTGTCAAACATGTAACATTTCTCATCAATTTGATTAACATCTTTACATGGTGTCAGTTCGAAATACTTTTACAGAGTGTGTAGAGGTTTGTTGGGTTTACAACCCTTTGAACAGCCAGGTTCATTTTAAGGTGCAGCCTTTTTTAGTTTAGTCGCCTGGAAAACAACCTCAATGAACAACACACAGTGCAATTTAAGGATGTTACGGTTAACCAAAATTTAATGTAACCACGGTTCAGAAGTTCACCTTTCGGTTCAGTTCAAAATTCCTATATTTTGGTTCGGTCCTAAATAAGTACATGTAGTTTGCAGTTGTTTAGTGACAGCAAATTAAGGACAAAGGTGTGTATTAAATGTGTCATATCTTGAATGATTTATGCCTGTGAGTCCGTACTGTGTAAAGGTGCAACCCCAATGGTAAGTACAACTGTACATGTATTCTTTAGGATTGTTCGACATGGTGACTTTGACTTTCTTGTAGCAGACGGCCTTATGCACAAGATGGTAACTGTACAAGAAATATTAATCAACAAAAATTAAACACTTCTCAGGATTTATATATTTATATTATATATTTTAATACTCATGATCAATAACATATGAAGAGGACTAGTAGACGATTGCAATTATAATCAGGGCATAACTGTGACATTTTAACACATCTAGAGTGGACAGGTACTTTATCGAAGCCCTGATAACTATGTGTTTTACTAATGTGTTTTGTTTTACATAATTTGCTTGTGTAAATATTCTACTTATGAACCGAAAAAAAACGAACTGTGACATCCCTAATTGGGCAAAAAAGTCCCAAAGACACGGTCACAACAGCTCAGGATATATCACGGTGATCACAGCTTCCCGAGAAACACAAATTGTATACCCTGCCTTGGGATCAAGCCACACACATCTTCACCAAAGGTTGTACTGTCTCATGATCAAGCCCTATAACGACTGAGCTATTGAAGACCATTGAGGAAACATATTATATATGTACATAAGTACAAAATCCAAAATTTAATAGGTCACTTTGTGTATAATTGTACCTGGCCCTTCAATCTGTGCCCGTATATCTGTAATATCTTCATCACTTGTAAATACTTTTATGCCTTCAGGCGGATCACTACAAAGTTCTCCTAGCTCTCGAGCTACTTGCCGGATTACTTGAGGTGATAAATTCTCAACGTTTGAACACTGAAAAAGAAACAACAGGTTAATTAATCATTGTCTTCTGACTTCAGTCTATTTGTGGACAAATATGAGGACATTCAATTGACCCCGAAACTAGATTTGACTCTTGGTTTGAAAGAACATGTAAATATGTTAAGAGAAATAATGATTTGACTTCTCTTCTATAGACCTGGCATATGATTATGAATACAGCAAGAGTGATTGGAATATGACTACCAATAACCAGTAGCACAGCTAGTCAGTGTAGTTCTGAGTATTTTTCTATCTTACATTAATATCTCCCTCATGTGATATGTACAGTACCATAATGACATTCATGACCAATCAAAACCAGTGTCTGAATGAATTTAAAATCGAGATATATACTGCTTTTGTTCCAAGATATGTCCACATTTAAATTATGCACTGTAAAACTATATCATGATCAGATGTTCAAAAATTGAGTATTTGAAAATAACTCCATGGGATCAAGTTATTAATTCAAAACTAAATGCTGTGGGAGGAAACTGGAGAACACCCACGTGGTCGGACAAGTAACCTCATACCTTTTCACCTCTGATCAGGGAATCAAACCCTGGTCGTCTGATGAAAGGCAATTATACATGCATATGTGTTACCTCTGTATACATACCAACCGACCACCTTTAACTATATCAAGAATATATAGAGAAAACATGGTCAGTGTCTTAAAATATGTAAAGTATGTTTTGCTCTTTCTGTCCAGAGCAAAAGATCATAGCCATATGTCTTCCATTAATTAATCCTAGCCAAAACAAAGTTCATATTCTAAGACACTGAGTCCATGTAAGCTACTTATCCTGCAAAATTAATTGAAAATAAACATATTTCAGTAAGATTTATCATCAACAATGTTCTGGATATATGTAAAATAATGTTTGCCTGAACCATCGCCTTCAGGCGCATGTAGTCTGAAATAGCTCGTTTAGAGCGTTCCTTCTAGAATTCGGAGATCCCAAGTTTGAGTCCATGTCTGGTCTTAAATTACAGACCCCCCCCCCCCCCCCCCCCCCCCCAAAAAAAAAAATCAGCTGTTAAGTTGTCATCACATGTACATCAGAGTTGAAACGAGGAACATGACCGGACATAGCACATCATGGATCCTGATGTAGGTATATTGATCAGTATATACATTTGTTTAATTAGAATATTGCTGCTTCTGCTTCATTTTCGGTTCATTACCATACGTACAGTCATGACTGATGGAAATTTATAAATAACCACGTAATCAAATGTTTACTTCCCGATTACGTAGTTACTTGTGATTATTCGTGCCGTATTCGTTATAGAAATGTACCTGATTGCACGTGCGTTAATAGTTTGTATTCGATGTTAAAACAAAAGTAAGTGAATAGGATATTATAAATATCATTACAAGAATCGACATGACAGATTGTTTTTGTCGTCAAAGTCGCGTATTGAAATTATTCAAACTCATCATTGTTTTATGATCGATATGAATGAAAATATGAAAAGAAACACAGATAAAAGCGACAGTCCTTGTGTTAAAATCCATCCATACTTACACTTGACATATCTCTGCTTGATTTGGCTCAAAATGCTCACAAATATCACAGTTAAATTTGAGTGTGAGCCAAAGCTCGGTTAGAAATTTTTTCAGTGACCCCAATAATTTCGAATTTTACAAATATTGAGATCCCGTTGCACGAGACTTCAAAAAAACCTTTTTCGAAGTATTTTTAGTAGATAAAAGAGAAAGAATATCAAATTATAGATATTTTATAATTCAATAAAATAGAAAAAGAAAACGCATTCATAAAATAAAACATTCTCGTATTAACGAGAACGAAAATTGATTTAACGTTCGAAATGGAAAACGCCCGAAATGTCCATTCGGTCATAGATTTTATTCGGAATGTTTCGAGTGTTTACGTTGCACTAATGTAAATTATTATAAACAAAATCTTCATTGATTTGCTAGCAGAATGGCGGAAATTAACAACCATTCCAATCAAGAAGAACAGGTTAATGCACTCATTTGCATACACATTTGATTTTCGATGTGCCTTTGTATTAGTTTTCTCATCTGACTAGATCAAATCCACGATCTTTCCAATGTAAAACGCATATATTTTTGAGGTGTGCTCTGTGAGTCAGTGGTTCTAATGTTGAGTAAGACTTAAAAATATCAGTTTGAGGTATTATCTTATTTTGGACTTTGATCTTAAACAGGCATATTAATGATAAGTATTGTTGGTGATGCCATTTGTATAACAAAAAAAGATGATAATAATAATTTCTGGTAGATTATATAATTAGTAGTCTACTAGAATCGAGTAGATTATGTAGACCAATTCACAAGAATGCCTAAATGGATGTGCATAGATCTAGATCTAGCTATGGTTCTAGATACCCAACCCATGCTTTTTTTTCTAAAAAGAAAATATGATATTCACTGTAGTTTTATAACCAAAAGTAAATGTGTATTTGCTGGTGGAGTTGCTAGTTAATCAAGTGATCATTGAATTAATCATAATTTAGATTACTAGCATTATTTTGTAATTGACTTAATAAAATATTGAGATTTCTTGGTTTTAAGAAGATGAAATCACCTGAAATGTTTCTGAGAGGTTTTGAATTTTGTTAGTGTCCAATAAAATCTGTAGGTTTTGGGTTGAAATTGAGGCCTGGTTGTTTCATGTTCCCTTTTATCTTTATAATACATGCACATATGACACCCATTGCAAATTAAACTGATTATAAGTGTCAGATACATTGTTAAATATGTAAAAATATATTGGAACTAGTATACTGGATTGATTGCCAATAACCGTTTTTTGATGAATGACATAGTAGCTCAATTGGTGTAACAAGCTTTTGTTTGGAGGTCCTTGTTCAAATCATGATCACCTGTTACATCATACAACAAGAAGACTACAAACAAGACTCATTCTATTCTCCAAAATCATACACCAACATGTATCCATAGAATACAGCAACATCCTTCACCCAACAGACTCTAGAACCAGACAAGCACACCCCTTACCCTACACTTACAAACGGAAATCTGCTACCAAGGACACATATAAATTCTCCTTCTTTCCTCGCACAATTACACAATGGAACCTCCTCCCGGTAGCAGCAGTACAGTGCACCACACTAGAGCGCTTCAAGGCACACATACCACACTCAGTCATTGAACCCCTCATAAACAAACACTAGGTCACAATGATTTTTTTTATCCTTTTAACTATACTAATAAAAAAAAAAACAATTAATTAGCGCCTCTTGTGCACCCACACTCCCATAATCATCATTATTGATGGTGGAGAGTCATTATAAGCAGAAGAACCATGCTGTTGTAAATTTCATAAAATTGTCAAAAGTTCATGCTGCCGTAAGAAAGTTTCATCTTAATTAAAACCTGGTGACCTGTTAACATTGAACTTGATGAGCTTTAATGACAGCCGAGGAATTGCATGCATTTTATTCAATTACATAATTCTCCCAACTTTCCTTAACATTTACAGCAGCATAATGAGTTGAATGAGGTAAAGAGAAGTCTTGAAGGATGGAGAGAAGTCCTTCTTCCATTGAATGGTCTCTTGAACTGGGAGAAAACCTATCATCCAGCCATCATCATCGGATTAAATACATTCATCTTCCTGTAAGTTCATAGCTGCCATGTTATACATCTACTTGATCCCTGTGGTCAGGGTAAATATGTATGAATAATTGTTGTCCTAACAGACAAGTCGTGCTATTTCTTTTTTGACATTGTGTCATTATTGTCCATTTATGGTACACATTTACACCCATGACCCATAACTTGGCATAAGCAGATTATGAGCTAACATCATTAACGACAAAGGTTAATCAGTTAAGATGATAAATTAACTTCATTATAGATAAGGAGGTGCCAGGTCAATATGTAATTGTTTTATAAACAGTGTATATTTGAATATTAAAGCAAGAACATAGAAAAAATGTACTCGGGTATATCTGGACTGAATCTTAGTTATTTTTATTGATAACTTCATGTTTAGAATTTTTTACCAGAATGTGTTATTAGAGTGTTTAGTTTGATACTGGGCATTTAAGAATAAAAACTCTTTAGTTTGATTTAATAGTAAAATACTGCCACAAATATTAAAATAAACCTCTGAATAATCTAGGTTGATATGGTACTTTGAGCCGTCAGTCCTGACCTCCTTTGCCCTGTTGGGATTGGCTGTGAGTCTCATTGATTTTCTCGTGCCTATGATTGGTCCAAACTTCCTGGCATCCAAATGGTAAGTTCTTTTTGAGAAATATTCTTGACTCGGCCTCCATTAATTGGCTCAAGTTCTGTCATCCAAGGAATGTTGTCAACAATCCTTTGATAAATTTGATAATTTGAAATAGTATTCTGGCATCTAAATACAATGTAGTAGATATTCTTGACTCCTTAATAATTTTGCTCTGCAAACCCTGAAACTTGAAACCTTTACTAAAAGAATTCCACAATGGATGACACCATGCTTGAAATGAGTTATGTTAAAAGATATTTTTGCTGTTTTGAATTTAGAAATATTCTAAATTTCATTAATTACTTTTTTGAAATCATATATAAAGACAGTTATATACATTTGGAGAGAAACCATGTATATAACTTGTACATTGTAATAAATATTATTCACCTGTCTTAACTATCACAGTTAAGTTAGTAATATGATAAAAATAAAATATTATATATTATATGAATATATCAAAATAAATAAATAGCACGAAGATAAATAAATAATATCACACTTTATAATTATGGATATCATAAAAATGAATACCGGATAATTTATGCATTGAACAAGTAATATCATAATAAATTGTTATTTTTACACACCAGGACTGGTCGCCAGGAACAACAGTACGAGGATATCTGTAGGAGAATTATGAATTTCAAGTATCATTCTAGAAATCTGATGGAATCTATGGTGTCCTTGAAGACAGAAAGGCCCAAAACAGTGAGCACCCTAACTGTTAATGTTTAAATAAAGCCTTTCATGACTGTACTTGTTTACAAATCAGTAGGATTTTAATGGGAGTGATTAACAGTGACCCGTAATCATTAACGTTGTCCCTTCATTTTTTCACCAGAAAATTTTTACATTAACTGTTAATAATTTGTGGTTGTCACATTATTTGCAGTATTTTCTGCCTACTAACTGGGGCAGCAGATCTATATCCTAACAATGAAAGTATGTGTATATAACATTATGTATACCAAAAATCAAATGGTTTGTGTCTGTATATTTTTGAACATTTATCAAATAAAGACAGGCAACATGTTAATGATTCTGGAATCAAAAAAAAACAACATACATATGTAATATGTCTGACAAAAAAAACAGACTTTATATAGATATTTGATTTGCTTTGAATGAAATAGTATGTAATAAGAGCATCCCTATAAACATATCTTTTTCCCTAGACACAATTTGTAAAATATGACTAAAAATCTTCTATCCAAAATTAATTCTGTACTTGATGATTTAGAAAGCCATTCTGACTGTTAGTATTTTCTATGAATTTCAACTACAAACATGTCTTTTTTAACTTTGGGATACCTTATCTAATTCTCGTTACATGTTTGTGGACATCCAGAACTTTTTTTTTTTTTGTATTTGTTTTATTTTTTCAGAGATTTTCATACAGTGTAAAGTACATAGTATACAATTGTATTCAGAATAATCATTATTACAGCACCATAGAACTGTAGATGATCCAACACAAATACATACATCTTAATCCAGATTCATAAAATCATTCACTTTTGATGAACTTTCTTAATGTTACTTTCCCACTGTATTTAAAGAAAGGAAGAAAGCAGAAGAGAAGTTGTAGAGCAAACAGAAAAATCATAACAATAACGCAATAGGAACGAAACAAGAAACATGGACAAAGACATATATATAGTAACAAAGACAGACATAGAGACAGAGAGAGAGAGGGAGAGAGAGAGACAGAGAGAGGTATCAGAAAATCTAATATTTACAGTATGGACTGTAGTCTAACCCAAATGTACCCAGGACAGACAGAATTGCTGGTAAGACAATTTAGGTCTGACTTATAATTAGACCAGCTTTACTGTATATGAATGAAGACTGGCAAGGGAAAGACAAGAGGATTTAAACATGTATTGTCGTCAGCAAGTGTCATCACATATGATTATAGCAATAAAATTTTATTTTGAATCTTATAGAAACAATAATATGTATTAACTTTGGTTAAATATAACATTACAAAGTATAGCAGTACATAAGAATCTAAGGACAATAATCAGCAAATTGAAGTTCTAAGAGATATTAAGTAATTTTTGCCACTTTTTCCATTCATTTTGAAAATTTTCCTTATACTTGTCCCCTTTACCCATTGCAATATATTTTTGTGTAACATAATGATCTTTAATAGTTTTTTTGAGACCAGTCAAAGATAAATTATTTTGTAGACACCTTGTTGAATAAATATACTGTTTAATAATTAAAATGATTGTACTGTCTATTGGTGTTCTTATTCCATCTTGATTATATAATCCAAAAATAAAAGTTTCCTTATTATATGCGAAAGGTATCATTAAAGAATCTAATAAAAACTCAAAATTTTGTAACATAACTTGCACCTTATCACATTCCCAAAGTGTATGTTCTATTGTTTCAATATCAGTTTTGCACCAGTAGCAATACGGATTTTCTGCTATTCCTGCCTTAAATAGAAATGAATTTGTTGTTAAGATGTGTTGATTAATTCTATATTGTAGCCACTGTAGTTTTGAATTTTTGGTTATATAAAATGGCAATTTGTATATTTTCCTCCATGTTTCATTATCAAAGTTGAAGATATCCCATTTTTTTCTTCCAGTGGATATTATGTTATTTTTACTGAGTAAATAGTAAAAGTCTTTTGTTCCCTTTTTACTGCGAAAAAGAATTTCCATATCAATTGGTATAAATGGGTATATAGGAGATGATAGTTCCTGTTTCTGAATATGTTTTCTAATAGCTGAGATAAGTCCTTGATATTTAAGGATGTTTGTATTAATATCAAAGACTCGTTGAAATTCTTCGAAGGAGTAAAATGAATTATTGTTTTTGTTTATTAAGTCACTAATTACAATAATTCCTTTATTGTACCAATCTTGATAAAAAATATTCTGATTATCTACTTTAATTAATTTATTATACCAAATTGGTGTTTTAGCCAACATATCTGGGGATTCATATAAATTGTTTTTGTTAGAGAGTTTTATCCATGCTTTAAAGACATCTTTCCAGAATAGATTTTTACATTTATTGTGACATATTGAGATATATTCCATCCCACAGTTAGCCATAAGGTGATCATCAGCAAAAGATCTAAGAATTAACTGCCATTTACTTGAACTTGTAAAAAGTCTCCTTAACCATGTTAGCTTCAAAGATTCAATAAATGACTTCACATGTAACATTTTTAGCCCCCCATCAATGTATTTTTTAATAGTTACATCTCTTTTCACCTTATCTATTTTACTTTTCCAAAGAAAACAATACAATTCTGTGTTTAATTTTTTCAGGAAATTCTCATCTGGATTTGGCAAAGAGATAAAGAGATGATTGAACTGAGAAATTAATAAAGCCTTTATAATATGAATTCTACCGATTGGAGTTAAGACTCGTCGTTCCCAAATTCTAATAAGTGCCTTTAACTTTACTAATTTCTTATCATAATTTAGTTTAGGTATTCGATGAAGGTCAACATGAAATTCAATTCCTAAAAGTGTAAATGTTTGATTTCCCCACTGTAGATTCAGTTCAGGGTAGACAACTTCATCACTATATTTTTTGCTTCCAATCCAAATAGCCTGGGTTTTAGATACATTTATTTTCAATCCTGATATTTTTGCAAAAGATTTTAATTCATCAATAGATTCTTTAAGGGATTTCTCTGTTCCATCCAAGATCAGTGAAGTGTCATCAGCATATTGAGACAGTAAAATAGGAATATTATCAACATCAATACCTTTTATATTATTATTATTCCTTATTCTAATAGCTAAGATTTCAGCACACATTATAAATATGTATGGTGCAATTGGGTCTCCCTGCCTACAGCCTCTCTCTATTTCAAAAAATGGAGACAGATTTCCCCCTTGATTAATCGCTGAGCTTGAATTGTTTTGTAGAACCTTCACCCATTTCTTAATATCTTTCCCAAATTTAAAAAAATCGAGAACTTTATCAATAAACTTCCAGGAAACAGAGTCAAAAGCCTTTTCAAAATCAATAATCAACAACATTCCAGGTATATTTTTATCTTCTGCATATTGCATAATATCATAAACAATTCGAGTGTTTTCCCCAATATAACGTCCCGAGATGAAACCTGTTTGATCAGTATGAATTAATTTGTTCAAAACTATTTTTATTCGGTTAGCTATTGATCCTGATGCAATTTTATAAATAATATTGAGTAAAGAAATTGGTCTCCAGTTTTTAAGATATTGTCGAGGCTTATCTCCCTTAGGTA
Organism: Pecten maximus; assembly: GCF_902652985.1. NCBI lineage: Eukaryota > Metazoa > Mollusca > Bivalvia > Pectinida > Pectinidae > Pecten > Pecten maximus. The sequence goes on from NC_047015.1 coordinate 46,902,088, forward strand.
TACATGTTATTATGCCCTGTCTTTGTGTAATTGATAATTGACCCTGATTGAACCCATAATTAATTGATCTGACTATAAAAGTACCTAACTGTTTCCAGAAGCATTTAAAAAATTCCACAGTAAACCCATCAGAGCCTGGGCTTTTATTATTTTTCATAGCTTTTAAAGTATTTGATGCTTCATTAAGAGTAATTATACCTTCTAATTTGTTAGATTGTGCCTCTGTTAATTTTGGAATATCAATATCTTTTAAAAAATCACCTAGGTGAATATCCTCTATAGAATGATCAATTGTATACAATTTTTTATAAAAATGTTTTACCTCATCAAGAATTTCTGCTTGTTTAGTTATTTTATCACCATTTTCTTTCTCTATCATTGGTATTAATTTTGAGGTGTAATTTCTGTTTTCTAAATTTAAGAAATAATGTGTTGGTTTTTCACCCTCTTCTACCCATTTAGCTCTAGATCGAATTAAGCTACCTTTTAATTTATTCAATCTTATATCTTGTAATTCTTGTTTTTTTTCATTCACCCTGTCTATTTCAACCTCATTACTATCTTCTAGTTCACGTATAGTTTCTATAAGTCTACTTTCGTTCAAATTCTGTATCCTTTTTTTATATGACGAGTGGGAAATGGTTTTGCCTCGAATTTCTATTAAAAGTGTTTCCAAAAAAAGTTGATCGCTTATCATAAATTGTATATCAGAATCAGGTATATTGCTGATGTTTTCTAAATGATAAACTGGAAGAGCATATTGTCTTTTAATGTCTAAAATAAGTTTATTTATAAGTTCTAAGTAATCTAAATCATGTAAAAGTGAATTGTTAAACTTCCATAATCCTTTTCCTTTTCTGAATTCGTTAAACTTTAAAGCAATTACAGGAAGTGAATGATCTGTCCTATAGCCTGGTTCAATATTTGAATAATGAATGCTTGGTAATAAATTGTCTGAAATAAGAAAAAGATCTAGCCTAGCTTGTTTAACAGGATTACTTCTCCTCCATGTGTATCTTCTATTTTCTGGATGTTGTTCTCTATATATATCTACCATTCCCAACTCTTCTATAAGTTCAATTATTTTATCCCTGGCTTTTGGGTTATTGATATTTTTATAGCTTTTATCATAATCCACTGTAGGGTTCAAAACTAAGTTAAAATCACCACATATTATAAAAGAATCATTGCCAAATAGATTAATAGTTTCAGTTAAGTTTTCATAAAATTCTGGATTGTCTGAATTAGGGCCATATAGTGTAATTAATGTTACTTTTCTACCTTCTATCCTCATATCAAGTGCCAAAAAATTACCAGACAACTCCCTTTTTACCTGCAATACTTTTACTTCAAAATTGTTATTGAGTAAAATTGCTACCCCCCGTGCATTTGATCTGAATGAATTAAAATAGCAGTCATTACCCCATTCTGCTCTAATTATATTTTCAAGTTCAGGAGTGAAATGTGTATCCTGTAAACAGAAAATATTATAATGCTTATTTTTCAAGTAAGAAAAAACATCTTTTCTTTTATGTCTATCTCCTAGACCTTGACAGTTTGCTGATATTATCTTTATACACTCAACAAGTTACATATCTAAACCGTTTATCTTATTAGAATCATTGACCATATATGTGACACAGCCTAAGACAACGTGAGAGAGCAGGAGCTCTAGCGGAGCCCTTGCCAGCAGCAGAATAGTAATAAATCTGACACTCAAGAAGAAAAGGAAAGGAAGCAGTGATAGACATAAGGAAAAAACACAGAAAAACATAGATGAGATCAGAGACATATATACATATATGTCTCTGCTGAGATCAAACAAAAAATAAGAAAAAAGAGAAAGAAATGACACACTATCGACTATACCTAAATCATATTCTACTTGCTTTACCTGTACTCTTACACCTTGCACATTTGTTTCCTTTTCATCCATGCATACTTTCACAATATTCCACACCGCATACATACAGCAAGAAGTGAAACCGGAAGTCAGCAGTACTACTATAACATAACCAGAAAAGAAACCTGTGGCGGATCATATTATCCGTCTTGCTATATGTCCAGTTGCATTGGTTAATAGGATATATCATAAAATTCTTAACAGGGTGGCGAGTATTTCCCACCTACACCAAGAGTTACAAGTATTTTTTTATACCGATACTATTTACAGGCCTATGATGATATACAAGTGAATTCTGAATTCAGCAGTACTACATTACCAGAAAAGTAACCATTGAATACTGTGGAATACTGAAAAAAAAAATTTTTTTTTCGTTTTTTTTTCTTTTCTTTGGGTCATACATAAGTGATGTAGATTCAACCATATATATGTTATGGTGATGCATTATAATACATTGATATAAAGACATCCAGAACTTAATCATCTTATATATGGTTTTCTTTCAGTATTTCCTTATCGTGATGGGAGCGTTAGTGTCTATGGCTTGGATGGGAAGTAAAATGGACAACCTTCTACTCACCTATTTCCTAAGTAAATATACTCATGTCTATTTGTGTTGGTTATAGACACATGTATGTTGTTTAAGTTAAGTTATATATATTTTTTTATATTTATATACAATTTATATCCAGGTCTGCCTTATATGTAATGACAATAACATGTCTACCGTTAGTGTAATGACAATAACATGTCTACCTTTAGTGTAATGACATAACACATGTCTACCGTTAGTGTAATGACGTAACACATGTCTACCTTTAGTGTAATGACGTAACACATGTCTACCTTTAGTGTAATGATGTAACACATGTCTACCTTTAGTGTAATGATGTAACACATGTCTAACTTTAGTGTAATGACGTAACACATGTCTACCTTTAGTGTAATGATGTAACACATGTCTACCTTTAGTGTAATGACGTAACACATGTCTACCTTTAGTGTAATGACGTAACACATGTCTACCTTTAGTGTAATGAGATATGTTTATATTTCAGTTACCATGATAATGTTGGTTCCTGGTATAAGACGCCATGGCATCCTGCAGAAGTATTTCTCACGAGCATTTGGTGTGATTACGTCACTGATCAGAGGAAAAACCAAGAGGTTCAAGTCCAGTTAGACTGCCATGGTGATGGTCAACGCCCTCTCTGTCCCATCTAACCCACTCAGTACATTACCAGCTTAACAGGAGGACATTCTTCTTAGATTTACCTCCGAGGTTTACTAGCCTCCGTATATGCTGCACCTGTATATTGAGAGATTAGCTTTTCTTTTTTCAGTTGTTTTTTTAGTTTGTATTATGTTAATGCTGCACCATCTAGAAAAATGTTCTTAGGACTTTCAAGAAGGGATCAAGAGGAGATTGTTTATGTTAACAACAGGTGAAAGACTTCAAGAAATCAATGCAGACTCCCAGACATAAATTAAATATGGCTATTCCAAAATCAAGGATATAGAAGGGGTTGGAATGCATTAGTTTTCGTAGACCCACCCATTGAATATGTGTATGAAAATGCAGGGAAGTCTTTAATTAACCCCACCTCTGGTATTAAAGATGCCTTTCAACCCTTCCATAAATTATGAAATAACCCTGACAAGTGTAATGGTAATTGCTGTGGTGAATTATAATTAGTAACATATGCATGTTATTGTTAAAGTCAAGTTTGCGAGAGAAAAAAAGGAAAATTTTGTTGGCTGAAAACTTTTTAAAATGTAACTACAAGACCAGTATTTTGATTTTAAGAATGGTATTTTTATTTTGCCATGTGAGTGTTTTAACAAAATGTAACACATATACTTGTGCAATGTGAAGTTACATAGAAGTGGAAATTTTTAAATTTTTAAATACAAATGTATTAAGCTATTTTAATAGAACTTTCACCCTATTATCTGAATCTCTATATAAATATATCGGTCTAAGACCTGTTGTCTCCTTCAATTTTGGAAGTGACACATAAAAGATGCAATAGTTTCAAAGATAAAAAGTAAACATTTTTGTTATGTAGACTTTTAATTCTTGTCATAAATTCTTAGTTGAAATGAACAACAGTATGTTAAGAGTGCATGTAGAATGTACAAGTAAGGGCAAATTTGTAATATGTTTGGCTGCGCTGTGGATTAATTGAAGGTCACATGTTCAATCCGTAATGAGTTATACTTTTAGGGACCATGTCCAACGTAGTTTTGTTGCTTTAGTTTTAGCCTATTATATGTTTGTTATTGTTGGAAACTCTGTTTTTGTTAAATGTGTATGTTATGTGTATTGCACAATATCTGTTTCATTTTAATAAATTAATATGTTGATCGAATTAACACAGAATTTTACTTAATGTGTTCATGGCTTTTTAAATGTATGTAATTATTCTTTAAAAGAAAAAGATGTTCATTTCTGAAAAAAAATATCTGTATTACTTTAAAAAAAAAAAGTAGCCAAAAAAGGTGAAAGTTGCATTAGGATAATGGTGTCTTCCATGTAAATCTGCCTTATTTGGTCACACATTGATCAGGGTTCACAGCCAGTAGGGACACGGTTCATGACCGGTTTCACCAAACTTGACCAGATGATCAGAGTTTATAGTGAAATCACAAAGTATCATGAACAAATGAATGAGGTTCATAACAACATGAAAGGGGTTCATGATTAGATGGCTGGGGTTCATGGCCAGTTTCTTTCTCTCTCTATATATTTGACTGTTGTGGATATATGATATCGATGTTGTGAACTGTAGTGAGAAGTTCGGTGCTGTAGAAGTAACTCTATTGAAATTTGTATTGCTTGAAACGGGTACATTTTTGGTACCGTTTACATAGATATGTATTACTGAATGAAGAATCGGATTTATTCTCCTGCTATTGATAACTGCATTAAGTGCCATTTGTAGATAATATTGTCAGATTCCTCTCTAAAACACCTTTCGGACATGATCTGAAATTATTTGCATGACGTTCTCATGCATGTATTTGTAGTATATTTTCGATAACATCTTGAAATAAGAGTTTGATGTTTTCTGTAAGATTATAATTCAGAATCCTTCAATAATGTCTAAATAGTATCTTTTCTTGTTGGTGAATCTTTGGAGGGCAGGTTTTGATAAATTTTGTTTTTGTATTTTTATAGTGAAGTCTAAACCGTTGTAGATAATCGGAAGCTTGACAGTACATTTGAATTTGTGTGTTGACATTTTTGTGTAGGATCATCTAGTCATTAGCTCGAAGCCTCTCTCCCACCTGTGTTTATATATAAATCCCAATTTCCTTTAACTGATGTGATTGTATATATGTATGTAGCAAGCACTGCTTTCTAAACCATTTACAGAGAGACAATGCTATTGTTGATATCTGGATATTGATTTAGGCATACAGCACATTACTCTGAACCAGTTTGCCTTAATAAAATGATCTCTGCAGTAACAACATAAGCTTGCTGAAGCTCAATATGCTCTAGAAAAGTATTGAATCCAGATGTAAACACCCTGGTTATCGGCACATGTGTAGAAATGTCCGGGGGGGAAAAATAGTGGAAAACATGGTCGACTTATGAATAGTATTAAATCAGAATTTGCTTAAATTTGGCATTGAAATAATGTAGACGGACTAGGTTTTACAAACAAAGGGTCACATTGTTTTATAAATGTTTTACAATAGGATGATAACCATTGGATGTAATATAGAAGTTTTACTGTATAGAGCATTCTCAGCCCCTATTGCCTGTCAAACTATCTCTATACCATTTTACTGACAGAGTGAAACAAAGGGAAGCAACTCTGATAGATCACACAGTGAAATATAGAAGTCTAAAATCAGTTTTTTCAGGATTTGAGGAATGTCAGGTGTTTCTGTGTTTAACTAGCAACATTGATTATATCCTTGAAGCTGTAAAATAATGTCTGGCAGTGTTGTTAATTTATGGGAAATTCGACTTGATAACCATTGTGTAATTTGTGTCTTGCAATCTGAGCTCAGGAAAAAGAAGTTTAAGGAAAATTTTCTTCCGAGAGATTTCAAGTTTAGGTATTTTATAAAACTGAGAGCTGGAAAAAGAATTTTTGATAAATGAAGGCAGTTTTGATGATCAAACTAATTAAATAAAATTCAATTCTTCCAAGGATGTGTAGAGATGGTATACAGCTTTTAGTGTTGTTTATAGTATTAAATGTTTTATAGAAAAATAACCAAAATACTGTCTCAGATGTCAAAATTGATCATGTTTACTTGTTTAAAATGCACACCAATAAGATTAGACTACCAAAACTTGTACCAATATCTTTAAGGCCATCTTTACTGGTAAAATGTCTGATATGTCAAAAGTCAAAACCAGGAAACAGATTAGTGTCGTGGAGAGTGTTGGGGGTGTAAATCCTAATTTATCTTTTGATGTGTTTAAATTTGTTGCAGTTTTATATGTTTTTGTCTTGGACCATTATAACATGTATTTTCTCTGTTAAAAATTTTCCCTCTCACGCAAGTCTAACCTCCTTACCTTTTAAAAAGAATTCACCTGCCACAGAGTAGTCTACCTTGGCAATTGGTACAGTTTATTAGTACATGTTTATAAATCTCATAGAGGTTATTGATAATGAATATGTATATGAGTGACAAATACTTGACAATCATTCACAATAATTTTACAGTTTTACTTGACTCTATTATAAGTCATGAGTTACATTAGAGTGCGCTTAACCTTATTATATAATACTGTATTCAACACAAATAAGAATATATTTAATTGACTAAGTACTAATTACCAGTTTAAATATTCCTACTGATTATGATAATGCTGCAGAATCTCATTGTTTAAGTGTTTATTGAAGTAGAATTATTCACCATAGACCAGGTGTATTATGGTTACACATGTTTTCAGCTTGCTTTTGATACTCTCATCGAGTGCCTGTGATAATTTTACTGTGTTACTGTGTTATCTCCCTTTGTTTGTTTGTGTGAAGCTAATTTGTACAGGTATTAGTACATCATTATGTTAATTATGTATACATGCAGGTAAAAACTGTCACAGATATTTACAAACTTGGATGTTAATAACATGAAAGAGAACAATATCAAAAGCTGTAATCTAGATAAAATTGTTGGATGTCCCCTAGTAGACATACCGTATATTACGGGGATGTTTTTAAAAACAATTAAGTCTGGATTAATTAGATAATGCACCTGTATTTAGGACCATCTGATTCCTTATAGCTAATAATTAGGACCATTTGATGTCCTTGTTATAACTAGTAGTTAGGACCATCTTATTATAGCTAGTATTTAGGACCATCTGATTTTCTTATTATAGCTAATATTTAGGACCATCTGATATCCTTGTTAGGTTATATTCAGAACTTTTTAGGACCATTTATTGGCTAATATTTAGGACCATTAATATTACGACAGTTCCAATAATCTTTTTAGTGGATAATATTTAGGACCATTTTATATAAACTATTTAGGTGATACTATTTAGGACAGTCATTTCATCAACGCTGTGTATTAGTTATTATATGTGCATATAAAGGACAATTTGTCATCCAGGCCTCAATACTTGTTTGGAATAACAGTACTACATGTATAAGTATAACCTTATCTTAAAATGTAATTAAAGCAAAGTGACAGGAAAATAAATGTAAAAACACAATGGTTAGATATCTCAGTAGTGTTTTTTTCAACAAAGCTGTTCAGGATAACTTTTTAAAACCGGTTCCCGGTGATGGTTTTCATGTATAGCCCTGATTTACATCAGTCTAAACTTTTTACTTCTGTGCTTTAATCCTTTCATTTTATATCGTTAACATGTCATCTGTGTGTAAACAAGTATACAATGGTACAAGTATCTGTATGTGTTAGATTCACAAGTGCTAAAAACAGTGTTTTGATATAGATTTGCATGTTTTTTGAGACGAGGTATTAATAAAGAATTGTATAACCTATTTGTGTCGATGTGATATAATTTAAAAGTATGGTGACAAGAAACCAAGGCGAACTTGTATACAAAATTATACAATTATACCAAACATCTGTCACAACTTTTTGAGAAATAGTGACAAAGAGTAAAGGATGGACACAGACCGACAAGTTGAAAAGTCATCAATCTGTATAGCTAAAAGAGTTGGTTTCTGTATAACAACTATAGCATAGGTGAAAAAGCAGTGTATTGGGATCATCTGTGCATGGATCATACTAGTATACAAATCCTTACTTGAAATCCTGTCTTGAGACCACTTTTAAGGTCATCTGACCTCACAGGTCACAAAGGCAGGGTCCAATAAGGCAAATGTAGAAAATACTCAAAAATCCACATCCAATATTAGTTACAACCATCTGCGATGACAAGGGACCTTTTTATTTATATGGAACAACCAGTTTGGTGATTTTTTAAGATGAAGGATTTCAGGAATAAATATTAAGGGACCTGCAGATGTCAATCAATACTAACGTTTTTGTCATGAACAATCTGAAAGTGAAACAATATCACTAGGTCTGTGTCCCCATATAAAATTACCCAGATTTTCAAGATGGCAGTCAAAGTGTTAGCTAAGACCATTTGTTTCAGTTCTGCTTTGAATGTCATGTTGGTCCTAATTTTGTTCATGACCAGTTATGTCTTCTCGCTAGTTTAAAGTAAAATTCTTGTCTGTGTCCACAGAGTGATTTACATTGCTTACAGGCAGGTGGATGCCAGACGATGAACCATAATGTATACGCTTCTGGTGTTTGCCCATTAGATGATCAAAAGGGCTAAAAACAAAAGGAACACACAACATACTTTCATACGTTTATTCAGAGAATAAACAGGTTATTTACAAGAAATTACCATATTAAACTACTCTTGATTCTTTACATTAGATTTTGTTTTCTAAACTCATACATAACAATTTATTCAACATACAATTGGAAACCAAAGCACAAAAAATATTTAATCATGACCATCAGCTGAAGACTGAAATATCAAAATGGGATGAAATAAATAATGCTTATTTAGAGTGTATGAAAGTACAGTATTTACAGTGATGTCATGTACTGGACTAAACTCCCTCCAGATGGCAGATATTGCCAACGGATTCCACCAGACGACAGAGTTAACTGGCAGAGTTAATCACCACAGGACAATGTGCAAGTTAACCCTCTCACCGAGTGGTAAGATAGATCTTTACAATATATTGCTCTACACTTGGACTGACCACATGAAAGTATGGCTGTTTGGTAATGAAAAATGTACAATACATGTATCTATACTTGCACCTTACAATACTCCAAATTGCTGTTTATTTTATTCTTTAAATCTTTGCTTTTTTGTATATTGTAGTATACACATCAGTATAGCAGTATTAACAATGTATCATGCATCCTTGCCAACTTCATAGAATTTCTGTGGAAAAGATCATGCAACGTTAAAATTCTCAAGCCTAAGAAAGATATAGTTAAACACCTCCTTTGACAAGCCAATAAACGACATATGTTAAGCTGCCTCTTTCTTTTAAACTGATTGTATTGTAAAATTTATGAATAATAAAGAAATTTCATATTGACTAGGATATTGTCATCTCATTTCAAAAAGCTTACTCGGAGATTTTCAGCATTTTCCTCATTCAATTTAGCAATAATGCATTCAATGAACACTACCCACACTGTCCGATATTGGTATATAATGAATTATTTTCATTCTGTTTTGATACACATTGAAGTCCTATCGCCACGGCCAGATCATTAACCAGCAGCACAATGGGGTACATGGCAGCTCTACATTGAATGATGTTAGATGCAATTAACTTGTCTCCAATAAAATATCCCATACATCCATAACCTTAAACCTGATTTTTTAAGTCATTATAGAAAGATGTATATTATGGACCCAGTAAAACACTGAAACCAGATGATAACATTATAATAATAATTTTCCTTTACACTTACTGGTTGTATTTAGGCAATTTTAGAATTGTGAAAGTTCTGTAGAAATAAGCATACTATTTTAGGTTTTTAATTATGAGACACTGCAGGAATCACTAAAAACGCATCTGGAATTTGTCTAAGTATAATTCAAATTGTTGAAAGTCTTATCATATCAGGAGTGGATGAAAATGTAATCGAGAAAGTGATAAATCTTCTAAAACGACAAGATGCTTTGCTTGATAAGTACCCAGTAAAGTCATCTATGTATCAAATCCAATATTCTCCAAAAAATTTCAAATATTGAAATATCAAACTGGCAGAACATTATATAGAGAGAGAGAGAACTCAGTTGAACCATTTACTTTTGACCGTGTTTAGTTGTACATTCAACAAACAAATTATGCTTTCTTTACAACAAATGGTGTGGAAAGATTTAAATTAACTGTCAAAAAATTTAAACCAGCGATTGAAGTTGTGTCAAATTTCATTCTGCATTATACAAGAGGAAATATAATATCAAACAGTTCTATGTACAAATAACTTGTCACACTTCAAACAGATAAGTATGTCGGACATCTCTTATTTGCAGCCATTTAAAAAATTCACAACAGTTTCAAGTTATTTATTGTTCCCCTTGATCAAAAGATTCAGCATTCACAGCTTCATTAACTAAATTTTAAATGTTAAGATGTACATAACATTTCTTTAAGGTTAAAATTTCAAAACGAAACACTTTTGATATGTATGGTCCATACCTCCCCAAAGTGAATCATAAAATCTATAAAAAAATAAATTTGGTGTCGTGTAGGGATACAACACAACTTTTCCCTATACATTATATATATAACATACATTTGTTTTAGAAATATGTTTTATTGTCACTAGGGAGATTGAAAATATATTAAAAAAAAAAAGAACAAAAAAAAACTAAGAATGCACCTCTCCCACTATTAAATACCATGCATCTTGGTTCAACTAGCTCTTAAAACCACCTTTCTATTCACGTACTCTTTTCATACATTTCTGTATGTTTCTTTACACTAATGTGACTTTAAAGATACAGAGTTGAAAATTAAAAGAAACATTTTTAATACATACCATACATAAACAAAACTTTGAGGGATACAAGAGACAACATCTTCAGATATTTTACCCTGGACTGAAGACATCTTTACAAATGACTGGCAGAGTGACGGGAAGGGGAGAGAATTTGTACCAAATACTAACGGTACCATACTGATTTTAATGAAATACATGTAGTGCAAAATCTCCATGTTACATACATGTATATAGTTGTGTGAATGAATAGTGCAAATTCATATTTATATAAACAGGTTTTTTTAATATAGTTCAAATTATTCACATGGTTACATACAGATTTTTTAACAAACAAGTACTAAATAATCCACATTCATCAGGCACAGACTTGAATGAAATGTCCACATCCAAGTCTTGTTCTGCCTAAAAAATTTGAGTAAATACATTACATACACGAATAGTGACCTGGTAAAGAATTGTCCGAGGTCGTTATTTATACAAACAGCGTCCTTGTAGAAGTCAATATGACAACTCCCAAGTTCGTAGATTAGCTGCCTCAATAGCCTGCACAGTAACAACATATATGATATACAGATGTACTTGGAATCAAACAACATGGTGAGTACTTATTATTCTTCAGAACCAAGAAAAAGCGTTTCAACAACAAGTTCTGTAATCTGAGCTCATCAAAGTATAGTGTAACCATCTCCGGTCCAGCTATGCAAAAACCTAACTTAGTGCATGAGCCCAGTTTTATAAAGACTGATATGAGAATTCGAAATATCAAATCGGTGTTTTGTTGAAACAGTAAAATTCCTTAGGCAATTAATAAACACCCATTTATAAATAAATTTTGTTTTCAAATTTGAATTGTATATTTAAAAAAATATGGTGGAACAATTTCAAAGAGTACATGGAATATCTGAACTGAAAACTATTGTAAACCTCATATGATAAGCAATTTCATTTCAAAAACATCTTTTTTATCCTAGTCTTTAATCTCATACTTAACAATACTCTGATTTAGTTAGATAAAAATAAATTGCACGGAAACATTTACCTATATAATAGTGATTGTGATTACAATCACTCTAGCAATGATACATGCCTAGAAATTCTAAAACTGAACCCCGACATATACACAAATGCTATCTACCAAAATATCTACAGGAAGGAGTAGCAGCTTTACTGTACAACTGATTCAGTAACACTAGGTGGGAATACAGCGTATATTTCACTGTCAAACACGACACAGCATTATAATTATATCATATTCATTTAATTTGACTTGCATTACAATTCATCAACAAATTGCCCTACAAAAAACTGACCAAGCAAAATGCACACTAAAATACAGTTTTGAAATCATTTTGGTTCAACTTCAAACAAAAACAAATATCTTATTACTAAAGCACTTGTAATATATTTTTCTCAAGAACATAATTGATGCAACAGATTTTTTTACACACACTATTCCCATGTACATATTTAGAAAAAAAAGTTAATCATTGATAAAAGTGTAATATTTACAATGTATGACGATACATTTACAAAAGTCTACATATTTACAAATGATCTACATGCCTGAAATGAAAAATGAAAAAAAAAAGATGATTCATCACATCAAATCCAATCAGATCGATATCCATTATACACTAAAGTCTCAGTATCTGTTTTGATTCAAAATTCCTTAAATGTTATGCTAACAACACAACATGTAACCCACAGTAAAAATAAAAACTTACAAGAAAATATGTAAAACTGAAATACTTTCCAATTTGGTCATTAAAGGAAATCTTCACTAATCATCATTGTGTTAATATCTTAAGAAAATGATCTGGGCTTTTCTTCTTCAGGAAAACAGCATTTAAAATATCCAAGTCAATTTTGTTTGACAATTTGTAACTAGGTACATGTATTTTAGGAAACAGATTTTATACTTTACACGAGCTGATAATTAGGTCATCATTGCTGTTGTTGTTAAAATATTGTGAAATTTTCCTTCATAGATTTATCATACTTTAATTTCTTGACCGATCATAACTCAAATATTTGCTGGACAAATCAATTCCAAATAGGTAAAAAAATACCGATTTTTAACAAACAAATTCTGAGTTTAATGATGAAAACACTATGTCATGGTTTCTAATGAGACAATGAAGTCAAACACATTGACTAATCTTGGTGAAGTTTTCAAAGTACAGTCCTGTTTTTAGAGCAACAGTAAATTATCTTTTCGCGTATTGAAAATCACTTCCAACTTTCCAAAGCTTTTTAATATGTTCACATGAATATCAGAATCATGAAACCAGTGACACCAAGAGACAATGTTTTGATTTTGAAAAGTTCACTTAAAAATTGATAAGCTATTTAATACACTGATGATTAAGGCTGGCAATTATCAAAATTCATGCAGCTTTTGAATTACTGGATTTGAAAACAAAACCTCAGATCAAAAAAATTTCAATATGAAATAGATTTTGTGAATATTTTAATCAGTCACAAGATGAAACATGAACCGAAAATTCTGACTTAGCATGACACTATTGTGACAAATGATTAGTGACAGATGTTGACATATGACTCCAAGGAAAACACTTGTTGATTATGGATTATGTAAGACATGCATCATATCCGCTCCTTCACAGATTTCAGTTTCTGTACAAAGAATGTTTCTAACACTTCTGCACACTGGTAGAATGGTGTGTCTGTTGGGTTGTATAGTCTGCAGTTATCAAATATCTTAGTTACATCTTTAACAAAGTCTTTTAACTTATGGTACTTCTTTTTCTGGAGTCGTCTTTCAACCGTCGTCAAATCTACAATAGATAATAATTCTGAGTTCATAAACTATATCTATGTAATCTGGAAGACACCTATGAACAGGCTTTGCATAATGTCATATTTCTGAAAAAGTTCATAATACATTCTTTTAAACTAAATTTTGTTTTGTTTCTGAGAATTGACATGATATGAAGTTTCAAACTATCAAATATCTTTCCTAGAAATAGATCAGGGAAACATTTCTGAACAAAATCAATTTAAACAAAATAGACCTAACAGAATGCCATATAAACTTAAATGCTTTTACCTATGTAAACAATTTACAGTACTGACATCAGGGCCACATTTGGAATAAAAATTGAACAAAGGGTCATTGCTGTATATGAGGGGTATGTGACCAATATTGTATAGGACATACAACAGCCTTGTTGGCATGTCCTTTTACGTGTGGTGATCGAAGGACGATAGCCCTGTATACATATTAGGGTACAAAACACATGTACATATTAACTTACCCATTGGATCTTTGATGACATGATAATAATCTGGAACTTCATTACGATCTACTGCCTCAAGGAATGGCCATGCCATTTTGTGAGACTGAAAAATAAAACGAATCATTTAAATTGAAATGCTTCCCACATAAATAACTATAGAAAATCTCACAATTACCCAATGTCTGACTTTTCTGTTACTTCAATATCCCTGGTATCTGTCATATTAAGTGTTGTAGGGACAGTGTGATGACTTTTTTTTTGACTGGTAATGCCTGTATTCAATTTTGTCCAAGGCATTTAAATTTATTCGTTTCTGATTAGACATTAAAGGTTCGGTAGTCACTCCACTCACATGCTCTATCCTCGCAAATAAGAGTGGCAAGACTTGATTTACAATGGTTGTAAGCTAACTTGAGTATGTACATTACAAAATATTTCAATGCTAACAAAACTGACTTCATTTAACACTTCTCTGAAAACAATATTTCTGCTATTAGATATTATTAGCTTACTTGGAGACTTTTGATGAGTCTGCGTAGTGTGTCATAGTCACGGTCCAGGAGTTCCTTCTGACTTATAGGATCGGCCTCTTCCTTGCGCATACAGTTTGGACAGATGTACGTATCAATATGATCTGCTTCACCCTGGGACACGCCCACACAACGCCCGTGGAACCAGTCTTGGCATCGGTCACATCCGATGTAGAACCTATGAGATCATATTTTTTCTTAATTTAATATTCACAACGCATACACATTATGTTATAATCAAGATTAATACATGGGAAAACCAAATAAAGCCCGATTCATTGGGATACTATAGATATCAATTATTAGCACTTAAAATCACTTACTGTGCCTCATCATATGGAGTCCTACACAGACAGTACAGCTCCTCTGTAGCTGTCTCTTTCTGTTTCTTGCACTCCCCACAGACATAAGTGTCAATAGTCTTGGCCCGCTCCTCCGATATACCCACACATTCACCATGGAACCAGTTAGAACACAGGTCACAACCAATGTAAAATCTGAAAAGAGCGAGACATTTAAAATCTAGTTGCAATAAAGCAATTTTCATTAGAAGGCAACAGTCTATTTTTTTTCTTAATCTGATGTTTTAAACAAATTGGAAATTTTATAACAAAAGCAGTTTGCTTCTGTTATAGAACTTTTTAAATAAATGTTCTATCATTTTCGGTGCTGTAGAATATTTCAGAAGTTTTAACAAATGCAGTCTGTTACTATGTACTTACTTTGTGGCTTCATAGGGTGTTTTACAGATGCAGTAGAGTTTCTCCTTGGGGTTGAATGCCCTACCCCCAGTGGAAATAATCTTCTGTTTTTTGCGTTTCGGTTCATCTTGCACTATGGTTTGGTCTGGATTAAGCATAGGAGCTTTTTGACTAGTCACTGTCACCAACGGACGAACAGGTGAATCCGGCTTCTTCTTTCTCTTCTTCAAGTGTTCATTCACCTCGGCCTACCAATAAAGGAGATGATTATAACAAATTTCAATACAATCAATTTTCTTTCTTAATTTAGCACTATGTTTTAAACAAATAGCAGAAATGAACAAAGACAACCCTAGTAACATCATTTGGTGAGTAAAATTTACTATTTTAACATCAATCTTATTTGTCAGAAGACCTACAGGTAAATTCAAGATGTTACTAAATCTGTTTAATAATGAATTGATTTGATACAGCGAATGAAAACTTTTGTTGATCAGCAGATTATATGGTACACAGTCTATAAACACATGTTGTCCCTACTGCTTTAGAACGTCAGACATGAAAATGGACATTAATTGAAATGTGTTCATATCAACTTGATAAAGGCTTGAAGTCTGTTATAACAGCTCAAAACTTCTTTTTAACAAACCCAAGTCTCTTTAAATTAATGCAGTGCAAAACAACTCTTTATTTCCCTCCTAACCATATCAATTAGCCCTGGTCATGTTGACTCCATAAGAAATTTATCATGCCACTATATATCATGCCCTTTCATGTGTGTGCATAACCATGCAGGGGAATTTTTCAAGTGTTGTAATTCAAAGTCTAATATCATACAACATCTGACAATGACTACAAATGCATATAATCAAATTGAAAAGTCAAATCAGCTACACTTGGACAGCTAGACGGATGATCAGGTAGTCAGAGAGAGAACCCATAATTACTTAAGGAACATCTCACCACCACATCTCATGTAGGGGTCATAATTGGAAACAAAACTAACCAAATTAGTAGGAGTGTCTAGACTTGTTTACAGCATGGGAGTGGTTATGGAATAGTTCCCATACAACATCAAAATGTATCTACACAGTTGTCTAATACTAATATAGACCGAGAACCATACAAAGAAATTATGGAACAGATATGCCAGTGGTTTTCATGGAGTTTTGCCACCAAATAATCACTAATAATCACCATGCAGCTATCACTTCTAGATCCAGACAGACTATAACGTTAAAACCACACAACTGAAAATAAGTATGGAAAAAAAAAAACACCAACGAAAAAACTATCTCAGGGTTCATGAGAAAGTGCATATAAAACTACCTCTTTTGTCTATATACTGTACATGTACTGGTACACTATAATAGTTGGAACCTGTTTAATTTTCAACATTTATATCTCTATTGCTCCTGCACAATATGACTTTACTTTATATTATTTTTCTTATTTGATATGGAAATTCTGTGTACTTGTTCATCAGCCAAAAATAGCAAAATACAAGTTTATGCTAAAATTAGAAATATTTTACATTATTTCCTCCTCAGACCCCTTACAATAAAAAAAGAAAATAATAAAAGGAAAGATGAATCAATCCAATTAACGGCACTTTCTGAATAACCCTGGATAGCTAAGCCTCTATACAAAACATCATGCAACAACTCCCAAGCCTTTACAATAACTGCTTGGAGAACAACCTGAATCTCTTGCTGTAGGTTTTTCTCCATAATCGACCGCTTCTTAAGAATCTCCTTCTTAAGAGCTTCCTTGTGTTTGAATAAAGTGCCCTGAAGTTTGGCTACCATTAGTCTTTTATGTTTCTCCTCCTCCATTTCCTGCTTCTTCATTCGCCGGCTCTCGTCTCGCTCCTTCTTCTCGATTTTTTCAATGACATTTCTAAGTACTTGTCCACAGACTGTGAGTCTGGAACAACAGAAAACAATCATCACAGATAATTCAACAATCTATGAATAGTAATACTAGAATACAGATTCATTTCTGCACCTTTGCCATCAGAAATTTTACTGAAATTTGTTTTTTTTGTTTTAGTTTTATGCACGTTAAACAATTTCATCAATCATCAAATAAAATAAATGGAATCAAATAACAAAATTCATTACCTATTCTGCTCTTCCTTTTCCACTACAGTAGATTTGAGTTGGCGTGGACGGTTCAGGTCGGGTAATGCTGTGGGTAGCTGGGCTTTACTTATTGCCGAGATTGGAACTTTGGCCCCTTCCACCCCTAGATCAGAGCCTGCAGCAGATATGGTGATGCTGTCTGCAAGTTCCGCTAGGGAACCAGAAGTTTTTGGCTGCGTCATTAGTCGTTGCATGGCCAGTAGTTTGGCCTGTATTTCCGGTGTCTGGTTCTGCATCAAAGCTTGACGTACCACTGTGTTAAAGGGCATAAGGAATTTGTAAATTTGCAAAAGAAATGAAAGATGATATCCAACATATCAACTTCAATGTTGAAGTCAACAATTTCAAGGTCAAAGTGTTTAAATCTGTGTGTTTGTTAGGATATAAATAACTATGGGTTAATATGATACAGACTATAACAGACTGGTCTTTTTTATGATCACTTTCCACGAGAAGGGAAAATAATGGAGAGCCACGCTTAATGTTTCCCAAAAATAAATCTCAAATTAACCAGGGACAAGTTTCATCCTTAACTTAAAATTTTCCATAGGAAAGCATTACAGAATACAGGGAAGGCTCCCCAAGTTAAGGAATGCTGATGAAACTGAGGCCCTATTAATTTTCAATCTAATAAAAAGCAGACTCCACTCCACTTCCACTCCTCTACGACACACTGCAATACAAGATCTAACAATAACCCATTGGAGGTCATCTCAGCATGACTTTGATCTTCAAATATAAGCCAATGAAAACTGGTCAATGACATCATTAGTCAACCAATGACAAAGAGTCTTATATGAGCCTTTGGTTGCGACTCCAATTAGTATTTACGACCCAATTCACCGCTTGATTTGAAATACGCAAAATTTAACAAACATTATCGGTGGACTATCTTAATGGACACGGTAACAAAAGAAATTGCTTAATCCTATGGACGTTACAGTGAAAGAAGAACAGAAAACGTTGATTCAATATATCATCGATAGGACGGATTGTGTTGCCAACTGGATTTTGAAAATCATAACTGAACTCATTATTCCCTTTCAAACTAATTTTTTTTTTTTCACGACACTGTTGCCTTCACTGTCTATTTTTGGTATGATTAAGGAAAAACCACACAGGCAGCACACATTTGTTAATCTATAAATTCATTAAGGTGTTCTTTGTGAACCGAAGTGGGCAAAGCCGTATCATTTACCGTTGCTATCGACCATCAGAATACCTCGGGAACATTACGTAAGTATTTATATTTCCTAAGAATGAAATCACCGACAATTTCATTGATTGGCTGAGCTCAAAGGTCATGCTGAGATGACCTCCTACAGGGCATTGTTAGATCTTGTATTGCAGTGTATCATAGAGTATCGTAAAGGAGCGAAATTACAAGTCTAGTTTTAATTAGATTGGATTAATTTTCTGTGCCAAGTAAATCGCACAAGGGTGCTTCACCAATTCAATCTTTTAATCTTAAAAACTCACCTTGCTGTACAACTTGAGGTGTGACCGCATACTTAGTCGCAGCAGCTGCAGACACAGTTGTAACTGGGGCAGCAGAAACTGCTGTAGTTACCTGTGGCCGAGCCATCAGCAGTGGTTGACCCTGTGGTCGTGGTGACTGAACTATCAGCTGACCAGGCAAGGCAGTTCTGGAGGCTGTCATTATTTTGGGTATGCCACTTGACCCCACCTGCGGTAAGGAGGTAACTGTGATAGGTGAATTGGAGGATACTGGCTTTTGTAAAGTGATAGTTTTGATGGCTGATGCTAATGCTCCAGCTGTAGATGAAGTTGTCATGGTGACAGCCTGAGTTCCAGACAATGCTGTGGAACCTGTGGCTAGCCCTGGTGCAATAACTTTTGGCGTAGCCAGGGAGATAGATGTGGGACTGTTGCCCTTGACTACAGTGGCAACAAGACCACCCTCCTTGGCTGCAGAGACAAGGCTAATGCCAGGACTGGAGGAGCCTAATGCTGATGGAAGGTTCTGTGATGGAATGATGATTCTGGCTGGTGTGGTAGCCGTCTGTGTGCCACCGCTAGCATTGCTTACGATGATGGAGGTCTGAGGGCGAATGGCAAGCTGTGTGCGGGGTGGAGCCAGGGCAGGAGAGGCCACAGTGGTTGCAGGAGTGACTGCAGGGGTGGGAGTAGCAGTAGCCACTTGTGGGGACTGTGGCATTGATAAGAGCTGGAGACGCCCATCAGGTAATCGGATGATCTGCTGACCTGTTGAGCAATATAAAGGCAACAATTAAACAATAGTGAAAAATATTCAGTCAGAAATTCACTTCAAATTGCCCGATAATGTACTGCATAATTTAGGAAAGTATGGTTTGTGTGCGAAATCAAAGCAGACAGAATCTTGGAAATGCACGTAAACGCTGGACAGTGAATTTGGATAATTTAAAACTGACTTAGAAGGAAATGGAATTCATACCAGGCAGGAGTCCCCGCACTTGTAATTGACCCTGGGGGCCCTGGATGATCTGTAGATTCTGCACCTGGCCTGGCACACCCTGAGCCACTACCTGAGGCCGAAGTTGGACTGCAAATGGCAAGAAAACGAGTCAGCATTGGCTTCAAATTTCTTAAATTTATTTTTTGCTGAAAAGTACAATTTAATCTATGAAATGGCATCTAATTTTCTATTTGTAGTTGGAATTATTTCCCCAAAATATTAAATGTCTGGTGTTGCCAGAGAAAACTCATGCTAGAGCTATTCTAGACAGGAATATTAAACTGCCATGGTAGGGTGAATACCTTTGGGTGTCAGTGGCTGGGGTGTTGAGGAGGCTGGAGCAGGGACAACCACCCTGGCAGGGGAAGTTACTGTGTTTGTGGTGACCGCTGTTGTAGCCTGTCCTGGTTTCGGGGCAAGTGTGATATTTGAGGAACTGGATGATTGGATCTGTTGAACAGCTGACCTAGGGATCTGGAACCGCACTAGTGAACGACCAGGTGTACCTTGACTACCTATAAACAGCAAAAATAAAAGATTAACTAACATAAAATGGTAACAAGTACAACAGTGATATTTAAGTAAATTGCAATATGAATCTTTAGTGAACAGTGATTTTCGTTACCATGTTACTTTCAAATTACAAAATATTTACACTACTACAAAGCAGCAAATTGAGACCTCATTCAGTTTTCTTATTTCAAAACAGTGTATAGTTGGTAATATTCACAGGGGATTTTTAATTCTCCTTCATTCCTGGTCATTAAAAATTTAGAGCAAAATAAATACCCAGTTAATATTTATATTTACATAATGTTTTTCCAGACGTTGTTGCAAGAAATTAAATACCAGTGAACTAGGTCAGATTGTGACAACCGCGAAACACTGACCTTTTGAAATTAACACCTATACAGTACCTGGGATATATCCAAGAAAAATTAAGATTTACTTAAATTTGTGGTAATAAACAGGAAATACAACCATTGATTTATTTGGAATCTCGAGGTAAAGCAAGATTATATTTAATATTGTAACAGCAGTTTTTGATATCTAAATCTACACTAGTTTTTTTGAAATAATTCATCATATTTGATGGCAGATTTCTACTGTAAGACTTCTTCAAAATGTAGATGACTTATTTAACTTTATCATAAAACACAGCTGATAGCTGAGCACTGACCTGCTATGATTGTTTTAGGCTGGACCTGGACAGTCTTGAGTATACTGGTACCACCGAGTATTGAGTTTGAGGTGGTAGCCGGCTTGATAATGGTGCCACCTGCGGTGCTCTGTACCGTGGAGATAAGAGAGGTGGCAGCTGCTGTGGAGATAGTGGAGGTCGATGTTGTAGAGGCAGTCGTAGAGCCTTGGGACTCCAGCATACGTTTCTGCTGCAGCGCAAGTCTCTGCTGCTTTAGTTGCATCTCTAACTGGGCCTTCAGCTGCTGAGCATTCATGGAAGTCTTTACTGAATCCTGGCTTGTCTTCTCTTGAATTGCTGCTCTCTGTTTTGCTAGCCTAAAATTGAATTTGTTGAAATTGACAAGGATTCATAGTAACACACAAATTCCATGGAAGTATATATGTAGCCTGCACAGCAAGAAATAGATACATTTTTTTACTTCAACAAATTAAGTAAGCAAGACCAGCATCACTCAAGTATGCTTGGAATTCAGCAATACAGAGCAGGCACTTTCGGTAAATGAGTATCGCATGAAGTTTGAGTTTGATGGGCCAAAGAGAACTGGAGTTATTCAGGGATTCAGATTTTGTATTGCTATGTGACCTTGACCTTTGGACCAGTTAAAAAAATAATCCCATGCAAGCACTTGTGATAAAGAAAAGCTGCATAAAAATTGAGTTTAATGGCCCTAAAGGAACTTGAGTTATCAAAAGGAAACAAATTCTTTACTTTAAGTAACAGTGGCCTTGACATTCGACCTCCGGACCTGAAAAGCAATCACAAGCAAGCAAGTTTGGTAAGGAAGATCTGCATGGAGTTTGATAAGCACAAGGGAACTTAGAGTTATCTCATGGAAACCTCTGTGCTGATGCCACCGCTGACAGTGATAACTTTTTGTCACCTGCTTCCTGCTTTTGCAGGTGACACAAAAATCTAGCTTTTGCAGGTGACACAAAAATCTATCAAATTCAAAATTCAAACTTAATATGATAATATATTTCAGATACTTTACTAATTGAATATGTTTTAAATCAAAATTACTTTTCTCCAAACTGTTTGATCTCCCAGAGTTCCAACTCTTCCTCTGGCGTCCATGTTTCTGTCACACTTGGTTCTGTCTGTTTGGGTGATTCTGCCCTCCTTCTTTCTCTCAAGCCACTCCTCTGGGGCGTGTACTTCTCTATAAAAGTCATAATTAAACATCAAAATGTTATTTACATTCTAAAGCTTCAGGAATAAGGAAGGACAGATTTATTGCAAAATTTAATGTAGCATTTCGACTTTAATGACATTAAAGTGCATGTTCAAATGATTCTGGACAGATACAAAATCTCAAAACATAAACTTGAAAACTATTAGCTTTAATTGTAATAACAGGGCTATGTCAACAAACTGCTTAGTGGGCAGATGATATTTAAATATGCTCTAAATATGACATCAAAAATATCAAAACATTTAATCAGGTAAGTTAATACTTTTGTATTGTTATTTTAGAATGGATCAATTTCCAAAAATCTGCCACCATAAAATCATATCATTGTTGAATTTTTACCTTTAGGTTGACTAGGCAATCCAAGAGGCACCACAATTTTCCTGACAAGGAACTCGGATCTCAGTCCATCACGTCCAACATCTCGTCGCTTAAGGAGTTCTTTAGTAGTGATTTCTGTCTCTGTAGAAACAGTATTTGTGCCACCAGCAGGTGGCTTGATGGAAAGATCATCCCACCGCAGACACGCCCACAGAATTCTCATCTGGAGGCCCACTCCACCAAAGGACTTGACAGTTTGAGTTCGGTACCGCCAGGACGTTCTGAACAGAGGCCGAGGACAGGGATAGATCCAATTCACATTATTCATCTTGCAATTATAATTGAACTGCTTGGTTTCAGTGTGTCCTTTTGTTCTTGCCATTTTCCGAAGATCATATTTCTCTAATACTAAAGCTGACCTTTTCCTGCTTGGTGTTAGATACTTATGACAAGGAGGAAGTGATGCCTTTTTCTTTGCTGCTGGTTTTTGTCCAAATTTTGCATACTTCACTAATTTAATTGGTTCTTTTGTTGACCTGGGTGGTGGCATTTTGGATTTAAGTTCTTGGACACTCATTTTCTCAATGGCTTGCTTCAACATGAGCTGTGCCTGTGTGAAAGCCTTCAGGCCTGGACGGTTAGCCAGGAGTTGCGCTACTGCCGCAGCTCGACTAGATGGTGATTTCATTGCTGAAAGTGCTGAAGAAATAGCAGATGTAGTCCCGGGAGAAGTGGTAGTGGGTGTTTTTGTCACTGTGGAAAGCTGTATCCAATGTTGATGAGTCTGATGATGGTATTTTTGATGTAGCTGAGCTGCTGTTTGTGTTTTTATTGGTCCCTTCTTCATCCTTTTCCACATCGATGAGTGAATCCTTATCCTCAGATTTTTCTTTTTTGTCTGTTTTCTCCTCCTTGTCTCCTTCTATGTCCACATCCTCATCTTCCATGCTCATATCAGCAATGGATTTGTCCTTTTCTGTCTCAATCGCATCCTCAGCCATGTCCATGTCCATTAACTCACTCTCATCTAACACAACTTTACGGCAAGTGGGTGAGTAGCAGAACTCCTTACCCTTTTCTCTACACATATAGGAGTAACATGGCAAAGAGTCCTCATCCAATTCACATGGATCTACCGATTTATCCTCTTTATTTTCAGTGTCTTTATCTTCCATTGAATCTTTTGAATCATCCTTTTTGTCTGCACCAGGGGAGTTCTGACTCTTTAACTTCCAGTTGATCTGTTGCTGTAGAGCCTGTCTTTGCTTGTTTTCAATCTCCTCCTGTTTCAACCGTCGCTGTAGGAGTAAGTCAAGTTTAGCATACGGCTTTGTCACTTTTGGATAGTATGTTCTTTCATTCATAGCCCTGCACACATCAACCTGTGGAATTTCCAATTTCGGAGGCAGAGCATAATTAAATAGATCCAGTTTCTTCTCAGTGTTTTCAGCTTTAGGCAGTACAGATGTCTGAATGCCAGCTTTCTTTATAGGGCTTACACTTTCAATGTCAACTTCCATCTTTTCCTCTCCCACAGAAGAGCACTGTGTATGGCTGTTGTTTGCCGCCACACTATTATCACTATTGTCTCTATCATCAGCACCCTCTGGAGAGCTTTCTTTGACCCCTGATATTTCAACACTTTTTTCTTTGTTGTCATTTGTGTCAATAGCATCAATCGAGTTCACTGAAACCGAATCTGGTCTCACAACCTCATTAGATGGTGTGGACTCTTTGTCCTTAGAGGTATCAACATCTTCTTTGATAGATCCCTCATTGGAATCTGTAGTCTGGGAAGATTCCATTTTTTCCTCTTCCACATTCGTGTCACCCTCCTTATAGTCCAATTCCTCTGTCTTGCCAGGTGAGGATGCTGTTGATGGGACACTATCAACTGCCTTTGGTAAGGCATCTGCTGCCTTGCGTTTACGAGCCTGGATTTTACGAGCTACATTCCTGAGTCCAACTGTGTCCTGAGGTACAAACTGATATTTTCGTGTGGAACTAAGCCATCGCCATCCTTGACCACCTGTCACTCGGTACTCCTCTCCTCTCTGCTTCCACACCTGGGAAATAGATACAGCATATTATCATTTACCCATCATTAGTCAATATTCGAACTGTATGTTGTAGAATGTTTGTCCACTTCCTAAATACTCCAATGTCGTCAATATTCGAACTCCATGTTGTTAAATATTTGTCTACTTTGAATTCTAAACACACCAATGTTAGACAGAAACAATTATCTTTCTGTTGTTTTTCTATCTATGACCATGTTGCTAATAGGCCATCAATACTAAGAAATAAACACATAACTGATATAAAGTGAAACCTGAAATATCAACAAAATACTGTGCCTGAATTCGTTAATAGTAGGTTCTGAAACGTCCTATATTAAGCTTCAAGTAGTAACCTGTCACTAAACAGTAACCTCTCAATCTCTAAAGTGTAAGATAATTTTGTGGCAATTCTGCCAATATCAAATAGTAGTCTATTATTACAACTAAACTTGCTGTATTTCAATGCTCCTTATCAACCAGGAAAACGCAAATACTTAATGTTATAAAATATCACAAGGTACTGAAATATCCCCACCAGCTAGAGAATAGAGCAGGTATGGTAACCTATACTCTCCACTTTAACACATTTAATATGATACAGTATATTGAAACATAGTTCAATTTCCCCCTCAAACTTCATCATTTGTTTCCTTTCCTCCTTCATCAACATACCTGGTGCTTCAAACCCAAAGTGTACTTAATCCACACCAATGGTCGCCCTTCTTCCTCCTCTTCCTTCCTCTTTCTCAACTCCTTCTCTCGTTTCTTCATCTCTTCCCTGTCTAAGGACGTTATCTTTTGGAGGCGACAGTGTCCTAATAAAGCAAAAAAGAAGCATGAGGCCAAAAATACATACCAACTAAAACGTTTTTGTATATTGTGAATTTTGAAATTCAGTGCCTAGAACCATTTAGAGTAATTCATGAAAGTTGCTTCATCTCTGAAAAAGAGTAATAAGCTGTTGTATATATTTATACAATACAAAAAGTTGCATTCTTTATGTTATTAACACCTTCCTGAAGTCTGAGCTTCTCTTTTCACCTCTTAAATTAAGTGAATAGATAATTAATTGCATCCAGGAGTAATTCTATCCTACTTCACCTCTATAATAGGTACTTAGCTCTGGTCTCATAAGCCACCATTTTTAGGAAGCTATCATTATTTTTCATTTGTTGACCATTAAACGATTTTGTCTTCTCCACACGACAAGAGACGAAATATATGCCTCAGCAATCTACCTACCCAAAGCTTCGGACCATACTGGATTAAATATCACAGGCTTCATGCAAGCTTCAAGAATGGACAGGGCCAGTGAGAAGTCACTGGGTTTGCGACACATGTGTACAGCATTTGTCCAACTCTGACGATGTAGTGGCCAATTGGGGTGGAGGAATGAACTGGGGATGCTTGACTCCAGCTGTATAATGGTGAGCATTAATGTCTGTATTACAGTACTCTTCTTGCCATGGTTTGCTCCGTTCCATTTGAACTCACTAGCCTGCGTAAGACTGAACTTATGAGACAGGTAGCGCCGTTTGTCACGCTCTTCATTGTGCTGATACTTGTTCAGGGCCAGATTGTTCGTGGCATATTGGTTCACATAATTCTTAAAATTATATTCCATTCCTGTGAAATAATAATAATGCTTTTATTGTATCACAAAACCAAACCAATACAATCTTAATCAAGATCAGAAAATTCACAAGTCCTTAAATTTTCAATCCCCTGCGTTGGAAAACTTTTCTTTCAATAAATTCAATCCTTATAAATATTTTGTTGTATAAATAGAAATTGGGAAGAAAAAAACACAATTTATGATGAAAATGCCCTAATGGTAACAGAAAGTTCTGTATTAAAACAGGCTGTCATCATCATTTAATCCTGAAAAAAAGCTGGAATATATTTTTGGCTCCTCATTCAGAATCAGAAGTGCAATTTGATGATTGTAAATAGAGGGGGACAAAAAGAGTCTGTTGCATCCAAATGTAAAAGCTTCCTCTTTCTGTACCTCTTTAGAAACTTGAATACTGTGAAACAATTCAAATAAAGAGTTACTGAAGAAACCTGATAAACTTAACTTACCAAGTTTAAAATGCTGGTGCTGTAGAGCGTTGACAGTGGCGGATTTACTCCTAGTTACCCTGGTAATATCGCCATCTTTGTTAATGACTAGAAGATCGTCTGATGAGGAAGATGACAGTTTAGAAAGTGTTTTAACCGACGTGGTTCCCGTTATGGAATCTGTGAACTGCTTTGGAGTCAGTGACCCTGTTTTAGACCTTGTTACGATTTTTCTGGCTTCTGTAATAAGATTTGTACATGAACTTAAAACTTCTCACATAGATGACCACAAACTCTGGGTTCTCCTGGAAACTTCTTATCAAACTTTGCCTGCTTCAATTTGAGATGAACAATTATGTTATTAATAGTACAAGACACAAAAACTGACCTAAAATCACTCAAAATGACCTTCATTTTAATGTACATCAATCAAGTTCTTATCAATATAAAACATGTTCTTTACAGGGTATGATGGGTATGATTCTCAATAAATAATAGGTAGATTGCATAAACTAAGGAAAGGAAGCCAAATTTAGATTGTCACGTTTAAATGACCATATCATAATTGCATGTTGTATTTCCAGGCAAGAACATGTATGCATCATGCACATATATTTGATGAATAGAACAAATACATTTGATGTGCAAAACATTTATTTTCTTTACTTTAATAAATAAACAAAAACAAAGTAAAACCTCAGTAATTCAAGACCTCTACATTATCCTGTTTTTTTTCTGTGTTTTGGGTCGGTTATGCCCCCCCCCCCTTTATATCTATAGCTTGAAACTTACCTCAAATAATTTCCTTCTCAATTTACAATTTTCTTCCCAAAATGAGACTTTTATTCAATCAACAATTCTTTAGTTTTATTTTATCATTTGTTGTCTTTATTCTAATGAGATTGAATCTGAATTCAGGTGTTTGTCATCACTTTACCTGCCAGGGCTGATGCTGTAGTTGTTGTACTAGTTTGCTGGATGGTTGTAGTTTCAGCCTTCGTTCCATCAAGTGGCTGTTTACTGACAGCCAGTGTCACCTTATTGCCATCTCTATTCACAATCAAAACAGTTCTAGTCTGTTTCTGTGGACTGTTGTCATCATTCATTTTCAAGACAGTCTGTTTCACATTTGGACAAACCGACTGAACATTCATAATGGTGGACTTGGGCTTGTCGTTTACACCAACTTGAGTGAGATTTTTCAAGTCTAATTTTTTAATATCTATTGGTTGCTTTATTTGGTTTTGAAGATCTGTCAATTGTTCAGATTTTATTTCTTGATTTGTTTCGCTGGTTTCCAAATTATTTTCAACTATTTCTTCCTTCACCTCAGTTTTAACATCCACTTCCATCTCTTCCTTGACATCCTCCATTTTGGGAATAACTGATGAAGGTTCTGAAGTGGTTGTGATAGACTTTAATAAAGTTGAAGTGGTTGTTGTTGAGGTCAGAAGTTCTGTCTTTTCCATAGTTGCACTGCCATTGCCAGAAACAGTAGTAGACATTGTTACATTACTAGTGACTGATGTTGTCGTCTCAGTTTTAATCAATTCTGTTATTTCCGTGTCTGTCTTTTCCTGTCAAAACAAAAAACATAGTGAATAGCACATATAGAACTATCCTGAATGTAACATCTTTACAGTTGAAACTATCAAAACAATCTACATACAGTAACTTGAAGAAGACAATTTCATTAAAATCAGCTGTTACATGGCTACGTTTACTACATACTATGCCTGAACATCTGAAGGTGCTCCGATCAGGGTCACATTCAGGTGACCTCCTCGACAATGAATGCTTGTTATGTATTAGCCAATCAGAGATGAGCTTTCCAAAGCCTTTGGTTGCATTTTGGTAAGCAACAAAAGATGCGACAAAGATGGTAGATTTAAATGAAGCGATAGGCAAAATTCATTTTCCTTTAATAAAACCTTTTAACTGATGTTTTTCCATCTGTGTGTGTCAATGTTTGAAGTTATGCAAAACTGTAAAGTATACACAAATTATAAATCTGTGCGATTTCCTGGGCATCGCTGTCAACGTCATATTGTTTTGCATCGCTGAGCTCTGTTCGATTTCTCTCAGATCTGATCATGACTAAGCATACCAATAGATGAGAAATATCGAGGCACTGGACAGATTTTGCCAGTGGCAATGTGATTAGTTAATCAAAAGGCTGATCGGAGCACATTCAAATGTTCAGGCATAGTACGTAGAAAACGTAGCCGTGTAACAGCTGATTTTAATCAGATTGCTTAGAAGACGACATGCAACCTAAACCAAAACTGCTACTGAATCAACAACAAAAACACGAGTTGTCAGAAGACAGTATCGCTTGCTAAATGCAGGTCAAAAGTCACAGTCAAGGTCAGCAGATCTGTAAATATAGTACCAATAAAAAGGCCTTGTCATAAGGAACAAACGTCATAAAGGCCTATCTCATATGGTTAACATACTGTGGCCAAGATTACATTTTTTGAAAGTTGATTAAAAGTCAGTCAAGGTCATCTGATCTGCAAATATGGTACCGTTGAAAAGGTCTTGTCACAAAGAATACACATAAAATATGAAAACCCTATCTCGTATGGTTTACATAATGTGGCTAAGGTTGAATTATTCTAAAGTAGGTCAAAGGTCATTTATGTAGTACTAACAGAAAGGTCTTGTCACAAGGCACACACGTCAAATATGAAAGCCTTATCATACAGTAACCAAGATTAAAGTTTTTCAAAAGTAGATCAAAGGTCACAGACAAGGTCAGTAGTCCGCAAATGTAGTACCAATGAAAAGGTCTTGTCACAATAACTACACATGTCAAATACCTAAGTTGTATCCTCATTAGTATTGACACAACACTGTTTTATAAAAACTTTAATCTAACCAGCTGGACTTCATCCCAGCAAGCTCATATGGGTAAAATGACAACCTTTCTATTTTTGGAAAATGTCAACATGCAACGCAGCATTAGTTTTTGTAATCATTACCAAATTGTCTAGATGAGTCTCATCTTTAATCTCATCTTTTCCCCATGCTGCTCCATTTTCTTTTGGGCCAACAAGTTCTCCTAATTCTTTATTGTCTTCCAGATTCCTTTTTTCTTCAGATTCTTCTTCCTCTTTCTTCCTTTTCTCCTCTTCTTCCTCTTTTATTTTCCTTTCTGCCTCTTCTTGTGCTTTCCGTAAGGATCTTTCAGCTTGTGTCTTGACAATTTCATCTAAAAATTTACAAAAGTTCTTTGATAAAAACCTTGTTTCATAGCAATAAACTGAGCAATACATGATGGCAAGCTAATTTACATATATTTGGATAATATGTTATCATCTTTTTCTCTTTTTCTCAAATATAATATTTCCCAATTTTGTTTTAACTGTACTTTTACTAAGATGCAAGGATTTATGGATCTGCAGTTTTTTAAAAGTGATAAGTTTTTCATGCATATTCTTAATGGAACTGCTTACTCATTTCCAATTCCAATGCTGACTTTTTGTTGCCCTTGTGTAACATAGTGAGTTCGTGCGTGATGGCCATCTGTTTGAGAATATCCTCCTTGAATTCATTAATGGCATTGACCAGATCTTTCTCCCAGCCCTCAGCATCAAGCATTTCCAGTAACTCATCAATCTGACCCTTTGTACTGTAGTACCAAACACCATTATCACCCTCCCTGCAAATTAAGACAAATTGAAAAAAGTCAATATTATTTGATTTCATCATTTGATAAAAGTCATTGCAGATTTGTCCTTTTTTTTTTTTTTTTTTTAAATCTTCATATTAGCTCCTTTCACATCGTCAATATCAAATTTATCCTATAATTACCCCAGAAGCCAACATATATCATTTGATGAAAAGAAAGATATCAGTGTTAGCTTATTGCATGACAATGAAACAACATTTCAAGTATTTTTATTGAAGTGAACTGCAATACATTATACTGGTGGGACTATCATCAGACACGGACTTATTGCCAGATATACAAAATTGCTTTAATATGTTTAAAATGAAACTAGAACTTGGAACCACGTGTAAAACAATATGCCACAATAATTTAAGAACTGTTATTAAACAACTATTCTTGGCCTTGATGACCTTTTCAGTGTTGATGGGCCATTGAAGAATGCAAAAGTTAACTAACCAACCAACATCACTTTCACACTACATCACAAAGATCTTTTACCTGTATAGTGTGCAGTATATTTATAGTCTTCTATATATAGCTACTCCTCAAAAGTTTTGATTGAGAGGTCAGTTGTTGTCATATACATATATATATGCACCTTATAATTATTTACACTTGGAAAATTTTAATCAGAATTGGATTTACTTAAACCATGTTAAAAGTCTTACACTATGATCCTCCGCACCAGAAACCAGTATTTCCTTCCATGTCTGTCAAATCCAATAGGTTCTTGTCTGCATAAAAGACCACTTTTCTCTGCTTCGGATACACAGTCTGTCACACCTTTAACCTACATAACATATTGATATTAAACATACTGCTTATAGTTATATCACAACAGATCTAGACTTTCTATGGAGGTTTAAGAGCTGAAACATGACTCAGGTTAATATTTTACCAATGCAATTTTACCAAATCATGATAAAAAACTTTTAAAGGTTGCTTATAAACATTATGCAGGCTAAACAATTCTACCAGACTAATGTCAAAAACCAGCATAAATTTATGGAACTGGTTGAATGGATTAAAATAATGTCATTATTTCCCAAAACCAGTAGAAGCTAGTAGGTAGTACATATACATTAGATTGTACACCTAGATAGCTCCGTTCTCAGATTCTGGGGATAGTTGATTCTCAGATTGCCATAGAGCAGACATCTGACTGTTGATGCTCATTTTTGTACCTTGTGAGCTCTGCAAACTCCACAGACCCAGTCTTCCTCTGGTACTTCCTCCATTGGAGGCTCCACACATGTAAGGTGATACACAGCAGAGCAAGTTTCACAACAGAGCAAATCTCCAAGTCTGCATAAAGAAAGAAATACACAGTTAAAGTATCGAGGCATAATTACTCTATTCATCATTCAAAATCAAAATTGCAGTATATAAACTCAACCTTAATTATTAATGAATAATGGTACAAAGACGTATCACTTTCTTCATAACTTATTATTTCCACTCCTATACTGGAAAATGGTTTAACAGAGACTGATAAACATTATGATTTTATTTGGAAAAAGAAACTTACTTATGGCAGTTTCTGCAATGATCATCATACTGGATGTTGCCTTCATTCATAATTTCTTCTCTCACATTGTTTGTAACTAGAAACAGGTCAGTAAGAGTCTTCAAAACTTTAAGTCTCTCTTCAACAGGCACAAAGGGGAATTCTTGATGTTCTAGCGATTCTATTGCCACTTTATACTCTGGATATCGGTCAGATTCTGTGTCAAGTAGTGCTCGGATTGATTCTGGCCATGTAAAAGCATCAACAAAGAACAACGATATATTGATGCTGTCCTTCATATCTGAAGGACCAAACGCTGTATTATTACCATCTTCTTCACGCCATAATGCCTTATATAATGTTATATGAATTTCTGTCAGCAGAGAAGAAACTTCATCACTCAATATTGCCGCACAAAAGTCTTCAAAGGTAAACGGAGATATTCTGAGAATGGTACGGAAATGTCGAAGCACTTCATAAATGCTTAAACTTTGCATAAGGTTTTCAATCGGTATCAACAAGTCTGTTGAACTGGGAGGCAGGTTTAATGGTGTAATATCTTTGTCATCCAGTAGCTCTGGAGTTTTAGGTCTTCTGCCAAAAAACAATTTTCTTCTACCAGCTGAGCTACCTATAGTACTGAAGCTATCATCACTATAATCTGAATCTGAATCTTCATAACTGGCATCTGAAACTGGTTCGTTCTCATCTAGATCATCAAGAACATCACTCACTTTCTCCTCTGTGTCAAGACTTGATCGCGATTGATCATCATCTTCAAATATCATGTTCTGAATGAAATGTCTACCTCTTTGTGCAGCCTCACGGGACCTACCCCTCCCTTGTCCCCGCACTGGAGTGCCAGGTGTACTGACCGGCGTACTCGACCGAGAACTTGGGTCACTTGATGGAGTTCCATGGTTTTGATAGGCTTTGGGCTTTCTCAAAAAAGTACTTCTGGGCCTTACGGATGACAAAGGCGTCTTTGGCGGTCGCCCTCTTCCGCGTCTTCCTCTAGTGGACATAATGCACACTTTAAAATAATTCCAGGTGCTCTAATGTTCCCTGCTACTGGAAAAAGGCGGCCCTTGTGCACATCGGCAGCCCTCTATATCGGTTTTAGTGTCCATGTTTCAACTTTCGGAAGCCGCCATTTTTCTCCAAATTTGATCACGTGATCAACGCAATCGTAATATACAATGGAAGTCCTACAGTTATGTGCGCCTACCTCGAATTTTCATACAGCAATTTCACGATATTTACCTACACTTTGATGATTGTTATCATTTGAACTTTTTCGTGTGGTGAAATATAGTGTAAAAGCGACTTAAATCGAATAATGTTATTGTTTCTTTCTGATCCGTCTTTCTCGCACCCGATATAAGAGAAACTCGCATTGGACGGTTCATTTTAGACCGCATGCAATCAGAACGTTATTATTATGCCCTCTGGTGCCATGATAAGGTATTTCTCAGTTTCATTTGTATATTTTGAAGACACTTAAACAGTCAAAGTGATAGTAGACCTATGTGACACAGTTTTAGGAAGAAATGAAAGTTGTTGTTGCATCTTTTATTGACCAATCAAATTTGACTTTACAAACGGATTGCGTTATTGTTTCATTTGAAACACCTTGGGGGTTTTGATCGTATTCAACCGTAATAAGTTATGTACATAAAGAATGGATAAAAAAGAGACTTTCCGAACGTCAAAGCGATCCACATGTGGCAGAATGTCGCAAGTAGATGTAATGTATGAAGTTCAGCCTTATTACGACTCAAATGTTGCCTTAAATTTGCCAGATAATATGTACAAGCTACCAAATATGCAGACACACACAGGCGATACAGGAAAGGTATGTAGTTGACGACAAAACAGATATTTACTATCGAGTCCATCAGTACAGTAACTTGCCGGTGATGACATGTACAGGTGTTTAGAAGTTGAAAATATACTTTGTTGTAATCATATATCGATATATATCCGATTATTTATAAATACTCTTATGATACATAATCTTATAAAACGTCAACTTGTGTCAAATTATAACAATGGCACCACTTTCGTTTTCTCCACAGGGACAAGTCTACTTGTAGTGACAAAATAAGCCAATCACAGATACCTATGCGGTCTTTTAGCCATTTATACCTGTAATCATTATATAGAAAAACTCTTACTTTAAGTATTTCTGGTTAATATTATCAAATAACAGAAACGTTTCATTGTTTTCTCTAATCAGCTTACAAAATTAAGATTAGTTGTGTATGTAAACCCAAGTAATTATATAAGATTTTGCCATTTTGTGTCATCCTGTCTTCATCCTTAAATTGGGCCATGGGGTATGGCTTTGGGAGCAAAGATCATGTTTCAGAAGATAAAATATGGTTATACAAATAATAATTGTCTCATATGGTATGTAGTTATGGGGCCTGAATAATCCGAAATCAATTAACATTTGGCTGGCAAAAAAAAAATGCATCAGTTGAAGTTATTACCACCTTTCCATATTTTATGCATTTTTATACAAAAGTCGTTAAAGATGAAACAAAGCTAGGGATTCTTTTATTATGTTTTGTTAATAGATTCCAAATCACTTTGGCATTTTAAAATTTCAGGATTTACAAATCTCACATAAGACTTTGTCACTAGTTTGTAGCTCTCCTTAATAAGCAACTTATGTAGTTATTAATATGATGCCTCTCTATCAATGATGTCCTGACTGCTTGTTCTTTTTGAGTGACAATTCAGAAGTATTGATTAAGAGAACATATCATTTAAATCATTTAACTTTGTAAAAAGATAAATCCTTGATTGATTATGGAAGCATATATTATGTATCATTAAATCATTTACCTTTACGGAAAATAAATCCTCCATCAATTGCAGAATTTAGAAATGGAATCTATTTCATGATCCATCAATATTTTTGTCCATAACTGAGTACCTTTATAACTTACATCTCTGATGCCATGATATGTACTGATACAATGGGTTCTCCACTGAACAGAAGGTGCAGATGCTAAATTTGCCCTATGAATATGCTTCAGTAAAGTAGATATGAAATACATGGTTAAAAATATATCATCCAAAACTGACAAATTTATAGTTATCATTAATTCTATGTGCAGTGACATCATTGTTAAGAAGTTGTCCTGTTTTCAATTGGATGCATTTACCATTAGAAATTATTACTTCTGTTACACACTAGTTAAAGAAATCTTTTAAGAAAAAATTGGAAAGAAAATCTTCATACCAATTTTTAAAGAACATGCCATAAAAATTAAGGGTGACTGTGTATGATTGTTTTTTGCATGTTTGAGTGTGTGTACTATAAGTCCGTCCATAGCACTAAGATATCCTGAACAGATCTAGTTTACGTCAGCACCATTATAGCATACCAAAATCAAATTCTACACCAGACCAGACTGATAGTCATCAGATTAGGTAAAATGGTCAAAGGTCACACTTTACCATTTTGAAAAAAATGTTTTTCAGTAAATGTACACCATTGACTAATGAGCAAATTGGGGGGATACCTTTTCAAACAGGCCCTTGCTTACCTTCTTTTATATTTCGTGTATCACTGCCTAAAACTCTTCAAAGATGTATCAGTAAATTCTCATGACACAGAGGAATGTCCCTTTGTTATTTCATATTTGTTGCAGAAGTTTATTAGAATATCTTCATTGCATGTCACGCCTAGTTTTTCCGAGATTTTTTTGATTTTCATCTATGCTTTTGGTCTTTTATCCAATTCACTCTTTGTATATAATTCAGGATTACCAGGTCACTATGATTGGCCATCTATCACTACGCCATAAAAACATATTTTTTCAGGGATATGGACTTGTGTAGTCCAAAATTATAAATTCAAAGGAAATTACAATTAATGCAGGAAATGCGTCTCTCTCAAGATTCAAACCTTTTCTAATGGAACATACCCAGTATTATAGTGCATGGGAAATCTGACTATGGGAATATAGATCAATGTTGAATGATATATAAATGTTACATTTAGTATATCTTTATTTTTCACATTTTATTCATTGTTTATCTGTCATCCTGTTGCAGATATTGCTGTTTTCCATTGTCTAGCTTAATTATGTGCTAGCTAATTCATAATCTTCTTATCTGTAGCTGTCCAATAAATTAATTCTTTGTGCACTTATTCGACAGCTACAGTTGATGCTTATGATTTCTGCTGGATATAGTACGTAATGGATATGACATCACAGTTGTGTTTTTAACACCAGATGATAGTCACTATAAGCATGTCAGAATACTGTGCTTCCAACAATGTCTGCACCATTGCAACTTCCTTTTTTAGGGAAATGGACCTGGGTATAGTGGTGAAAGCTGCAGGTATTTCTTACTAGGTGATTAGGTGGCAAAGGTCATGAGTTTAAGGCCCAGTTTAAGGACCCAAGTTGTTAAAATTGTATTCCTTAGTAATTTGTTTTCCTATGTTTATTGTTATATTAATGTTATCATTTGAATTTCCTGTTGTAATGGTAAAGTGTTGAATACATTCAGACTTGCCATGGTATAAAAAAGATGCAAAATTTATCAGCACCTTTAAAAATATACAGCAATGATGTCACTGCTGCTGCGCTGCCGACGTCCTCAGACAAGGCCATCCCTCATGGTGTGTTTCGACCCTTAGCTTGGTACACTCTTAGGATGTGGGTCCACAGTGATGATCAGTCACTGCTTGGCGGTGGTCGGTGTCCAGCTACTCCCTCTTCATCCATACCCAGCATGAAAATCTTTTTGCTGGCTTGGCAATGCTCTGCACCGCTGATCTTTTAGTCCTGCTAGGTACTCCCAATGCAGATAGCATTCTCCAGACAGACTGTGTGGGGAAGCCTCTACATCCAACCTCCACTGGGTAGCTCCACGTCTGCCACCCTCTCTCCCTGCACTCCACCAGCAATGCTTCATACTTTGCTCTCTTCCTTTCGTGGGCTTCTCTGCACCTTTCCTCCCATGGAGCTGTAAGCTCTATGACAATGATCTTCTTTGTCGTTGGTAATTTAAGAACCATATCCAGTCTAAGGTTGGTTGGTCTGGAAAAGTTAGTCTCTGGTCAAGGTCTACAGTCTCCTGTAGACTGCCTGACTGATGATTCCGGAAGTTCTCTCTGAACTTGGAGTGATGTTTCACCTTCCTTCACAGACCTGATCTGTGTATGTATGTCTGGTGACCCTGGCTGTTACTAGGATATTAAACAAAATAAACCATAAACAATAGTTGACTGGCCTTGTTTACAAATTAGCCATTGACACAGTAGAAAGTTATGAATATAAAACTGCCTAGTGCTAGGACTCATCAGTGATGCGAGGGGCTGATAAGGAAAATAAGAACGACAAAAACAAATCAATATGTTAAGATATAGAAAACCCTATAATTTTATCTATTTCGTGATACAGTCCTTGGATTACGGATATTGGATTACCGTACGTATTAACGGTATTATACCCCCATCAGTAAAGGTTAATGGTCAAAGGTCAAACTTTAACACTTTGAAATGAAACCTCATATACAAAATATTTCATAAATCCTTGAGTAGATTAAAATCATTGCATAACATCACATCAAATTCTACATCTGATTAGATTTTGGTCGTCGTCGGTCAAATGTAAAAGGTCATGCTTGACCACTTTTGAAATAAAAAAATTTTGTACAAGATATCTCTGAAAACCTGGATAAAAATAGTTCATATCACACAGTCAAGTTCTACACCTGATTAGGCTTTGGTGGTCATCAGTAAAGATTAAACATGAAAGGCCACACTTGACCATTTCTAAATACGAAGCTGGTGTACAATAGATAATTTTACCATGTTTGCTATGTAACGCCGGTTTTGATTGGTTTAAAACCATGTATTATTTTCCAATAACCCACGCTCGTGCCAATAATACACGGTCGTGAGTCACGGCTATCACAATTTTAAATATCTAATATTCACCTATTTCATAAAAGGTTACTATAGCCGAGTGGGCTAATGGGTTAGTCTTTCAATATATTTTTATCACGACGCGAGTTCGAATCCTACGGAGGCCCCCCTTTTTTTCTTTTTCTTTTCTTTTTTTTATCCCTTTTTTTTTTAATTTTCAAAATCAATGCCATATGATAGATGCTCTTGATCGTAGTACTGTATTGCCTGTATATTTCGAATTCATCAACAAATAATACAATACTCAAGAAATAAGGTTTTCCCGGGGTTTCTTTGCTGTTTTTCTATTAGAAAGAGGTCAATCTCAGAACTGAACAGTACATGGTAGAATAGAAATAATCAACTTTGACTCGTGAATTGTTGCAGGATATACAACTCGGACTCGGATATTTTGCAATTTTGATTAATAACTCAGGCCTGCGGCCTTCGTTATTAATTTAATTGCAAAATATCCTCGTCCTCTATGTATATCCTGCAACAATACACGAATCATCGTTAATTATTTCTTAAATATATATATATATATATATCATGAATTCCTGGACAGATTTAATTTAATGGTAAGCAGCATATTTCTGACTATTTTGGGGGGAACAAAAACTTTCTAGAAACTGGTAAAAACTAATGCAAAAAGATGTGTTAAATTAGGGAAAACCTTTCCAATATTACCAGTAGTTTACATTACAGGTTCATTACAATTCAACTCTATATCACCTAATGATGACATAATGATGCCCCTGCTATTGTCCCACTCTTATTGTAAATGTAGGTCAAGATCTCGAATGCCTTAAAGCCTGTCCAGTTGTATTGAATTATTACAGACTTCATATCACACATAATAAAATAAGGTATTGTGTAGTTAGCACACACATCTATATTCCTTGTTGTGTAGAGGTGGGCTTGTTCTGTAGGTAAGAGGTAACCAGATACTGCCCCCCTTATACACACCTCCCCCTCCCCTAGCATTCCTACAGAGCTGACAAGCCAGTGCCTCATTGCAGGAGCAGTACAGTCTGCACTGTGTGTCATAGCTTCTTCCAGAACTCTCTTTGAGAACCCTGCACCGGGATATCACTCTTAACTATCTGCTGTACACTGGAGTGCATATTAATACCAAATACTGTATCAGCTATGGGGAATGTCATTAGTTCATGTAAGGAGAAAATTGCACAACCATTTCACAGCAACAAGAAGGCCCGGCAAAGTGATATGTTAGTGAAGGGAAAAAAAGAGCAGGCCAAGCAAAGTGAATTAGCAGAGGAAAAATCAGAAAAG
Source organism: Pecten maximus (assembly GCF_902652985.1). Lineage (NCBI taxonomy): Eukaryota > Metazoa > Mollusca > Bivalvia > Pectinida > Pectinidae > Pecten > Pecten maximus. Next base: position 46,941,336 of record NC_047015.1, read on the forward strand.
GCCAAGCAAATTGAATTATTAGCAGAGAAACAAAAAAAGGATGAGCAAAGTGAATTAGTGGAGGAGAAACAGGAAAAGGCAAAGCAAAGTGAATTATCAGGGGAGAAACAAGAAAAGGCAAAACAAAGTGAATTATCAGGGGAGAAACAAGAAAAGGCAAAGCAAAGTGAATTATCAGGGGAGAAACAAGAAAAGGCAAAACAAAGTGAATTAGTAAAGGAAAAGCAAAAAGAGGTCAAGCAAAGTGAATTACTGGAGGAGAAACAGGAAAATGCAAAGCAAAGTGAATTATTAGAGGAGAAACAAGAAAAGGCAAAACAAATTGAATCAGTAGAGGAAAAACAAGAAAAGGCTAAGAAAAGTGTTATTTTAGTAGATGAAAAACAGGAAAAGGCCAGACAAAATAATGATTTGAATAAGAACTCTGATCATGAAGTAAATACCAAACAATGTGAAATTCTTCAAACACAACCAATAGCCATGCAGAGTGAAGCTGGACAATCTAAATGTTTAGTTGACCATAGTTGTAAAGAAATGCGTGATGATTTCTCAGATGAAGCTGACAGAACTGGTGAAGGAGATGATATACAAACCTGTGGATTTAGAGATTACAGTCATGAGGAGGATATTAGTGATTGTAAACACAGTATGAATTTGTCAAAAAAGATTTATGATAATGAAACTGACAGTTGTAACCCTCATATGTCTCTAGAGAATATACACTTTGGAGATCCCATTCCATCAGAAAAACCTGGAGAAGATACAAATTCAAAGGTATACCAACGGTCAAATATGGTTTGCCATGTAGGAATAAATGAAGATTACTTTTTTTAATGTTCATTTCAGAGTCTGAGGTTAAATTGCAGTTGATAGGTCAAATATACAGGTCAAAGGTGCAGAGGTCAAATATATAATCGAAATGACCATAGTTGTAAAGAAATGCGTGATGATTTCTCAGATGAAGCTGACAGAACTGGTGAAGGAGATGATATACAAACCTGTGGATTTAGAGATTACAGTCATGAGGAGGATATTAGTGATTGTAAACACAGTATGAATTTGTCAAAAAAGATTTATGATAATGAAACTGACAGTTGTAACCCTCATATGTCTCTAGAGAATATACACTTTGGAGATCCCATTCCATCAGAAAAACCTGGAGAAGATACAAATTCAAAGGTATACCAACGGTCAAATATGGTTTGCCATGTAGGAATAAATGAAGATTACTTTTTTTAATGTTCATTTCAGAGTCTGAGGTTAAATTGCAGTTGATAGGTCAAATATACAGGTCAAAGGTGCAGAGGTCAAATATATAATCGAAATGATAAAAAAAAAATTGGGAAATGGTGAACAATATTGAAAGTTTTGCAATGTTATTTATAAATGTTAATACATGTACAAGTTTATAAATTCTACTGTATGTGTGGATCCCGATGTCTTTCTTGAGATGAGAACAGTGGTATTGTTATTGAAGCACATCACAAATAACAGGGGTCATGCATTGTAGATTTTATGGTATATTATACACAAGGCTTCTGTTCATGGTGTCACAATCTGTTGCCCATGATAAGTTTACATATTGTTGAATATTTCACTCAGAAATTCTGTGTACCGAATATGACGGCTTTCATTAACAGGTGTGTATTGTACATAAATCAAGATTTTCATCTCACACAGGAATGGTTCATATTGTTAAATTGTTGAACCTGTAGTGTTCATATGGAGGTCAGATAAAATATCAGGTGGAAATTTAATTGGTCACGTCATTCACACACTTTAAATAAGCTGTCGGTACAAAAATGCAACTTAATTGTTATGTAATCACAATATTATACAATAGCTCACTGGATTTGTCAAACAGACAGTCACATCCAAATGTTTATCTGTAATGTCAATTGTCTAATAACACATGTCTGTGAGGTGAGGGAACTCAATGGTGAACTAGGTAGGGTCATATATATATGAATTGTTTTCTTCAAGGATTGCTTACAAGATGGTAGCTATGACTCGCTTTTCTCATCTTATCTAATCACTGGTGCATACAACTCTAGATTGGCTTACATTAATCTTCTAGACAGGAACATGTTGGATATACTTCATACAAATCTTAGTATCATAACAAATATTGTTAAAATAAATAATGACTGACGATTCATGGTTCGTACAGATGATGAAAAGTGCTGGAGTTTGGGGTTAGTGCTGGAAAGGTGCTAGAATGTGGGGTCAGCACTTGAAAAGTACTGGAAATTCATACTTGCTTTAAACCTGCTTTTTCAGATTGCTTACAAATGAGTAATTATCACAAGAAAATTATAAACAGTTTTTTATCGTCGGCATCATTTACTTTACCCGGTAATTTTCCATAATATCCAGATAATGAGCACTTTACCTTTCACATTCTTTATTTCTATCATGTTTTAGTAAAAATTTACCTCAGTTTCCTACAAGTTTGGGTAAAAAATTCACCTGGAAAATTTTCAAGTGCTGGAAATGTGCTTGAATTTTAGTATGAAAAATATGGATGAACCATGTGATATGACAAAAATGATGGTGAGTGACTAAAATAACTAGTATTGTATTAGAATATGAATGTACTAAGTGAGGTTGGCTGTCAACAAGTGGATTACAAGAATTCTATACCATAGGACTGGGTACTTTACTTTTGACTTTGGTGTTAAGCAACTGCGCAAGTGGGGAATGTCACAGGTTTCTGCCCTCTGTTTGATGTACAGTTTTACACCAGTACATTTCTTACCTCTGTTTGATGTACAGTTTTACACCATAATGTTTCTGCCCTCTGTTTGATGTACAGTTTTACACCATTATGTTTCTGCCCTCTGTTTGATGTATAGTTTTACACCATAATGTTTCTGCCCTCTGTTTGATGTACAGTTTTACACCATAATGTTTCTGCCCTCTGTTTGATGTATAGTTTTACACCATAATGTTTCTGCCCTCTGTTTGATGTACAGTTTTACACCATAATGTTTCTGCCCTCTGTTTGATGTACAGTTTTACACCATAATGTTTCTGCCCTCTGTTTGATGTAGTTTTACACCATTACGTTTCTGCCCTCTTTTTGATGTATAGTTTTACACCAGTACGTTTCTGCCCTCTGTTTGATGTATAGTTTTACACCATTACATTTCTGCCCTCTGTTTGATGTACAGTTTTACACGAGTACGTTTCTTCCCTCTGTTTGATGTACAGTTTTACACAAGTACGTTTCTGACCTCTGTTTGATGTACAATTTTACACCATTATGTTTCTTCCCTCTGTTTGATGTACATTTTTACACCATTATGTTTCTGCCGTCTGTTTGATGTACAGTTTTACACAAGTACGTTTCTGACCTCTGTTTGATGTATAGTTTTACACCATTACATTTCTTCCCTCTGTTTGATGTACAGTTTTACACCAGTACATTTCTTCCCTCTGTTTGATGTATAGTTTTACACCAGTACGTTTCTTCCCTCTGTTTGATGTACAGTTTTACACCATTATGTTTCTTCCCTCTGTTTGATGTACAGTTTTACACCATTACGTTTCTTCCCTCTGTTTGATGTACAGTTTTACATGAGTATGTTTCTGCCCTCTGTTTGATGTACAGTTTTACACCATTACGTTTCTGCCCTCTGTTTGATGTAGTTTTACACCATTATGTTTCTGCCCTCTGTTTGATTTACAGTTTTACACCATAATGTTTCTGCCCTCTGTTTGATGTACAGTTTTACACCATTATGTTTCTGCCCTTTGTTTGATGTACAGTTTTACACCAGTACGTTTCTGCCCTCTGTTTGATGTACAGTTTTACACCAGTACGTTTCTTCCCTCTGTTTGATGTACAGTTTTACACCATTATGTTTCTGCTCTTTGTTTGATGTACAGTTTTACACCAGTACGTTTCTGCCCTCTGTTTGATGTACAGTTTTACACCATCATGTTTCTGCCCTCTGTTTGATTTACAGTTTTACACCAGTACGTTTCTAATCCCAACTGAAAATATTTCATATTTATGCCTTGTTCCTAGTTTACTGAATTTTTAGGTCACCTGAGACTTAGCGAATGTTAGGACCTAAAACCCCAAACCAAGCCTCTAGATTAACTACATAGAGGATCTTACAATCATGGCTGTGTTATATTGAATAAATTTATTGAACAAATTTAATAATTTCCATATGGCATTGCCACAAGTGTAAGATTTTGTTAGAATATAAGCGGAAACTCTTGAATTACATGTAGTTTCTACATAAGACAGACGATTTTCGACTTGGTATGTTTTTCTTAACATCGTGCAATATCACATAGGTATTGTGATGTCATAAAAAGTTGATGACATCACAATAGTGTTGTTCCATATTTCTTATGATATCTATGGCATACAGTTGTCGTATGATACGGTAGAATGGGCCGGTTATGTGATAGAATTGAGTGGAATGTAATTAAATAAATTACCTATAGACAAGATCTAAATGATAGGATAATCCCATCATAGAAAATGTTTTTGTTCAGGGGAGAATAGTTGAAATAGCAGAAATCACATTTAGTTACATATACCAAGAAAATTACATATTGATATGTAGCGGGACTGGACTGGGTCGATCATCGGTGACCAGGTAGCTCAATTGGTAGAGCATCCGGCTAGTGTTTGGAGGTCCCGGGTTGGAACCCCGGTCTGGCCGCTTCATTTTCTCCTCTCCTGTTACAGATATATTTGTTTCAGGTCAAAGCAGCCACAGTAGGGGAGGATAATTCAGTAGCAGTCCTAGAAAATAAACAAACAGATATACTACAGAGACTTGGGGAGTTGAGGGGTGTTCTGGATCAGATAAACATCAAGTATGGCACCACCCCAACGTCGTCTTCCGGCAAATCCTCTACCATGCTTCTACCGGTGAGTATCAATTCTTCTTGGTTCAGTTGATTAAAAGTCTTCCTTTACCTTGAAAGTGTGGCAGAAAAAAAGTTAAAACCCGGGAGATGATTAAAATGGGGGATATTTTTTAGGTTCCATCATCCATCTGTCTGTCTGTCATGCTTATCAGTAATTCTGTGCAATTACTGCAACAAATATGAACAGATTTTCTTCTAACTTGGTAACAAGGTGTAAAGCCTTAAAGGCTCAGACAAATTCGATCGCCACTTTTGCCAGACATTTGATGGAATTATGGTCCCTTCATTAACTAAAAACTTTGTTTTCTGCCATTTCTGTGAGATCCAGCTATTAAGAAATTTTCTTCAAACTTCATAAAAAGGTTAAATTCCTTAAGGACTAGGCCAACTTAGATTGCCACTTATGCTGGATGTTATTTGGCAGAGTTATGGCCCCTTTATTAGCTGAAAATGGTGTTTTCTGCTGTTTTCATGCAATAATATCCGATTATTATCTAAGTTTGTGACAGAGTTATCGTTATTGAATCATGAAAATCATTGTTTTTTTGCGGGTAAATAACTCTCTCAAAAATTTTCCGAAACTTTACTAACTGACGTTACTTAATCCTATATGTTCAATAAAACATCGAACTTCTGTATGAGGCTTTACTTTTTCCTCGAGTTTCAAACAATACCTTATAGACGGAATTTTCATTGTCAGGCTGTAATGTCATGTTTACTTCTAACCTCAAAAGTGTTTACTACTTACAATATGTCAGGAAAGTGGGGGATATAAATTCCATGAATTTGCTCGTTAACCTAAGGCTAGCTTCAAGCATGGTGTTTGCCATTTAATAATCTCAAAGGCAGGATTGAGGTTTATATATACATACATGTATTCCATTTAGTTATCTTTACCAAACTCTCTGCCTGTAAAAAAAACGTGTTCCAAAATGATGGATGTTATATTCTCAATGTTTTTTCCCTAATTTAAATCTATTCATCTGTTTTCCTTTTTTATTTGATTGATATTCTCCATCGAAAACAGATTATATCATATTTTATTGTTTCTGCAAACTCACCTTATTGTTTCTTTCAATTGAATTATCATGACATCATGCTTATATGGTGGCAGGAAAATCTTAAAACAGGTGAATCAGGAGATGATTCTGTTTGATAGCAGAATATTGAAACTAGTGGGGGAAGGAAAAATTGGAACTGGAGCTGTAAGTAAGGAAATACACATATCTAGATGCATTCATTAGGAAGCAGAGTAAGGAAAGACACATTATCTCCCTTTAATTCACTCTCCCTTGTTGTTTACAGGGTGGAGTCGTCCATGACATAGTCATCAATGCTGATCCAGAGAACCCACCCGCCATTGTATTTGTACTCTACACACTCCTTAAGGAAAGGTGCCAGGTGTACGGATCAAGTCTCGTCCACTCCAGTGTGACCAATGTCCCTGACCAGCTACGTAATATCTTCAGTGACCAGGATAAATGTACCCGTGGCAACCACCAGGTGGCAATCACAATTATATGGAAAAAAGGTTTGTAAAAGTATATTTCATACCAAAGTTCTGCAAATGTAATCAAGACTTAAAATATGAAGACAGACTGAATATGTTGCTGTGAATTTTTTGTTTTAATGTCTCGGTCTTAATTAGAGCCCAACACGAAAGTGAGGGTGCCCTATAGTAATCACAGTGTCCATCCGTCTGTTTGGCCATCAGCACTTTTATTTCTGTGTAATAACTTGAGTTTCCTTGGGCTGATCAACCTCAAACTTCACAAAGTGCTTGATTGGGATTTCTTCTCAGTGTCAAAGGTCAAAGGTCAAGGTCACTTACTATTAGTAGAAAATCAGTTCCCTTGCAATAACATCCTTTGGACCAATTGAACTCAAACTTCATACATTGGTTTCTTATTGAAAGAATTGCTTTTCAGCATCAAATTTCAGAGAACAAGGTCACTGCTACTAAATATAGATAAACAAATCACCTTTCATGTAGTTTGCTTTGGTCAATCTAACTCAAACTTCTTTTAGTAATTCCATATTTCAAGTGTTTGCTAAGAACTGATTTACAGTGTGAAAGGTCAAGGGTCACTGTTAATATAAGTAGAAAATCAGTTCCCCTGCAATAACACGAGTTTCCTTTGGACCAACTCAAACTTCATACAATGGTTTCCTATTGAAAGTGCTTGCATGTTCATGATAGACGTCATTCTTGGTGATATGGGCAAATAGCTTCTTGATGATTATGGAGGGGCATGTTGACTTATAAGCTATGAAGGTAATTAAAAACATATTCATGGGTGAAAGTGTCAGATTCTTGAAAAACTGAAATGGCTGGTTTTACCCAAAATTTAAGATAGACATGGTGAAAGATGTTTCCTGAATACCAAATGAAGTATTATTACCGAACACTTTCATCCATTCATATTGATGACAGTGCAATAAAATTGCCAAGAGAATTAATTGATACAAAATTTTGATATGTGACATTGACAAACTAACCACATCATCAAATAACTTATTCATATTTAGCCAAGAATCAATTTTGATTATCCAACCGATAGTGAACACCTATCACAGCTCAAGTCTGGAGGGTAAGTGGATGTTGTTGATATTTGCTTGCCTTGATAATATACAACACAAATTGTTTTCCTTTTATGCTATTTCTATGTAGTTGAGATTTACTAGAATGATATTATCATTTACTTGTAGTTGAGAACGGCCCAACATTGATAGTCTCACCACACAACCAAACAGCAATCGAGGGGGAAGCAAATATTGCCAGGTACATCATGCGACTCATCAACCAGGATTATGACAACTCCAACCCTGTAACCACAACACAAGTAGACGATTGGTTAGATTCTGCCCAGCAACAGCTCCACCAAGGGAACACAAAGGAAAAGGCTGCCGCTGTAAAGTCTCTTAATGCCAGACTTGGACGAAATGATTGGCTTGTAGGATCTGAAATCTCATTGGCTGATATGGTAATGTGGGCTGCACTGCTCCAAACCTATCAAATGTCCAATGCTCCAAACAATGTGAAAAAGTGGCTGACAGCTTGTGATAAAAATTCAGTTTTTCAGTTTGCAAAGACTGTTTTGAATGGAAGGTAAACAAATAAACAATATAGGTCAATTGTTTCAGGAGTATATTGCCTGAAATACACATAATTTTATATCTGATAACATATTAATATAACAGCACATGCCTCAATAACTTGTTGGAATACATTTTTTGGAATGAACAGGTGTCAGTTTTTGTTGTGTTTTAATTTATCGTGAAATTTTGTATAAATAATTTGTTTATAGCTCAAAGAAATAATAATATTTCATATAGTTATTAGATCAAAATTTCCTTTAACTGCGATATCTTCTCAGGTTTACCGTTAAAACCTGTGTAATTTGCGGAGGTACTTTTTGGGGCTGAAAGTGCTGGAAGAAACCCATCCGTATATATTTTGCGCATGAAAACATTTGACCAAAAACCAATGTTCAGGAGGCCCAAAATCAATATATGACTGGTAATCCGATTTTCATCATAAGCCTTGTACATATTCTCATTGTGGTGAATACTTGAGCAGTGACACTTTTCACTGATCTTGCCCCTCAAAGCTTGCTATTAAACAGAAACAAAGTTCCAATGTCAAATAGTACATATAGGAGATTTTTCTTTGATGAGGTCAAAAGTCAGTGGCGTAGCTAGACCTGTTTTTATGTGTACACAGATGTGGTGCCAAAAGTGTGGGGGGGGATGGGGAAAACAATTTTTAAAAAAACAATGACAATCAAAGCTCCAGGATTTTTTGTTGTTGTTGAAAATTATGTGTACGCAGTTGCGTACCTGCATATAGGAAGCTACGCCTCTGAAGGTCAAATTTAGGTTAGAGTGACCTACCAGTACTTTTCATTCATGTCGCCAAGGTGAACCCATACCCCTAGTTTGAAGTTGGATACTAATAACAATGAAAGAAAACGATATGTTTCTGATCTCAGCTGACCTTTTCTTTATTTCTGTGATTAAATTTCAATGTTTTCAATAAGATGATGAAAGATCCTGCGACTGTCATTAGTAGCGTTCCTACCACCACTAGTAATGTGTGGCTGGTTTGACCAACAGGCACTGTTACTTCAATAGCATCAACATCCTGCAAACAAACAAATGTATTAAGAATTGTTAAATCTATGACTTCTAACATTTGCATGACAAGCAAACCTACACAGAAGTAATAATGTTTTCAACATTCCACAAACATAAACAATTTGATAAATTTACATTTCCAAACATGATTTGATGACTTCAAATCCCCCAAACATAATTTGATAACTACAACATCCCCCAAACATAATTTGATGACTTCAACATCCCCCAAACATAATTTGATGACTTCAATATCCTCTCAACATAATTTGATGACTACAACATCCCCCAAACATAATTTGATGACTTCAACATCCCCCAAACATAATTTGATGACTTAAACATCCCCCAAACATAATTTGATGACTTCAACATCCCCCAAACATAATTTGATGACTTCAACATCCCCGAAACATAATTTGATGACTTAAACATCCCCCAAACATAATTTGATGACTTTAACATCCCAAAACATAATTTGATGACTTCAAGATCTCCCAAACATAATTTAATGACTTAAACATCCCCCAAACATAATTTGATGACTTCAAGATCTCCCAAACATAATTTGATGACTTCAACATCCCCCAAATGTAATTTGATGACTTAAACATCCTCCAAACATAATTTGATGACTTAAACATCCCCCAAACATAATTTGATGACTTTAACATCCCAAAACATAATTTGATGACTTAAACATCCCCCAAACATAATTTGATTACTTTAACATCCCCAAACATAATTTGATGACTTAAACATCCCCAAAACATAATTTGATGACTTAAACATCCCCCAAACATAATTTGATGACTTTAACATCCAAAAACATAATTTGATGACTTAAACATCCCCCAAACATAATTTCATGACTTCAAATCCCCCAAACATAATTTGATGACTTCAGCATCCCCCAAACATAATTTGATGACTTCAAGATCTCCCAAACATAATGTGATGACTTCAGCATTCCCCAAACATAATTTGTTGACTTCAACATCCCCCAAACATAATTTGATGGCTTCAACATTCCCCAAACATAATTTGATGACTTCAGCATCCCCCAAACATAATTTGATGACTTCAACATCCCCCAAACATAATTTGATGACTTCAACATCCCCCAAACATAATTTGATGACTTCAGCTTCCCCCAAACATAATTTGATGACTTCAGCATCTCCCAAACATAATTTGATGACTTCAGCATCCCCCACATCTAATTTGATGACTACAACATCCCCCACATCTAATTTGATGACTACAACATCCCTCAAACATAATTTGATGACTACAACATCCCCCACATCTAATTTGATGACTACAACATCCCCCACATCTAATTTGATGACTACAACATCCCCCAAACATAATTTGATGACTACAACATCCCCCACATCTAATTTGATGACTTCAACATCCCTCAAACATAATTTGATTATCAAAAATCAGCCTCTTCTTCAAAACACAAAATATATTGAGTTTTCATATACATATATTAGCACAGTGTAGTACACCTCTAGTTTCTATTACTCGGCATAAACTTTACATTATTGTTAGTTTAGAGAATTGAACATCCAAAAAACTTCAGCATGACTTACTGATAAGTATTTGACTACTGTCCATCTACATTTGATCAATGTGGCACTTGTACAAGGGAGATCTTCTACACCAATCACAGCTCCAGTGTAATCTGGTTCAATAGGAAGCTTTATATGAATAATCTGGTTCAATAGGAAGCTTTATATAAATATATTTATATGGTGATTAAAAGGTGGTTGTGTCACTCAATAAGTACAGCAATGCTTATATGTCAGTACACCACTAAAGTTTGATTATGTACTTTTACAATGACAATGATGGATAAATTGATCGAATATACATATACATGCAGTGTTTATTGATTTCATGTTTTGAAACTTTGAAAATAAATACAACAATAGAATCATTTTATAATGTCAGTACAATAAATGTGATTAGAATAGACCTTTATTGAGTTACTTTAATATGACTTACATAAAAAAAAGAGTCAACTTGTGTACAAAGTAATAAAACAACAAGAATCTGGAATGGGGTTACTTCCCCTTAGGCTGTAAACAATATACATGTGTACACTGTAATTATTATTCAATATCTCAAAGACCAGTTTGATTCCCCCAGAACTGTACAATGATATAGTAAGATAGGTATTATCATATACCAGGTATATCATTTGTTAAGTCTGAAGTCTTGTAAGTGATTATAAGAGATTTACAAGATACATTTGGCCATGGTTATGAAGACAAGTTTACCTTTGGCTGTACAGGATAAAAGAAGCATAGGGTTTGGTATGATGACAGATATGTTTTCTGAACTGGACGAGGGTCTGTGATACCGGAGATGTACTGGTATAGTGACACTGGTCATCAGGCTGTCCACATCATCACTCAGAGGAGATGTATACAAGGAAACATTCAAAGATGGAGCAAGATATTCAGGCTGTTCTACATCCACTGGATTACTGATGAACTACGATAATTACAAAACATATTCATTTTACACAAATTGCAAAACAAGTTATATAAACTTATATCAATCACGCCAGGAGTCTTGGTGTGAAACACCAGAGTACCTTGAGAAAACCTATGTGGTTGGGCAGGTGACTTTTTCATGTTTGATCGTGGAATGGAAAGTGGTATATCTTAACTAATGAAAAAAAGAATGAAATGTAGCAAGATTACCAGAATCTTTTTTGGAAGTGTTTATTCTAGGAAACTAATGAAACAAAATGCCCATGGGCCTTAACTGTCACCCGAGATTTGAAATATTTCTGTTAATTTAATTGACCCTTTTTGGCCCCACCCATCAGCTGTCTAAGGGGTAAGTCAAGGCCAACATGTCATGAAATTCACAATTTTGGTAAAGCACCTTAAGACCTTTCCATCTATGAAGAGTGTTTGATTCCATCATATTTCCATCTATGAAGAGTGTTTGATTCCATCATATTTGAGAGTAGAGAAGAAGATTTTTGAAATTTCAGTCAATTTGACCCTTTTTAGCCCCACCCATCAGCCTCTGTGGGTCAGTCAAGGCCAACATGTGCATACCAACAAACTGTAAACTTAAGCTGATAATGTTAACCAAGTAAGAATGAATTCTAATAGAAATCCAACAAATTATAGTCAAAAATGTGATTTCCCTACATAAACTGTAGTAAAGTATAAATATAATTCACAATTTTGGTTGACCTTTAGCCATAGAAGCTCCTTGCGAAATTTCATAATTGTTGGTTAATTATCCCTACCAGCTGTACCTCAACCAAGTTGCCTTGGATATAACAAATTTGAGCAGTGAATCCTAGAGGTATTGCTTTTTGAAATTTATTTTTAAAAATCCAAGATTTGAATATGTTTTATTTTAGAAGAATATTCCAAGTATCCATTGAAGTCTTTACCAATATAGCACATATCAAACAGTATGGTGTGACATAACATTTCCATATCAAATACTACAAAATTTAAACTTTAAACAAATTTAATTATAATTTCAAAGCAATGATGCCAGAGTTCATGACTCACAACTTGACAGGTTTCTACAAAAAAAAATACCAGGTATTGTAGATGAGATACAACTAACAATGTATTAAAGAGTTTGTCCTATCTTGTTAAATATTCCAATTATATCTTACCCTTGGACCACCAAACTCCCGAAGTGAACGCAGCTGGAATGGGTCAATATAGGCACCAGGGGGAAGTAACTCCAATAACATCACATCACAGTTAGACAAATTTCTAAATAGAGATCTTCCAAAGGTAATCTTTGTTGTTAGTTCTCTGTTGATAGAAATATTGTTAAAACAGACAAATTCAAAAATTAAGAAGAAAAAAATTTGGATACTGTCAGTGTCTTAACAAGAATTCCACGGAAGTGGAGGTGTCGCCTGTGTATGCGAATAATTAAAGGGCCATAACTCTTTAAAACTAGGACTTGAATAAAAAAAAAACAATAACAAACTTGTCCACAGTATTATGGTAACAAACATTCTATTTTCGCCAAAAAATTTAAAGGGCTATAACTCTTTTAAAAAGGTCCGAATAAATTTGGTTAACGAACTTGTCCACAGTATTATGGTAACGAACCTTCCCATGCAGTTTCAAATTAATCCAGTAATAATTATTCAAGTTATTGAGTGGAAACCATTTTCGCAAAAAATTAAAGGGCCATAACTCTTTTAAAATGGTGCGAATAAATTTGGTAACGAACCTTCCCATGAAGTTTCAAATTAATCCTGTAATAATTATTCAAGTTATTGAGTGGAAACCATTTTCGCAAAAATTTAAAGGGCTATAACTCTTTTAAAAAGGTGTGAATAATTTTGGTTATCGAACTTGTCTGAGCTATCATGGTAATGAACCTTCCCATGAAGTTTCGAATTAATCCGTTCTAAACTACTAAAGTTATCGCACGAAAACCATTTTCCGGACGACGCCGACGCCGACACAGACGCCGAAAAGTAATACCTATATGTCTCCTTTTTCAAAGGCGACACAAAAACCACAGGGGAACTGATAAGCATACAAGTCTGCTGTCCCTTGTCCATCAATGATACATTTTTTACAAGAGGTTACTAGGGTCTATGGAGTGATCATCTGTTTTTCAATGCTGTGAATTTTAGATCCCTGGTGAAGTACCCTCTTCTTCCATACATTATTCAATTTCAATGTCCCAAGCAGCAAGGCTGCCTTTATCTGGTGAATAGACCATGTCTGGCTATAAAGCCTCTGTGTCAAATAGAATACAACTGAAATGCTAAATGTTGTTTCACTGTTCAGCAATAAACTTATCCACTACCTAAATCAAGACTAAGTTGGTCCCATGATAATTATTTAATTGTTAAATGGTTGGAGTAGTTTCACCAGTGGTGAAGAAATCACACCCCAATGTCATCTATCCATACCCAATAAGCAGAAGTATATGGAAATCTCAACAATATCTATGTTGTGATTTAAGCATTGATGTAATTTTTTTGACATCAACACTTCTAATTAATTTTTGAAATTGATTTTTAAAATAAAAAAAATATTTTATGTACAATTGAACTAATCTTATAAGGGATTCTTTTTCACAAATCAATTCCCAATGTCAATGGCCGTATTGTGACGTCACATATTTCACGCCATTTTCAGATTTTTTTTTATAGAGGTATGAAAAAAAAATCTCAACTAATCAGAGAGCCACATTCTGCGTACAAACACTGGACAATTAATTAAATAGAGGTCTAGTGGAAGGAGACCTATGGGCAAATGCTGATAGATTGAAAGGGTATCTAAACTGTTCCAATGTTACAACCAATAGGAAAGTTCAAAGGGCTGAGACTGGACATGGGGGCCTATCCTAGTGACATGATATACGTGTAGTTCAAAGGGCTGGGATTTGACACGGGGCATATCCTAGTAACATCATTGTGTTCATCTCTTCACAACCAGCTATTTGACAGTTATTGTAGTTATTTGACAATGGGATGGAGGTCTTGACCACCATTCCCCTACAGGGATCCAAGGTATGAGGTAAGGGTTGAATGAACCCCAAAGTAAATTCTGGTAGTGAAATTATCTTATTTCATGTCCCTATTACACTGCATGATAAACAACTTCCCCATCTGCGCTCTTCCCCAATCCCTCTACAATATCCTTTTATATATGACTGAGTATTGAGGTATGTCGTACATCTAGCATAAGCTTTCCTTTGTCAGGAGACCTATATTTTTTATAATCAGGATAGGTTTTGTTTCCTAAAAGGTATTGAATTTGACTATTTTGGCAAAAGTTATTCCCTTTTTTTATTTCAGAATTTGATTTTTGTCTGGAGCTCTCCTTCATTTTTCAACCTATTTCTTTGAAGCTTTTCCTGAAAGACACTTTGATTGGACTGACTACATGTATTTCACAAAAATTATTGCCTTTACATGTTTACCTCTGTAAATCCTTACCCTCAGTATTCAATCAATTTCTTCCAAACTTTGTACACTTTGTTGACATGAAATTGTACATTTGTAGTGGAGAAATTGGACAATTAATCTTATATTTCGTTATTTGTATTCACCCGATACAATAATGCCTTTCTTTTTGGCATGGGATGGATATACATGTATATTATTCCACTTCCTTTGGTTATTTTGTTTAACGTCCTATTAAGAGCCAGGGTCACTCCATTACCACTTCAATAGTACTCTAGATCTTGTTTCAAGTTATTAAATGATGGAACTTCTGGTCCTAAGATTCAGTATCACATTTGGTTGAAATGTAATCAGTCATTCAAGAGGAGTTTTATAACAACAAGTTAAAAGGTGGGAGAGCAGATAACAGATATTTAAATTGCAAAATGTTTGGGTCAAACTCATTACTCACCTATGAAAGCCATTTTTTGTCAAAGACCTTTCCACTTTGGGCAATTCCACACAATCGGATTCATGAAATATCAGTATCACGTTGAATATTATGCTTGTCAGGAAATTCACACGAATATCCATTGTCACTGTTTCCTGAGCAGGTACTCAAATAAATGAAAGGAACAAATCCAGAGATCTCCAAAAGCAGGACCTGCAATGACATTTCAAATCTTGTTAATCTATTTATTTCTATGTTTTAAGCCAGAGACAGATTGCCCTGCTCAAGCACCCAGTCGTCATGGTCCAACAAATATTTAGTTTGTAGAGCAGTCATGTTTTTGGTTCCATCGTGCGATTGCACAAGTCATTCAGGGGAGGTAATCACAAACCTGGATGGCTCCCCGACTGTTCTGATACAAGATTTTGGTTTGTTTGTTTTTGTTTAACGTCCTATTAACAGCCAGGGTCATTTAAGGACGTGCCAGGTTTTGGAGATGGAGGAAAGCCGGAGTACCTGGAGAAAAACCACTGGCCTGCGGTCAGTACATGGCAACTGCCCCACGTAGGTTTCGAACTTGCAACCCAGTGGTGGAGGGCTAGTGATAAAGTGTCGGTACACCTTAACCACTCGGCCATCGCGGCCCCCTCTGACACAAGAGTATGTACACTTACAATAAGAATTACCTAACTGACTGAAATGTTTTGCTTATAATTTAAATCATATTGTTACAGGCTTAGTTTGCAAGTGGTTATAAAGTTAATGAAAGATAATTGACTAATCAAGCCTGTAAAATTATTGTCTAGGGTTT
This sequence comes from Pecten maximus, assembly GCF_902652985.1. Lineage (NCBI taxonomy): Eukaryota > Metazoa > Mollusca > Bivalvia > Pectinida > Pectinidae > Pecten > Pecten maximus. The sequence continues at coordinate 46,957,545 of NC_047015.1, forward strand.
TGTTAGATTTCTTAGTTTTTGGTGATGAAAATAGCATACATATTTATAAGGATGGGTGTCAAGTTAATAACAACAGCCATGGTCATATGAGGATGGATATCCAAGTTGATGCCAACAGCCATGGTCATATGAGGATGGATATCCAAGTTGATGCCAACAGCCAGGGGCATATGAGGATAGGTGTCCAAGGTGATGCCAACAGCCAGGGTCATATGAGGATGGATGTCCATGCAAGGTGATGCCAACAACCAGGGTCATATGAGGAGGGACATCCAAGGTGATGCCAACAGCCAGGGTCACATGAGGAGGGACATCCAAGGTGATGCCAACAGCCAGGGTCATATGAGGAGGGACATCCAAGGTGATGCCAACAGCCAGGGTCATATGAGGATGGATGTCCAAGGTGATGCCAACAGCCAGGGGCATATGAGGAGGGACATGCAAGGTGATGCCAACAACCAGGGTCATATGAGGATAGGTGTCCAAGGTGATACCAACAGCCAAAAAATGAGGACTTGAGGAGGGGTGTCAAGGTGATGCCAACAGACAGGGTCATATGAGGATGGATATCCAAGGTGATGCCAACAGCCAGGGGCATATGAGGATAGATGTCCAAGCTGATATCAATAGCCCGGGTCACACGAGGATGGGTGTCAAGGTAATACCAACAGCCAAAAAATGAGGACTTGAGGAGGGGTGTCAAGGTAGTACCAACAGACAGGGTCATATGATGATATGTGTCCATCTAGATTTCGGAGGTACCGGGTTCGAGTTCAGGTCTGGTTTTTTGCCTTTTTCCTCTCTTGTTAATATTTTGTTGTATTCCTTGGGAGGTAATATCATTAGTCTCCATATTCAATACCGGGTAGTTTTAATGATAAGGATGAATCTAGTCAAATACAATAAATTATTGTCCTATATAATATGCATCCAATGGTTCCTTTAAGGTTCCACAGTACACTTTGGTTTGTTTTTGTTTAACGTCCTATTAACAGCCAGGGTCATTTAAGGACGTGCCAGGTTTTGGAGGTAGAGGAAAGCCAGAGTACCCGGAGAAAAACCACCGGCCTACGGTCAGTACCTGGCAACTGCCCCACGTAGGTTTCGAACTCGCAACCCAGAGGTGGAGGGCTAGTGTTAAAGTGTCCGGACACCATAACCACTCGGCCACTGCGGCCCCTACAGTACACAAATATATACATATTAGATTATAAACAAGTAATGAACAATATACATGTGAAAATGTATTAACACTGAGCAATTTAAAGATTATTGTTGAGGTTCTAGCCGCAGAATCCCATCCCAAAGTAACTACATTATTAAATGTGAATATTGCCACTTATTATGCTAACCTGTTATATGCTTTACCTTATCAAATATCATTGAAATACATGTTACTAAAATTAGCACATATATTGAAAATGTGTTTGCTATTTTCATAAATACATGGAAGCCGTGTTCATGACAGTAACAAATTAATATACAATGTACTCATAATTACGTGCTATACTGTTGCATTTACCTGCCTTGTGTTTCCCGGAATATATTAATAGGGTATAGGTTTTGTGTATTCACATTTTTAAAGAATAATGTATGTTTTATGGAGTCTAAACATATTCATCTGGTTAAAATGTGGATATTTCTTATATTTATGTCTAAATAATTCTAATTTTGCTATTATTATTTGGTATTTTTCAACCATTAGTTCTTAATGGCGGGTCAAATTTTCTGGTGTATATTGATAGACGAACATATTACCTACTTCCGGTTAAACAACCTTTTCGGTACTGACAATATGTATATCCAGCTATTATAAATCACTCCACAAAATTTGTGTCCTGTGTAAGTATAGTATGTGTTATGATATTCATTCTGTGAAAGTTTGGCCGTGTAAGGCTGTTACTTTGCCTGTAGTCCTTGTAGAACAGAATGGTAGGCCGCATAGGTAGTTGGTCTTCGTTTGGTCTGTTCGTAGTCTTGGTTATAGTATACCAGTACTAATTAGTTGATCTGATAGTCTATAGGCCTACTGGCTAGCCAGTATGGCTGTAGGTGCCTTGTTGCAGTCGCTACAATTACATCATATCATGGATTGGTCGGCCTGGCGCCTCTTAATGAGGAACTGGACACAGATTCAGAATCTGTGCCGATGTCAATATATATATACTGTACAGTAGACCTAGTTTATGTATGAGAATAAAATACACTGACTTAGGAACGTTTAAAAAAACTTCATAGACATTTTTAAATTCCTCTACTGCCAGCAGTAACGTTACTGTTAGACTAGCTAATCCTACAGGATTGTTGTCAATGATGTGTAGTTAATATGTATACACTGTACTCCCAATCAAGTGGGGTTATTTTTTCAAGTTTTAAGTGTCATACTAGGCCACTGCTGGAAGATTTAGGTAGCTTTATAGTGTAAAAATCATTGAGGTAGGTGATATTATTATGAAAAAGTGTATGATGGACTGAAGTCTGCCTCTAAATAATTAACTAAACTTAGACGCACCCATACCATAAACATATACACACACACATGCATAAAAAGCCATAATTTATAAGGTTGTATTCTCCAATGTTCCATGTTATGGGACATGATGGTTTGATATCTAATATACATAAAAGCATATATGCCCCCTTTTGGCCCTTTTAGTGGCAGAACCTACAAGAGGAAGTGTGACAATTACAACTACATGTACATGTAACTAGATTGAAATTAGTTATGAAAAAATGTGGGAAAGAATCACTAAAGATGTATATTTCTTGATCTGCAGCATATGTCATGGTTGCATATTGTACCACACCTGGGCAGTGCCCTTTGATAATTGTACATGTATAACTGCAATGATTCCATAAAAAATGTAAGTGCTGGCCAGGTGCCACCCAATAATAGGTGCACCACAATGCGGCTATATCACAGAATTTATGATGGCACTTCTGGTGTCAAGTAGCATCTTCCCTAAAAATGTATACATGTATCTTCATTGTACACTCCAGAGCAGTCTCGATACTCTATGGGTTACAATCACATACACTTTATTCAGTCATGATGAGAGCGTACCTGGTATGTAATCATATGATCATAACCCTTGGAGTATCAAGGATGACTACAGAATTAATTACTTAAAGAAGAGCTCTAAATACTCACTCAACACCAAGAGATAAAGTTGGAAATGACATAAGGGACCACATGCAAGTTTTATATAAATAAAATAGAGGTACAGACCCAAAACATGCTGCCCAACATTGTCCATATTGCCTTGAAATCTTGGTATAGGGTGGGATGATTGTCATAATTAAGATTCTTAACACTTGAGCACTGCAAGCCGCGGTGGCCGAGTGGTTAAGGTGTCCGACACTAGCCCTCCACCTCTGGGTTGCGAGTTCAAAACCTACGTGGGGCAGTTGCCAGATACTGACTGTAGGCCGGTGGTTTTTCTCCGGGTACTCTGGCTTTCCTCCACCTCCAAAACCTGCACGTCCTTAAATTACCCTGGCTGTTAATAGGACGTTAAACAAAACAAACCAAACCAAACAAACCAAACTGCAAGCCAACTCACTGATTTCTTTAAAGAATTGGTATAAATCGTTATTCACCCAGTGATGCCCATCTGACTAGCCCCCAAAAAAATTAATTTTGGGTATTCAAAGTACTGCAGTAGTAACTTCTACTCCGTTGTATGCCATCATCAGTTATAATAATTGTCAATTTGTTCACATCAATTAGCCTCTTTATTTTTATTACAGGTTTGCTGGGGGGAAAGGTATGAGGAAATCTGTGTGAGAATTGTCTTCATATAAGAATCAATATGGGCAGATCATCTTCAAAACCGAAGCAACAGCCATCACGAGTCACTGAACAGGACAAAGCTGTTTTGGTAAATCAATCTTACATGGAATTAGTTTCTTTTGTTTCAGATCTGGAACAATTGTTTTGTTGTAAGTTAAACCTGGATCTAAACACAGTTCACCCAGGGTAGCCCAGGTTTCCCCTGGCCCTGACACCATGTCTGTCTACTCCAGACATCTCGCTGTCGGACTGTCCAAAGTCTGGTGTCAGGGCCAGAGGAAACCCAGGCTACACACAGGGAAGAAGGCTTCTATTAGTTTGACAGGGATAAAAAGACTTTAAGGAGTAACATTTATAGATGACCTACTTTTATAACAATGCCAGTACTCTTCCACTAATTGCTAACTAGTTGCTAATCTCTTCCATTGTTACAATAAAAGCAACATCATCAGTGCACATGAGCTTTTAGAAATGAATGCACAAGGCAGTCAGTTCAAACATCTGCAGATATATACAATGTAAATATGTAATGCTATCTGCATAAAATTTTACCTACCACATCACCATTTAGTAAATTGTATCCTTATTTTTACAGCAACTTAAGCAGCAAAGAGATAAACTGAAACAGTACCAGAAGAAAATATTTGTGCAGATAGAGAAGGATCGACAGGTGGCCAAACAGTTACTGCATGATGGCAAGAAGAGGTACTCAGTGGTGTTTCCATTATTCATATAAAAAGATGTATACAATTCTTAAATTTTTCATGAAATACATTTCTACATTTTTTCTGAACACTTTTTCCCTCCTTATGGTTATAACTATTGCAGACTTGAATTATTACAAGTAGTAGTGTTGATTTCCAAAATTTGAATATTTTTTATGTTAAGAAAGATTACATTTCCATATACATGCATGACCATTATAGTTTTTTAGAGCAGATGGATGGAGTTCTAAAATCTTCCAATTGTGCATTAAATACCATTTAACAGAGCTAAGTATAGTGTCAGTCATTTGATTTTCATAATACTAAGGTTTTAATCTCAAATATAAAATTGTTCACATTTCATTACAGTAAAGCGAAGCTCATGCTCAGAAAGAAAAGATTCCAAGAGTCTCTTTTAGAAAAAACAGATGGACAACTGGAGAATATAGAGCAAATGGTAAATACATTTTTGTTTTAAAGTCAGCAGATACATATCAGTTCACTATTTTCAGTCCTGGGCTGTGTTTGTTGGGACTCCGTCTACTGTATTGTAATGTTTGTTTGGGAATTGTCCAGCTTTCTAAAAGGATTTCTCTAAAACAAAATCTTTCAGAATCTTTTGAAATGTCTTTCTTTATTGTACTAGTTATCTAGGTTTTTCCAAACTTCATTGTGTTATGTACTTTAGCAAAATTTTGCATTCAGCTCTGTTTCCATCAAAGCAGTAGTAGTAGCATACATGTTTAACAGGCATACTCTAGTTGTAAATCAGTTGAACTAATTTTATGATTTCCTTCCTAATCAGTAAGAAAGTTACATACTGCATTTTTCAATTATCATTTTTTCAGGTGCATGACCTTGAATTCGCTCAAATTGAAGCCAAGGTCTTTGAGGGGTTGAAGGTTGGAAATGAGTCACTGAAAAAATTACACCAGGTAAAAATTAAAACATAAAATGGTTGGATGTGTTTTAATTTAAATGAAAATTTTTCATGTGAGTTATAGAAATAAAGGTAGTGAGGTTTGGGTACATATCCTCACTTAATGCTGACATTTAAGTCAGGAACTACAAAGCTCTTAGTCCTGACTATGAAGTATGTAAGAAAATCATTTCATTTTCAAATTTTGAATACTTTCTCAATAAAAATTGACATCATTTTAATGAAAATTATCAGAAGTAGTGAAGGTCATGCTGCTTTTGAATTTTACTTAAACTTTCAATATACCGGTACATTATTTTCACTCCTTCCTGCTTATACATTTACCAGAAAATCTTCCAAACTAAAAATGTGTCAATATGAATGATTAGTGAAAAATCATAGAGGAAAGGAGAGAGGAAAACAAAGAGTCAATCATTATGTAGTACTGTTATAGGAAAAAAATTTAAGTTGTGCAGTCTGCTCAGAACCACAACAAGCCCTGATCTTACTCATATCCTGTACGCTTTGGTAGAGTATTCAACTAAGGTATCCATACCAATGCATAATTTTATTTTGATTGAGGTCACTAATCTCGCAAATTTACCATGAGACCCTATGTTTAATTTTATCCAATATTTGAAAATTATAGAGTTGTTAGGTACATATACATGTATACGATTAGTCTAAATTTTTATTACTATTTATTTCATTTTGCAGATCATGTCAATAGAAGATGTTGAAAAACTGATGGATGAAACACAAGAGTCGATTGAATATCAAAGGGTAAATTGAATTTTCTCCACCAGTTTTGATAGGAAGTAACTGAACATGAGTTAATGATTTTCTGTCAGAACTAGAGAAAACTGTCAATATTTAAAGGTAAAGCTCATGCTTGTAGAACTTTGAAAAATCTACCACGGCTAGTCATTGGAATAAGAAACTGCCCAGGCTAGTCGTGGAATGGGAAACTACACCCTTGAATGTAATGTTAGCAAATACAAAAAATACAATTCATATATGTACAAGATTTATTATAAAATTGTAAGTAAAAATGTACTGTATATATATCATTTCTTGTTTTCTTCCTCTCTTAGGAAATAGACGACATTTTAGCTGGAGGTTTGACTGAGGATGATGAAGAAGATGTCCTAGCTGAACTAGATGAACTAACTAAGGTATTATGTGTTAAATTCACTGCTGTCTTGATAATTAAATACAGGCAAACAAGGATGTTATGGTTCTCTAAACTTATCACTGTTGTGAATCATTTGAAAAGTTTGGTTTGATGTTAATTGAGTCATTATAAATCGTTTTGGACCTGAATACGGCAACTTGTTCAAGTGAGATTGCATGTGTGTGGAACATGTGTGGCTCACGATCGACTTACATAAATCCACGTAATTGCTGATAGATATACAATTTCAAGGAATTAAACATCTAAATAACTATTAATTTCCTTGATTATTTGTTCAATATTTACTTACTACACGCTTTATATATATAAGTATTAAATCATAATCCTACCTGCGCAGTGGATTTTTTCACTTGTCAAATTTTTTTTTAAAAAGTGTGCACTATACGTGAATATTTATGGTATACAAAACTTCCTCTTTTTTGTGATTTTTTCTGAAAGATAGAGAGTGAGGATTGTGAACTATAGATATTGATATTTTTATATTCTATTTGTTTTCTTTAATATTTGATGTACTACAGATTTTAATTAGAAGCAGTGTTTTGTAATATGTCAGACAAGAAGTATATTTGATAAGTTTCATTGACCTATTCAAAATACATCTATCTTTCAATGGAAAGAAAGACAAAAGGACCACGTTGTTTACTAATATGTAAACAGTTTTTGAATGCCATGTTATTTCTCTCTACAGCAAGACATTGCATTGCCCGACGTGCCTACAGACGAACTACCAGAAATACAAAAAGAAAAGGAGAGAAGTTAGTAAAATATTATGTTATAGACCCCCTGTCCAAGTTTGTATTGACCGACCAGTGTTGAGAGTACATTGTAATAAGAGGTCAATGAGCAGAAAATGGATCCTGAGATAGATACTGTCATGAAGATTGCCTCCTTGTCATAGTTTTGCATATTTTCCCCATTGTGGTGTCATAATTATTACAACAGATAAAACATCACGCCTTTGGGAAATTTAATCTAATTAAATATCATATATCAGTGAAAGTTGTTTTAAAACAAACCGTAATTATTAAAAAATTATTTTCTTTTTTCAGGGAAGGCTCAGAAAGAGGAGAGACAAGCAGAAGCAATACCAGCATCTTGACATTTCATCATCAAACTATCTTTTACTACAATTATGTCATTTTACTGGAATCAGACCAATATTAACAGTTCAACACATTCATCCAAGTTTGAGGTGGAAGTTTGATAAACCGGAACTAAAGTGCAGTGATATATAGCACACCAGTCCGCTGACTAATTAGTGTGTTACATTACATTATATAAAAACTGAAACCGTTGTTAAAACCAATACATTAATGAATACATGTATATGTTTTGGTCATGGAATTTAAAGATGGTCTCCCCAAAAGCAATATTCCAATAAATTGAGCAAAATTATTGAAAACTTATAAATTTCACATTATGTTGGGTTACGATTATGGACATTTGATTCCTATAATGTAATTATCAACGTAAATGCACATTTTATGTGTGAACATAAAAAAGGAAAAGTCCTATAAAGCACAGGGACCTGATATGTGATAGAATGGTCTTAGGATCAGGATGTTAAATGTTAAGTGTTTGGTCCCTCTGTTAATAAGCCGGTGTGAACATGCTGTTTTGAATGTGGTAATCCTTCATCTCTATTGATTGGTCATGTATAGGAGGCATTTCATGATTTTTTGATCCCGTTATTTTCATTTTGAATTTAAGTGAAAATTTTTAAATGATTTATAAGAATAGTAATACATTACAGGAATTGATATTAAAATAATTTAAGTCTTTATCAAGAATTCAAGATATAGACAGATACTTCGGATAACTAAAAAAAATATTTTATTGTCATGAAAGCAGTACTACAAACTTTAATCTGATGTATAATCAATTTTTCCCAGCAAATCTTGTCAGTCACATGACCAATGTTTTATATATAATATATTTAATGAAAATGGACCTAACTGTAGCATCACAATACAGTAATGATTAAAAAAACCAGTCGGCTCGTGCTCAATCCTATAACTCGCCTAATAATGCTCATATTTTGTGATGTATAAGTTGTGAATTAATGAATTACTGCTATCAGTAATATTTTGTTATTATAGTGAAACCTTTGCAATCTATTTCTACAATTTGTCATACCAGACAACTTCAGCTGTAATCCAACCTCTTATCGAAATGGTATTAGATAGGTTTCATCGTAGAAATATTTTTCCATCATATCTTATATTAATATTGTTAGGTCATCTGACCTATTACCATAGTGTTTCGTCTGTCATCCCCAATAATCTTTTCCTTCAAAATGCTACTCCTCATTAAATGCAAATTTCAATCAAATTTGGTCTGCAGCATTATTTGGGGAAGACAATTATTTCTTAAATAAATGAGACTTGTTAGACCCCTAGGTACAGAGGGTCAGGGCCCCAAAGGGGAACTTAGTTAAAATTATGCTTTGAAACACTACTCCTCATTAATGTCCGAGTGGATTACAGCCAAATTTGGTCTGTAACATCATTGGGGTAGGGCAGTCATATCACTTCTTAAATATATTAGGCTGATCTGACCCCTGGGGACAGGGTCTGGGCCTGAAAAGGGAAACTTGGCTGAAATTTTGCTTTAAAATGCTACTCCTATGGCCGAGTGGCTTACACCAAAATTTGGTCTGAATCATTATTTCTATAATTAATTTAATGAATTTGATCCCTAGAGACTAAGGAGGGTGGGGTCCAAAGGGGAAAATAGCTCAAGTTTGGCCTTAAATTTGACTTTTTGCCACTGCTGACCAAAACTACATCATGAAAAACACATTCTTAGTGGGATATTATTAAAAGTGGTATGTACCATATGGTATTTCTGAATTGGGAATTAATATACATGTACATGTATATTCTTAACGAATGCTTCATTCATTTCCGAGCATATTGAGAAGGGAGACAAATTTAAGGAGGGTAACTCTGTAACTGATTTTCAACTACTTGACATTTGCTTTTTTATGTAACTTGTTAATGAAGCAATGATTCAGTTCCAAGAGTCTTCAATACTTCTTATTAAATATATGGAAAAAAATTAACTTGAAATTTCCATGGTAAAGCATTACAGAGTCCTTGTCTGATATTTTTTTCTTGAATCTAATGATGCTTCCTATGGAAAACTTTGAACATAGGAATTTTTTCCTTCATTTAAGGAATGTTGATGAAAGCTGGATAAGGTCATGCTTTGACAGATATATACTTGGTATACTCATCATCGTTTATCTTGAGTTTGGTGGGTGAATAGACTCGATAATAACAAGTGTAGGTTTATGTTTTCTTTGATACATTGTGTATTTATCATGTATGGGCATGATTTAAGAAATGAGTAAGTTATCTTTTGTATATGATTATATTATTACATATTTAACATGTATCTTTTCCATGTTCAATACAAAGTTTCATGCTTTTAATTAATATACACTGTTTATTATTTTTATGATATAAAGATAAAGCTACTTGAAATAAATCCATCATTTATTAATCCATCTGGCTTGTTTTATATACATTTTTCAAAGACAGATAATAATGGAGGTTCAATTTACTAACCAGGATGTTTTATTTAGAAAACAAAAATCTTCTCTTCTGCTTCCGGTGGAACAACATTTAGATTCAGCATCAATGAAATTGAACTCAGTATACAGCAGAACCTTACTTTACCAACACACTGTAGGACCATGTCAATGTGTTGGATATGACAGTGTGTCAGTAAAGTCAGTGTCAGCTGTGATAGTTGAGCATGTCGCTGTTTGACCCTGTTTCAATAAATATGGTCAGATGGTACAGGATGCCATTAAAAGACATTTGTCAGTTAAGTCTGGTTTCACTGTACAGAGGAAAGCGATTTCATTTACTGAGTGTTCTAGAAGAGTGGATTCTGTTGAGAATAAATTTGTGATATACAAGAGGCATATTCAGAATACAGCAATCTCTTCTGAACAAACATGCACGCTGCTGCATTCAAGAGCACATGCATACTTTGCCATCAAATTCAACATGGTGTTGAATGGAATTACCATGGTGAGATTGACAATCAAGAGCAAAGATGAGAGAATTATGTACAAATTGTTCATAAAAAAGACACCCAAAGTTATCGTCATTCCAGTAAGAAGAATTACATTTGAATGAATAATAAGGATCACACCCTAGTGGGTCACTGTTATAACCAAATACAACCCTTGTATTTCACACGTACACAGGAGGGTGCCATTTTGAATTCGAGCTGAGCACCAATATCTGTTCAGAATAGTCAATATATTGTCACACAAACACTTCAGGTAGTGCTCATCATCTTAACACACCTCTCAAAGATAGTGGTCTTTCTCTACAGGTATCACAAAGATGACGATCTCTGTACAGGTATCACAAAGATGATTATCTATGTACAGGTATCACAAAGATGATTATCTATGTACAGGTATCTCAAAGATGGTGGTCTTTCTCTACAGGTATCACAAAGATGACGATCTCTGTACATGTATCACAAAGATGATGATCTCTGTACTGGTATCACAAAGATGATTATCTCTGTACAGGTATCACAAAGATGATGATCTCTGTACAGGTATCTCAAAGATGGTGGTCTTCTCTACAGGTATCACAAAGATGACGATCTCTGTACAGGTATCACAAAGATGATTATCTATGTACAGGTATCTCAAAGATGGTGGTCTTTCTCTACAGGTATCACAAAGATGACGATCTCTGTACATGTATCACAAAGATGATGATCTCTGTACTGGTATCACAAAGATGATTATCTCTGTACAGGTATCACAACGATGATGATCTCTGTACTGGTATCACAAAGATGATTATCTCTGTACAGGTATCACAAAGATGATGATCTCTGTACAGGTATCTCAAAGATGGTGGTCTTCTCTACAGGTATCACAAAGATGACGATCTCTGTACAGGTATCACAAAGATGATTATCTATGTACAGGTATCTCAAAGATGGTGGTCTTTCTCTACAGGTATCACAAAGATGACGATCTCTGTACATGTATCACAAAGATGATGATCTCTGTACAGGTATCACAAAGATGATTATCTCTGTACAGGTATCACAAAGATGATTATCTCTGTACAGGTATCATAAAGGATGGTGGTCTCTCTGTACAGGTATCACAAAGATGATGATCTCTGTACAGGTATCACAAAGGACTGGTCTCTCTGTACAGGTATCACACAGGACTGGTCTCTCTGTACAGGTATCACAAAGGACTGGTCTCTGTACAGGTATCACAAAGGCGGTGTCTGTACAGGTTATCACAAAGGCAGTGTCTGTACAGGTATCACAAAGGTGGTGTCTGTACAGGTATCACAAAGATGGTGGTCTTTCTGTACAGGTATCACAAAGGCAGTGTCTACAGGTATCACAAAGGCGGTGTCTGTACAGGTATCACAAAGGCAGTGTCTGTACAGGTATCACAAAGATGGTGGTCTCTCTGTACAGGTATCACAAAGATGATGGTCTCGCTGTACAGGTATCACAAAGATGGTGGTCTCGCTGTACAGGTATACCAAAGGAATGTGGTCTCTCTGAACAGGAATCACAAAGGATGATGGTCTCTCTGTACAGGAATCAAAGGATGGTGGTCTCTATTTAGAGGTATAACAAAGGATAGTGGTCTTTCTGTACAGGTATCACAAATGACTGGGCTCTCTGTACATGTATAACAAAGATGGTGGTCTCTACTCAGATATCACAAAGGGTGATTGTTTCTCTGAACAGGTATCACAGAGATGGTGGTCTCTGTACAGGTAAAACAAAGGATGGTGGTCTCTGTAATATATCACAAAAGATGGTGGTCTCTCTGTAAAGGTATCACAAAGATGGTGGTCTCTCTGTAAAGGTATCACAAAGATGGTGGTCTCTCTGTACAGGGAAAGCAATGCAGACTTTATAAAAAAAAATCAAAATTCATGATCTTCATGGTATTTTACCGCTAAAATATCTGTACTGCACTCTTTCCTAGAAGAAACCCACAACAAAAAGCAGATGTCCATTTACATATCCCGTGTATTTTGTCCTGTTTTATCGATTCTGGGTTAGAATTACGGTTTGTTTGTGTGTGTCCGTGTTCTTTGATGTTTAAGAATCGGGGAAAAAACAATGAAGATTTAAGAGCATTTATTCAAGATCTCATAAAGTTTTTTCTAACCAGAATGTACACATAAAAAGGGTAATAAAATATAGTCTATAATCTGTTAAAGAGTTCATGGTACATTGGAACGACATTCCATATTTGGCTGGTCCGAATAATACTGGTGTTTTCCGAGATTAAACTAAACGCAAGTACAGCCAGTTACCCCACATCCCCAATTTTCTCTGGACCATAAAATGCGGTTGTAATCATATAATAATTTAAAAGGGTCCAGACCAAATTAGGGACATGAGAATGTGTTACAGTCTACAGTTGTCCCTTATGTGTAAAGCCTTCAGATGTCTTCGTGGATTCGGGGCAGTTGCCAGGTACTCACTAGCGGATCCGACGGGGGGGGGGGGGGGGGGGGGCTTCGGCCTGACCCCTTGGCGGCCCCCTGACACCTTGGCGGCCCCCCTGACCCCGCCTATGGCGCTCGCATGATCACTAAATCACTAAATTACTGAATCTCTCCCCCCTCCCCCCTTTCGAAAATCCTGGATCTGCGCCTGCGGTACTGACCGTAGGTCGGTGGTTTTTCTCCGGGTACTCCGCCTTTCCTCCATCTCCAAAACCTGGCATGTCCTTAAATGACCCTGGCTGTTAATAGGGATTCGGTAAAAATAAATGACACCCTCGGTCACGTGTTAAAATGACTACCGCAGGTTGTCATTTTTACCGTTGTTTTGTAACTAGGCCCCAAAACGTCTGAAAATGTGCTATACATACTATAGGGAAGGTCCAAATACACGTAGACTGTAACAAATTCTCAGGTCTCTGTGGACCAGACTGCCGACATAGAAACAGATACCTGCATGATTTCAGACTGCACTTGATTAGCATTGCCTTGCCTCAAAGTTAGTTCTAATATCTTACAAAATACCTATTATCATTTGATCATAGGTATTTGAATGCGAGAATGAAAGTGCATGGTTTTGAAGCTTATTTTTATGACCTTGTGTCTTCAAGATGTTTGAGATCTGATGTTGGGCCTGTAGTACCATGCTGGGATGAGGGACTTAATCTTAATTGTTGGTTAGTCGATCCCTATCATCTTTTCAAAAGGTCGATTAAACATCGATAAAACATCAGAAACCTACGATGGCTGAATTGTGCCATTTCGTCCTTTCGTTTTTTCGCCCCGAAAAGACGAAAATCAAATATCTTAATTCTCGTCCTTTCGTACAAACCTTAATTTTCGTCTTTTTGGGGTGCCTGATGGTTTGTTAATTTCCGTCATTTCGGGGCGAAAAGACGAAAATAATAAACCCGAAAAGACGAGAATTAAAGTCGCTATTTTGCGTGCATTTATTTCGTCTTTTCGCATATGATGCGTCTTTTCTGGGCTAAAGACGAAATTTAATTAAACCTGCCAAAATCCATGCAAGGGGGCACTTTTATTTTTCATTTATTTTTTTTCTCTTTGATCAGATTCGAAATTGGATGGGCATAACTAGTTTGAGAAATATTCATCCAGTACCTCAGGGAGATATATATATATAAATTTAATGGACACAACGAAGGGCCAAGTGGAACTTACAAGTGAGGTTTTAGAAATATCTCTCATTAGTACTTCTCCAGAAATAGCGACAGCAAAGATAGTTTACGGAAGATTTGGAAGCCAACCATTAGCCGCGATAACGTAGCTCTGGACGACGGACGGACAATTTCTGACAGATGGTCGTCAGTGTAGGTAGGGTATGAATATTAATTTGTTCTAGCCCACCATCCGATCACAGCCGTCTGCTTCTGGTTAGTATTTATTGAAAAGACATTAGCCCCTACTCCTACTATTTCAACAAATAGGGCTAAACAGTCTACTATTTTCCCCATAAATACTAACAAGAAGTAGACACCAGGGCCGTTTTTCGTTTTTTTGCGGTCCAAACGGTTGGTCCAGTTGGACCGATGTTGTTCGTTTATGAAATAAAGACGGACCTGTCGATTTCATATAGTTTCAGACGAGCCTTGACAAAGACTCCCAAGGCCTATATTAATATTGGCAGGTCCGTCAAGATATATGTTTGAAATATTACTTTTAAAAGCTGACGAACTGGTTTGTCCGCATAAACGAACAGGCCCCTGTGATCAGTTGGTAAAATTTAGATGGTGGGTTGAGATCTTGATGATGGTGGGCTAACATATCTTCATTACTGTAATGAGCATACAAGAAAGAAGATTTTATGTGTTCTTAAGAAAATTGGATAATACTGTTTTTATAACGTTGGATTCAGTTATTAATAACGGGAATTCTTGGGTTTTTTTAAAGAAGGTGCAAAATATATTCCGGACTTTTGAAGGAGCACTTGCTTCTGACTATTACATACTACTTATTAAAACGAGATCACACAAGCTCTTGCTTGGGTTTGGGCACTAAACAAAGCACCAAATATACATAGATTTTTTGGAAAATGTCGACCGACGACACGGAACTAAAGGAAACAGCGAATTTGGAGGCAGTCGAAGACGCTTCATCAGATAAAAAGACGACAGAAAACGATGAAACACTCGAAAACAAAGAACAGCAACCACCGGCTGGTGCTTCGAACACCGTTATTGAAGCAAAATCTAAAAGTAAGTTTGAAAGTGACTTTATACGCTTCTGATACTGTATCTTACCACAGGTGCCTGACTCGTTTTTATAAAATAATAACATATAGAGTACATATAAATGAGAAAGGTTCTGAACTCCCCCAGGCTTGAAATCTGATGTATTTATTTCTAAGTACCGTAGCTTCGGTTGTATTGGGTGGATTTTTTCGAAGTAGGACTTAAATTGAAGAGAAATGGTCAATCTTTAAAATAAGCCATAACATGTTGTCGATTTCTCGATATTAGTTTACGAAATCGGGCGTGAAACTTCAAAATCCCCTCGATTTTGTTTAGTCGGACAAGTTGACGTAACGGGGTCACCACACTTTGACTCTATTGGACATAGTTTTAAATACGAAGTCCACGGGTTAATCACGAGGTACGCTTCATCAGATCACCGAATACAACTATTACATACACTTACTTTATGTATACGAGCACCCTATCGACGGCCCCGGGACTTTTTATGCATACTGATAGCAGATTTTCCACCAATCGCAACTTCTCGTACAATTCCGTCAAAGCTCGTCAAAGCTAGTCCAATAGAGTCAAAGTGTGGTGACCCCGTTACGTCAACTTGTCCGACTAAACAAAATCGAGGGGATTTTGAAGTTTCACGCCCGATTTCGTAAACTAATATCGAGAAATCGACAACATGTTATGGCTTATTTTAAAGATTGACCATTTCTCTTCAATTTAAGTCCTACTTCGAAAAAATCCACCCAATACAACCGAAGCTACGGTACTTAGAAATAAATACATCAGATTTCAAGCCTGGGGGAGTTCAGAACCTTTCTCATTTATATGTACTCTATATGTTATTATTTTATAAAAACGAGTCAGGCACCTGTGATCTTACGATGGCCGATATCAGCCGTCACGTTACTCGCATTTATGTGATGCGAGTAACCTGACATAGGCTGAATTACTTGACATGTTACTCTCATGTGATGCGAGAAACCTGACATAGTAAACATCACATGACGGGTTACTCTCATGTGATGCGAGTAACCTGACATAGGCAAAATCACTTGACAGGTTACTAGCGTGTGATGCGAGTAACTGTACACAGTCGCAAAGGAGATGGCTGTACACTTACAAAACCCATTAACATTCCAGTGTATAGTTTTACTAGACCTTTCAAAGAGGCTATCATGGCGACAGTCGAATATCTACGCAATTTTGTTTAAACCGGTTTTACAATGGAGCTCGTGTAGTCTAGTCAATTCATGATTTGACCACAGACTAATTGCAACAGAATTTCTTTTTAATTTTTCCTGTAGATTTGCATATTTATGTGGTAGAAAAATTTCTCCGAAAATCTAAATTGGGGGAAATGGTTTTATTCACCAAAAAGAATTGAGGAAATAAGAGAAATTGCTTAATTGGCCAAATTTGAAGCCCAATATAATACTCTTGAGTGACATTGGACAAGAGATTTTGTATGCAACACAAATAATCAAAGATAGGTTTTAATTTGCTATGTTATTGTGAAGCATGTGTTAACCCTGGAATGTTAATGGGTTTGCATGTGTATTGTCACCTACTTCAATATGTTGCGAACAATTACCCGTATCACATGGGAGTAACCCGTCATGTGATTTTTAATATGTCAGGTTACTCGCATCACATGAGAGTAACCTGTCATGTGAATTTTACTATGTCAGGTTACTCGCATCATATAAATGGGAGTAACTTGACGGCTGATATCGGCCATCGTAGTATCTGGAGCAGAGGTTGAACGGTTAAAACGAGCAATGCCTGGAACAAACAGAGACCTATAGGCCTATACTAAATTAATATAGGTCTCTGGAACAAACAAGCGTTGAAACCTTTCATAACCATCATTATTAACAAACAATGAGCTCTCATAAAGGTAGTAATCATCGATTGTGCTATTTATCATTTTTCTAACATTTAAAAAAATATAAAGCGTCATAATTATTTAAAAAAAAGAATACATTTAATTTCAAATTTGTAGTTCAGTCTGAACTTCATGGGAAAACACCACAAGGTTTTGATACTGCTTTCGTAACAATCACTCAAGCATATCATATAAATGAAGTTTTTAGAAAGAGGACCATTCTGATGTACCAGAGTTATACATAGAGAATACATAGTCAGTGCCTTAAAAAAAAATATATAAGCTGTATTTTGGCGAGGGTAAAGAAAGACAAATGTCTTTCTGACCCGAGCCAAAAATACAGCTTTTTTTAAGACACTTAGTCACTTACCATGTATTCTATTTATCATGCAACAGTAATAAAAAATAAGCATTTTTAAGTGAAACAGTATCATCACTCTCCCAAATATGTCTTTTAAATGTTGTTCCACTTGGAAGTACAAATTGACGCACATGCCAAGATTCTAAAATACAGCTGTTTTTCATCACTGCTGTATACAGCAAAATATATATGGTGGGTGTATTCCGACAATGCGGTGCCATTTGCTGGAAACATCCTTAGGGGAAGCGGAACAGATTTTGCATAAATAGTGGCTCTGACCCCAAAGGGGTGGGGCCCAATAGGGGAAATAGAGGTAATTCCTTTAAATCGCTACTAGTTATTAAGTTATGAATGGATTTGAACCCAATTTGGTCAGAAACATCCTTGGAGGAAGGGGAACAGATTTTGCATAAATGGTGGCTCTGACCCCGGAAGGGCCAAAGGGGCGGGGCCCAATAAAGGAAATATAGGTAATTCCTTTAAATCGCTACTAGTTATGAATGGATTTGAACCCAATTTGGTCAGAAACATCCTTGGGGGAAGGGGAACAGATTTTGCATCAATGGTGACTCTGATCCCAAAGGGGCCAAAGGGGCGGGGCCCAAAAAAGGAAAAAGAGGTAATTCCTTTAAATCGCTACTAGTCATAAAGTGATGAATGCATGTTCTAAAAACAATTCTTGAGATCTTTCAGACCTTAGAGAGTCTGGACTTCATTAATCTTTAAAGCAGTTAGGATTCCCACACTATAACCATATATAGCATTGTTTGAGATTTACAAATAAAACAAATTGAATATGAACAATATTTTGACATTTGGTCTAATCCAACCAGGTGAGCGATACAGGCCCCATGGGCCTCTTGTTTCAAATATTTTTTTTTATTGGGTTACCAGGGTTTTTTAAAGATTTTTTTATTGGGTTACCAAAACAGGATTGGAAAAATCTGTTTTTCTATCAAATTATGTAATATTTACTTGGTTTCTTTCAAACCTAGGATATTAGCATTAAGGCGGAAAGGGATGGCATTTGAAAATGAACTTTTTTATCATTTAAATTTTATTGATTTTCAACACAACTGAATTACATCACATATTAAACACGTAATACATTATGGATATGTATGTATTGTACAATGTGAACAAGTGTATACCCCTACAAATATGACCACAATTTACTGAGCACAGACTCTGCTTTTGGTATGGTATTATGGACACAAATGGAAATAAAGATGTGATAATGTAAACAATCAAAAACACCCTTTTTTTGTAAGTAGTTTAACTGTTATTGAAATTAGAATTATTGTTAGAAATATTGGGATCATTTTTATGATTCAATTAGGAATATGTCCCCATCTCTTCATTACCATAATGAATTATTTCAGACTAATAATACTCTAAAAGAAGATCCTAAAATGCCCTTGATTTACAATTATCTTTTGCAATGATAGCTAGAATGGAGGCATCTGATTAGTCAAAAGTTTTTCTAAATAACTCTACACTCTGAACTGCTTGTGTGTATCCATGAAAAGGCGAAAATGTGTATAAAACAACATTAAGACAAAATAGACATACAAATTTATACCATGGTTACTAGAATGGCAACATTAGATAATTCAGAATTTAGCCATTTTGTGATAAATCTGATAATTTGTAGGGCACTTAAGGGATGGTGAGTACAACTGTTACTTTTTTGCTTGATCTCTTGACAAGATGGAGGTCTCCGATTGGTTGAAAGCTTCTGGATTATTGCCTGTGGGGTGTATTGACAGTTAGCATTATTGTGAAGTAAAGTGAGTGGCTCATGCTAACAGCAGGGATACACAGTCAATAGGTAACTGAGATCTGCTCAGAGTTATATCTTATTTAATGGACTGTTTCCTATTTCAGTTGATGTGTTGTTAAAACCAGCTGGTGATGCCCCAATCATGAAAAAGAAGAGATGGGCTGTAGAAAGAAACAAGAGAGTGAGCTGGATCAGTGAATTCATCAAGAAATATCTTAAGCTGGATCCAAAGAATCTATGGTATGATGGTTTAGTTTGTCAAGATAATGCCAAGTAATCATTTACTTGTTAGTTCATCTGACCGGTAAACTTTTCACATTTCAAACTTCTCAAGTTCAATTTGTTGGATTTAGCTCTTACTTACCTGAAGTAATCCTGAGATGGTCCTGATCAAGTGTGTCATTTTTCGGGTCCGTCCGAAATCCAAGATGGCTGTCATGGCTGCCATCTTGATTTTTTTTTTTTTTTTAAAGTTCTTCTCTAGTTCCATTGATACATTGAGCTGAAAATTGGTAGGTATGTTAAGGAAGGGAAGCCAACAAAGTGTTGTTAGCTCACCTATCTGAAGGATAAAGGGGCCCAATAGGGAAAATATTGCAAAAACAAAAAAAAAAACTCTGAAATCTTCTTTTCATTGGAAAGCGATAGGGTTTGGTCCACATTTGGTGAAATCTTCTTTTCATTGGAAAGCGATAGGGTTTGGTCCACATTTGGTATGAACCGTTGTTGGGAGAGGTAGTAAAAAATGTAGGAAAAAGTATTTTGCCATGATTACTGAAATATCCAGGTGAGAGATGGAGACCCTCTGCGCTTTTTGTTTTTACCTTAACATATATAATGTACTTTTATTTGATCCACCTTTTGACTGCGGTCAATGTGAAGTGTGAACATGATGATCAAAATAACTGAAACAAATACAAAGCACTTATTGGGCATTTTGTGACAAACTGCTGCCATATTGTGATAATCTGTCATTACACTGACTGTTGTTTTTTTTCAGTTTCTGTATGTTCATCAATCCTTCGCCCCTTCACCAGACACCGAAATAGGCACAGTATTTGATGTGAGTATTTAGTCAAGGTAACTTTCTAATGAGAACACTGTTCAATGTCTGCCACCTGTTATTTAAAAAAGTTAAAACCTAGAAGATTACAATTGTATTGTAGTTTCTAATTGGTAAATACACACAACCTTGTTTTTTGTTTGTTTGTTTGTTTTTTTTTTTCTGAAGGACAAAAGGACATTTTATAACTGACTCTTATTTCTGATTAGTGTATGATATAAATTGGCTCGCAAGCAGGTATGGATGACATTTAACTGGATAAAGTCATGCGTGTCAGACAAAACTTAATAATTTGAAAGATTTTGTTGAAGGCAGACATAATATTGCTTTGTTTTGCTATTTCAGTGTTTTGGAAGTGATGGCAAACTAGTGGTACACTACTGTAGGACGCAAGCTTGGGGATAATATAGGCCTACACTACATTGATTACTAAGCAGGAATTCCAATTTGTGTTCTGTGTGGTTGAATATGAATAACTACAGCTGGCTGTGAAATAAGTATGAAGCATGCTTAACAAATGACATGGTGTTTTACTGAACATGCCATTCATGTTTAAATGTACTAATGTTGAATTATTATCACTGGAAAAAAATTATTTGTTTGGTTTTTAGCTCACCTGCCCAAAGGTCAAGTGAGCTTTTGCTCTGGTGTGGCATCCGTCTGCGATCTGATGTCCACTTTTCCTTAAAACAACTCGGTATCCATTAAGCACAGAGACCTAATATTTGTCCTGTGGCATGCTGTGGTGAAGGGCTACCAAGTTTATTCAAATAAATGACCTTGGCCTACATTCAAGGTCACATGGGTTAAATAAATATAGGCTAAAATCTTTAAACAATGATTTCTGGATAGCCAAGAGACTCCAAGACCTGATATTATGCAAATAGTATGTTGGAATGAAGGACTAGAAAATTTATTGACTTGAATAATTCTAGGATACACTGATGTTTAATATAAAGTGGTAATCAGCTTAGAATCTGCAGAAATGACCTTTATCAGCTTCAACGCTGCTGTAGAATTAGGTGAGTGACACAGGCCTACTAGGCCTCTTATATCATAAACCATCACGTTATCAAATAAATCATGAAATTTAAGAGGAAATTACATTTCTCTTTCTAGTGAATTGCCTAATGCAGAGCAAGCCATTATTTTTAAAGATTTGTATAAACGAGTGAATGCAATCTTTGAAGTATTCAAACTGTCCAATGATCACAGAAAAGATGCTTTTCATCGGCTAATGTTTAACTTAGTAAATACATGTATAAAAGAGTGTCTAATACCAAACATTTATTAGAATAAAGTCATGTATATGAAAAATAACTTTATAATCCATATTATCAATGCAGAAATTTTCTATCAATGGTAATTATTTAGTTCTTAAAATGATGAAGATCATTTGATATACCGTATACATGAACTGTTTGTGTTTGGTTTCAGCAGAATCATGTGTATGTTTTTTTTACTGTGATATTATTTAAGAGAGCAAGTTCTTTTTTGTTTGTAAATGAGTGTTGAAAGAAAACGGATGTGTTTTGTTGTTAGATCAAGTTTAATAATTATGATGGATAAGTCACAGGAATCAAGTGCTAGACAAGTATCTGTATTGAACTTCATGTTACAACAATTATGAAACAAGATCTACATTAACTTTTTAGCAAGCAATCATCAGATGGAGGGCTATTTTATGGGATATGTCAGTAAACAATCCTTTGTTATTGTTTTTTCCTAGGAAGAGATGGAAGGATATATTTCTTCAATTGCATATGTAGCTTTCCTTGGTCCCTAGTTGTGCTCATTAATTTTGAGTCTGATCGGGAAAACATGGCTGGCATGACAGGTGACTATCTTTGATTTTGACAGATGAAGTTTGTTTTTGAGTACTGTTTCTTGAGAAGTCCTGAAAGGATATTTCTCAAACTTCACATGTAGATTCCTCTTGGTCCCTAGTTGTGCCCATTCATTTTTTAGAGTGATTGGGAAAACAAAATGGCTGACAGACAACCATTTTTTTATTTTGACAGTTGAACTTTGTTATCGCTGCTAGTATTTCTTGAGAAACTACTGGTTCATAAAAGAAAAAAAATGAGGAAGAAGGGAAAATAATCTTTCTTACATTGAACTTATTCAGAGAGAGTGCAGGGGGTCTTAATGTGAGAGGTACTCAAATGACTTACTGTGTATGATTGTGTCTCAGAAATTTACCAAACAAGAATTATTCGTAATCATGTCTTGCCTGTCCTGCTTTGTCAGCATGGTAGGTTTTAAGTAAACTCCAAAATTGACTAAACTTTCTGCATTTTAACAACCCAAAGGACCTAAATATTGAGACATTGTGAAAGAAATAAGAAATTTTTGCAAAATCACCTAAATATGACATTTCCCCCCTAAAAATCACTATTCCCTAAAACTGAAAAGGAAATACATCTGTTATGCATGTATTACAGAATGTGTTCCAGTTTGGCGATAACTAATTTGTAAGTGAATTGTAAAAATCATGTCCATACTACAATGTAACTATGCACCAGGTTTGGTTGGAATAACACCGATACTTTTTAAGAAACTGAACTGAACACAAAACTTCACTCTAGATTCCCAGCATTCCTAATTTCCAGAGTCAATGGACCATAAGTTCTGAATGTATTCCATAAATGAAGGGTGTGTTCAGATATCCCCTACTGATATAACAGTACTATTATGCTTTTTGAGCAATGGATAGTAAATGCAAAACTTTTAAGTAAGATGTTGACAGATAAGTGACACCAGTCTCTCCTCAATGACTTTTCATCACAGGCAAGACAGAAAATATACCTACCTGTTCTGAAGGTAAACGAAGATTATAACATGAATTTGTGGAAATTGTGACCATAAATTCATGAAACAAACAAATGCAAAAGCATATGGCATGCTGGAACCATCTCACCTGTAATGAAGTCACAAAGCGAGACTATGGTGTTGCTTTTTCAGCAATGATGGCAGCGCTGTCATAATTGTATTTAGATCTGTTGCTCAAAAATATAAGTCCAACTGAAACCAAACTTGGTATATAGTTAGGTTATATAATTGATATCTCAACACAGTCTTCCTTTATGCAATATCATACAGAATTTCCAAAGTTATTTCAAACAAACCCGGAATATAATTGAATTTTGCTTAAAACTGACAATACTGACAAAGCAGGACAGAGGAGACATGTAATTAGATGTGATTTGTGTGTAACTAATGCTTTAGCATATTGTCTACAATGCATTGTTGATATCAACATTGTATACATGACAAGGGCAACAGGATACCAGGGAAAATCATCCCCTTGATGGCGGGGCAGATCTCAGCCTCCCTACATTCTTCTGACTGCTAATTTAGTAACCAATGAGAATAAGAAGGCAATTCTGAATAAATTTTCCAATCCTGCAAACAAATTATGTTAAAGATGCATGGTCATGTTGACATTACAATTACAGGGGAAATGTCTCCCCTCGTTGTAATGGATAATATAGATATAGAGTGCTGTTGAATAATGTGATTTTAGAAGTTAGTTTATGCCACAAAATAATTAGTAGTAACACAAACATAATTCATTAATTATTGTGTATTTCTTTCATGATTTAAGAAAGAAAGGGAGATAATTTGATAAATACATTTAGTTATAGTTCAGAACAAAATATAAAAAAAAAAAGTTACTTTTGTATCCATTAGACCATTTTGAGTTACATTTTGTCTTGGACTCAACAAAATCATATTTTATTCAAGTCTTTTAAATAAAAATTTAATCCTTCAGATTTATTAAAAAAATATATTGCATCAATTTTACTTCTAAAAATGTTAAACTTGACTGGTCTACTGAATGTCCTGTTCAATTACAAGTTATTTATGGCAGTTACATGTAAACTAGTTGGTGTGATAATTTTGACCTGTCTGTAAAGGCAACCTGTCTATAGTGACTGTTTTTCTTCCTCCCCTTGGGCGGTCTTTATAGACAGGTTTGACTGTAAATTCTAGGTTCATATATGTATATTGTACTCGCATCACTTTTCACTTTGTAGAATAAGTTAAAAAGATTTTGCCATGAGTTACCTATACTTGTGATACATGTGGCCCACAAAGTATCACACACTAAATAATGAATGATCAATAAAATAGTGTATTGTTTATGCTTGATAATTATGTATCTGTATCTGTACTGTGTGTTAAAGAAGTGTAAAAAGCTTATACGTGTAAATGGAAAGTTGAACAGTTAGCATATGAGAGGTGAGGAAAGTAACAGTATCTGTATGTCAGAGATTGGTAATTACAGTTGTAGGAGAGAGAAAATGGAACTGAAAATAATGCAATAAAAGAACAAATGAATTAAAATTTGCTATAATGGTTTTTGTCCTTTTTAGAAGTGTCCATTGCGTTTCATCCGTCGTCATGTGTTGTGCGTAAGCTTTTACTTTCAAATTGCTTTGGGGGGGGGGGGGGGGGGGGGGGGGAAATACTACAATATCATATCTTAATTTTTTGAGAAAACTAAACATGAACTTGCTGATAATTATAATTATACTAACATGTTGGATATCATCTATGCAAAGCAAGAAGTTACATTTTTGAATACAGTAGGAGGGGGGGGGGGGACGTTATGTTTTTTAGTAAGAACATGCTCTTTTTACATAAAAGCAAAATTTTCCACAATATGGCTTATCAAAATGTGGCACTTCTACTAAACAATTCCCTTAAAGTTTAAAATTTTTAGAACAAGAGGTCCAAGGGGCCTGTATCGCTCACCTGGTTGGATTTGACCAAATGTCTAAGTAATATTATAATCTTCAATTCGTTTGATTTGTCAATCTCAAACAATGCTATATATGGTTATAGTATGGGGAATCCAACTGCTTTAAAGAAATAACGAAGTCCAGACTCTCTAAGTTTACAACATGCATTCATTACTTTATGACTAGCAGCGATTTAAAGGAAATACCTTTATTTCCCCTCTGGGGCCCCACCCCTTTGGCCCCTTTAGGGTCAAAGCCATCATTAATGCAAAATCTGTTTCGCTTTCCCTAAGGATGTTTCTGACAAATTGGGTTCAAATCCATTCATAACTTTATGATGAGTAGCGAATTAAAGAAATTACTTCTATTTCCCCTATTGGGCCCCGCCCCTCAGGCCCCTTTGTGGTCACAGTCACCATTTACCGTATGCAAAATCTGTTCCCCTTCCCCCAAGGATGTTCTGACTAAATTGGGTTCAAATCCATTCATAACATTATGACTAGTAGCGATTTAAAGGTTTTACATCTATTTCCCCTATTGGGCCCCCGCCCCTTTGGCCCCTTGGGGGTCAGAGTCACCATTTATGCAAAATCTTATCCCCTTCCCCCAAGAATGTTTCTGACCAAATTGGGTTCAAATCCATTCATAACTTTATGACTAGTAGCGATTTAAAGAAATTACTTCTATTTCCCCTATTGGGCCCTGCCCCTCGGGCCCCTTTGGGGTCAGAGTCACCATTTATGCAAAATATGATCCCCTTCTGCCAAGGATGTTTCAGAACAAATTTGGGCAAAATCCAATAAGAACTTTTTAACTAGTAGCGATTTGAAGCAAATGTTGACGGACGACGGACGGACGGACGGACGGACGCCGCACCTGACATAAGCTCACTGGACCTTCGTTCCAGGTGAGCTAAAAAGTACCTGGAGTAACAATTTCAAAAATTATGATTGGAGGCCTTTTTAGCCCACCATCTTCAGGTGGTTGACTGTTCAAATTGCCCTTAGTTCATGGTCTATCTATAAACAATCCTTGTTATCGCTATTTCTTGAGAAGTACCGAAATGATTTTTTTTAAATTTCATAGGTAGGTTCCGTTTGGTTCCTTGTTGTGTATGATCAGTTTTGAGACTGATCAGAAAAACGAAATGGCTGACAGGTGGCCATTTATATTTTTCTTACTGATATTTCTCAGTTCTTCAGGGATCTGTCGTATTTTCTCAAATTTTGTATATTGATTCCTTGGTCTCTTATTTTGCATATTGAATCAATTTTGAGATTTCATTTTGAATTTTGAATGCTTAAGTCTGTTTTCACTATTTCTGCTAAAGTTCATCAGGGATTTTTTTTTCAAAATTTGTATGTGGATTTCCCCTAATCTCTAGCTATGCACATCAAATTTTAAGACTGATCAGAAGACAAATAGCAGACAGGCCACCATTTTGAGAATTTTGACAATTGAATGAACTTTCTTAAATTATGTATGTTTAAGGTTTTTACAATGATTATGGGGGAAGAAGATAAAAGTAGAGAACAGATCAGTCTTACATAGACCCAATGAGGGTCATTCAATGGTGAGTGGCAAGATCCCTCTGGGATCTCTCACAACTTGGACTTGTAATGAACATGGTCATCTTTTTGTGTCAAAATCCAAAATGGCTGCTGGAATTTCAGGATCTTGAAGAATGCACAACTAGATGACAGATCCCATACTTACTATTGTAGGGCACCTATATTTCAATATGTGTTTTAAATTAATGAATAATTCTGTACAGATGAATCTTGGTTAAGTTTTAATGTACATTTGGCAAAATATACATGACATCGTGTATAACAAACATAAACTGTATCACAAAGTTCTAAATGGATCACCTTTTACTGCAACTAAAAAGTAGACATTATAATTAAAGAAAAATACAATATAGGCCAAAATAAACATTTGTTTCTCAGGCACCAGTTCCCCAACTACAGCATTGTTGAGATATATACATTGTACTCTCCCTTGTTTAATAATGTTTGTAATATATAGGAGGGAGACATGTTGAGGTCAAGGGTTTGCCCAAAAAGGTATGAAAACTGATGATAACAGTCTTCTAATGATATGATAATGGTGGACAGCTCCTAGATATTTATATATACATATATGTATAATAAACACCCCAGTGCCTTAATACTTAATTCTTTGTAAAAATATTGGTCTGAGAAACTAATTTCCTTTTTGCCTATACTTCTTAAATTAAGACACTATAGCTTCTGAATTTTACATAAAAATAGGTGATATTCCATTCATCTCACTTCCGGAAGGTGAAATTGAAACATAATAATAATAATATACAAATGTACATACATTCAGGGTTTAAGGAAGCAAAAATATACAACTTTGTAGTGTATATATTTGGTTAAACAAACCTGTCTTATTGAGTCATCCTCTGACTACTGAAATTGAAATGTCTATGAGTAGAAAGTTTCAATAAAGCTGTAATGTACAAAAACATAAAGTAATTCATTCTAAAATGTCAAAAGTCATTTGAAAGTGTCAAGTTCATGTAGATAATATGTATCAGTTTTCATTCTTTTTTTCCAGAGTGTATATAGAATTGCTGAGCTTGTTGCAAATCCAACACACCATCAAGACTCAGGATTTGTCACAATTTTATCTAAAAAATTAGGTGACAGGTTAGGCAGCTTAATTGTGTGGCATTTCCTATCATTACTTGATTGAAATTGAGTCTTAAGATGGTCACTCTTTCGATGTTAATGTCCACAGAATGTCTGTCTGTTTTTCTTGCCCTTCCTTTGGTAGGTTTTTTGCTATATGTTCTATTTTAGAGAAGATGTCGAGGAAATTTCCAGACTAGGATAGCGCCGTCATCGC
This sequence comes from Pecten maximus, assembly GCF_902652985.1. Classification (NCBI taxonomy): domain Eukaryota; kingdom Metazoa; phylum Mollusca; class Bivalvia; order Pectinida; family Pectinidae; genus Pecten; species Pecten maximus. The sequence goes on from NC_047015.1 coordinate 46,985,613, forward strand.
TTACACTAACGATACTAGAGTTGTCGGGTGAAATCTTGATCCTCTGGATGTTTCCGCTGTGTCCAAGTCCGACTGATATCACTTCTCCTTTGTCGTAATTCCACAACTGTAGGAAGAAAATATTATTTTTTACCTATAATTCCTATTATATCAACCAATATCCTGTAATAAGACAAGGAGGTCAATATGTACTGTAACCCCTGATTCAAAGTCTGGATAATTAATTACATTCCTTTTGAAATTTTACTGTACGGCAATAGATGTGGGTTGGTTTATAATTACTAGGCATGAGCTTATTGTTGGATGATGAGTAATAAAGTACATATGTTTATGAATAGGGCTAAATATTGAGGATAACCAGTCAGCAATTTGATGTATAGTTGCACTGTGAATTTTGTGACAATTGAAATGAAAGAACAAAATGATTTTTGTTTATTATTATTATTATTATACTTGGAATATGTATATAATTATATTTATTGACAGTTGACTGAAAATATGTTGCTTGTACATATACTTATAAATTAGATAAAAGCAAATTGAGTAGGGGCTCATTGATATACCCCAATCTTCCTCATCAAGTTAACAATAGAATTTCTTGCATGCAAGCTTGACCTTTGACATTTAACCTAAGCCAATGACCATCAATTTATAATCAAGTGTATAACTTGATAAGTGTGATGTTATGTTGTGAATATAAACTAAATCCGCCAAGGGGTTTATGAGATGTAGTGAATAAATTCATTAATATATATCCACTTTACTAAGTGGAGGTATAATTATAAGGAATGTTCTACATAGTGGGGATGGGGTGGGAGAGAGATGGAGAGCTGGTGGAAAAATATATATGCTTAAACCACTATGCAGAAAAAGTGAAGTAAAGGAATGCAGTTTTTTGGTGTATAAACCTTATAATCATTCCTTACCAAAACTCAACTAAAGTAAAAAAAAAAAATAAGTGGTTGATTTTTAAAATCAACAAGAGGCCCATGGGGCCTGTATCGCTCACCTGGTTGGATTAGACCAAATGTCAAAATAATCTTCATGTTTAATTCGTTTTATTTGTCAATCTCAAACAATGCTATATATAGTTATTGTGTAGGGATCCCAACTGATGAAGTCCAGACTCTCTAAGGGTCTAAAAGACCTCAAGAATTGATTTTAGAACATCCATTCCATAACTTTATGACTAGAAGCGATTTAAAGGAATTAACTCTATTTCCCCTATGGGACCCTGCCCCTTTGGCCCCTCGGGGGTCGGAGTCACCATGTATGCAAATTCTGTTCATCTTCCCCTAATAATGTTTCTGACCAAATTGGGTTCAAATCCATTCATAACTTTATGACTAGCAGCGATTTAAAGGAAATACCTTTATTTCCCCTCTGGGGCCCCACCCCTTTGGCCCTTTTAGGGTCAAAGCCATCATTAATGCAACATCTGTTTCACTTTCCCTAAGGATGTTTCTGACCAAATTGGGTTCAAATCCATTAATGACTTTATGACAAGTAGCGATTTAAAGGAATTACCTCTATTTCCCCTATGGAGCCCTGCCCCTTTGGCCCCTCCAGGGTCAGAGTCACCATTTATGCAAAATCTGTTCTCCTTCCCCCAATGATGTTTCTGACCAAATTGGGTTCAAATCCATTCATAACTTATGACTAGCAGCAATTCAAATGAATTGCCTCCATTTCCCCTATTGGGCCCCGCCCCTCAGGCCCCTTGGGGGTCAGACCCACCATTTATACAAAATTGGTTCCCCTTCACCCAAGGATGTTTCAGAAAAAATATGGATCAAATCCCTTTATTCCTACAGAACAAGAAGGATTTTAAAGAATTTGCTATATTTCCCCTATTGGGCCCCGCCCCTCAGGCCCCTGGGGGGGGGGGGGGGGGGCCAGACCAACCGTTTATACAAAATTGGTTCCCCTTAATTCAACCAAGGATGTTTCAGAACAAATATGGATCAAATCCCTTTATTCCTACAGAAGAAGGATTTCAAGGAATTTGCTATATTTCCCCTATTGGGCCCCTCCCCTCAGGCCCCTGGGAGGCCAGACCCACCGTTTATACAAAATTGGTTCCCCTTCACACAAGGATGCTTCAGACCAAACATCGATCAAATCCCTTTATTCCTGCAGAAGAAGAAGGATTTTAAAGAATATGCTATATTCCCCTATTGGGCCCCACCCCTCAGGTCCCTGGGAGGCCAGACCCACCGTTTATACAAAATTGGTTCCTCTTTACCCAAGGATGCTTCAGACCAAATATGAATCAAATCCCTTCATTTCTACAGAAGAAGAAGGATTTAAAAGAATTTGCTATATTTCCCCTATTGGGCCCCGCCCCTAAGGCCCCTGGGGGGGGGGGGGGGGGGGGGGGGCCAGACCCACTGTTTATACAAAATTGGTTCTCCTTCACCCAAGGATGCTTCAGACCAAATTTGGTCAACATCCACTGAGTAGTTTAGGACTAGTAGCGATTTAAAGGAAAAGTTGACGGACGGACAACAGACAACAGACGCCGCACCATGCCATAAGCTCACCGGCCCTTCGGGCCAGGTGAGCTAATAAATGTTAACTGACCTTGAGAATTTTGTCATCACCTCCTGTAGCAATGATACTGCCATCTTCTGTGATGTCCATGGCATTGATAGAGCCACTTTCTGATCCATCAAGAACACGAATCCTTGAGCCGTCCTTTTTGTCCCAGTAGACTAACTTCCTGTCGGTGCCACTTGTCACAATCTGGTTCTCTTCTCTGTTGAACACCACACATTTGAACAATGTGTTTGCAAACACAATCTGGAGTCGACGCTTACTCCTGAAACATCAATACAAGCTGCTTCATGAAAATATCTTTGACCTTGAATTCTAGTGTGTAGTGATTAATTCAATGCTTGAGATTCAGATGAAAGCTGATGAATATGCAAACTATAAGTTAATAAATTACTCACTGGAGGTCCCAGATGATGGTTGTTCCATCATGGCTAGACGACACACAACTCTTGTCATCCTTGCTAATCTTGATGGCAGAGACGGATCCTTTGTGCTCCATCATATTGTGTATCAAGCTGGTTGTGGCATTGTCGTTATTTGATCCACAACTGACATTCCATAAACGGACTTGTCCCTCTCCGCCTCCACTGATGATGCATATACCATCAGAGGTACAGGCCAGAGCGGTCACACCATTACTGTGAGCATCATTTATCACAAACATTGGTTTAAGGGAAAGACCATTTTTTCCTTTTGCAAAACAAAAACCTCGGATTTTCCCATCATCCCATGCTGGAATGCAAAAATTGGAATTAGTTCATGTGCACATCTTTAGTGTATAAGCTGACTACATTATATGTACATCATTAAGGTTTTTGATGAAAAACTGTAGATGTTCAGACAAGATTCAGTTAACAAATAGAGGAAGGGGCATAACTGTCATAAAACACATGAAAAAGTAAATTCAGTTGCACAATATCAGTGTGTGTGGACTACATCAGTGAAAGTTCGAAAAAAAACTAGAACAACATTCAGTCTACAATCAAATCAAAAGGAGAATAGGTATTCACCTGACATCTATAAAATGCTGCAGAGTTCAAGGGTCAAAAGATCTTAATTGGTTGAACTGACCGCATTTGGTTTACAACAATAATGAACCTAGTATTGTAAACCAATTTTGAACTTCATACATGAGAAGTGGTCTATATGAAATCTGTATTTCTGCATTTGAAATTAAGAGTATCAGTCTTCATGATATATGCGCCAAGCCTCAGACAGGGTTTCCACTTACCAGTGTAGACCATACTGCCATCCTCTGTCAAAGCCAGGGAGGTACAGGTCATGTTAGCTATTGTATGTCTCAAAATTTCCTTGCCACCCGCGGCCGTCAGCCAGAATCGGATCTGTCCCAACTGGGACGTCACAAACAGTTCATTTGTTCTTCTGTAAATGAAAGATTTATTGACTATGTATCTGTGACATCAGGTTGTCATGATTTGGAAACTGTACCATTCAAATCCAGGATTTTTTTTTCATTTTCTGTTTAATTAAGCACTGAGGTCAATATGGTTTAGTTTCATAGGGGTATGAAAAAGAAATGTTTGCAAACTGTACATGTATGAATCTGCGAAGCAAAGCGCAAATTCTTACAAACATTTTTCTTTCATACCTCTATAATTAATTTTCCATTGTATGGCTTTCTGATTGGTTGAGATTTTTTTTCATACCACTAGGAAACAAAAATTCCGAGAATGGCGAGAAAAATGTGACGTCACAATACGACGATTGACGTTGCGTATTGATTTGAGAAAAAGACTCCCATATAAAACCAGTAAAAATGTACATAAAAGATGTTTTGAAATAGAAAATTATTTTCAAAAATTAATTATAAGCGTTGATTATTTTTTAGTTTCATAGGGGTATGAACAAATTTTTTTTGCAAACTTCTGTAAGAATCCGCTATGCGGATTCATACAGTTTGCAAACAAATTTTTTTCATACCCCGATGAAACTAAAAAAAATGACATCAATGCTTATATTTGCAATACTTATAATTAATTTCTGAAACTGTACTTCAAAGTTAAAACATGTTTTATGTACAATTTAACTTATTTGATAAGGGATTCTTTTGAACAAATCAATACGCAACGTCAATGGTCGTATTGTGATGTCACTTTTTCTGGCCATTTCCTATTTTTTTCACATAGGTATGAAAAGAAAAACTCAACCAATCAGAAAGCTGCATTCTGCATACCAACAATGGAAAATTAATCATAATTAAGATATTAATCCTACATATGCAATATTAATTCTTTTCTAACAAGCTATACCTTACAGGCAGTCAGTGTCAAGCACTCATAGAATTGAACTTCAAAGTCCTCTGGAAATATTGTTTCCTTCTGACAGGACTATAAAAGATAATCTCGAACATTTCTCGAAACACAAAATATCTATGAAATTTCATAAAAAAACTAATTTGAATTAGCACAAAGTGCCCAGCAGAATCAATTTGTTTTTATTTAGTAAAAGAAAAACAGAATGTCCTCATTGCATACGATACTACACAAGATACTGCTATCTGACGAACTTACGATGGGAAAGCAATATCTGTCACCTTCTTGAAGTGGGAGGTTTTGATAAGTTCACATGAGAAGTCTGCGAAATTGAACTTGTAGATCTGGGAGTTGGTCATTCCAACAAAAAACTGGAAAAAAAACCAAGATTATATACATTTTGGTAGATTATCGTAATGGTCTATCAAAGTGGAAATGTGTGAAGACATTATATTACCGGTAGATATGGGATGGCAGTCCATTTGTGGAATGAAATAATTTTGAACTTTTTTAAAGATGATTCATTTAAGTACAGATTCCTCCAGATATATATTTTTATATTATTATTTTTTTTGGGGGAGGGGTGTTGTACTGGTACAGGAATATGAATAATGCAATGGTTTTAACCAATTTGTCTGTAGTTTTACCTGGTGTCCTTTGCCTCTTAATGCAATGGAAGCCACAGCAACATTTTCATCCTTAGAGCTCTGATCCAACCAAGACCTGTTCAATAACAATAACATTATGTATCGTTTGGTTATACTAGAAATGATATATCATAAAAAAAACATGAGGCACAAAGGGCCTGTATTGCTCACATGGATATTGCAATGATTATTGCAAATTAAGAAACACTTTACATTTCGAAACCAGAGGAGGGAGAAAAAGAAAATCACTTTATAAAATGATCAAATGCGGCTGTATCAGCCAATCAAAACGAAGTTACATTTTTACATTCTAGTGATATGGACCAAGCGAACGTCTGTTTGTTAGTATCTATATTGGACCATACCATCGTTATTACTTACAAGAGCCTATATAAATATATATATATATTCAAAATAGTTCTAAAGTTTGCTACAAAAGTTGTACCAATGAGTACCTCAAATAGAAGATTTATCTAATGCACATAATAGGTGATAGTTGGACAAGGAAAAATATGATACCTTTTCTTCTCAAACACCCATTCATTTTTCTTGTTAAGACTGTATGTCACTAATGCAACCTCTCCCGCTCCAGATCCTACCAACATCTGTTTGTCGAAGACGTGAGCAAGGGCAGTAACCCCGCAACTAAAATTTTTCTGTTTTTTAATGTTTGGCCCTCCTGGACCATGAAACTGGAGAAGTTTTGTATCTTTGTTTACACCAAGTATATCTCCTGTGGTAGTACCGCACAGCAGGTAGTCACCTTTCATCTAGAATAATGAAACAAAAATCACAAGTTTTGATATTTGAATCTGATTTTTGATATATGCATTGTAAAATATTTGTACATGTGCCTTAATTAACAAATTTTTTGTCATTGTAAAAAAAAGTATTAACACAAAACAAATCTGATGTAATCAGTGAATAAAATATGAATTGGTGACACACCTGTTTATATGAACAGTGAAGTAATGGTGACAGTACAGACAAGTAGATTGTAGAATTTTTTGAGGCACTTCAAGGTGATTTTCTTGAAAAAAATCACACATGGCCATGCTTACAATAATCCTACTGTGGTCTGCTTCCTATGTCAAGATTAATTCTGTTATATTTAATTTAAAATGTTTCAGAAAAAAAAATTGTGGTGTAGGGAATTGTCATTTTGGGTAAAAAAATCATGACATTTTGCAATTTTTAAAGGATTTTTGAAGTGGTTACCATGGTTTTCACAGGTCTAAAAAACAGAGAAAAAATAAGTTTACTTATCCTTCACAGCTGTGTTAAAATTGCAAATGCTGTATATATTAAAAATATATGTATATATATATACTTTAGTATAGGTAATAGGTAGGGTTACTGATTATGATTACATATATAAAACATGTGCCTTATTAAAAGTTATTTTCCAGAAATTGGCAGAATTGCGCTCTTTGACTGTACACTGCTACCCTTGCTACCGACAGGTCCTAGCATTTCTGCTTGATGGATCTAATGGTGACTGTTATTGTTAATCCTCATATTGAGGGGTGTTTTGGTTCCCCCCAAATACTACATGTGACACTTAGGTGACTTAGCACAAGTAATAAAGTAAAATAAATTGGTCCATGTGCCAGAAACTGACTGGTGGATACAGTACTTCTGTCTGTTGGTCTCACATTTGAATGAACTGGTACGTGTGATACACCTGTATATGCATACCTGTAACATTGACACACCTGTATACATTTCCAGAATTAGGACATACCTGTATACACTTGCAGATTCTGTTGAACTGACCCATGTTGACATCTACTGGCTTTATTTTTCTGTTTTCCACATCCAGATCCCAAACTCTCAGAGTACGACTGAAAAAAACATCATCCAAATATAATATCCAGACAACAAAAAATAACCATGGTTACACTCTTTAATTAATAAAAAATTCTGCAGTTACCTAGTAAATTACCGGAAATATATTGATTTCATTTTATCAACTGTTGATTTTCCCATGTAAAAGAGATGAAATGATAATAATACTTACTCTCCACATGTGAAGAATATGTTTTCATTACTCTCATGGTATCCGACAGCCATAGTATTTCCAGCACTTTTAAGTTGAGCTCGTTCACCACAGATTGAATTTTTGGTATTGACATTCCACACCACCACTCTGTCAGAAAAATACACAAAAACAAAAAACGATTTGTAAATAATCAAACTGACAAACAAACAGTTGGTTGATGATATGCATTACCTTATATGTGAATTCAGTTGCAAATTTAAAGAAAATCATGTGATAAAAGTGATGATCTAACAGTAAGATGGGTTTGATTCATTTGAACAGTGATGGTTACAGTTATTCCTGTCAAATCAGGTGGAGAAATGACAATTAAATGAATTGAATGACATCTACAAAGGCAATATTGCATTTAAAAACAAGATGCCCAAATGTTATGCATAGCTTCACAAGGTTTAATTAGAGCCAGCATGACAAATCTATTCCCATTAATAGTTATATTGTGAATGCCCTCGAAGTTCCAAAGGAATTGGGTCAAATTGCTTATAATCTTGGTAGATGATAGCATTACATGTCAAGTATTAAGTAATTTGCAAACTATTTAAATGGGTCTTTGTAGAATTTAGATGGCAGTCCCTGCCCCTTTCTTAGCCAAAACTTACGATCCATCATCTTGTCCTCCTAAGGAAAGGAGGTAGTTGTCGTTTGGGGAAAATGCCAATGCCTCAATTTTCACTTTGTGCAGTTTTAGTCGGGCATAAAGTTCTTTCTTTTTATAATCCCATATGATTATGTCAGCCTGTAAAAATAGAAGCCATTTTAACTTTGCACTAAAGTTAGAATATAAGATGACTTACAGTATTTTCAATATTGAACCATATAAATACAAACAAGAATTGTTTCTATTCCAAAATAATTTTTGATATAAATTTTTGATAATACATAAACCTTGGAAACATGATTATATTTATAATATAATAGCAAAATATAGCATTATTATTCTGTCACATGGAATGTGTAGAAAAACATAACAGTGCAGAATCTGTATTACTTAAAACTGTTGCAGCAAAAGAAGCAATATTGCTGTTTCAATTACAGTAAATTCGATTAGGAAAGATAGATGTGGACCTGACAGTAAAAACTCATTAAGAATGACTAACTTTGAAGCCCATATGAATGGCTTGGCCAGAAGCGATGTATTTCCCCGAGTTGGAGACAGTCAGACAAGACACATTGCCTGAATGTCCCATAAGAGTTTGCTGTTTTTTTGTTTCGATGTTTTCAATGATGACAGTGACACCGAGTGAGTAGATAAGATGTTGCTCGTCAGGATGTACATGGAGGCCATTTGAAATTCCACCTAAAAACAATGTAAAAAAAACCCATTAAAATCAGGTGCCTCTTTAACAGAATTCTCATTCCATTTATTTTCCATTTCAGCATCAAAAGGATGTTGATGATATGATACAATCAATGGTTTCCCTGGACATTAAAAAAAAATATATTTTTTTTTAAATTCAGAATTCATAAATTACTCTGATTTATAACTGCTGGTTGGCTGTGTTATTATGACATTATTGTGCTTACTGTGACATGTGCGGCAGCGCCAGTCAAAATTTACTTGCAGTCCTGATCCTCTAACAATATTGTTGGGAGTATTAACTTATTATGATTAGATTTATAGGATAATATTAAGTCCATGTACACTATTTACAATTAAAACCTGTCACACCATTCCCCCTTTTCAAATGTGTTTACCCTCGAACCCAGGTTATATTTGGTTGAAGCGCTGCAGTCAAATGGCATAAAAAGTAACTGGTTCTATCTGGTTGGATTGAACTTGCACCAAAGGAAAGAAAGTATTGTACCTCTGCCGGGGATCAAACCCAAACAAATGACCTGTTTCATCACTCTACCAACTGACCTAAATGGAACTTCTCCCTAACATGAAGGTAGAAGGCAACTATATCTCCTAGTGTAGAAGTCCTAACAGTAGTCAGCCCAACAAAGAGGAGATTAAATTACTACTAGGCTCTATGTCACGTAATAACAGCCAAACATTGGGGATTTCATCATGCCTGAAATGGATTGGGAACATGAAAGGAGTAGAATAGCAGAACATCATCACTCAACTATTTTTCTAGAGACTAGATCTCTTTCCTCTATCAACACATAAGCAAGCCGACGCGGGTTCGTGGGGATCAGAATCTAATGAGGAGGGCATGATCAAACATATAGACTACCTCCCAAGTATTGGGAAGAGTGATCACCTGCTTTTATCTTCTAAACTGTACATAAAATATGAGAAGCATGAAACGAAGACTAGGAAAAGAAACTCTCACAAAGGCCAATATAAACTATATGTAGGAGGCTAAAAGACGTAGACTGGTAGAAAGTCCTAAGTAAACGCTACACCTCGCAAACATGGAATACCTTGGTTAGTAATGTATCAAATATTATAGAAGACACTATACACTTAAAAGACGAGCTTGGATCAGTTATCAACACTGTAGATCTGAAAACAATCTGAAAAAATATATTATCTGCTCGGAATTTGGTTGTAATACTGTTTCTTTCAAATATCCAAGTTTTTTTAAACTCTGCGCAAACTGTACATAGTAATGATCATGAAGAAGCGTCATCATTAGCAAACAGCTTACATCGATGTCGAGGGTCATATATTATGAAGGTAGCAAAGCTATAGTAACCATGTACAGCACTATTTACAATTAAATGCTACAAACAGAATAAATCCGTATATGATTTCAATCGTATAAAATCAATCAATAGCGGAGTAGTTATGGAACGTCACTCTATACCTTTATATCAATTGATAATCTAACAACCCTCCCTCCTTCAAAGTCCTTTTTCTTTCTCTAACCGATGTCAACTTGCAGAATGCTTTAACAGAAGCTGTACAGTAACTCACTCTAGGTTCTACTTATATTTGGATCAATTTTAACGGGTCATATACATTTCAAAATATAATACGAAGTAACCAATATGAATCCGTGCAGTTTTAATAATTTATATGCTGAGAAATTATTGTAGTTGACCGGTAACACAGTAACAATATAAACACGAATCATGAATTTCGGCGTGTTGGACCTGACAGTAATGTACTGACAGTACGCAGATAATATCTTTGTACATGAAACAAACGTTGCAAAACTGAACAAACTAGAAATCTATATTTACTTACTATATCCCACGATATGCTCCAATTCCAAACGGGGTAAATCATAGCATTTCGCCATATTTACAGTTGTATTTGCTGTTAGCTGGGTACAGCTCAAACAAATACAGTGCTTTGAAATTTACACGTCGCCAAGGGATACAGACATGGCGACACAGCGAGAGCGCCACCTACGCCTAACAATAAAACCAAGAGAAGATCAATCGTGCAAGTCCAAACACGAGACAAGTTTTGAAAAATTGTATAGACAATAAAATTAGGACTAAAGTGTTCACCATGAACAAATATATATAAGTGAAATTATGTAAGCACCGAAAGCATTAAAATGGAAAATACACCAGACACATTTTAGTTAAGTATTGTAACAATAACAGCAAGGTTAATAACGTGATTAGGCCCAGCGATTCATTTTTGATTGATTAGCTTATCCAAGTACTTTTAAAAAATTGTCGATAGATAGAGACGTTGTATTTTCTCTATTTGTCTGCCCATTAGATTGGATATTAGAATCCCGATCTATCACCCACGGAGTAGACTGTAGAAGATGTAGAGTAACGGAAATACAAGTCTAATTTTAATTTGATTGAAGATCCAAAATACATAATTTGTTAATTATATGAAAAATAACATGGCTTCAGATACCTGACCCGTTAATGTGACAGGGGTATACTTGGCATATCATAAAATGAAACTTGATCATCCGCAACATCATGATCCTCACATATATATAATATACAGATTCTATCAATATAGTTATCTATCAATTCTTTCTTTCTTTCTTTCTTTCGGATACAGTCACTAGTTCGAGCCCTAGGCTTCTGGAACCTATTTGTATATATCACCTATTACCTAGATCTCAGGTTGTCTGTTAGGAACACCAGCGTGGGCGATAATCATGACGTTTTCCCATCACAAAATTAGCGGTCTATAAATCAGAAATCCCTTGTCTCTAAGACATGTTACAAAAGGCTGCACCGCCCGATGGAATTACTATAGTTTCTAGTTGATATGAACCGACACACACAAAAAAAAAGTCACCGTATACTGTTGTAGTTTCATATGTGCATATCGGTCCATGTGTTGTCCTTTGAACAGTCGCTTGTTTCGATTGAACATTATATAAAAACAAAAATATTCGGGCATTTACATTTGTAAGACTGAGATTAGAAACGCAACATGATGATATATAACAAATTTTGATTTAATACAGACCATCGTCAATAAGAGTAAGTTATGGTCACATTCCAATACATCACAAGGATATGGGATAGATACAAAAACATTTGAAACTTGTGTTGTGCATGGATATCTCTTTAATGACGTCATATAATGTGCCGTAATGTCATCATTGACGGAGCAGTTGCCTAGTAAGCTCTTCAAATCTTGACAGCGTCTTACAGCATTTTATAAAAAAAAAAAAAAAAGTTGGACACAATCCTATACAAACTTTATTATTAAGACAGGCACATGCCGTAAGCCTAGACAATGGTTTCTATTTGTGTATACCAGCAGGAAAGCGTGATGTACAGGTACCTCCATATTTACCATGTCATGACGACATATCCTGTCCGTCAGTGCCGTACTAGTTTATACCGCTTGGCTAGACAGAACTTCTCTCTAGCTCGATCGGTTGAGCGAAAACTAAAGTAAGTGGATAAGGGTTCAATCCCTAGCGGAAGCATTGAAGTAAATTTAATTTATTTAGCTCTCTGTTACATGTTTATCGAAAATGAAAACGTTAACCCAGTGAAATTCTCCAGCAGAAAAGACTACACGATTTAATGGCGGGAGATTGACCGAAGTTCAATACATTATATTTACATATCTCCCTTCTTCAGCTCGGTAGTCTGGCTGCTTAAAAATTAGCGTAAAGCAGTGAAAAAGCTCAGCGTATTAGGGAATCGGTAACATAATCATGACGTCGTCTCTTTGTGACGTTACCTGAACGTCAACTATATGGCGCCATTTCCAAAGGACTGATCTACGCGTTTTCTCCTGTTACCCGATTATCTCTGTACAAAAAGCTAATGTCAAGTGAGTGTTTTGTCAAAAACTAAACTGAGGATTGCGGATATGAGTGAATATTTTACTTCTCCACGAGGTAAGCTAACAATAAATAACTGAAGCACTTCCTATTGAACGATCGACCATGTAACTACTAAATCTGTGGCAATACCCGCTGTGCTTGACAACCATAAAATGTATTAAGCAAAAATGTTGATTTGTTTCTTTTAATTTTGTTAACAATACTGGTGTATTTTTGTAGATTCATCGGAACTGTATTTTCTTAGCAACCAAGGTAGCTAGACTACCAACGTCGCAACAAAACCTGAATTTTCTTTTCTTCATACTGTATTTAAACGATTGGTTTGATGTATATCTAAGGATTAAACTGTCTTTTTTTGTGTCTTTGGTCGATATAGATGCCAGAGATTTGCAAACAAACGTCATATTGTGCGCTACCCATAGGAAAATAAATTGTGACGTCATAATAAAAATGTAACATCATGATAAAAATGTGACGTCACAATAGATATGTCGCCTGATTGTCTGGGTAGACGGAAACGTATGGGTGGCGGTCCGTGCCATTTAACGGCATAGATTAACGCGTTAAAATGCAAAAGTAACGCCTTAAAATGTAAAAGTAACGCGTTAAAAAGCAAAAGTAACGCGTTAAAATTTAAAAGTAACGCGTTAAAAAGCAAAAATAACGCGTTAAAATGCAAACGTAACGCGTTAAAATGTAAAAGTAACGCGTTAAAACCAAAAGTAACGCGTTAAAATGCAAAGGTAACGCGCTAAAATGTAAAAGTAACGCGTTACTTTTCGTAGTAACCAATCAGTAAGCGTGTCACAAGATGAATTCTAAGATTCCAAGCCTGTACCAGAATCCGAGCTTGACTGAATGGTTGGAGAAGAAGCGAAGTTGGTCTTCCTCCACACTTAGTTTTGGTACTCCAGGTTTATCACCGTGACCCGTGGAACTACACTGATAAGATACGTTCTTTTCTATGAAATAAACATTGACAAAATGTATTGTAATTCTTTGAAACTATATTTGTTCATGTATACCATTTCAGTTGGCAGTCATGGGCTGATTAATACTACCAATCCATAACGTGCCAACTGAAATTTGATTAATGTTTGATAATTATTTTTTAAAGAATGTGGCAAGAATTACAGCTCCTATAATGACTAGTCATGTTTGAAAAAATTCATGTTTTTACTAACGGACGCATTATAACTAAGATAAACATTACATACAGTCTACCATCGACCTATCGCCACCCGAATCTTAAAATAGTCTAGGAGGAATAACTGTATACATGTAAACGAATCGTGTTAGAATATGGGACAAAGAAGTAATTCTAACAATGTGGACAATGAAACAATGTCAAAAAGTAAAACAAAAAACAAAAAAACAAAAACAAAACAACAACAACTTTTATATCACTAATCGCTCGTTCTAGAACTCATGTATATAGGTAAACATGGTATATAGGTATACATGGTATATAGGTATGCATGGTATATAGGTAAACATGGTATATAGGTATACATGGTATATAAGTGTACATGGTATATAGGTATACATGGTATATAAGTGTACATGGTATATAGGTGTACATGGTATATAGGTATACGTGGTATATAGGTATCCATGGTATATAGGTATACATGGTATATAGGTATACATGGTATTTAGCTATACATGGTATATAGCTATACGTGGTATATAGGTGTACATGGTATATAGGTGTACATGGTATATAGGTAAACATGGTATATAGGTATACATGGTATATAGGGATACATGGTATATAGGTATACATGGTATATAGGGATACATGGTATATAGGTGTAGATGGTATATAGGTATACATGGTATATAGGTATACGTGGTATACATGGTATATAGGTATACATGGTATATAGGTGTACATGGTATATATGTATACATGGTATACATGGTATATAGGTATACATGGTATATAAGATACATGGAATCTAATCATCAAGATGTACATAACTTAGCAAAAAGTTCTGCTCATATCACTGTTTTTTCTAGTAGATCCCAATAAATAGGTTTCATTTTAGAGACCCAATTGACCTGTGGTTGTAAGTATAAGTTAGCTGGCCGTTTATGAGATGGTAACCCTGAACTAGTGTAAGTAAGGTTATCCAATGCGCCACAGAGTGGTTAATTCAACGTGTTCTGTTTCACTTTCCGCCATTGTCCTGTATAGATGATGATGGTGGGGGTTTTTTTATCTTGAAAACTCTTGACCAGTTTCAGAAACTTTGTATTGACGTTCCTGATTGGTTACTACATTTACAAAAGTAACACTTTTGGTTTTAACGCGTTACTTTTGCATTTTAACGCGTTACCTTTGCATTTGAACGCGTTACTTTTGGTTTTAACGCGTTACTTTTGCATTTGAACGCGTTACTTTTGGTTTTAACGCGTTACTTTTGCATTTGAACGCGTTACTTTCGCATTTTAACGCGTTACTTTAGCATTTTAACGCGTTATATTTGCATTTTAACGGATTACTTCTGCATTTTAACGCGTTACTTTTTTAACGCGTTACGTACGTTATGCCGTTATTGGCACGGACCGCCACCCATAGAAACGTCCCATAAGAGCCGCGGATTTGCCTGTCTTAATTATGCTTATATAGTAACGAAAATTGAAAACTGTTTGCTTATATATTCTGTAAATAGTACATGTATATAGTTATGGTAAACAGAATCCTCGTGGTTATGTCATATGAAATGCATTAAACTCGTTCAATAAATAATTTTGTGTCATATGACAAGCCAAGCTGCCATTTATTCGCGGAGCAGAGTTGACCAATATTTTAACAAATTATGTATGATATATGTATATGAGATATCTCATGATATTTTTATAACATATCTTACATGTATATTTGATATGTTATCTTATACAATTAATACATACATAATTATGTATAATGTATGTCATGAAAGATATGATAACCTTATATATGTATCATAAACATTTCTTTGTAAGATATCTTATATGATTTGGTTAAGTCCTGAATCAACGTTGCTCCGTGAATAAGTGACAATTTGATTTGCAATAGTGCCACTCGTGGCATATCTTTGACATAATTTGGCCACTCATGGTCATGTAAGATCCTCTTATTTCCGCCTTGAAAAAAAAACGTATCAATATCTCTTTGACATTGAGTTAACGTGAAATAAAAAGTCATTATAAATAGACATTTGTTTTTTTATGCAAATCTTAAATTCGTACAAATCTATTGTGATTCGCTTCTTAATATGTATTGGTTTTCATGTGGTTGCTTGCTTTGCAGTGCACATCTACCTCGTTCTCACCAGACCATAAAATAATTTTATCGCGGTGCACTGTGGGAAAATTTGTGATGTAAACACCCAGGGACGAGGTACGTTGTTTTTCCTCTGCGATCTGCCATTTTGGAGCGTTGGACGCCTCGTGATGTCTGCTGTTCAACAGCCTTCGGACAATGACGCTTGGGCATTGTTAGCCCTTAAGTCTGCACCGGCCAGTCCTGCAAGAGTAGGATGGACTCCAGAACCCAAGGAACCTGCTATTGCCCGATTAGAAGGAAGAGACTTTGAATATTTGATGCGGCAAGCTCGCGTCACGATAGGTCGGAATAGCAGTAAGGGAGAAGTAGACGTAAACATGGGACACTCGAGCTTCATATCTAGAGTTCATTTAGAAATTTGTTACGAGCATCCTAATTTTTTCATGAGGTGTGGAGGTAAAAATGGTATATTTATTGACGGAATATTTCAAAGGAAAGGAGCACCCCCTCTGCAACTGCCAAGGACGTAAGTAGCGTGGTGGATTGTTATCAAAACAATGTCACTCCCCTTCTGAGGCCCCCATCGGTTTCTGTCTAGTGTCTACCCCGTTTTTTGCCCGAACTATAACATACACAACCTTATTATCCTGGCGTCGAATACTAATTACCCATGAAGATTCGAAATAACCTACATTTGTATTTGACATTTTGTGCAATTTCGTTATTATAAGCATTTTTATGTTACCATGTGCTCGAATAAACATGGCGGCTATGTAAACAAAATGGCTGCTTTATTTTGTTTATGTTTTTCTACGTAATTCATGTTTTGTTAAAAAAATGTACGGATGTTTCTGACGCATTTTCAGTGATGTGTTAGTGTTCTATGAACGCATTTGTGTTTAATGTTTTCAATTCATTTGTTCGTTGTAAAAGACATCACATGAATAAGATTCATAAACAAATGGTAAACGATAATGCGTGGATTGGTAAGAAGACAACTCGGACCGGTTAAATAGATTAACAATCTTTCACCTATGTCTGACATTGCACATACGTTACATTAAATGATGTTGTAAAAATGTTTCAAAGGACTTTTCAACATATTTTGCCAAAAGGAATTGTCATGATATTTAAATCAATGTTTGCATTTCTAACAGATGATTCTGTTTAAAATAGGTTTAAATCTGTATAAAAAAAAAAAATCATATACAGGGTCCATGCCTATTATCATGACATAAAATTGCAAATAACATTGCAAACATTTGAATTGCGTCTTTTTCAGTGATTGATGTTCTGTGTAATGGTTATAAAATAGCATTCACATGAAAACAAAAGCTGGTCACATATTAATCAATACTGATTTTTAATATCCTGTAACATATTATGTCATGGTAATATGTTTGTCATGATAATAGGCATGGACCAAGTAAAGTGATAGTCCGTCCAAATCAGCTCTCTAGCAAGCATTTTTTTATACATTAAAAAAGCCTTATACTCCCAAATAACCTAAAACTAGTTGCACACATGTATTATGGTAATTCAAGTTGCTCATTCATGATCTGACATTAAAATGACCATTGGACTGAATGCTTGACTAGGGAAATCCTTGCGACATCAGTGTATAAAAAAACATGCAATTACTTTTGTCGTGAAATTTGTCACAGAACAAAGCTACAACACTTCATGGGCCCCATAAACTACACACATGGTCGTTGTTTACAGATGGAGTATATGTGAACTTGTCTTATTTAAACATATTGGCAAAATATTCTCATAACTGATCAATATAAACAAACAAAGAACGAAATACTTAATTTTGAAATACAGCAATATGCATACATCAAAACATTGATAAAATTCAGATCGTTGAAGTTGACACTGTTCAAGGAATACGGAAAAAGCTTACCAGCAATCCAATAGACGTCCAGCAAAATCGGAAGTCTACTCCTTCTTCTCTTGATAAGTTCCAGCGAATCAATTCTTTTCCTAAGAAGAAACTGTGAACATATCTTAGCATTAGATGTTGCATCTACTTTCATTTCAATTCTAGGAAATGGGTTACAAAAGAAAAGTCTCCCTTGACACTGCCTCACGTGAGCGTTGTGCCTGTAATTGTGTGTTCGCCCTGGTGAGGAAGGCTTTGGGTTTTGTCCCTGAGCTGAGACATACCAGAGTCATTAAAAAAATGGTAGCTGCTACTCCTACTTAGCGCTCAGTCTTATGAAAGTGGTTCACCTGTTGTCAGTATAATGTGAGCAGGTGGGGTGTCCTGCTGGGTGTCTTTGGCATTATGCTTCAGTGAGGTAGCACTAGTTGGCATCAGTCACATGCTATCACGAAGAGACACACACATCGCAGTCTCACAAAATACACTCGCATACACCTCACACATGCATCTCGCACACAGGGGAGGGCCTCCTTTAATGACCTTAGCTGTTGATAGGACATTACATTCTAAATCAAATAAAATTGGTAGAGATGTTGATGAATGATAGCTGACAATGTACTGTTATTTCTGAGACTGGTAAAAACTTCTATATGGCAGTCATGGAAGCCATTTTGAAATGTGCAAATTTGGGTTCCCTGAACAACCCCTATTTTAAACTTCTTTTCAAGTTTCACCAGTGTAATTCAGCAGGAATAATCCTGAGATAGTCCTAACCAAGTGGACTTGTTAAATCTTTGACATGGCAGTCACAGTAGCCATTTTATAGCATAATTTCACAATCATGGTTATTAGCTCACCTGCGCATAGGACAAGTGAGCTTATGCTGTTGTGCGTCATCCATCCTCCATCCGACTGTCACTGCAGGCAATCTGTCTGCTTGCCCGGTGTCAACTTTTTCCTTTTAACAACTTCTTCTCAATAACCATGAGTGGCACCTGATATTGATTCTGTGGCATGCCATGGTCTAGGGCTACCAAGTTTGTTCTAATGAATGACCTTGGTCTGCATTCAAGGTCACAGTCAAATATTGTAAATGGGAAAAATTACACGAGGGGGAACTTAAATGCTAATTAAGCAGAGTCCTTTAAGTCATGAAAATTTGCCCCACACATATTATTTGGATATCAATTTGTGTAATCTCGAACTTCAAATGGATGGATGGATCGCGAGGCGTATAGTTTACATATCAAAATCCTGAAATTAATCTCCCTTTTTCCTTTCAGATGTGTGCTGCGGTTTCCAAGTACAAATATCAGAATAGCATTTCAAGCACTTATTGAAGATAATGCCCCCATCCAACCACCACCACCACAGCCACAACCAGAATCTCCACCTAAGAAAAAGAATTTGCCTCCACTGAAAATCAACATTCCTGAATCAGTGGAGCATGCATTCAGTCCCTGTCCATCACCTACTGGAACTATTAGGTATGTTGAGAAGACTTAACATCATGTGTCACCATACAAATCCAGTCATAAAGACCTGAAAATATATAGTTTATGGCACCAAGGACAGATAAGTTAGCTCATCTGAAACAAAATTTCATTTATACTTATTATAACCTTTTGCCTGCTGTTGTCAGGAAAGCCAATGAAAATTGTAAAATTTAACCATACTGCATAGTAGCTGCTTATTAAGGAGAAAGAGTTGATGATGTATTGCTTTTATTCCAGTGCTGCAAATTCTTGTCCCACAAGTCCTCGAGGAGGAGCCAGGCCAAGTTTTGTTGCAGATATTCAGATGGCAGCACTGAGTGCACAAGCTAATCCCAGGGAAGAGAGAGACAGTATTCCCACCCCCACAGATAGTGCCAGCAGTAGCCCAAGGGATGACTCCAAACCGCCTTACTCATACGCCCAGTTAATTGTACAGGCTATCACATCAGCTCAAGACAAACAGTTAACACTCAGTGGCATATATGCATATATTACAAAAAATTATCCTTATTACCGAACAGCAGATAAAGGATGGCAGGTAAGAATAATTCATGAAAATAAACTTAATGAATAGTATTTCCTAATTGTCAAAGGTAGAAACAGGAAACCAAAAGCTATTAACTCCTTCTCCCAGCCCTGATGAAACAGAGGTTAAATATTTTAAAATATTATGGCAAGAGAGAATAATATATTTGGCATAAAGAGTCCTTTTTTTTGCATTTCAAAAAGTTAAAATTTTTAAATAGGTGTAGTGGTTTATAATGCTTCTTCAGAAATTTTATGTGTATCATCTATTAATGACGAGAAGATGAAACTATCCTACCACCATATGTGACCCATCTTCGCTAGCCAAGGCTTCTGATTACGTTACACTCCACGAACCCTTGGCGGATATAGTCGTGTTCAAACCGTCGCGCCCTGGAATCCCAGGGCACCCAATCAAATCGCGTTTTACATTCAGGTTTGGTTTAGCAGTAAACAAAAATTGCGGCACATAGTACAGAACTGCATTGTCGACTATGTCATAGCATTTTACCTAAATACAGAGACGTACCATCTTTGATGACACATTCACAGTGTCTGATCAATTTATATAAGTCATTGATCATACATCTCATCGAAATGACACAAGCCTTCGTGTGTGTCTGTAAACATCTCCGCTAGAGGGCCAGAACTGACGCCTATATCTGCCAAGGGTTCGTGGAGTGTAACATAATCAGAAGCCTTGGCTAGCGAAGATGTATGTGACCATGAAGTTCTACACTCTATTAACTTATTTTGAAAAATCAGTTCAATATGAAACTGGAGCCATTTCATTAAAATGCTGAAAGATTTTGTTTTTTTCTCTTTTCAGAATTCAATTAGGCACAATCTATCACTTAATAGATATTTTGTAAAAGTACCTCGGTCACAAGAAGAACCAGGGAAAGGGTCCTTTTGGAGAATTGATCCAGCTTCAGAAGCTAAACTTACAGCACAAGCATTTAGGAGACGGCGTCAGAGAGGTGTGCCTTGCTTTAGAACACCATTTGGCGGTTTGTCAACAAGGTAAAAGAGAAAATTTTCTTAAAATATAGTTTCAGCACAAAGGCTATTCATTACGATATGGTTGTTGGTTAACCTTGAAAATTAAAACCTGAATATTGCTTTGATTTTAAATGTATATTCAGGTTGCATGTACTCCGAAAGTAATGTAAATACATAGAGTCTGGGTTGAATAACTATTGACAAAAAAAATTGTATGTGTTTGCTGCATCATGTGAGGCTTGTAAGAAAGAAATTGCAGTCAAGTCATGTTGCCTTCTTTGGTGTGTAGGTCAGCACCAGCTTCACCAAGTCACATGGCTGGAAACTTCACGCCAGACAGTATGTCAAGAGAGGGAAGTCCTATCCCTGAAGGTCCAAATGAAGGAGACATTCATCCCGCCGGTACCATAGTCGCACATCCTCAGATACTGGCGGCCCAGACAGCGGCAGACCTCTGTAGGATAAGTCAGTCAGCACCAAGCTCACCTGGAGGTTTGAATTTTTTTTTAAAGAATTATGGTATATGAACCTTCTTTCACTCCCATTTTCTGATTTTCTCAATAAGACACCAAATGATGGATTGTCAAACCAAGGAACATGATATATATACTTAGTGTCATGATGAGTTGGGTTACATGTATTGAGAAGAGAGTAAGGAGATTGCATTTCAAATTTGATATCAGTTGAGAGAGAGAATGCAATATTGGCATGGAGTAAAGATCTTTGCTGAATATGATTAAAAGTAATCTATGACATATTTACTGCTGGCACAATGCAAGTGGAAACATTCTAGGCTGACAATTTCCTACAAATATTAGGTTACTTTTGTGAGATAATTGATTCTGAAGCTACCGATAATCAAAAGGAATTTGGGACGGTTTACGATAAAGCTGTAATCAAGTACAATATACAAATTTCCTCAAAAAATGTCTTAAAATGTTTAACAAGTAAGTTGCATCACAAGATATGTCGCTATTTTACCATAAAATACATGTGTATGCTGTTTCTTGTTGAAATCTGGAGAATAGGCAGAATAATGAAGAATTTCATTTGTGTACAATAGGTGGCAATTCAGGTACACGTGTGTAGATACTATTGTTTTATGCGAACAAGGTTAAATGTCTTCATACAATGTCTGTTTGTAGGTTATAATTCATCAAGATAGGAAGATTGAGTTTAATTTTTGAAAAATATCCAAGCTGTGATGTATTTTATCTGTACACTTGTGTGTTGCAGAACTGGAAG
Organism: Pecten maximus; assembly: GCF_902652985.1. NCBI lineage: Eukaryota > Metazoa > Mollusca > Bivalvia > Pectinida > Pectinidae > Pecten > Pecten maximus. The sequence goes on from NC_047015.1 coordinate 47,007,758, forward strand.
AGTACTTTTTCTAATATATCCACTCAGAACACAAATTGAAATAAGCGACATCAGAAATATCTTGTTCATACTTTTATATTACATGGCCTCAGTTTGATATTTAAGAAAAAGAATGAGTTTAATCTTTCATGCATGGTACAGATGTACGACATGCCATCCATGCACTTGTGAGGGTCAAGCACATTGTTATCAATATGCAAATATGATTATAGAGTCTGTCAATATGGTGACACATGTTCATTATTAGCTCACCTTGCCTGTCATCTATGGTCCAGCGTCTTTCCGTTTACTCAACTTCTTTCCACTAATCAAGACTCTCAGAGTCATATTTGGCTGATAGGTTCCTTAGATGAGGCCCAACAAGTGTTAGAAAAAAGAAATGACCTTGATATTCAAAGATGCAGGGTCAAATTTCTTTAAAAGACTTCTTCTCACTAAACTAAGACTCCCTGTGTCATGATATTTAGCTGATAAGTTCCTTGGATGTGACCCGATAAAAGTTTGCAAACAGAAATGACCTTGACTCATTCATAGAGATCTAGATTCATGATATTTGTCAGGTAAATTCCTTAGATGAAGCTTGACCAAGTCGATGAAGTTAAATTATCTTGACCCATATTCAAGGTCACAGGGGTCAAATTTGTTACAACATTTTAAACAACTTCTCACTAACCAAGAGAACTAGAGTATTGATATTTGGCTGATACGTTTCTTTTTGGATGAGGTTGGTCGGTTCCTGGAATGGAGTCCCACAAAGTTTGAGAACAGAAATGACCTTGACACATATTCAAGGTTGCAGGGTCAAATCATTAAAAACATTCAAATGACTTCTTCTGGTTAACTTAAAGGCCAAGAATCATATTGGGATGGAAGGGTCCTATGATGGAGCCCCACTAAGTTCAGGAAACAAATGACATTGAACCAAATTCAAGGTCCTTTAAGTCAAAATTTGATGGTCTGTCTTGCATGATCAAAGAAAATACATCTGCGAAGTGATTGTTTGAAAAGCTGGAAAAAGTAACACTCCCTCCTTGGTAATCTTGGAAAGGATCAACTGCTTTAAAAGCCAAAAGAAGGGCAAAATGCTTATGAATTGATGGAACAGTTACTATGGTTTTTCACTAACCTAATTTTGCCAGGAAATGCAAACAACATTATATTAAGTTTGGTCCTGTATATTAACTTACCAATGTACTTGTGTTGTCGACGTGCATATCCTATGACCTTGACATTGACCTGTTTCATGAATATAGAGCACAGTGGAAAGTGAAAAACCAATGAGTTCAGTTTGACGAGGAACAAATTTCCAAAGCATCATCCAATCGGGAAAGAGCATGAAAAATCAACTTAAATACATGTATAACTGACATTGGAGCTAATGTGTTTCACTTTGCTAGCCGATAAGAGATCAGGGAGACGCTGGAAGCCTGGTGCCTGTCACCTATACTGATCAAACTCAACCTCAACTTTTTCCACTTGCGTTGTGTAAAGTGATATGTTAACAAGTGTATGTTATATTATGATGAAATCCACATTAATTCATGTCCAGTTTTAAAGAGTGTTGTTATTGATTGGAGTAGAGCCAGAATTATTAATGACGGTCTAAATGGTAATAAAAAAAAAGGTAGATTGGATTAAATTTTGAGAAGTGACCAATAAATTAAGTCAGTTCAAAAATATAATGTATGTCTTTTAATTGACTATTATATAAATTACATGGTAATGATCAATAACTAAAACTGTTATTTGTATTCTTTTTTCATTGCAGTCAACATAACTACAACGCTGAGTTCATCAGGTACTTCAGCAGTTCATCAGTTACCAACCATGATTACGAAGCCAAAAGTGATAGTAACCAATGCCACACAACTCGTCCTCAATGGTCCTGCAGGTCATACAAATAGCGGGCTTACCAATGGGACACACATGGAAATCAAGAAGGAACATGGGGCACTAGGTATAATGCTATAATAGCTTCATACAGCCAAATATTTTCTCCATAGATTTAGTTTTTGACCCTGGCTGTTAATAGGACATTTAAACAAATTTTAACCAAACTAACCCAAATCTCCATAGATGGAAAGATGTAAAGCAAAAATGTTTGTGTATTATGCAAGAATTACATTTTCAATGGGGATTTGAAAAGGCTAAATCATTTACCTCTGTCTAGTCTGTTCTTCCCTGTCTAATACAAATACAAGTATTGGTAAAGTTAACATGGAGGAAGATTACCGGGCCTGACCAAAACTGAACTGCTGAAATAGAACCAAGAAACATAAGTAGTTTTCTGTGTAGCTTTTCAACAATACAGTGATCACTAAACATGTATTTTGTTTTGATTTCTTTGAAGTTATGTTTGCTTTTCTTTTGCATATTCCACTTTTGTTACACAAATATATACATTTCTCAGCAGATAAAATTCAAGCTGTTGTAACGGCTGGGGGCCAGGCAACAATTAAACCTGTCACATTAGTGCGTAATACAACTGCTTCCATACCGGGCTTGACAAGTCAGCAGCAGCAGCAACTATCGTCCTTGGCAACACACCAAGGCAACGGCCTGCCAACCACAGCCATCTTGTCACAGCCCAGCATCAGCACCTTCTCAACGGTCCAGCGTCCCGGAATCGCCATCATCCCTCAGGCTGGTATGCAGCTGGTGACAACATCCGCCTCACAACAGCAGGCAGCGATGTCACAGCCTCAGCTCCTGGTGAGTCTGGTTTGAGATTTTACAGTCCATTAGCCCCCCCCCCCCCCCAAACAAAAAAAATTTAAACAAAAAAAATAATTTCCTGTGGGATCTTTGCTGCATCTCTCCTGCTAATAGTCCTTTAATATAGGTGAACATGAAGCTAATGTTTTGGACTTCTGCCTCTTTATGTCAGTCAGTGGATTAATCTAGGAAATGGGGATGAGGATGGTTAATCTTCTCTGTAGACTTTTAAAGTCAACATGATGGAAGCTGCTTTACACATACCTGATGATAAAGATGATTGGCCATACAGTTGTAAACAGTAAAATACTGCATATTGCTGCCTTTCTGTGATTTTTTCTGTTATTCTCAGAATTCTTTAATACTGTTGCATGCTTAGTTCCTGAAATCCTGGTGCAGATTTGAATATTACATGTTCCTTTCTTTAGGTTACCACACTGTCCAATGTACCGGTTTCAATGGCATCAAAGCGGCCATTAGAAGACTATCGTGACGAAGATGGGGTGGAAAAGGAGGCGAAAACTGTGAAACTTGAGATAAAAGAGGAGAAAGAGTGAGGGAGGGAGTCGTGAATGAAACACAACCTGGTGAAGTTCATCTGTGGAATATAGCCCTTTAGAAGTGACATGCAATGAACTCTCCTTATTAAGGTCTCTGATAATCCCTAAAACAATTCTGAATATTTTTGTTTTAGAATATATCCTTTTTTTCTGTTCCAGTAATTCTGACACTATTGCTTTCTAGAACATTTAATTCGGGAATTAAACATAAGGAATTAAACATCCAAGAAACTTCTATGATTCAGAATATTGTTTTAAACGATAATGTTGTATGATTAGATTTATACGTTGGAAAAATTATGGTGTAAAAAACACAATTCATCTTGTATCAAATTATTTTTTATAGTCTGTAAAGTAAACTTGGTTCAGTGTTTGATGTGGATCTGATTTCATAAGCTATGTATGTCCACAGTTAAGAATTTCTTGTAAATTGTAAATTGAAATGTTCAGAATAAATCAGTCTTCAATAAATACTACAAGACATCAACATTTTGTCTTGAATAAATAACACCTTATTTACTGCTGACTTCTTGACTACGTAGAAAACTGTTTTAAAAGATTACAATGGCATAATAAACTAAGGGCACTCTCATTTCTGTAATCTGTTCATGATTTTGTTGCTATGATATCACCAGACAGACCATTAACCTGTTACTGTGCAGAAGTATTACACTGAACAAAATGTACCTAGAGTGATGGACAAAGAGAGGGGACTTTATGAAAATGAATATCAATATTTAAAGATGCTGTTCACGATCAGGAAACATCGGTCATTGATTGTAATCACACATTATATTCATTTTATTCACTGTTCATTATCACAGTTGGTAGTTTCATTACATTAAGAGGACTGACACTGAAATCATATTGTGTGGATGAGATTGCTCTCTATACTTTACAATTTTAAAACTACTATGGTAAAATTTACGTATTGAATAAACTGTTTAGTGTAATCAATTTTCTGTTTGAAATTGTCCAAGCATACATTTCCCTCCCTTAATAATAGCAAATTGCCCAAAAGCAAATATTTCTATTGTATCAGATTATAATGTTTCTGTCCATTTCTTCAAAATACCCAGTCTTGATATCTGTCATAATAAAGTTGTCAATTTCCAAAATATGTTCTTGAAAATTCCATAAAAAAATACAATACGGGTCAAGGCAAGTGGATACAACACATTTTGCTAAAATTAGGTGAATGCACAGAAAGGAATAAAATTCATTACAATAGTTCTTCACCACTGATGATGTCATTGATGTCTTAAACCCATGCTTCTGAAAATTTCTGACAGGAAATGTGAAATTATCAATATCTTGAGAGTCATTGTGTCTTAAATTAGTTAAATGATTAAATAATTTGATAATGATTTGTTACTACAACAGAAGTAAAATGAGACTTCTAGATTGGTACTTTTGTGTCTGTACAGCCAGCAAACAAAACACTCATTGAAATTGTTGAAGTTGATACATTTGGTATAGAATTATGCTCTAATAAGATAGTGATTGTTCAGTACATCAAGTTCTGATAGACATTTTTATTGTCAGTAATAATTGAATCAAATTGTTATTGGAACTAAATCATCTTGGAACTACATTGAGTGATAACTAAATCATTGGATGATGATTGAAATAAATCATGATTGAACTTGTTAATATGAAATCATGATTATAGTTATGTACTATAAATATAGATCTATTTGACAGTCAATATTGTTCTAACATAACTTTATTTTGTACCTTTTTTCTGCTATAAGTATTTTAATGTACCGTCTGACGGAGGCAGAAATTGGGTTTCATTTCAATGTAAATCACTTACATTTCACTCTCCTACTGTGTATTGTATTATAGATGCTCCAGTGTTTTAATTTCCTCTTCACAAAATACATCAGACAAATATGTAAATAAAAGATGTTATCTTGCTGATGGAAATCTAAGAAAATATGAAAATGATTGTTTCGAAGAAAAAAATGTATTTATACTTTGTGTATAGCTTTTGCGATATTGTGATGTACAAATTTATGTATGGAACACAGCTGTGTTGTCAAACACAAAGGAGAATGTTTTCAGAGGAAAATTTTAAAATAGATTAAATCTAAATCAGGTGTTGCTAATATTACAAATTAGAATTATCAAATTTTAATTTCTTCTAGAAAGTTTTGCTGGAGTAACAGTTCTGCAGGGGAAATGGTTTAATAATCAAAGAAACAAAAAAATGCTGTTGAAAACATATTTTTTAAATGTTTAGTTAAATATATGTTATTGAATACTATGTATATATATATATATATAAATCTATATATATATATATTGGACGTGCATTTCCTGATTTATTGTAACCAGCAATAAGCAGAGATGTCCTCCAAGAGAAAGGACCCTGTGAAGTATATATATTTATATATATATAATATTGTCAAAATAGTGCTTCTTGTTAAATATGTTTGGATACCAATAATTCTTTGTGAGGAGTTAAGTTGTGGATGAGAATTTTTGTAGTCTGGGTGAGTTTGTTTTGTTCTTTTTATAGAAATTATCCTTTTTCTTTTATAAAAGAAAAAGATTTTGTTCTAGACTTCTTTTTATTTCATATGTAGTCCTCTTCCATCTTCAGATTTTTAATTATTATTGTATCTTATTCATAAAAAAATAATAAAAATTTCAGTTTTGCAGGCAGCTCAAGACAAATTGTTCCCTAGATAGTTTAAAGAAAATACATTATCTTTTGTTGGAATTAGTCACATTAAATTTTCATTTCTTCAACCATCACATGTGCTATTATATTATCCAACATTTGATAGTGTTTTTGGGAATAGCATTACTAGTATTGGCTACAAAGTGCATCAAAAGGAACGGATTTAAAAGATAAAGTATTAGAAGGATATCTTCAAAAAAATATTCTTTGAAACTTCTGCTTTCAGTTTATTTCTAGTCTTTCCAAATATGATCTAGGTTATGTTAATTCAGTGAACACTACTGTGTACATTGTGATGAATATCCAATGTAAGAGGTTGGGGAGACATGAAAAGAGTGTTGCAGAAGGTTTGCGAAAAAATTCAGATGTAAAATTTGATGCCTGAACCTTGACTAGGCCCTTTTCTTCATCTTCTAGAGCTAAGCCCAATACCTCTATGTGGTAAAATATATATCTCTTGGTAGTTTGTTCTGTTTGGGGTTGAATCAAGTTCTCATGTAAAAAGAAACATTAAAAATGAAAAACTACTATGTTGATAAAAGCTTTTTTTCTGGTTTTTGTGACAATTGTATCGGACATAAAAACATGTTGGGGTTTATAGAATTATAGCTCTGGCATGAGATGTATCAACATTTGCAGCTATATCTTCTAGTCTTAATTGAGCTATTGGGTTTTATTGGTGTCTGGAGTAAAAAGAGGTGGCAAAATTTCTTTAGTACTTGTGTAGTGTTCAAAATCTACACACATTGTAATCTAAAGCATTGATGTATATATTACATATATACTGACAATATGGCAGCTAGGGGTAGGTAGTATTTCAGAGCAAGATCTACTGTAGGAGCATTGTCAGAAAAGATTGAATTCTTACAACACATCGGGATTCAGTATTAAAAGATTATCAGTGCAAATTTGTTTTCTCTCAAAAAATTTTGCATCCAAAGTTTGTTTTAGTCTGTTTATGTAAATGTGTGTGTATTAGGATTGTGTGAAAGATGGGAGACATTTTAGATGCATGAAATATATTTAAGTTGTCTCTGCTCTGTTGAATATGTTATCGTTGGTCGTTTCTTACTTCTGAAATACCAATATGTTAATTAGGGGTTTCTCATGTATTTAGAAGAAATTCCAAAGAATGTTTTAGTAACATTTGCTGTCTATATTTTAACTCTGTGGTTGCCTCCTTTTAGGTACAATGTATATACTAGGTATGTTTAAAAAAAAAAAACAGCTAAAGAATGTTGTATCTTGGCAAGTCCCAGAAAAATGGAGCTGAATTAGCGAAAGGGATGTCATTGAAGTGTATTTTTACATACATTGTCTTATGTATGTGTAGGTTTTTAACCATTTTTGCAGTACAGTATTTTGTGACATCTTGCTCTTACTTGCTCCTATTGTATATTGTTTGTTCAGGTCTATCTCGATACAATGTTGCGCTATCCAGTACACAACTAGCCACAGTGCGAGGTAGTAACACCTTGGGAAGAGCTGTAAATACGAAGCCCACCCGTCCTGGTTCAGTATTTATTGTCATTTGTGTGCTAGTAGAAGAGTATGGTTTGTCGGTTCCTTATATCTGGTGTATTTTGTAGGGAAATACCTCCTGATGAAACAATTTGTACATTTCGCTTGTTTTCTGTCGCTCGTCACTCATGATTTCATGTGTACATTATACATGGATAGAACTGTCCGTGATTTGTTTAAGTGTAGCATGTTTTCTATACAGATGGCATTGTCCGTTACTTCTGCCAGGGCTATCTTGGCATGTGTAATAAACATGTTGTTTTAATCCATTCTATGATTTGTTTGGTCTCATTTGAAGGCTGTCTTGGTTCAACCACAGGTGCAACTTACAATATGAGAATGTTTATGATATGGATCAGACCTGTTTATACAACATGAGAATGTGTATGAAATATGGGCCAAAGCCTATAGGTAAGGCTCTAGCCATGTCTTAGCATTCTTATATTGCCATGTACCCGAGTGTTTCAGCCATATCTGCATTCTGTTTGGTAAACAAGTAGTTATATATGTTAACATAAAGCTTAATACATACTGTTAACCTTTTATGATTTAAATCAATATTTCTTTGAAAAAATTGAAAGCAAAAATATTTGCTGTGACGGGCTTGTTTAAGGGCTATTGCATGGCCATCTTGAAAGAGTTCACTCTGATAATTTATCCAGCAGGGTATCTCACAAATTCTTAGGTGCTGCTTTGGAAATATGCACACGAAAAACATCATTTAGATAAATACATTTACTAGCTCACCTGGTCCGAAAGGACCAAGGTGAGCTTATGCCATACCTTGGCGTCCGTCCGTCCGTCAACAATTGACTTATTTGACTTCTTCTTCATAACCGCTGATCGGAATTTGAACAAATTTGGTCAGAAGCATCCCTATGAGTAGGGAACTCAAAATTGTACAAATGATGGGGCTGACCCCCTGGGGGCCTCTGGGGCGGGGCCAAAAGGGGTCATTTTGGCGCTATTGATATAAACAACTTCTTCTCTGAAACCAAGCAATGGCTATCACTCATATTTGCCTGGTAGCATCACTATGGGGTGGGGACTCAAAATTGTACAAATGATGGGGCTGACCCCCCAGGGGCCTGAGGGGCGGGGCCAAATGTGGTCAATCTGGCTATATTGATATAAATGACTTCTTCTCTGAAACCAAGCAATGGCTATCGCTCATATTTGCCTGGTAGCATCATTATGGGTTAGGGATTCAAAATTGTACAAATGATGGGGCTGACCCCCCAGGGGCCTGAGGGGTGGGGCCGAATGTGGTCAATTGGGCTATATTGATAAAAACGACTTCTCCGAAACCGAGCAATGCCTGTCGCTCATATTTGCCTGGTAGCATCACTATGGGGTGGGGATTCAAAATTGTACAAATGATGGGGCTGACCCCCCAGGGGCCTGAGGGGCGGGGCCAAATGTGGTCAATCTGGCTATATTGATATAAATGACTTCTTCTCTGAAACCAAGCAATGGCTATCGCTCATATTTGCCTGGCAGCATCATTATGGGGTGGGGATTCAAAATTGTACAAATGATGGGGCTGACCCCCCAGGGGCCTGAGAGGCGGGGGGCAAATGTGGTCAATAGGGCTATATTCATATAATTGACTTCTTCCCTGGAACCAAACAATGGATATCTCTCATATTTTACTGGTAGCATCACCTTGGGGTAGGAATTTGAAATTGTACAAATGACGGGGCCGACCCCCTGGGGGCTGAGGGGTGGGGCCAAAAGGGGTCAGTTTTGCAGAATTGATATAAACGACTTCTGCTCTGAAACTAAGCAATGGATATCGCTCATATTTTCCTGGTAGCATCTCTATGGGGCGGGGATTCAAAATTGTACAAATGTTGGGGCTGACCCCCCAAGAGCCTGAGGGGCGGGGCCAAAATTGGTCAATTTCTTTAAACAACTTCTTCTCTGAACCTAAGCAATGAATATTACTCACAGTTGTATGGTAGCATGGTTATGGGGTGGGGATTCAAAATTGTACAAATGTTGGGGTTTACCCGGACCGCCTGGGGGCTGAGGGGTGGGGCCAAAAGGGGTCAATTTGGCTAATTTGATTTAAACAACTTATTCTCTGAAACTTAGCAATGGTTTGACTGGTAGCATCCTATTGGGGTAGGGATTCAAAATTGTATAAAGGAAGGAGCTGACCCCCCAGGGGGCAGAGGGCAGGGTCAAAAGTTGTCAATTGGTCTAAACAAGTTCTTATCTGAAACTAAGCAATGTATATCACTCACATTTGTGAGGTAGCATCCCTATGGGGTCGCGCCAAAAGTCAATTTCATTTCATGGATTAATGCACTTTTTGGCATTTTTAGCCCACCATCATCAGATGGTGGGCTATTCAAATCGCCCTGCGTCCTTGGTCCGTCGTCCGTCCGTCCGTCCGTCCCTCCGTCCGTCCGTAAACAATTCTTGTTATCGCTAATCCTCAGAAAGTACTGAAGGGATCTTTCTCAAATTTCATATATAGGCTCACCTTGGTGCCTAGTTATGCATATTGCATTTTGAGACCAATCGGAAAACAACATGGCCGACAGGCAGCCATCTTGGATTTTGACAATTGAAGTTTGTTATCGCTATTTCTGAGAAAGTACTGAAGGGATCTTTCTCAAATTTCATATGTAGGCTGCCCTTGGTGCCTAGTTATGCATATTGGATTTTGAGACCAATCGGAAAACAACATGGCCGACAGGCAGCCATCTTGGATTTTGACAATTGAAGTTTGTTATCGCTATTTCTGAGAAAGTACTGAAGGGATCTTTCTCAAATTTCATATGAAGGCTCCCCTTGGTGCCTAGTTATGCATATTGCATTTTGAGACCAATCGGAAAACAACATGGCCGACAGGCAGCCATCTTGGATTTTGACAATTGAAGTTTGTTATCGCTATTTCTGAGAAAGTACTGAAGGGATCTTTCTCAAATTTCATATGTAGGCTCCCCTTGGTGCCTAGTTATGCATATTGCATTTTGAGACCAATCGGAAAACAACATGGCCGACAGGCAGCCATCTTGGATTTTGACAATTGAAGTTTGTTATCGCTATTTCTGAGAAAGTACTGAAGGGATCTTTCTCAAATTTCATATGTAGGCTGCCCTTGGTGCCTAGTTATGCATATTGCATTTTGAGACCAATCGGAAAACAACATGGCCGACAGGCAGCCATCTTGGATTTTGACAATTGAAGTTTGTTATCGCTATTTCTGAGAAAGTACTGAAGGGATCTTTCTCAAATTTCATATGTACTCCCCTTGGTGCCTAGTTATGCATATTGGATTTTGAGACCAATCGGAAAACAACATGGCCGACAGGCAGCCATCTTGGATTTTGACAATTGAAGTTTGTTATCGCTATTTCTGAGAAAGTACTGAAGGGATCTTTCTCAAATTTCATTTGTAGATTCCCCTTGGTGCCTAGTTATGCATATTGCATTTTGAGACCAATCGGAAAACAACATGGCCGACAGGCAGCCATCTTGGATTTTGACAATTGAAGTTTGTTATCGCTATTTCTGAGAAAGTACTGAAGGGATCTTTCTCAAATTTCATATGTAGGCTCCCCTTGGTGCCTAGTTATGCATATTGGATTTTGAGACCAGTCAGAAAACAACCTGCCCGACAGGCAGCCATCTTGTATTTTGACAATTGAAGTTTGTTATCGCTATTTCTGAGAAAGTACTGAAGGGATCTTTCTCAAATTTCATATGTAGGTTCCCCATGGTCCCTGGTGTTGCATTTTGGGACCAATCCGAAAACAACAGACAGCCATTATTGCTAAATCGTAATTTTATATATAGGTTCCCCTTGTTTGAAAAGTACTAGAGGGCTGTTTCTGAATTTACACAGATAAGTAAGACTTAGAGGAAGGGAAAAGTAGAGAAAAGATCAATCTGACATGGAACCTATAAAGATCATTCAATGGTGGGCGCCAAGATCCCTCTGGGATCTCTTGTTAGTATTAAAATAAAACCAATGTACATGTACCAATATAAAATGCTTATGATATATATTGACATAGCAATACCAGCGACAAATATACTTAAGCATCATTCTTGTTTCATATCTCATGAAACCAGGTGAGCGATACAGGTCCTCTGGGCCTTTTGTTAGAAAATTAAGCTTTCATACTTCCTATAAGGTCAACTACAGAAATGCGCAATTACTCTTTAGAAAATTGGTGATGTCCTCCTATTTCATAAAAATATTTCAGTGAAGTATTTTGGTATTTTATGCAAAATAGGAACACTTGATAGTGCACAAAATTATTCCTCTAAGAATGTTTAAAATAGCATGGCTAGTGGACCTGAATCACATGCGCAGTGGATCAATATCAAATTTCGATCTGAATATCACATGAAGAATTTTTGAACTATTAATTTCTGTGCCGTTACCTCGAAGATTGGTCATCTTTTAAACAAGAAATAGACATAAGGTTTATGTTACACATCAATGCTCCAGATAATTTTTTGACAGGTGTTTGTACCATCCGATCCCCCAAACCGTATGTGTTTGCACAACTACAGCACTATACAGTATACACCAATTCATCAAAGCAGTGTAATGTTCAATTAATCTCCATTCACTCCATAAGTTATCTATAAGATGGCAGGCTTTATTAATTATGTTTTATCTGGTGAGTCCATCCAGCTAACAACTTTCAAGTTACCACTCTTTCAAAAGAACATGCCAAATATCAAATATTATGGAACTTGAAGAAAGCATCCAGCCACCAGTTAAGATTCTGAAGGGCAAGTGAGCATATACCTTGGTACTGCAGTTTAGCAACTAATTCTCAATAACCAAGGGGGTAAGTATAGGGTCTGTAGCATGCTGGGATAAAGGGCTGCCAAGTTTTTAGGTCACCTGAGACAAAGTCTCAAGTGACCTATTCTAATCCCCTTTTGTCCGTCGTCCGTCGTGCGTTCGTAAACAATTTACATTTTCGACTTCTTCAAAACCCCTTAACCAAAATTCAATGAAATTTGGCAGGAAGCTTCTATGGCTAAAGGTCAACCGAAATTGTAAATTATAGGGTCCCTACCCCCCAAGGGCCTGAGGGGCGGGGCCAAAAAGGGTCGAATTGACTAAAACTTCAAAAATCTTTTTCTCTACTCTCAGATATGGTGGAATCAAACACTCTTCATAAATGGAAGGGTCTTAAGGTGCTTTACCAAAATTGTAAATTTCATGACCCAGGAGTCTCACGTTTGCCCCTGGGGAGGGGGTAAACTTTACTGTAGTTTATATAGGGAAATCACATTTTTGACTTTTATGTATTATACCCCCGCAACGAAGTTAGGGGGGGTATACTGGAATCAGGTTGTCTGTCCGTCCGTCGGTCCGTCTGTAGACGCATTTTGTCCGGACAACTCCTCCTAAACTGATGGGCCAATTCCGATGAAACTTCACACAAATATTAATTATCATGTGTAGATGTGCATGCCACTTTATTTTTCTCAAAATTATGGTTGCTATTGCAACTGGTCACTATAAACAGGTTTTCCGATAAGAACCATAACTAAAAAATACTACTACTACTACTACTACTATTACTATAACTATTACTTTACTGCTATACTTTTTTGCTATTTTTTTTTTTTTTTTGAACTTTGGAGCTTGTTTTAGCTCTATTACTTGAGATCTATACATGTTCATTACGACATTGTGAGTTTTATATTTGTAATACATTTAAATTACGTTTACATTTAGGCTGATTAAACAATAATTAAGATGGCCTCCAGTGGCCATTTTAAATATTGGGACAAAAAAAATGTTTCTTAATACACTTTGCTATTCTCTTGAGGAGACTGAATTACACTCTCACTTTTATAGGACGTATTGATGTTACTTAAGAATTTTAGAACACGTTATCATCACTATCTAATAGGGTTAGAAATAAAAAAATAAAGCAAAGATGATCCCTCTTGGATCTCTCGTTTGTTAAATAATTTTTCAGAAGTGGTGTTTCCTTTCAGCAAAATGTTTCAAAACAAGAAAAGAAAATAAGATAATTATCAAAACAAAAATGTTTTTTATAGAGTTTGTTGAAATTTAATACAATATCCATTAAAATATATTTCAATTCTAAATGAATGGCAGATGACAGACAACAGAATGTTTACGATCAAGTGACACACTTCCGTAATATATACTGTATCTAAACCTACAGGTATGATCTTATCCCTGATTTTGGTCAGAGTTATTGCCCCTCGTTTCTATCACGTGACCTGCAACAGGAAACAGACCGCTCCATAGCAACAACCCACAACGGTTGTGTTAGTAAGTGTTTGGGTAGTGTTGATAACGTGTTCGACGGAAACCCAAACGACAAGCAGGAGGGAGTGAAAGGAGGACCACACACACAATGGCTGCTGCTGTAACAACTCTTATGAGCAGGGAGATTCCCCCTGAAAAGCCGAATTTGCAGCCTCCACCGCCCAGAGCGGAGATGGAGACCACTTACACTGGCAACACTGGAAATGATATGGGGATATCGACGATGGGATTCAGAGCTTCGAAATATTCTCCAAACGAGTGGCACGAAAGCAACTATGGAAAATATTATCATTCTTTTGCCGACCGTGATAATGCAGAGAGGATCCGACACGAATCTAAAAGGTGTGCCAACGAAACGGAATCAACCACCAACAAAACACAGGCGGAGGTCACGAAAAAATTAGGAGAACGAATTCAGGACATTAACTTCTGGAAATTCGAATTGGAAAGGGAGATTCGTGATGTAATTGCAGAAACAGATGTGCTTCTAGATCAGAAAAAACGTCTCGAGAACGCAACTCGAGCCACAGAAATCCCCCTGCACATCTCGACAGATAATCTCAACTGTCGTCAGAGGCGCACGGGAGTTGACCTAGTCCAAGACAGTGTTGAATTGGCTCTGTTAAAGGTACGTAACAGTACATTCTATTCACCAAAATCGATTGATTGTGTGGTGTTTTAAATTTAACTTTAAAATAACTATTTGTTTATAATCGAGCGGTTATGTTCTTGTCGCCTATTAAGATGTTCACAGTACAATATTGAGTGCTTTACATTAAATTAAAAAAAAATTAATCTAGTTTTCCTAGTATCAGTAGACTTACCCTATATCTCTATCAAATAGGCCTATCCTGTATCTCATTTCATTTCAAAATATTTCATTGCCATCACAACAAATATAAAAAGTATTCTTACATAGAAAAGTATTATAGTTAAGTATTAACAAAAGGGATTGGACTGTTGCCTACTAGTAGTATTACTAGCCCTTTCCTGAACCTGAAGATTTCCTGTTTTATATTCCTTCCCGCTGTTTATATTTCAGGTGGGTTAGGCCTATTATACATTTTAATTGATATAAATCAGTCACACAGTTGTATACAAATGAATTTATATATATATATTTTTTTTTTTAAGGAGGTAGAAATGATTAACAATGTACAAGATTTGCTTAGGAAGACCACAGACCAAGCTGAAAAACAGATTAAGTAAGTAAGACTGCATCAACTAGTGTATACTTATAAATATGTTTTGGTACCAAAAATGACATATTTGATATTAATAAATGCTTAGGTTGGTTATGCTGTTTTACAGCTTAGAACTCACTGAAGTGTGATGTCACATGACATTCACACATATAACAACTCAAATAAACAAACAGCTCAAGTGGCATTATTAAGATGTTTAACATTTATATGAACCATTAAACAGGTAAGCTTATACCTCTTATAGATCTTATCAATATTATATTTGATACAAGTAAAATAATGATATCATTACTTTTTTCATAGATTGAACCGAGAAGCAAAACAGAACTTGGAGATGGACTGGAGTGATAAGAAAGATTCCCTAGAAATTGACACATGTTCTGGTGCTCTGAGAAATGGTCACACAAATAAACAATTTTATTCAGGAGCAGCAAAATTTGAAGAAATGTAAGAACCTGTAGAAATTTTCAATTAACAAACAGGTTGTTGTTGATTTAATTCATCATTTAATGAAGAGTTTAAATGATATTTAATAATTACCACAGATGTTCCTTTTACTGTTTGGAGTGTGCCAATTCAAATATACTATTCACTTCATACCTTAATCATGGGTGTTAAATCTCATGTTTAGATCACTAGGCTTGATGACAGGTGCTGACAATTTTGATAGCTTACATACATATTTTGGTAAAAAATATTTTGGTAAAAAATAAGTTTAGTAACATGTCCTATACACTGGAGTGTCATATTAGTGGAATTAACTGGGATGTTTTTGTGTAAATATTGAATCATCTTTGAAAATGAAATTAAATGCAGATTGCTTGATTTCTTACTTCATTTAATTAAAAATCATGTTTATTAACAATATTTGATCCGTTGAAACAGTCAGTCAACACCTGAGTCCTGGGCACAGTACACACATGATAACATAGTGAGGGCTGAACACGAGAGGATGGCCTCCATCCAGCTTAGACAACTGATCGATAATATTCTGGAGGATACATCTCGTGATATGAGGGAACAATGTGATACTGTCGACCTCAACTTCCAGAAGAGAATTGAAGAAATGGAAGATGCTAAGACAAAGATGGAGGAAAACCTTCAAAAGGTAAAAAAGCAAAAAAATGGAAAGTACAAGATTCCTGTGAGCAGAAAGCAACTCTTAGTTATATACCATAAATGTTTTAATCTGTTTCTTTTTTTCTTGGTAATAGCAGCAAATGTTCTTTTTTGTCAATTTATTTTTACAATCGAAACATTATATACATGTAGTTATCATAATTTCCTTTCAATTTCATTGTGTGAATATTGATGCCTTATTTGAAGGTTGACTGTTTGATCCATTATAAGACAAGTTTTAGTTACAAGGTATGTTTGAATGTTGATAACTTATTCAGTGTGACTTATGCTTCAGATTTGTGATGAAATTGCTCAAATGGAAAAGAACATAGATATGCTTAGGAAAGCTATCCGCGATAAGGAGAATCCCATGAAGGTATCTCAGACAAGATTGGACAACAGGACATTCCGGCCTGGAGTCGAGCTCTGCCGTGATCCAGTGCAATACAAGTAAGTTCTAGTAAAAAATGTAAAGCACCTCAAATTATTTCACACAGTATATTGTATATTATTTTTCATTGATACTCTATAAAATGATGACCCAAATTTCTTTTAGTCTTTTTTTTTCTGAATTGAAAAAGGAATTTTTTTTTTTTATTTCATTATTTTCAATTATATACAGAAAGTCTAAATTTCTATGGCATTAAAAATAAATGTTGGGAAGTGCTAGTTTGACATTTCCTTTCATTTTTGATCACTTTGAAAATATGTTATTTTTCTTTAAAATAAAAATGTTGTGCACAATATATTATCTAAAACAAAATATATTATGAAAAATTTATGAAATAAATGATTTTTAAAAACCAGAACAGTATAAAGAATCAGTAAATGACACAGTCTCTTTTAATATGAATCATATATCCTCCATAAAACGTTTTTGAAAAATAAATAATTATTGTTGAATTCCTCTGGCTTTGATTTTATTCTAATATGAAATCATTTACTGGTAGACATCATATCACAGCACACAGCATTGTTTTTTTTCTTTTCTTCAATGCCATTTGAGGTATTTCATGGAAAACGTCGATATTTCATTCATTTGTTATTGTTAATTATTTTGCATTGTAGATTGGTCGGCGAAGTTAACGAGATCAGTCAATCCATTGATGCCCTGACAGAGAGGTTGAACAACTCTGAGAATTCACGTAAGGATCTTCAAGACAACAGGATGGCACTGGAAAAGGAAATTTCTACCAAGAAAAACAGCATTTTTATTGATAGAGACAAATGTGTGACCGTACGAACCAGGTACCCAACCACCCTGAAACTGCAGGGATACCAGTAAATTTAAGAACACTTTCAAATGTTGTCTGTTGACATTTTTCCTTATCAGTATTCAGGGTGCCCTGGCCTGAAATCTTGCTAACTTATATCCAAATCA
The DNA here is from genome assembly GCF_902652985.1 of Pecten maximus. Lineage (NCBI taxonomy): Eukaryota > Metazoa > Mollusca > Bivalvia > Pectinida > Pectinidae > Pecten > Pecten maximus. The sequence continues at coordinate 47,025,237 of NC_047015.1, forward strand.
CCCAATAAACACTGTCAATTTATGTATCATGCCAAGCTTCTTTGATCGACAGTTTTGCACTGCACATCATTATCCTTAAATGGAGACTCATCAATTTTTGCTCTGAATCATGTGTGTTCTTTTATACGTTCTCTCAATCCAGTAACAGGATTCAAACAGAGTTGTGTTTATTTCTCAAATAGTCAAACAATAAAACTGAAAAGTTATTTCCTATTTTTTAATTTTTTTTGCTCTTTTTAAAAGATTTTCATAAAAAAGTAATTAAGAGGATTTTCTACAAAATTTGTGGACAAAAATACTGTGATACTATATATATATATATGTAAATTATTATGTGATGTAAATACATGTAAATCTTCATAAGAGGTTTGTTGCAATGGTGGGCTGAATACATAATATATCATAGTTGTAATGTGAATAAAATATCATATTTGGCATGATTTGTTTTCATGTTTTTTATCAAGCTTGACTGAATTGCCGTGGTTCCATGGGATTTAGCCCGAGTTTTCTCTGGCCTGAGCCTACACCAGACATGGTGTCAGGGCCAGAGAAAACTCGGCTACATGGGATATCAAAAATCCATTAACATTTGCTTGGTGATACTTCAACAGTAACAACACAGTTAAACAGAAAGCATCTATATATTGAGATGAAATTTAACATAAAACCCTAGATTACAGACAAGTCAGTGAGGGCCCTGCAGTGTGTCTGTGTCTATACCTGAACTACCCCAAGTCATACACTGACATAGAATTTCTTCTTAAATATGCTGTAACATACAAATTATACTATGACCTTGACCATAACATTGGCCACTTTTTAAATTCCCATTGCACATTTGTATTTTGACAGAGTATCATCATGCATGTGATACTTCAGAACATTTTGCCTTCAGTAAGGGCCTTATATGATCTACTTTAAAATACATTCCTAGTTAAAATGTTTAATTTATGTCTACGTTGGGCAGTTGCCAGGTACTGACCGTAGGCCGGTGGTTTTTCTCCGGGTACTCCAGCTTTCCTCCATCTCCAAAACCTGGCACGTCCTTAAATGACCCTGGCTGTTAATAGGACGTTAAACAAAATAAACCAAACCAAAAGTTACTCATGTCTCTCCTGTTCCATTGATATGAAATGTAACTAGCTAATCTCAGGAACTGCTGATTTTGGGCTGTCGAGTGGCAGCAGGGGCATTTTTATCTTGCAGGTATTTTCTAGTTTTAGTAACAGCTACCTTGATGTTGACCTTAAGGAAGTTTTTAAACTGACAGATTACTGGAAACCTTATGTGTACTCTGCTATACAACTATAAGCCAACAAAACACATAATAACGAATACATTTTTGACAGTAGAATATGGAGCTAATACCTGTGAGCACTTGATTTCTATCTAAAGTAAGTGTGACCTTGATCTTTGACCTTCAATGCTTAAAAGCATTTGCAAGCAAGCACTTTAAGAAAGAAGCAGTGTATGAAGAGTCAGTTTGATTGGCAAAAGCAAACTAAGTTATTGCACGGAAACTGATTATCTATATTAAGCAACAGTGACCTTGACCTTTGACACAGAAAATCAAGCACTTTCAATAAGAAAGCATTGTTTGAAGTTTGAGTTTGATTGGCCCATTAGGAACTCAAGTTATTGCACTGAAATAAAAGTGCTGACAGATGGATCGATACAGTAGGTGATTACAATAGATCACCCAAAATATGAGTGAAATTTGAATGATGAATAAAAAATTAATAATTATTGGGCTCAGGAATCTAGATTTAAGACCATATCTAAATTGAGTGAGAATTTGATTTATACATAAATTAATGATACCTTGCAACAACAAATATGAAACCCTATTATGACATCAATCTTGATGAAATTTATTCATTGATTGGCATTGAACTGATAGAATGCCAACCTGACAATTCAACTTCAACATAAATCGCTTAAATAACAATTACCCGTATGAAATCAATGATTCAGAATTGAAGCATGCCATTCATAGGGACCTGAATGTCATTTGAATTTGTTAGTCATATATAACGTATTTAGTAGTTACCATACAATGGCAAATATATGAAATAAATCAAGATTATGAAGAAATGTCTGAGAATGCAATGTTACCCTTGGACATTGATCCCCAGTGGTGTCAGAGTGTGTAGTGCCGTGTCCAGTAGTATTCTGATTTTCTCCTACGGGAGGTAAATTCAGAGGGTCCAGGATATGAATGACTTTGATATTCTACATCCTGATGAAGCCTCAATAAGGCGAAACAGGTAGATAGACAATAAACAATGAACCAATGAGGTCCTTCTGACTGTTGTGATTGATCCCTCCTACTCTAATGAATAGGATTCAAGGCTGAAGTGTAATGCTACTAAACTGTCTCTTTATATTCTAATGTCCTGTAGGTGTTCATGCATCGATGTTAAAGCAGATTTTTCGTTTAGTTTCTCCTACATATTGTTCTTTGCATTTAGAGCATGTGACGAGGCAGACCAGGTTTTTGGTTGTGCAGCATCCTCTAAGTTAGCATGTGTACTTATGTTTGGTGTGTGTGTGCTAACAAAGCGTTTACTTTTGTTTGTGGAATGGCAGACTATAGTAGCGATTTGGCTCAAGATCTACTTCCAGGTGGTTAGGAAGGTCTGGTCTTGGATATTACTGGGGTACAAGTGTATGATGAGGCCATTGGGCGGCATGTTGCGCTGGAGGCTCTCCTTTAAGTAGTCCGCCAGGTATTGTGATTGAAGCATGCTAAAGAAACTATTCCAAGCTTCTTTGTAGAGTGTCATTGCAGTGGTCGTTTGTTTAACTCTTTTAGCCGCTTTAGTGGGTGGGTATTCAATGTTGGAGCTTTTCGGTTTAAGTTGACCCTAGTTGATAATGATGGTGCGAGAGACAGAGGATGATAATTCATAACTGTTGCAAAATACTACTCCACGCCATCTGACAACAACTTTGCGCAACTCCTCACGGGACTGCGCCACCCTACACCACCATGCCACCCCTGCCACGCTGCGCCACCCTCCACAGCCTATATTAGAGAGCGTCAAGCTACACCTCTGAAGAGTTACAATTGTTACGAAAGTAGTCAGGTTCTCTAATCAGGTACCCACACAAACCGGACTTGGGTAGACCATTCCTTCAATTTGACCTATATTATACAGTCCAGAACAAAATTTATCAGATATAAATCAGATTGCATACTATCCAATGTTTAAAACATTGCATTGGGCCAATATAAAATCATACAAGACTTATTTGATTCAACATAATAATTTATTTAAAATGTTCATGAAATATTAAACAAATGTATATATTATTATGTATTGGTACCTGGTACATGTATGTAATTATAATTAACAGTAAATGTACTACAAATGTTTTAACAGAAAATAAAATTTAACAATCCCATACATCCTGGTACATTGTACATGTACCAGGAAAATGATTCTGATTGGGCCATGTTGACAATACCATTTTTTCATGTTAAAAAGTACAAAGTTCCAAAGTATGAACAGAAATTATCTTTCATGCAACATGCTGATATAAAACTAAAATGGAGGAGAGGAGTGAACAATGTCACTGCCATTGACACAGGGGCTTGGCACTATTTTCCAAACGACAGTCCATATATCATCGTGTATATATATATGGACTTTCGTTTGGAAAATTGTGCCAAGTCTCTTTGGCCAGTGACACTGGATGTAAAGTAATTTTAAAAAGTGATTCTTTACAAACGTTAGAGTTCCATTTAAATTGATTAGTTATGATGAATTTGAATTTCTGTGGATGTAAACATTCTGTGTTTGAAAACAGAGCAAGCAATCCCAGAGTGATCTTGGTGCCCACCTTCAAATGACCTTTTTTGGATCTCTGTAAGACTGCAGATCTTTTCTCTACTTTTCTATTCTTCCTTTTGATCATTTAAAAAACAAGAGGAACCTACATATTAAATCTGAGAAATATCCATCACAAACTCAAATAGGATTAACTAACTTCAAATAATCCAATTGGAATCTAAATGAAATTCAAGAAAGATTCATAAGAATGTTCTGAGAAATAGCGATACCAAACTTAAACTGTCAGCCATCTTAACCGTTTTCTGATCAATTGCAAAATGGAACACACACATCTAAGGACCAGGTAGAAACTATGTGAAATTTGAGAAAGATCCACGAAGTTTCTGAGGAAAAGTAACCCGCATTTGGCAGTTGCCTGATATACTGACCATAGGCAAGTGTTTTTTTTTCTGGGTACTGCAGCTTTCCTCCACCTCCAAAACCAGGCATGTCCTTAAATGACCTTGCCTGTTAATAGGTCGTTAACATGTATTGTTATAAGTTTTTGTGGAAATAATTGCACAAACTAATATGAAATATCTTTTCAAGTTAAACTTACTAAAATATTAAGCAAACAACAAAGAATATTGAGAACAATGGAAGTACAGCACTGAAATTAGCCAAGTGATAATAAGAAATTAGAGGTCGGCAACTGCTGTTACTGAGCAGGCCATCTACTGTAAAACTACAACAGTGTAATGATATCGAAGTGTGTGTGTATATAGTATTCTACTCTAAAATCTAGACCCAACATATAATTTGTATAAGTTTCACTAAACTTACATTAACAATGAAGTCTAAACTCATGGGAACACCCATAAATTAAATTGTTCTATGTGCAACATAATAAATATATTTATCCTTGCTAGCTATTAATGTTGTATCTTAGCAGTTCAGATTTGCAGAGAATTTTGCTGTGAGTCGGTTACCAAAAGGAACATGATCTTATTCATCTATGCATAATCTTATATATTCAAAAGATATTTCAGTAATAGGAATTAGATATTTCTATTTTTAGTAACAAAGAAAGTATACAGGATATTAGGATTTGATCAGTTCATAAAAGTTCAGGCATTTTCGGGGAGATTCCTCCAGCTCCTGAATTGTATCCTTTACCATCACAGGGAAAGACTTGTTTGAGGTCAGCACAGAATACAGGGATCGGAACATCCATATTGTCTCACTGTAACACAACAAAAACACACATTTTATTTTGTTTTTGGAAATAGACATTTATTGTCTTTCTATAATTATTTACTTTGCATTAAATTTACTTTAGAAATAATTTCTTATATGCAATGCAAGACCTAATAGATGAATCAAGCATCCTGATAATATATACAATCACCCTTACACAATCTGATAAGCTTTATACATCATAATCATAAAGGAACATAACATATAACAATATTTCTGTAAGAATGCTCCATATATGAAATCTAAAAGATAAGAGAGTTATCTACACTCCTGCAAAATTCTATACTGTACAGCTGCTGGTGTTTAGTTTATAGAAATTAATACACCCCGTCCCCACCGTTACAGGAATTTCCCTATTTTGGAACAATTTTACTCTCTTCACCTGGGTTTGTAGTGTCCACATCTCATCAATGGTAACACTTTAGTTGCTATGGTATCCAAAAGTCGTAACTGCAGCTGCTCATACTGGATTTGGAACACAAGGGCCGTGTATCGGTCAAGATCTTTTGAACTTTTGTATTGCAAGCAATTGTGAGGTCTGGACAAGGCATTATAAAGACAAGGATCTGAAAGGAAATGGAACCATTTCAATGTACCCTTAAAGAGCAGTGGTGATTGACCAAAATTACCTCCTAGTGCTATATTTGACATATTTTATAGTATCTTACGGCAATGGCATACAACAAACTAAATCTAGACCTGGGAAACATTTAAATTTCATTCCTCAGCTTGCATGGACTGCTAGCTGTCTTATAATTCTAGATATTACCAGAATTAATCTATAAAAACCTTTTAGGACTATTGGCTTAAAAAACTAAACAAAAAATACCCAGTTCCATCTTACCCATTTTGATTGAAGCTGGTAACCAGAATTGTGATGTAAAAGAAACTTTGGGAGGGTTCACAACCCTTCTGGGTTGTCTCCCCTCACAGGAAATGCTTGATAACACATCTAAACAAATGAAAAAAACAACAACTTAAGACATGAAGACAACCTAAAACATTTGGCCATTCTTTGGGGTTTTCTAAAATTATTACAAGCAACACATATCTAATTTTTACATGCTGTCAGTGATGCAAACAATAAGCAAGAAATTCGTTACAGCCAAAAAGTCTAACTGAACTAAGGAGATAGATGGCTCAATAAAATTGTCTACAAGATGTTATTATAATCAAAATATACCAATTTGTTACAGATGAAAAAAAAAAAAAATAGGGCATTACCACATACGGTCATAAAAAAAGAGGCCCAATGGACCTGCATCACACACATGGTATTCACTGATTCTCTATAGCTGTCTTTCAATATATCAAAAAAAAATTGACTCCTATGACATTTAATGTGGTTCAAGGTCATTTCCTTATATATACAATGTACTTGGAGACATTCAAATGGAAACTTTACATCAGATGGATGAAGAATGGTGTGGCACCACAGCATAAGCTCACTAGACCCTCGGGCAAGCCAGTTTAAGATATAACGAGCAATAAAGGCTATCCTATAAAACAAACAGTTCATGTTTTAACTGAATTTGTTATATTGTCATGTGTTTCGATATTTGGTTTGTTTTATATTTTGTTTATTAACCAACTGAACACACCTGGATTAAACTTCAGCCGTTCTTCTTCAGTTTTGTAGAAAACAGTCAATATAAACTCCACAAGACTTTTGGCACGTAATACATCATAACAGGACCAGTTATCTGCTGTTCAAAAAGAAAACAAGTGACCATATATACGGTGTACAATACTACAATATTACACACCAACAGTTCACCACATCACCAATGGCATGTAAAAATAAAGTAAATTGCTCCTGATTTTCCTATCATCCTCAGGAGTACATTTTTCTAGAATTCAAGTTTTGATATGAAAATCTATTGAAAAACATCCAGTATAACCAGAAAGAAATAGATTGGCAGTATTCATCCCATGAAGATGTTTCCTGTAGAAGGATAGCTTTCATATATATTCATTGTTAAGGTGTGATGGATACAATATTTATTAATCAAGCTTTTCCATGGACACATAACTATGGGTAACTGATTGGCCTGAAGTAATCAATGATCACTCTTTTTACAAAAAATTTTCAACCTACCCCTACATGTTCCTGAAAGGAATAATGACTTTCCTGTTATTATGATGACTGGAGGTAAATATGATAGGTCATTCTGATTGGACAATATAAATACTCAGGTATTAACCTATACATAAGGTTATGTGCTCAGCATGCTGTTACAACTGGGATTAATGTGTTAAAATGAAGTAAATAAATATATGTGGTGTAGTATGATACTAAACTGACCTGTTTCATGGAGGTCAAGGTCACAAAGAATCTGTAGAAGGTTTGTGTAGATATTGGTGATGGCTGTCACTTTCCTCCCCACAGATTGAGCTTCATTCCGCTCAAACTAAAAAAAAAAAGCAAAGTCTTGTGTTAGTTCTCTAAGGTAAGTACCAACATCCTAGTCCCACAGGACTGAAACTTATTTACTTATTTTGTTACATTTGTTACTTTTTTCTGTGTTCAAACAAAGAAAATAATGGATTGTAGAATTTTCAAGAAGAAGAATATTTTGAAACTGTTCTAGAAATAGGTTTCTACCTGGTGTGGGGAAGGGGGGTTTATTGAAAATTAACATCGAATAAATCCTGCCTTTGCATTTTCCCCTCGTTACTTACCATAGATTCAACTTTGGCCACAAACTCCTGGCGACTAGTACAGACATCCACCTTCTGTGTCATTCCCTGTAGTTTTATCTTCTCGCGTAGTCTTACATTATTGGCGTAGAGTCTGCGAAGTTTTCCAGGAATGGACAACTTCTTCCTTAATAAGTTAAAAATCATTTTCAAAATAAAACTCTGTAAAAAATCTGTATTCATTAACACAATTGGAAGCAAATTTTATGAGAATTTATAATTACTATACCCACTGTTTGTGAGTTTCATCGAATTCTCCATAGAAAATCCATAATGGATATAAGACATTTTCCATATTAAAGTTAATATTTTGTCTATACCAAAATAGCTTTTCTAATGGAAAAATTGCTGTTGGTAAGAAAGTTGTTTTTATTATAAACCTTCCTGAAACAAGGGCCAGGTCAAGTTTGCATGTACCCTTCATTTCATTTACCAATCGCCTGTATGCCATTATTTTTCTTTACTCCCAAATAATATCTTTTTTTCTACAGATTGCCAAAATATTGCCAAACCAAAATCAATGTTATAGAAAGGTTTGATTGTGTATCATAGTATTCAATAAAAGATTTCACATATACAGTAATAAGATTTAAGAAACTTTTCTCTTGAAATCTAAATGTACTGACCATGATGTTAATGTGAAGTTACCAAGTTTAACACAACAACCAGTTTGGATTTTAAGCGTGACATTTTGGTAACTACACACTGTCACTTTTATCAGAAAAATGACCAGTGCAGTGTATGTACACTGAGGTGGTAAGCAATCTACACTTAGGTACATTGAGGTGGTAAGTGTACGTGTTGTAATATCAAATCTACAGGTCTGTACCAGTCTACACTTAGGTACATCGAGGTGGTAAGTGTACGTGTTGTTATATCAAATTAGCAGGTTTACACCAGTCTACACTTAGGTACATCGAGGTGGTAAGCAATCTACACTTAGGTACATCGAGGTGGTAAGTGTACAGGTTGTAATAGTAAATCAACAGGTCTGTACCAGTCTACACTAAGGTACATTGAGGTGGTAAGTGTACGTATTGTTATATCAAATCTACAGGTCTGTACCAGTCTACACTTAGGTACATCGAGGTGGTAAGCAATCTACACTTAGGTACATTGAGGTGCAATCTAATTAAAATTAGACTTGTAATTTCCGTTCCTCTACGATACACTGCAATACAAGATCTAACAACACCCCGTAGGAGGTCATCTCAGCATGACCTTTGAGCTATAAATATAAGCCAATGATAATTGTTCAATGACGTCATCAGTCAACCAATGACAAACAGCCTTATACGAGCCTTCGGTTGCGTCTCCTTAGTATTGGAGACTCAAATCAGCGCTTGATTTGAAATATGCAAAATTTCACAAACTTTGGTAGACTACTCAAATGGCTACAATAATAAAAAAAAGTTGCTAATCCCTGGGCGTTACATTGAAAGAAGAACAGAAAACGATAAGGCCTATATATTGTCTTAGTCAACAGGACGGACTGTGTTGCCAACCGGATTTCGAAAACCGTTACCGTACACGTTATTCCCTACCAAACTATTTTTACACGACCTTGCTGTCCTCACTGTCTCTCTCTCTCTCTCTCTCTTTTGTATGATTAATGAAAAATCTCACAGGCAGCACGCGTTTGTAAAAATATAAATCTGTTGAAGTGTTCTCGGTGAGGTGGAATGGGTGAAGCCATGTTGTTTACCGTTGCTATCGACCATCGGAATACCTCGGGAACGTTACATAAGTATTTATACTTCCGAAGAATGAAATCACACCGAAAATTTCATAGGCGACGCGCTGATTGGCTGAGCTCAAAGGTCATGAGATGAACTCCTACGGGGCATCGTTAGATCTTGTATTGCAGTCTAATTTTAGATTGATTGAGGTGGTAAGTGTACGTGTTGTAATATCAAACTACAGGTCTGTACCAGTCTACACTTAGGTACATTGAGGTGGTAAGTGTACGTGTTGTAATATCAAATCTACAGGTCTATACCAGTCTACACTTAGGTACATTGAGGTGGTAAGTGTACGTGTTGTAATATCAAATCTACAAGTCTGTACCAGCCTACACTTAGGTACATTGAGGTGGTGAGTGTACGTGTTGTAATATCAAATCTACAGGTCTGTACCAGCCTACACTTAGGTACATTGAGGTGGTGAGTGTACGTGTTGTAATATCAAATCTACAGGTCTGTACCAGTCTACACTAAGGTACATTGAGGTGGTAAGTGTTTGTGTTGTAATATCAAATCAACACGTCTATACCAGCCTACACTTAGGTACATTGAGGTGGTAAGTGTACGTGTTGTAATATCAAATCTACAGGTCTGTACCAGTCTACACTTAGGTACATTGAGGTGGTAAGTGTACGTGTTGTAATATCAAATCTACAGGTCTGTACCAGTCTACACTAAGGTACATTGAGGTGGTAAGTGTACGTGTTGTAATATCAAATCTACAGGTCTGTACCAGTCTACACTAAGGTACATTGAGGTGGTAAGTGTACGTGTTGTAATATCAAATCAACAGGTCTATACCAGTCTACACTTAGGTACATTGAGGTGGTAAGTGTACGTGTTGTAATAGTAAATCTACAGGTCTGTACCAGCCTACACTTAGGTACATTGACGTGGTAAGTGTATGTGTTGTAATAGTAAATCTACAGGTCTGTACCAGCCTACACTTATGTACATTGAGGTGGAAAGTGTATGTGTTGTAATATCAAATCTACAGGTCTATACCAGTCTACACTAAGGTACATTGAGGTGGTAAGTGTACGTGTTGTAATATCAAATCTACAGGTCTGTACCAGCCTACACTTAGGTACATTGAAGTGGTAAGCAATCTACACTAAGGTACATTGAGGTGGTAAGTGTACGTGTTGTAATATCAAATCTACAGGTCTGTACCAGTCTACACTTAGGTACATTGAGGTGGTAAGTGTATGTGTTGTAATATCAAATCTACAGGTCTATACCAGTCTACACTTAGGTACATTGAAGTGGTAAGCATTGTGACATCTCTGTGTACAAACACTCCACTGGTCCAACTTACCAACCTAAAGAAAATGTTTCATAATACAGACTCATGGTAATGGTGTAACAACACTTCTTGGTCAGTGTTGATGTTGATACTGTACTTATAGAAGTTTATTATTTTTGTTCAAAAAGCAAATTATTATAATCATTAACGATATGAGCCTAATGTTTGAAGAAAGGTTGGCAGTAAATTTTGAAGATACAAACCCATCAGTAAGTAGACAAAATCTGTTTTCCTTTTCTCTCTCTTGTGTATCTGTATCCTCCTTGACATGGAGGTTCTCAAGGTTTTCTACCACAGCTGATTTCTCTAGGGAGTTCTTTGCAATCATATGTGTTTCCTCTTCTTGTTTTTCAGATTGGTTAGATTCTATACTACTATTGTGTACAGACGTAGTTTTATCATCACAGATCTTATCATCAACAAACATGTCTAATTTCTCTGTTGTCATTTCATCATCTTTTTCAAATTTATAATTATCCTTCCCAGTTTGTTTCTGTATAGAACTAGAGTTTCGTTCAGTAACAGCTGTTCTTTTAGATGGGACAGAAGATCTATTTTGTATAGGATTAACTGTTTTACACTTAGCTCCCGAAGATATACGCTTTTCTACCTGTCGTTTTGGTACAGTAAGACGCGGGTTGGTTTGAAAGGGTGCTGTCAAATGAGCTGCTACCACTTTCTTGCCTCCTCGCATACTAGCACTGGAAGACCCCCTCCCAACAGATCTGCCACGCTGAATTTGACCTTGATCTTGGCGTGTTGTTGAAGATTTAGCTGTAACCTGATCTTGAGACTTAGAGTTTGTTCCTTTTTTGAGGTTATGAGTGACTTTTTCATTTGCAGTTTTTCTCGTGAGATTGTTGACCGGTGAGACTGTAGGGATGGGATCACTTTTCACAGAATCCTGATGAGAAATTTCCACAGAACGCTTTGTGGTACCATCTCCATTTTTCTCTCGAACGTTTGGCTTCTGTTTTCGTCCAGATTCTTTAATCTTTCAATAAAATAAAAGATAAATTTTTTGCTTTGTAATAATGATATGAAGCAAAACCAGACAATAAAACATTGAAAGAATAATAAATGTACATGTATATACTTTACAGATTCATTGATATTAAGCATATGTTCAAATAAACAAAATGAATACAGTTGATTCCCTAAGAAGTACCTACCCTTTGTTGGACCTCCCGGGCTGCCTGTGCCTTGTTGAGCATCTTGTCCATCATTGCTATTTCAGACTTTTCAGCAGATGTCAGGGTACCTGGTTTCAGACAAACACAAGTAATTTACTTACAATATCTTCCTGCTGATATTAACAATTGTAATTAACATCAAATGACCATCTGGCTTTCTAAATGTGTAGGTTACCTTTGGTTGGGATGCAGTGAAATTGAGTATAATCTTTTCTAAATTTATGTTGGAACACCTATACTTCCATGGATTCTGCAACTGTGTAGGAAAGTACAGTTCATTAAATTTTGTAACTGTACTTCCACAAAAAGTTATGTGAAGAGTTCCTAAATTATCACATGGAAGTAGAATTTATAGAATTTGTTGAAAGTAATTATAGAAGCATGCTACCTGGTAGGTTCCTTCAAAAACAATAACATATACATGTTTAGCATTTCTTGGCTTCTACCAGCTACTGCGGAGGTTATTTGGGAACAAGTGGACTAATAATGTCTATAAATATATACAGTTGTATGGGAATATTGTAAAGTAAGGGAACATATAAGGATGCTTATTATATTGGAGCATCTTTTCTCTTACTTGGACAGGAGCATCAACAATTTTACCAGTGTGAGATTTTCTCATCACACTTTAGGGTTGAGACAAGCTTCACATTTATTGCACATTCTCAACAACTGTATGATGTCACAGCAACAATACAATAATGTATGATGTCACAGCAACAATACAATAATGTATGACGTCACAACAACAATACAATAATGTATGATGTCACAACAACAATACAATAATGTATGATGTCACAACAACAATACAATAATGTACGATGTCACAACAACAATACAATAATGTACGATGTCACAGCAACAATACAATAATGTATGATGTCACAACAACAATACAATAATGTATGATGTCACAACAACAATACAATAATGTACGATGTCACAACAACAATACAATAATGTATGATGTCACAGCAACAATACAATAATGTATGATGTCACAACAACAATACAATAATGTATGATGTCACAGCAACAATACAATAATGTATGACGTCACAACAACAATACAATAATGTATGATGTCACAGCAACAATACAATAATGTATGACGTCACAACAACAATACAATAATGTATGATGTCACAGCAACAATACAATAATGTATGATGTCACAGCAAAAATACACTAATGTATGATGTCACAGCAACAATACAATAATGTATGACGTCACAACAACAATACAATAATGTATGATGTCACAGCAACAATACAATAATGTATGACGTCACAGCAACAATACAATAATGTATGATGTCACAACAACAATACAATAATGTATGACGTCACAACAACAATACAATAATGTATGATGTCACAGCAACAATACAATAATGTATGATGTCACAGCAACAATACAATAATGTATGATGTCACAGCAACAATACAATAATGTATGATGTCACAACAACAATACAATAATGTATGACGTCACAACAACAATACAATAATGTATGATGTCACAACAACAATACAATAATGTATGACGTCACAACAACAATACAATAATGTATGATGTCACAGCAACAATACAATAATGTCAAAGTGACAATTCAATCAAGTCACATCAGCATTGTCTTGTATTGATGTAACATCAATGTAAGATACAGAGGAGGATAAGAGAAATAATTCATCCTCTCAGGAGTGAGACGGGGGAAGCTCAACCCTTGGGTAAGATTCTTAATGTGCCAATCACTTTGCAATTAAGACCTACATGTATTTGGCAACTTGAAAATATTCCCCTCAGGTTGAGATCTTCCTATCTAAGGGGATGAAACATCAATCTTCACTGCATATATAGTTTTAAAATAACTGCTCTGTCACCTTGACCATTATCTAAAACATTCAGACCACAGTTTACCTTGAGGCTGACCACTGGTCTGGACACCATCACGATCTTTTCCTGTTATCTCTGTATCACCATTTCTTTTCCGTGGCCTGGTCAAGAAATTTATCAACAAATAATAAAGGATATCATTTACAGATTTTATATAACATATTCTAGTGAGTTCAACATTTCAAATACTTTTTGAACCAATATATGAATTTTCCCTTTACCAAAAGTTTTAAGGTAACACAAATAATGTAGGTTTATTTCTTATTAATACATCAGGAGGCTTTTAAGGTCTTCACTACTTCCCTTAATTCGCTTTAACATGTCAAGGTACAAAATATACCTTACACTACATTCCATATGGATTTGTGCATATGTGACACATTAAGTATACCCAAGTAATAATTTTGCAACCACAAGGGTTCAAAATAAGCTCTTTATAACTAGCAAAATGCCAGTTTAATTGTAGGAAATGCTACTTAAATTTTTTTCTACTTGCAAATTTTTGCTATTATGTATTCAACGACAATCTTTTCATGTATGTGATATTATGCAAGCATATATAGTGAAAATATAAGTGGAAAATAGATACCAACATTAGAAATTATCATTTCATGACGAACAAAATCTTTCCGATAAGTGGTGTGATTCCTGTATTTTCTCTACTTCTCTTTATATAAAAATTAATGAAAACACTGCTATAAAAATTGCTAGTTCAAAATTCCATTTTGCTAGTGGAAATTTGAGGCATTAACAATGAATTGCTAGTGATGAAAAAAGTTAATTTCGACCCCTGGCCACACTTCAAAGATATATGTGTACACCATGGGCACCTCTACATCCATTGGGCCCTGTCCCTCTGTCCCAAAGGGGAGGCAAAAAAATCATGTAACATTGAAATTAATTGGCACAAAGATGATTCATATCAAATCAGTTAAATCCCATTGCACTGGAAATGTAGTCTAAAGTAAAGATTATCCTTAACTCTGTTAGGCCAGGGAGCTCATCCTCTGTTTATAATACAACCCAATCAGATTAAAATCATATATTGATCTACACTCTCATTTTGTAAACTCCTAATTTATATTTCTCTATCTTAGCACAGGTCCTAGCCTCGTCTGTCAATACATCCAATATATAATCAAGGATTATATATTGGATGTATTGACAGACGAGGCTAGGACCTGTGATCTTAGTCTTAATTAATCAAATCAAGTTTCATTTAATGTTGATTTATGTTAAAACAGTACAACATTAGCTCTACTGACCTACTAAAATCAACAATTAATGATATGCACAATTACATAATAAATAAAACACACATGATTACTATAAGAGTTTACTTTGAAATCTATTTTGACCCCTTGTAATTTTACTTCTGGTTCACATTTGATTGAAATTAGTCTTTATCTATGATGCTGATATACAGTATGGTTATTAAATTTACAATGTTTTATAATATATTTTACCAAGGTTTGAACAGGCTTTTTCTTGCACAACAAAGCTTCTGTAGGTAAACATTTCTTCTTTCTATGTCTTCAAGAGTCTTCAGTAAAATATCTATACTGAAAAACAAAGATACAAGTACATTATAAAGATATCAATTTCACTTGAAAATATAATTTAAGATAAGTACTGACAATTACTTCAGTAACTGTAAATAATCATATAAACTGGCTGTTGTAACTAGAACTGTCTTCCAGGGGCCAACTCATACCGCCTGCCACCCACGAGGTTATATGTAGAATAATATGATATTAATTGTAAAGTCAGGGTCAAGGTCAATTTAGCTTTCCGAAATGGGTAGGTAAAGTCTACCTGTTATAGATTAAGCACATGTAAAATGTATCAGGATTATTGTTGGTAATTTAAGTTGAAATCCCACTGCATTTATGTGACAAGGACTTATAGTAATGGGAAACCATTTCAGAAGTTCCACAAATGCCTCCCATATTCCTAAAGATGCAAATGTGGTTTCTATGGCAACGAAACCAATGCAGTTGAATTTGCAGTCCCTAAAACCCTATAAACAAAATTTTCATAGAAATAAAACAATATCTAAATTTCCACCAATTAGAAGCTTCCATGTGGTTACTATGGCAGCCAGTTGAATTCAGTCCCATTAAATACATCCTTTATACAAATTTTCATAAATGGACAATATTTAAATTTTGACCATTAAGAAGCCTCTGTGTGGTTACTATAGTAACAAAACCCATTCAGTTGGGGGGGGGGGGGGGGGGGGGCTTCCTCAATATTTTAAAGTAAAAGGAAATGTCGATTTCAATGAAAATATATCAGAACCCGTGGAACTCGCTTTAACAACTAGATCTGATTAATGAGGAACACTAAAAATTAATGGGAAAAAAATGAAAAAAATGAAAGTGGCTCTCACAAAACACATAGTGAGGCAGAGAGGTGGAGGATGTTAAAAAGTGTAACGGATGTTGAAATTGAATGCAGAAAAGTGCTTTTTAACATGTAAGTAGAGGTAACGCACTAACGTGTTACATTGTACAGGGGGAGGGGGCTGTTTAATGAGAATAAAGATGTTAGCCTAAGCTTCGATTCTAAGCTTATACATTATTGTAGTTTAGAATACATGCCTTGTTTCTACATTACAAAATATTACATTTATGCCTAAAGCTTATACATCGTACCATACTATGACACCATATCATGCAACCTGTTAATCAGTTAGTTGTCTTCTAAATAAAGGGTATATGATATCTTATATACATGTAAATACAATTATCTTAATCAAAAGGCTAAAATCACAAATGGCTTGCCATACAATATACACATCTTTTCACTGAAAAATCGAGAACATGAAATAATATATAGATATAAGATATATCTATTTATTGACAAAATACAGATATCTATTAATATTATAGATATAATACAGTCTATGTTACAAGGTGTTTACATTTTTTTTATGGGTGGGTGGAACCGTGGGGGTAATTTAGTCTAGTATACTATTATGCATGTGGATTTGGACCTATTAATGGCCTAGTGTGCATTGTGTTATTCTTTAAACTAACCCTCCATCCCACCATCACCACCACCACCAAAAATATTTGTTTTAAACCTTAAAATCTGAAAATTTGGTAACTGAACAACAGTACAGATTAGTAGACTGTAATTCTCAGGTCCCTGTGTTTATTTCCTGATTAACGCTGAGACTGAGTGAGTAAGGTGATTATAGCTGCGCTCTTCTAAAGCTTTGCCATCATTCATATTATGATCTTTAGTAATCAGTGAGATACACAGTAACACTTTACCTTTCCGTGATAAAAATTGAATTCTGATCGCTCTTGGCAGCCATTAGTATAAACTAACTACATCAAGAATAAACTTAACGAGAGTCGTTTGGGGTGTCATCACTGTCAAACGTTTAGATGATCCTAAACAACAGTGCTGATAATTCTACATCCGGGCACTTCCCAACATAATGGCGTCTCAAGAAGGGGGAGCGAAAAAACTGAAAGAATTACGCGTTGTTGATTTAAGAAGAGAACTAGAAAACCGGGGACTGGATAAAACAGGAGTTAAAGCTGTTTTAACAGAAAGATTACAAAAGGTAGAGTGTAAATATGCAAAGCATCGCTGATCAACAGATCAAGTGAATGCCGAATGCAAAACTCGACCACGTTGGTTCCGTTCAAGGGCCACTTTCGTATGCTCGCATTTGTTCTATTATTCCGTTTACAGACTATTACAGGTTACTAGTTATACAGTAAACAGACAACTTGAAGTGTATGCAAAGGTAACAAAGCCATTAGATAATGACTTGCCCCTGTGATTCCAATTATTACTGTCGGCGTCAAACCGGATTGGCGGATACGAAACGGCCCCGATGGCCCAAAATAGACCGTGGCCGATTTCGTCCATCGCGGTCCTAACGGTTGGATCGGTTGGAACAGAGTTGTTCGTTAAGGAATTAAAGACAGACCTGTTGTTTTCAGATAACCTTTGACAAAGGCTTTCAAGGCCATCATTAAAATCTGCAGGTCGTCAATTAAAAGATATTAGCCCGAGTTTTCTCTGGCCCTGTCACCATGGCTGGCAACAGGTGCCTGACTCGTTTTATGAAATAATAACATATGAGAGTACATATAAATGAGAAAGGTTCTGAACTCCCTCAGGCTTGTAATCTGATGCATTTATTTCTAAGTAGCGTAGCTTCGGTTGTATTGGGTGGATTTATTCGAAGTAGGCCTTAAATTGAAGAGAAATGGCCATTCTCTAAAATAAGCCATAACATGTTGTCGATTTCTCGATATTAGTTTACGAAATCGGGCATGAAACTTCAAAATTCTCTCGATTTTGTTTACTCGGACAAGTTGACGTATTGGGTATTGGGTATTGGGGTCACCACACTCGGACTCCATTGGACATATAGCTTTAAATACGAAGTCCACAGGTTAATCAAGTGGTACGCTTCATCAGATCACCGAATACAACTATTACATACACTTACTTGATGTAAAAAAGCACCCTATCGACGGCCCCGGGACTTTTTATGCATACTGATAGCAGATTTTTCCCTTGAGTATATATATAGCCATGTTGTGCCAGCCGCGGTAAATTTAAACAAGCATTCTGATTGGTTATAGAAATGTGTTTAACCAATCAGAATTCTTGTTTAAATTAAACAGACGAACCGGTTTGTCTGCATAAATGAACATGCCCAGTGATATCTGGTATTCTTATCTTCTTGAAGTTTCTTGAAATCGCTGATGTTTCTTGAAATCGCTGATGATGGCCCATTCATGTACAGAACCTTTGCTAGCATCTTGGGCATATGTTTTTATGCACATATACATACACTGTTCTGTTGTTACCTGTTCCCTATTCTGATGGCAGCAATAAAAACTGACTGTAAAATGAACAAGCCTTTTTTTTTGGTGCTTAAGTAGCTTGAGTTTCCTCTGACCCTGGCACCATGTCTACTGTTGGGCAAGAGCGCACTGCTATATGAAAACATGGAATTCTCCAACAGCGTTTGGTGTAACTAAGATTTTGGTGCAAATGCAATAAAATCTGGCTTGACATCTACCTTACATATATGGATAAATGATATATTTAGTTACCCCAAAACACCCATTTAGTTCCATATCGATGGTCTATTCTGTCTGTCTAAACCCTCGCTTTACGCTGGTCAGAATTCCACACTGTTGGCCCATCCTTTTGTAAGTATCAGTACAACTAACCACCGGAATAGGAACTCAGTGGACCTTAAAGACCAAATATTATTTACTCGGATTTCTAATGCTGTACCCCTGGCGTCCGTGTCGACGTCCCACTCCACTTTGAAGTTTTTTGGGATCAGTTTTTTGGAAAGCTTGTAAGTCCAAAGGTATCAGGGGTGTAAAAATATTTTTTGCCCCGGGCAAGTAGAGCTCAGAAAGCCACTTGCCCGAATGCAATTTCTACTTGCCCCAGTGTGCGTTTCATTAAAAAATATAAAAAGTCCATATCAAAAATTTTATTCGATATCAAATAAATAGAAAATATTTACAATCCATAATTGAAAGAAAAGAATATGTATTTTAATTTAAATTGTAGTTTTGTTTTGTTTTTAATATTGACTCTTTTTCTTATTTTTTGTTAATTCCTGAATTCTGGTCCGGATTCCAATCCGACTATTAGAAAAAGTCAAACTTCCTGTTTTGATAAACAAAGATTGTTTTACAGATAAAAAAATCTTTCCTTTGTCTAATAAGAACATTTGGTCAAATATTACAGTAAGTAACCTCTTTCAAACATTATTTCATACTTTAACTGCAGTTTCTTTTATTTTCATCAGTTTGAAAGTCATAAAAACGTTCGTGAAGTGAAGGCTTCAGAGTGCCACCAGCGACCTACTTTTCCCACCTCAGAAATTTGATTTATCAACATGGACAATAAAGATAATTCAACTACTAATTGTTTATTTTAATATCTTTTAGCATACTTCTACACTACTATCATTCTGGTAAATTCCTTATCACACAGAATTCAGGAAATCGAACATGAAAATCATTTGAGAGATAGAAAAATCTTACTTGTCCCGGGCAAGTGTACAAACATTTTTGGCTTGCCTGAACTCAAATTTTGGTTGTCCGGAGCGTCGGGCAAGTGGATTTTTACACCCCTGGGTATACACCTCACACCCTTCTAATTTGGTTTATACATTCATTAAAGGTCTATGAGTGATGTTATGGCAAAATCATGCAGAAAAAGATTGTGATTTTTTCACATTTTAACATTTTGTGGACTTAACTTTTTTGTCGCGGCGCCGACCCACCGTCTTGTTTGCTTACCACAACATTTGTTGCTTTTTGATGTGCGTGTTTTACCGTCCGAAAATAGATACGGGAATATCCCCATTAGCTGCGAGTCTAATACGGAATGATGTCATACCTGTGTCAAAGCTATACAGTGTTCTTTGAAATATATGTGTATTTGGTGAACAATAGTAGTTATTACTATGTTAGTACAAAGTTTCGGGGTTCGGGTACACAATTTCAAACCCGGGATCCCCTGGGTACTCATTACAGCCCTACTTATACATACATAAAGAATGAGTGAATAGTGTGATTCACTGATTGCTGTTGTTGGTGAGCTTTCACAATCATTGATTGCACTTGTTTTTTCTTCTTACATAGTTTAAATAAAAAAAACTTAAGTTTATAATTTCCCAAAACATGTTATATCTAATACAAAAATGCATTATTTACAAATTAAAAGCGGTAAACTGTATAGAAATAAATGTTGTATTTTTTCTTTTCACTCCATGGCGCACTGTCAGGGTAATTAGGCCATCCACGACCTACATGTTTAGCAATATGGCATCAGGTCTAGTGTAATGCTTTAAATTTAGTGTATTTATGCCCCCATTTTCAAACTCTTGGCTGACTTGAGTTGAGGTGGTTACAAATCAGCTGGTGGCAATGCATAACATAGTATTGCATCAATATTTTTCCAATTTCTTGAAAGTTGGTTTTTCCCAAAATAGCAAGAGAAAACATAGCAGTGGCATTTATACTTAAGCACAAGTTAGTATGGTCAAAATTTGCTTTAATTCTCTTTAGACTAGTTGGGTTTTAAAATGAAGGATAGTAATACTGGCATGGCACTAAAGCATTGCTGGTAAGTTCCATACTTATTTTATTCAATTTCTTCTAACAAAAAATTCTTGATTGATGCAGGCTTTAGAAGATGAGGGAGAGGATCCAAATGAGTTTATTTTTGAACCAGGAACTGATTCCCCAAAAAGATCAACTCCTGCCGCTGCTGCAAAGAAGACAACACCAAGTAAGTTTTGTGTTATAATTCTGACTCCAAGAAAAGAATGTAAAATTGAACAATGAAATCATGTCTGAATTATAGATTAGCAGTTTTATTCTATAAACTAATCAAGATACAATATGCACAGATTCAGTGCTTTTTTAATATAAAAGATAAAAGTATGTTTTGGGTTTTTGTTTAAAACAAAAAAAAAATGGAAAAAAATGCTGTATTTATATTTGTTGCTTTCTTTTTAGGGTCAAGTGCCAAGGGAAAGTCAAAAGAGGTGAGTTTTCAGAGCTGAACAATATTACATACATTCCAAATGCGTTTAAACATATATAATATATGACAAAAACTTTCAGTATACAGATACATTGAAGATCTGTAATAGTCTCATTTGTAACGGGAACAGAACTTTTCAGAAGCCAATATTTTCCATGAAATTTGGAGGGTGAGATCACATATCCAGCAGAAGTTACTGTCTCATTTTGGGAGTCAGAACTAAAGTTACTTGTAACCAAAAAGTAGTTTTCAAAAGTGGTTGTTATTATCATCCAGAATTTGGCAATTATAGTTATTTGGTTTAATGTTTTCTTCCTTGTTGCAATTCAATTAGTTCAAGGCTCAGAGCGAATTGATCAAGGTATTGATAATGAAAAAGTTTATTAAAGTTTTTCTAGGAAATTTTTTTATTTTTTCAAAATCTGGCTTCAGAATAGAATTCTGATAGTTCTGCATATTTTTTTATTTGAATGCAATGAATCAGTATATAACAGTCAACATTTCAAATAAAGGTGTTAAGATATTCAATGATAATGTCTTCGTTTGTGGTGGTCATTCATTACTACAGTCTACCCTTGCTATTACGCCACGTTTTGTCAAAGGCGATATAAGGAAAGTGGTGGTAGTTTCTATTTTATTTGGGTAAAACACGTAAAAAAAGTCACAAAATGAGCCATGATTAGACAGTCTTTACAGACATGTAATCATAATGTACCATCAATATTGACAATGATTGTCACAACACATCCTTTCATTTTCCACGGGTATTTCCAGTCTCTTAAAATAGAACAGAGTTTCATGACGACCAAATCGTTTGTGAGGATGACTTATCAAGGGAATTATATAGTAAGGAAATCTGCTCTAGGGCTTTAGCTGGCGGTAGTTGAAGATGGTATTATCAGATGGCGATAGGTTGAAGGAACACTTCACATTATCTGCCAAAGAATATTCCAACTTTGGTATGATATTCACGGATGTGCTAAGTATTACAATTGCTTCAATAAACTTAGTTTGATTTTATGATTTGGTAAGTGTTAGATGGATTACAGAAATGTATACTTTGTAGCTAGGGCTACTTTACTCGGCTTCTCATCATAACGTTTCTGCTGCCTGAGGCATACTGATGATTATATACTTCTGCAACTATAGAACATAGAATGTCATGACTTCTGCTGATATAAGGCAAAAGGACATGAAACTGGAAACAACACAAACCTAATTCTTCGGATGACAAGTCAAGAAACAATAAACAATTTATATGAAAAAAGATTTCAGAAATCAGTAGTATCATTTATCAAAGTAATATGATTTCAGAAGAAGGAATAAATCAGCTCAGTGGAACATCACAGATTTACTTGTGAATTATTCTGTATTGGATATTTTTCTATTTCTGAATTGACAAAATTTTGTTGAACTTAACATCTGTGCTTTTTATTTTGATACCGAAGCATTTAAAGAGGCTAACCCACAGACGGACCGGTAAACGGCACATCTCCGATCACTAAATAAACTTCAGTACACGTTTCTATGTGACAAAATTAGAGGCTTTCCGACTTTATTTCTTGAAAACAATTACAGAATATGTATTTAAAAGACGTTTTAAAACTCAACCTGGGAGGGAAATGTATAGAATATAACGGCAAATCTTCTTTGTAAATCGCCGCTGCCTTTGAAGGTATCACTGTGCGGCACTGTGCATGTGCTTGTTTCTTTGATGTGTCAATCAAATTAGACTCCACTTTATAGCGGGGACTTATTGCGGGTTGCGATTAAATAAAAAATATTTAAAAAATGAGGTTTTGATATCACTTTTCAGCATTTTATAAGGAAAATAAAATGAAAAACTCAACAATTCCAAAAATCTCTCATGTGTAAAAAATCTTTTTCTATTAGCCAATTTTTCTGATCTCTCAGCGGGCAAGCCTCTTTAAAGTATATTCAACATCATTGGTTTGAAAAAATGAATATTTGAATGTTTATACATGTATATGTATGCTTTAAAAATTAAAATGCAGTATTGATCAAGGAAAAATTACTCAACACTGGTGTCCATTTATGAAGTATCTATACTTTCCTGTATTGTCAACAGAAAAGCAATATTCAAGGACAACTACTTACATCCGCCCATAGATATACACTTTTGTGTCCTCAATTAAAATGCACCTCACCAGCTAGAAACCGTATCTGTACATTATTTCTTTTTAATACAAGTGGTTTTTAAAAATTCTTTTTGTGTTGGTAATTTGATAATTTAAATCTTACCACAGCTGATCTGTGAAGTCGTTTTTATTCAGACTACTAGAGGGGATCATTATCTGTCTGATATGAATATGTCCTGCATCAATGACACTTGCAAAATTAATTTTGGATGTACATCTGGGGGTGGTTGACATTCTAAGAGTTCCTTTGCCTAGATGCATTTACAGTGTTACTGTATCTATTAAACTCTCAACCTATAGTTGCCAAATATCATATACTTCCTGCCTTAGTTACTGGCAGTGTTAGTATAGCATTTATACGTGGTACATAGTTTCAATGGTCTACATGTAAAAAAAAAAAGAAAAAAAAGGAGACCTCTGATCACCAAGGCTCCAGGTGCAAGTGTCCTTAGTCCCTAGCAGGGGTCATTCTGTATATTTGAACATCTTTATTCTATTAAATGTTTATTGAGGCATGAATTCAAATCTTTGCATACAGTATATGATACAGACCAATACATCAAAGGGACTATAAAGAAGACACTATATTAGGTGACATTGGTAAATAAGTTAGGTAGTTATGAATGCTGTGTGAGTGACTTAATTAAGAGAGGTTATTAACCAGGGAAAGAGTTGTAAGAAATACACATCATCTTCTCATTGACCTGTTAGATTCCACATGGCCATCTATGGTGGATATGCGTACGTCATATATAATTATGATTTATAAGAAAATATCCTCTATTTAGTCTTTGGGGTTCTACTGCATATCCTGTTCAGTTGCTACACAGTGAACTTTAAAAAAAATTACAAAAAAATAGCAATTGCCTTTCAGTTCTTAACCCTGACTACTATTTAAGAGATAATTTCTTTCCATATGGCAGTACTAGATTTGTATTCTGTGTTAAGGCCTAAAAAAAAAAGTTGTGTGTTTCTGGTTTCAGCTCCTCAAAAAGTTAGGGTCGGTAGGTAGGAAAAAGTTTTTTTTTTATTAAATATTTTTAAGCAGATTTCATGCTTTGAATTACATTATACTTTTAATACTGGAGTAGAAGATTTTTAAGTTGTAGGGCTATTTAGTATGTGTTAACTGTAGACTTTTACCATCTGAACCCTTGCAATTACACACAGATTTAATGTTCCACTGAGGAGAGTAGCTTGCCAGAGTACAAAATATGTTGATGTCAATGATATTGCTATTTTATATTAAAACAGAAAATGGTTGTTTTCCAATAAACAGTTTTGAACAACTATTGTCTTTATAGTCGTTTTGAATATTCTGCTAAAAAAACCCAACTAAAAACGGTTATTTCAATGGTTTCCTGTTCATCACACGTAAATTCAATACATCTTACTCCGAATCGATCCTATAACGTCAGATATTTTGAGACCTGCGCTCAGTTCAAACTTATCTGACTTTTCTAAGGATGTTTTTCCTTTTGCTATGCATCTCACTGCCTTCCCCGCTCCCTCATGGTAGCGGCGGAAGACGTCCTCAATAAGCATGTCGTTAGGAATGACTGCCATCAATGCTTTTTTCTGAAGAATGACAGCATTTATTTATTGTTATTGCGATCACCGTTGATGCCTTACAGTTAGCGGTCGCGATGTTGCATCATATGGGAAACCCCAAATTCTGGGTCTTTCTAACGCTTGGGCGATCTTGTGTAGGCAAACGTTTTGACGATAATGCTCGGTGACTCGAATAAAATCTTAAACGTTCATCGGGTCATGGAAAACTGAGAAAATTTCTGAAGAATGTCTAAAAACTTTTGGGTCGGCGTTGATTTATTGGGGTCGGTCGGGAAACCGGAAACACACAACTTTTTTTTAGGCCTAACGGAGAACTGATCCATGACATGAGCCGCTGATTTGTTAGCCCACCATCATCAAATGATGGCTATTCAAATTGCCCTGCATCCGTGGTCTGTAATTTGCCCGTCCCTCCCTCGCTATACAATTTTTGTTATCGTTATTTCTCAGAAAGCATTAAAGGGATCTTTCTTAAATTTCATATGTAAATTCCCATTGGTCCCTTGTGCATATATAGCATTTTGGGACAGATTGGAAAAGAACATGGCTGACAGGCAGTCATCTTGAATTTTGACAATTGAAGTTTGTTATCGCTATTTTTTAGAAAGTACTAAGGGATCTTTCTCAAATTTTATATGTTGCTTTCTTTTTGTACCTATTTGTGCATTTTTGGTACAGATCGGAAAACAACAGGCTGACAGGCGGCCATCTTGGATTTTGACATTTGCAGGTTGCCCCTGCTATATAATTAACGTCAGGGTGCCTTTGGCACCTGCCGTTATAGGCGTGGTGGGAAAATGTTGTTACTGACAGATCTGTTCCGGCTAACTATTCCTCTTTTCTGTCATACAAATGATATACATCCGCAGCCTAATATAGTTCCTATTTTGATAACAATTATTGACACAATTTAAGTGATGTAAACCGTGTTTACTGCAATTATTTAAAATGAAATGTGAATGTTTGGTGTTCTAGACTATTTTAGAGTATAAATATTAACCTTTTTCCTCGTCAGTATATGCAATTTTGTTGGCGTAGGATTACGTAGTTCTGTCTCGATACTGCCTTGAAAACGAAAGTAGAAAAATCAGTTTGAATGTCGTGGAAATTTACATGCATTCACAGAGAAACTATCCACATCTGTTCATCCTGAGTTCATAGGCAGGAACATTTGATAGCTTAAAACCAATCCTATTTACGTAGTCAAATGCACCCGAGCATTCCACGAGATAACTTCAGCTGTCACGTGACTCATCACTAGTCAGCCAAAATTGC
This sequence comes from Pecten maximus, assembly GCF_902652985.1. NCBI lineage: Eukaryota > Metazoa > Mollusca > Bivalvia > Pectinida > Pectinidae > Pecten > Pecten maximus. The sequence continues at coordinate 47,051,674 of NC_047015.1, forward strand.
GGTTATGTCTACTGTAACTAAACCAACGACCGTTCGCAGTTTCATATTCATTTGTATGTCGCTAGAATACGCAAGAAATATGACCATGAATTGAGGGCAAGTTGTAACAAACTACATTGCCGTTTTTCTTGAGGATTTTATTAAATAAGGTTATTATTTGTTGTTTGAAAAGAATCTAATGATTATGATCCGTGACTGATCATGATGTACTGGCGTCGGTGTCAAAACTAGATATGTCTCGTCGGACAACGCGACCGCAGTTTTCTATCGGAGTGAAAATGTGTTACTACGGGTCATAAAATAGATGTTTGATAGGCCTTATTAATAACTTATAGTATACATAAAATAAAAAAAACTTCGGCTGTGTACATCTTGGATTTTATCTTTAGTTGTAGTTACTTGAACAACATGTTCTGTTAATAGACCGATTTGTCGTTCAGTTGATTCTTTTTTTCAAAGTTTACAAGCAGCTTTACTGATTCAGGAGTATATCAATAATTTTCCACAAGCATTAAAGAAATGAGGAAAGAACTATACTCAGCTATTGTAAAGTTGTCAGCTGATATATATGTTATACATAATGTACATGTTTTCTTGAATATATATAGAACAGGAATACCAGGGCCAGATGAAGACATTTCATCTGATACAAATGTAACTGTCTGACTATAAAATCCAATTTTAAATTTCTAATAATATGACCTCAGACCCTGACGTTTCTCAGGGCCTTTGGCCCTTTGATGTTATATAAGTTATTAAATGTTTTGAAGGAAGAATGAAAGAAGGGCAAGTGAGCTGTGGTGCGGTGCGGTGTCCATACATCCAGCATGAACTTTTCGCTTGAAGCTACTTATTTTCAGTTAACAAAAGACCAGGGTCTTGATATTGAGCCAGTAGAATGCTGGAATGAAGGGCTACACAGTTTGTTCAAATGATTGACCTACAGTTGTGTACTTTTCAGGTTATGGGTCAATTGTGTTAAGACTTCTTCAATTTCTTCTCAATACTCAAGAGAGGTTCAGGGTCAAGATATAAGGCCGGTAGCATAAACTGTTAATTTTTATACCCCCGCAACAAAGTTGGGGGGGGGGGGGGGGTATACTGGAATCAGGTTGTCTGTCCGTCCGTCTTTATTTTTCACAAAATTATGGTTGCTATGGCAACTGGTTACTATAAATAGGTTTTCTGATAAGAACCATAACTTTAAGTTTGTCCGGACAACTCCTCCTTAACCGAAGGGCTGATTTCAATGAAACCTCACACAAATATAGAGGACCATGTGTAGATGTGCATGCCACTTTCTTTTTTTTCAAAATTATGGTTGCTATGGCAACTGGTCACTATATTACTGGGTTATCTTAGTTAGCCTCTAATCAACAGTTCCAATTCACCATTGACTCGTGAGCCTCTAATCAACAGTTCCAATTCACCATTGACTCGTGCAGATTGTGGGGGTATTAGTCAGCCATCCTGGCGACAGTTCTAGTTGTTTCTGAATAAGGAAGAGAAAAAGGGCAGTGGTATTGGACTAGTAGTATACTGGGAAGAATAAACTCGGCTTACTCTTATATTTGAATAAATTTGTAATCAGCTAATTAGCATCCACATCATGACAAAGATCAACTTCAAAGCTGCATTAGAAGCTGGCAAGCAATACAGGCACATTGGCTTCTTGTCACAAAAATAGATTATAGAAAATTTCCATAAAAACAATTGAATCCAAGGTAATATAAGTGATTTGATTATTAGTAATGAAGTCCATCAGAGAAAAGCAGGTTGTAGGATTTGGGTCAGATATTATGTGATATGTCCCTAACATCATTGCGAATGGCAACATTCTATAGACAATATACAAATATATGCTGACCATATTTAAAAATTTACTTCAATGTTAAAAGCAAGACATGCCCTGGAGTAAAGTGCTTGTTTTGTTTTAGATGTAAATGTTCTTCTACTGGCTTAATGTCATTTTAAATGCATACATACAACATTAAATACAGTCATTTATCAGTTGGTATCTGACTAACATTTAAACTTAAGTTACCTGTTGCATCTGTTTGAGATAGAATGTTCTCTTACCCTGGACAGGGATATCCGCAGTTTTACCGGGGTGAGATTTTCTTATCTCACCCTAGGGAAAAGACAAACTACACGTGCTCTTTGAACGTGCACTTGTTTTTCATAGGGCGACGTCACTATAACCTGATCCGGAACGTTTGAGTGTTAAAATCAGTATTATTCACAAAAGAAATTAAAATAAGTATTAATTATCTGAGTTAACTGAGTGTTTGGTGTTCTTTTTGACAAACTTATCAGAATTATATTTTGTATGAAATCAACATTGTAAGGTGTAAAGCTGCAGCCTTATCACAACAGTCATCTGCCGCCCACGTGTTGTTGTTTACATATGTTTGGATTTGGTTCACACCACGATTGGAAAACAGAGTAAGAGAAAATTAATCATTCACCCCTTTTTGGGATGGGATAGGGGGATCTCATGATCAACCCTCAGGGGAGATTGTTAAGTTCCCAAACACCAGGCTTGTTTGGGAACTTAACAATCTCCTACATTGGACAAATGGATTTTTGTGTCTGTTTCTGACAAAGCTAGATCAACAAAAACCTCAATGAAAGAATTACATAGTATGGGTAGTAGAACCTACTGCACTTAAAAAATATTTCATGGATGTCTGCATTTTTGGGGTGAAAATCTTAATTTATGGACTGGGGGGGGGGGGGGGGGGGGGGGGGACAAATCAACGTTAAGGTATTGCGTTTAACTCATGGGGGGGGGGGATATAAATCAACATTAAGGTTTTGCGTTTAGCTCATGCATATTAGGCTGTTTCTGACAAACTATTAACGCTAGAGCAACCAAACTTGGGTTATAAGTGAATAGTGGGATGTATAGCTGAATGCATTGCACTCTTTACTAGTATTTCTAGGATTTTTGTATGTTTTGGGTAAAAACCTCAAATTTCTGGACTTGGAAAAAAATCAATGTTAAGGTTTTGAGTTCAAATCAGAGACTACTGCACAAAAAAGCATATCATGGATTTCTGCAGTTTCACTTTCAATTACATTTGTCTCTTCAAATACTGAGGTTTGTCCTTGAGTAACCATATAAAAGGATATTGACAAAGCGGAACAGGCGACACATATAATTATGCGTAATTTTTGTATAGAACCATATGTTATCGAATATCGACACAAGCTGGGAGATCACATACCGTATGTTACATGCATAACAAATTTTAGCTTCAGTGAATGTTAAAGATAATAATCTTTTCACATCTGTTACATCAAACCTTAAGTTTATTTTAATATAACAGTATACCGGTACATGTGCAAGTCTTGCTGAGCATGGTACATTTTATTTATGATTGCTTATAGAATTTTTCTTCCGAGTTCGATTATTTACTGGGCATAGTTTTTGAAATACAATTGACAATTAAATCCTACCTTCTGAAATGTGAACTTAGATATATTGGCTGGTATAATCCCACATGTTTATGGTCGACTGATTGATTTTCATCGTACTTGCTGTTTTATATGGAAATCCTGTAAAGAATGATATCACTTAATACTATTTTTATTGTCCATAACACAATTTGTGGACTTGAATAATAAAAAGTTCAGGAATGAAAGGCAAGTCTTTATAATCGTACAGAAATCCATTATGGATTGGACTAGATATAGTGTATAACAAAAACAAGTATCAGAGTTCAAACCCATCAGCTATAGGACTAGGAGTGAAAGGGACTCAATCTCCCACAGTGTGTTATTGATGACTGTCACTATAGGAAGAAAGCAGTCGGCATTACCGGTAAAACCACTTTAAATTTCATTAAATTTATCTTTTTACACTGGAGTCAGAGCATCACTCATAGGAATGTGTGTAGACAGGTTCTGAGGTTACTTATATAAGCAATTATTAGTAGATTTTGTAGTGTTTTATCCCAGGTTTACATCTGCAGTTTGAGATTGAAAATATTATATAAACGTTGATACATCTCTATAACTTCCTTTAGTAGTCCACTCAATATGTCATTTATTTTTTGTGGAGAACCCTGTCGATAAAAGAAAACAGTTTTGGCTAATATGCCTTTTGGGTAATTTCATGACAATGATTTAATCTTGTTTTACATATCAATGACAATTATATGTGTAGTAATAAATATGTATTTCAATTTGTAACAACTACATCGCACAATCTTGTAAATTATATCATTTTACTTCAATGTAAACTCTTGTTCGATTGATAGTCTGTCCTTCATTAATGTTTGATTATCTACATGCAATTGCTGTTCACAACAAAGGATAATTGCTGAAAACCAATTTGATGAAAATAAATGCTTTGTAAAACTCCACCTCTGATGTACGTAGGCCAGTGGTTCCCCCGGGTCCTTTGGCTTTCCTCCACCTCCAAATCCTGGCACATCTTTAATAGACCCTAGCTGTTAATAGGACGTCAAAACAAAACAAACCAAGAGTGTATATTTTCATGTACTGATAAGATTTTTTAATCATTTGAGTTTTTATAATGGTTTGGTGGTTTTAGTTTTTTTAATCATTTGAGTTTTTATAATTGTTTGATAGTTTTAGTTTTGGGAATGTCTTTTTACTGTGTTGTTTGGCTCTAAACGACTTGAACTATTGATTGGCTTTAAAACAATACAAAATAGAAAAATAGATCAAACATATGAAGTCTTCCTGTTAGTTCTGGTCTGGTCCATCTCATATTTTACAAAGGGAAATATATAATCAGTAGTTGTACATGTTAACTTTGTATATACATGTATGTCAATTTGTATCAATCACCAATACTATTAGGTATTTGCACCTTGTAAACCCTTTTAAACCATGGGCCATGTACATGTGATCTTAAGTATCCATTAAGAAATTATATTGGTGTGAAAATCTTAGTTAATGCACTGTAGTGTAAGTCTGTATATATAATCTTGCACTTTCACTGCTCATGTTAAACATCTAGATGTCATTACAGGACCACTGGTAGGGTAAATCTATGTGAGGATTCATATTGAAATGTGATGGTAAAATCCATTCAGATGCATACAATGTCATTCAGGTATTCAGATTTGGTTACACCCATTAAGGTGATAAATTCATTCAGCTCAGACTTCATCCATTTGAATAAGGATGACTTCTTGAATTAAAAGCTTAAAAATGACAGTAACATTGAAAAAGATGTACATGTAGGGTTATTATTCCCTTCAGCTTGGAGTCTTCAAAAATAGATTGGAGTCAACATGAAGCCAAGGCTCATGTATATTTCCAGCTTTTTTGGCTTTAACATACGTTTTGTATGCTAAAGGAAGGTACATGCAGAAATTGGAAGTTTTATATGATTATGTGTGCAATCTTTTAGTAATACAAATACTGAGAGTGGAAATTGAACATAAATTGTATTTGTAAACTAGTAATATGGCAAATTTTATGCAAAGTTCTAAGAATGAAAACAAAGAAAAAACAAGCTTTTATGATAATGTAGAGCCAGAAGAGAATGTAAATTTAAAAGTCTTCAGCATATAAAAAAAAATTTGTTATTATCAAGAAATAAATCATAACTGATATGTAAAATTCCAAGTGTTCATTGAAGCGTGTCCATCGCAATTGCTTTGGGAGCAGTCAGGTAAAAATTTAAGTTGATTTACAAATTGCTTTCAAAATAAATATGCCTTATCTTGTATTTTGTGATTGGACATAGTATCTATGACATGACAAATAAAAACAGGATATTTTATGGAGCAGTTTTCTGCTCAGGTCATCAATGCCTTGTAAAGAGAACCTAACCAGGTATCGCTGCTGGATGGGTATAGGTGATATTCAGTGAAGGGTTGATACGTGTTCTCTTGTCAGTTGATAACTAACAGTGTTGACAGCAGATGGCGGCCATGGAGAGTGAACTGATTCAGGATCTGTTCATTAGCGATGAATTTGAATGGATTGTTTTGGTACTATTTAAAAAAACTTATATATTGAAATTTGGTCAAAACAGCTCCAAACTCATCAAAGTACTTGTAGCAAGATTTTGAATAGCTTTAATATGGACATTCCATGCACTGACTTCCTTTAGCAGCTGCATACATTATATTGAATGCATCTGAATTTTAGGTGTTATTATCCAATTGATGCTTATATTAACAGTCCTAGAATTTGTTTTTGGATAGTGTGTCATTAGTTTTAAAGTGATACTAACATCTGTTAATAGGATGGCGATGAAGAAGAAATGGTGGAGGACTCCTTGTTGGAGGAAGACCTGGACCTGGAAGATGAGATTGGTAACATAGATGATACAGATATGGAACTACTGGAATCGGATATGCAGATCATAGATCAGGTAGATATAACTCCCTCCACCCCCAAAATATAGATAAGGATTAATATTTTTAGTGGAGAATTAAAAAGACTATTTCATAGTCATATTACAGGGCCATGACAAATATCTATTTGGAGGAAAATAATTAATAAAACCTTCAAGATACCGCACAAGGATACATAGTAATCCCTTTTCTATTCTGCTTCTGTCTTTCTATCTTAAGGTCACAAAATCATTGACCATTTTTGAAAGGTTATTGCAGTACTTTGATTTACATATTCACATACACCAGTTACTGATGAGGGGGTACATTGTGTATTTCCTGGCCCACCTTGCTTTTTCTTTGTGAAATTCTGGGATGATAAAACTGATACATCTGCTTTTGAAGGAGATGGGAACCCCAGAAACTGGGACAAATGATGAAGAGGTAGCGGAGGAACAAAAGCCTACAGTAAAGAAGGTAGGATGTTGTATCTAACTATCTGGAGATCCCTTATATAGGACAAACATGGATTTTAATGTTTTGGTGTGCTCAACCTTATACATGTATAATAATCTTCTGTAATCTAGACCTGGCATTGACTCCGCAATACACTTCCTATGTTACATATTATGTATAAATGAAATTCTGTATTATGAGAACAGAATATTGATCCCAGGTAATATTGTGTGCAGATTTATAAGGCTATGCCCATTAATTCTGATCTATTTTTTCCTCATTACATTTCAAGCTGTATTGGTTGATAGAAAATTACAAATACACATATTGCAAATGGATTTTGCATTTCATTTGTTTTCTTCCTGCAGGAGGCTGAGAAACCTGCAGTAGAGTCAGAAGCAACAGATAAAGGTAAACCTTACTGGTACATTTATCAAGTTTTTACCCAGAAATTAAAACCATTGGAACACAATGGTGAGCTATTTAGGTGATGTGAGTAGACAGGTTATTACCAAAAGACAAGAGTTCGGGCGCACAAGTTAATTTGCAGTGTGTTTTGTTTGTTATGATAATGTGACTGCCTTGGATATAGACTAGTTTGTATCGTCTCCTACAAATTTGATTTAAGACAGCTCAGGGCCAACATGCTCACAGCAAGCATACAATTTGATTTAAAACAGCTCAGGGCCAACATGCTCACAGCTAGCATACATCTGATTGTAAAGAGGAGGGGTATCCGTGTCATGCATGTTTCTAAACAACAGTAAAAGGTGGTGGTGTCAGAAAATGGTACTGTCTGTCTGAAGATCCGCCAAGCAGAGTGATTTACAGCCAGCGTGTTCATTTAGGTAGCCACAGGATAATACAAGAAGACTTTGCTCAAAAATACCCTAGTCGTTCATGGGGTGATAAACCCAGCAAACAAACAAATGGCCAGTCATTGCAACAGTTGCTGAGGGCAATCTTGTACTTAAGTGGAAAGAAGATTGAAAGGACAGCAAGTGAAAGGACAGCAAGTTACAAGAGAACAGAATAAGAACAGAATATATGGATTATAGTAGGCAGCGGAATGAATGTTGGGAAAAAAAATGATTTGGTTGTTTATCAGGTGATAGTACCTACAAAAAGATGTGTAAAATGATCCTGAAAGTGGTTTGAATTTAAGAAGATTCTGAAAATGATTTGAAGATGATGCCTGTATGCGTTGTTATGGAGGATACAGTAAGAAAACCTTTGGGGGAAAAAACCATTACTGGAAACAACATCCCAGGACTGCCAGTGTTGTACTTTTCTCAGATATGTTTCTCGTCATCTTCTAGCGAATTTTCGTAAAGCGTTACCTGAATGCTGAAATTCATCTCTGGATAAAGGAGCAGCCCAGTTTTCAGTTAACTACCACAGGAAAAGTGAAGAGTACTATCGAGTGTTAATTCTGGAGGAATAGTGAAACTTATATGAGCAGAAAGATCATATCCAGTGGCATGTACTCTTCAAATTTGTTTTAGTAGTGCATATAAACTGAAATGAAAGATTTCTAAATGTCTGCTGTAAACAGTTGAAAACAACAAGTCCTGACTTAGAGGATCCAAATCTGGAAGAAGACTGAAGGAGCACCACCATGTCACTTGCTTGCTAACCATATTCTGTCCATAGGAAGATTCTTCTGGAGTTTAAAAACTATATAATACAGGTTGTGCACAATTTTGTCTACCAAAGAAGACACTGGATAAAAACTAAAAGACTTGATAAATAAAATCAAGCAGCATGAAGGATCAAGCTTGTGCTTCAACAAGATTTTTTTTTGTCCTGGAAGAAGAGGAAACAAAAGAAATCACCCTGATTCTAGTCATCCTACCTCATTTGAATTGACTGGTGGATCATGGTTGATGGCATTTAGACTTTACACATCAGCTAACATTTATGGGAAAAAAACATTGCAGAAAAGTCTATTGAGGAAAGATTTGTATGGAATCAAAACAAACCAATGACAAACATCAATAACCAAGTCTGTAGTAACATTTTAGCAAGTATTGAATGTTAAAATGGGACATGACAACAGATATTGAGTGAGAGCCATCCCAGGCTGCAATGGAAGTAAACTGTGTGTTCCAAGACTTGTGTTTGTGCACTTCACCGTCATGGTCAACCTGATAACTAGACTTCATCTGGAGGATTTCAGGAGAATGCTGAATAGACCAGCTGTGAAGGCCCTGAGCTAGAATACTGTTTCATGATTAAGTATAGATGAAAAGCCAACCTTGTCATTGAAAAAATAGGCTGTTCTGAAAAAGGTACCAATACATCTAGATGACTTTTCTGCCTGCAATTCATTTACCAAAGATAATAAAACATTTCATATAACTTAATAAAATTTTGTACTTTAGAAAACCTTTCTTAACTGATTAAATATTCAAAGGCATTGTGTAATCTGTGAAATAATCCTTTAAGGATTTAGATTTTTTTATAGAAAGCAGGGATGAAAGTTTTATAATCTTGGTACCCCAGGCAGTGTTTGCTTATTTTTGAAAGGGCAAAGTCTGCTTCTTATTATCAAGGCAGTCACCTCCTTATTTTGTTAAATAAAACTACATGGTCATCAAGCTTTCTTTTACTTTTCGTAATTAAATGCAACAGAAACAAGACAATCTTCATCGTTTGACCAAAATGGCATTCAAAAGCAAAGTAGTTCTTTATTTACAGTTCACTTTATATAAGTTCTGAATTGAATTTCTTTAGCACCTGAAAAAACTGCTCCTGCTAAGACTGAGGAAGAAAGCCCTATGGAAACCAACGAGGAAGTTGCTGTTTCTACACCTGCAGTGAAAGTTGAACCTGTAATGCCAGACAAGGAGGTCAAACCAGTACCTCCGGTCAAGGAGGTCAAATCTGTACCTACAGTCAAGGAAAGCAAGCCCAAGGAGGAAACAGCGAAGGCATCTGTGCCTCAAGCTTCTGCTGCTGGTGGGAAAGCTTCTTCGACCAGCAATGTGGTGAAAAAAGAGGATGTTGGTGTTCCCCCAGACCCAGCAACTGTCGTTCCTTTGGTCGTACTTACAGTGGAAGACAAGATCAAAATGGACACATCACAGGGCTTACAGACAGAGGAGAATGAATCGCTGGATGTTCATGTGGACGACACACAGAATGACCTGGATGCAGACCTCCTCAGTTCTGAGAAATCCATCCAGGGAAAGAAAGATTCTGCATCAACAGATGCCAAAGGAGAGGAAAATAAAGAAGAGGTAAAGGAGGAATCTATAGTCAAAGATGGTGAATCCAAAGTGGAGGCTGTTGCCCCTGACACTGAGGCAGAGGAAGCTGCATCTGTGACAGCAGGAAAAGACACAAAAGGGGAGAAAAAACCAGCTGATAAGAAGGAAGAAAATGACACCAGCAAACCAGCTTCTTCCTCCAGCACTGCTAAGAGGTCGGTGTGGTTTGTATGTCCCATTTACATGTACATATTATTATATATTAGCATCTTCTCTTCTTTTTCCATGTGTTTTCTTTCTCTGCTTTGAATACCATACAAAGGTTCGACCAAAGGTAGCAAGCGCTTGTCTTTACATTCTGTTGTGGTGCTGAGAGACAGCCTGCCATGCTATCCTATCATTTTTGAAGAATAAGAGGGAGAAAAAAAAATCATGTTTTTTTTTGTACATGTCAGACCTACTTATCCTATTTCCAAATACACTTTTTCCTGGTGTCATCATAACAGTAGATTCTATCAGTCAGCAAACCTGGAGATATATTGAATGGAAGATGTTTCACACAAAACTGACAGACTGATCATTCTGACAACACAAATTTTAATCATATGAAAATGTGTCCTACAACAGTCTTGGAAGCATATTTGTATTTGTATATATTTTTTTTTTCGTGAGTATACGCTTATAGCTGGAGATTTCAAGAGTGTTTCAACACCCACTTGTGCATGCACATCACATTTTATTTGTAAACATGACGGATAGAACCAAAATTCAAAATTAAATACATTTACTAGTGTGTACCATTAAAGGTTGTTTTTTGTGCATTTACATCAGAGACATTTGCTGGATTCTGTTTAAGTCATTTGTCATATATTTCATTGAATCAGGTCAATGACAAGTCATATAGGAGATTGCCATCTTGGTTAGTTGTTGATTTAATAAGCTACATTATATGTATATTCCCGGAAAATTCATTCCTGCCATATGGATCATAATGTTGAAGGTGAGTTTTTGTAAAAAAAAAAAAAAAAAGAATAATATAAGTAGTCAGCGTGTTTTTTCATGATTAAATGGAAGTTCTGTGAAACTATTTGTTTAATAATTTTGTCATTACTTTTGCCTTATCATCTTCTTGCTGTTTTTCCAGCAGTACAGCATCAAAAGACCCAAAGAAGGATGAGAAGGGTAAGTTGTCAACTATGTCTAGTCTCTAATAGTATATCTGACCCAATTTTGAAAGACATATTGTACAACAGTAATACTTGTTGGAAAGATAGGTTTACTTGTATATTAAAAATAATAATAACAGTTTTGATTATAAATCTTAGGAGTGACTTCTTTTACTGTTGGATTTAGAAGAAACTTTCTTGAAACAATTCTTCTATGGTTAGAATGAGATTTTCTCTGAAGATAGGTCATAGAGGAAGGACAGAAGGGGACACTTTCATGTAGTGCAAACATTTCAGCAGCATCTTGTCTAAAATTTTCAATTTTAATCAATAATGGTAATTTATTAAATTAACTGTTGATAGAATCAGAATGTATCAGCGACAGATGGGGTGGGTATTTAAGGTTATTGTTGAAATTAGAATAAAATCTCTTCCATTCTTTCATTTTAATTACTGGTACATATAATTTTATTTTTTTTAAGAAATATACTACTGTTGGTGCACATGACATCTTTTCACTTTTTGTGTCAACAGGAAGCAGTGGGGCGGGCCGTAACCTGTGGGTAAGCGGGCTTTCCTCCTCAACTCGAGCCACAGACCTCAAGGCACTATTCAGCAAACATGGCAAGGTACAGGGAAAATTCACCAATGCAACAATATCTAGTATAGTATCAGTTGGTTCATGTTTTTAATTTCAACTTCAAGGAGACACATTATTTACAGTGATACAATGTTAAACTGTATTGCCTCCTAAAACACGCATACGCACTCGCCACACGCATGCATGTCGCACATACGGGAGGCCGTCCTTAAATGACCTTAGCTGTTAATAAGACGTTAAACAAAATAAACCAAACTTAACCAAATGCCAGAATCTGAATATTGTGTGACAAAGTTTTATATCAAAAGGGTTTAGCAGGAAAACAAGCCACAATGATATAGTGACGCTTCACATTTAACGTTTTGTAGGTGGTTGGAGCTAAGGTGGTAACCAATGCTAGAAGCCCAGGCTCCAAATGCTATGGATTCGTCACCATGTCAACCGCAGATGAGGCTACTAAATGCATTCAGCATCTTCATCGTACAGAGCTCCATGGTAAAATGATTTCTGTTGAAAGGGTATGTATTAGATTTGTTTAAGTGGATAAAATAATCATCATTTATAGCATTCTATGTGTGGATTATTTGAGTTAAGAAGTGAACAACTCACAATCATTTGAATGAGTTGCTCTTTAAATCTGCTTGCTATAAGATCAAATTTGCTAAATATAACTAGTTGAATCAATTATATCCCTCGACTTTGCTTAGATGTGATTTTATCCTGTGCTTCGCCTCAGGAAATAGATAGGGTCTTTGGGGAACCAGATACTTGCTCCCTTAACCCCTATACTTTGACTGTATATATAATTTAAGATGTAGCATTGTTGACTTGTATGATATAAGATATTAATTGATAAGTTTAATATGAATTTGTATAACACTAAGTCAATTTAATAAGTAATTTGAGTTATCAGATCAATAATGTATAACTGAATTTGTTTGTTATCATTTGAATATTAGGGCCAAAATTTGAAATGAAATATTGTATTAATATTTATAAATATTTTGTGTCATCAGGCTAAGAATGAGCCTGGTGCACAGGTGAAAGGTGCACCAGTTGCTGCAGGACCTGCTGCCAGGAAACCAGATGCCAGGTCTCCTGCTGACAAAAAGAGTACCACTGCTCCGCGTAAAGATGACCGAGGTAGTCATACTTCATAGGGGGTCTTTTTATTGCTTTAAGTAACTACATTTTGTGGCCTAGTAAGATAGGATAAGGATGACCGAGGTAGTCATACTTCTTAGTGGGATCTTTTTACTGCTTTAAGTAACTACATTTTGTGGCCTAGTAAGACTTATGACTACCAGTATATTTGGATGTTTTTGTCCACATAGAGAATACACATCTTTGCTCCCAAATATGATCCAGTCTATGATATTATACTTATTTGAAAGTTCCCTAGAAATCAAAGATTAAAAAACACTTAAGATGATACTGAAAAAATGTTTTTTGGAAATTTTTGAGTGGGAGGATAGTTTAAAAACATTGTTTGTGTGTTATTTCATGTGCCAAAGATAAAAGAGACAGTGAAAAGAAGTCTGAAGATAAAAAGGATGACAAGAAAGATTCAAAGAGAGACTCGAGAAGAGATCATAAGTCAACAGGTTCTCGAAGTGATGACAGGCACTCCAATAGCTCCAGGCGTGACACAAACAGGCGCTCAGCTGGATCAGGTATGGCATGAGATACGTTATCATATTTTGTGAAGAAAGGTGTTGCTTTTTAATGAACAGCAATCTTGTTTTTGAAATTCACAATGAAAATATTTTGCTAATGGGGTAAAATGGTTGCCTGTCATTGAACTATGTGCTGGTTGCAAATTGCTCTAGAGGCTAACTTAATTTCTACAAACATGAATTCAACATGAAATTGGGTACAGAACAATTTTAGTATTAAATATTATCTTGTATTGAATCAACTGTAAATCGATAGGTGATATGTAACTTTTATGTTGTATTAAACTGAGCTATGTTGGAGAGTCCTCATCTTGTGAACAGACCAGTTCCTAAGCAAAGTTTTTAGATAAAAAAAAAAGTTGTGTTTGGTTTTACAGACAGACCAAGGACAGTGGTGATGGACAAATCTAAGGGCGAGCCTGTAGTCCAGGTCAGTAGTCGTGACCAGTCATCCAGTCGTGTGTCCAAGTCGCCCTCTAAAGCCAAGTCCACATCATCCGTAGACCAGAAATCTACAGCAGCTGCAAAGCCTACTTCAGGTTCTACATCTGCTACCAAGGATGGAGATTCTGCCAAAAAAGACGACACAAAAGATGCTCTGTCTTTTGATAAGATACAGGTATATATTATGTACTTTTTCAAAATCTGTCGGTGTTGTAGGGTTTGACCAAAGGTCTGATTACAAATGATGGAATGAAGTCCCATTTGTGCAGTAAAATTTAGTTCCTAGACTTAAAAATAAATTTCATGACAAAGAAATTTAAGGACATACTTCTGAGCTTAAGCATTGGGGTTTCGTTGGTCAGCAATTGTTGTGTTGAGTGCACACATGGAAAGGGATGTGTGTGTACTTCAAGACAGAGATTTACCCTTGCTTGATCTGTGTTGGGTGTTTTGGTTTGTGTGTTGTGATATTCAAATATTGTCTTAGATAATGAGTTGGGACACTTAGATTATGATACAAATGTGGTAGAATAAAAATGAATTACACTGTATTCATATTATATAAATTGACCTGAAGGCTGAATTCCTTATATTTTGTTGTTCAGGAGGAGAGGGAGCGTGAACGTTTACGTCAGAGAGAAAGGAAGCTGAGGGAAGAAGAGAGAATAAAAAAACAGGAAATAGAGTTTGAGAAACGTCGCCAGCGTGATGTTCACATGAAGCAGCGTGCAGAGGCCATTCGACTTGCCAGAGAACGTGAACGCCTTAGGTATAGTATGAGCAATAACTCCACAAATTCATTATCGTTAGGGATAAATATACCTTATATAAGTTGCTATTCTTGTGTATGCATAGTTTCCTTCAGGAAAAAATTGTTTTGATATACTTTTAGGAAGGCTTTAAAAAAAGAGTTTAATCAAAAGTAGTTCTTCCGAAATTAGTTAAATAGTTTATAGAAGTTTCTTATATTTTGTGTTACTTCATCTGAAGTCCCATGAAAAATAAGTTTCTTAGATGTTTCTTGAAATACATGTATAATAATTTATTTATGACATTCTCCAAAAAAATCTTTATTTGTGGTAGGTAACATTTTAATGACAAAAATCCATCTTTGTTAGCACTTACAGGTGTTACTTTTTCATTTCAGGAAGGAAAGGGAGCTTCTCGAGAGAGAGCGCCTGGAAACTCAGCGACTGGAGCGACTTCGTGCAGAGCAAATGGAACGTGAACGTCTTGAGAGAGAACGAGAAGAAAAGAGACGACTTGAACAACTTAGGTAATTATACCCTCTTTGTAAAGAGGGTTAAAAATTAATCAAAGTATATTCACGTATCTGCTGTGTGCATGTACAACAAGCTTGTGTATGAAATATCTTATAGAACCCTGAGCAAACTTAGTTGTATTCACACAATAAGGCCTACACCTGATTAGATTTTGGCTGTTATAGGTCAAACGGTCAGCAGAGAGCCCCCTTGACAAATGTTTATGTCCCTCACCATGAAATTGGGATACATATAGTGTTACCCATGTCTGTCCCGTCCTGTCCAGAAGCAATCTAACTAGCTTATCTCTGGACCACTAATGCGATCATTACCAAACTTTGCATACATAATAAGCTAGATGTCTTGTGCACTGTACTATTTTTTCACCGATCAATCATCCAAGATCGCCATCACAGCCTCTGAAATCATATGCAGTGATACCTTATGTTCTATTTGATGGATCTCAATGAAACTTAATGAGAGGTATGATAACATGACAGCCCACATTTTACTGTAACCCCAAAAAATGCTGAATAACGATTCAAGATGGAGGCTTCTGATTGGTCAAAATTTAGATAATGTCCAATTTTAATGAAAATTTAATGGTTTGTGCATGTGGTTGGGTTAAACTAAGACAATGGCAGTGTTAATTTAATGGCTGCCATTTATTAAGAAATCACATCCATTAATAGCTTTTATTATGCCCCCGCCATAAAATGCATATAGCATTGCCCATGTCCGTCCTGTCTCTTCGCTTTGCATCACATTCTGTCTTGTCTTGATTCAAATTTAACACCTAGAAATCTCATTCTTGGAAGTTTTTTATCAACCTCTATACAAAGGTTGATTATGAGTATACTTCTGACTTTATGTTTCGGGATATCAAATGGCAGTGGGGGTATTTAAAGACATTTTCTAGTATAAATAAAAAAAAAAATCTTATGAGCAAGATACTGGTCTGATTTTGTTCATATGTATGCTAAAAGATCACAGGACAAGTTCTATACTTAATTAGATATTGTTGGCCATTGGTCAAGGTTAAAGATCAAAGGTTAATTAGGTTTTGGTGGTAATTAATCAATGCTAAGAATCAAAGGTTGCACTTGACCTCTTTTAGAATAAGAAGCTGGTGTACCTCATGAACACTAAACAGATTTATGTTATTGATGTTGGGGTTAGGTGATATCTATGTCAGCCCCCACTCACTTTGCTTTTATTCAACAGCTGCTTTATTTCAGATGTGTTAAACTATCTATAAATAGCTTTTTTGTGCTTGTACAAATCAATTTTTTGAGTCTTTTCAATTTGTTAATATTGTCTTTTAAACTTTTGCCATTTCTTGTTTTTCTTTAGTTATATTTAAAGCAAAAAAGAAAGAAATTATTTTTGATGTGAATGGTTTGGTTTTTGTTTAGACTTGCAGAGGCAGAGCAGCGACGAGCAGCACTGAAGCGTACTTATGAGTCGCGTGGTTCTCGAGACAATGAGTGGTCACAACCTAAGCGTGCGTAAGTGTTCGACAACTGATCATGTACTGTACACTCAGAAATAACAAAGGTTTTCAGTGCCTTCATGGTCTTTCAAACTTCTTACAGCTTAATTTCATGGAAAGTTTTGTGCAGTTGAATTTTGATATTATGAAATTGGTTTATGATATGTAAGTTAGCCAAATTCTTATCTTACGTATGGTCCTTAAAACACGTACACATGCATTGTTTTCTTGTTTCTTTAACAGCAACAGATTCAACGAAAATGAAACACGAGATAAGGGTGCTAGAGAAAATCGACCAAATCGTGACAGCAACAATCGCTTCAATGACCGTAGTTCTGGTAGTGGTGCTTCTGGTGGTGGTAACTTTGAGCGTAAGGTGGAGCGATATGATCGTAGGGAAGTGAACCGGGTACAGGACAACCGTAGTAATGAAAATAGGGGAAGTGGAAGGCAGTTTGAAGAAAACCGACGAAGTGGTGGTCGGGGTGATGATAGCTTCCGTGATGATCAGAGAGATGACCGCCGTACAGATGACAGATTTGCAAGGTGGGTGTCACAATCAGTCCTCGCTTTCTTATAAATCGTGGCTGATTTATCAATGATCATGTTGTAATATTTATTTCCAGTATGATATCACATGATTAACATTATTCACAAATACTGATTCAAACAAAGAATACATGTATTTTTGTTCTCTTGCCATCATCCAAACATTTGTAAAGCTTTATCGAAAAGAGTAAATGCTAGCAGCAACTGATGTATAGGATTCAGTATATTTCAAGAAATCTATGAACCAGAATTGAAGTATCAATATTGCTTTTTAGAACGTACAATGACAGGAATGTGAACCATGCTCAGACACATGACAATGCCAACAGGTCACACGACAGAAACAATATGCGCGACGATCGACGAGACACTGGTTTCAACCGCAACCAGTCTCGGGAACATGTAAGGGATGAGAGACGAGGTGTAGATATGGCTCAGGATGACCGACGAGGTGGGAATATCCGTGACAACCAGAGAGACAACCGCAACATGGGAGCTGTAGGAGGCGGACACAATATGAGAGTGACATCTCCACGACACACAGACAACAGGGGTGACTGGAAATCTGACCGAGGTGAGGTAGTCTTATGGTGCAAAAGAAAATTAATTTGGAAAAGTTTTCATTTAGTGTTTTTACAAAAGTCTGCAGCCGTAATGTTGTGAATACTGTTAGGTTCATTTTTTATTAATTTATAAATGACTGTTTTGATTCATTTTTGTTGTACATTCGTATTAAACAACATTAATGAGTCCAAAGTCTCAAAGAAAAAACTATGAAGCACACAGCTATAATTGTATGTTTGGTGTAATTTAGATACACGCCAGCAAGGTGATTCCCGAGTTGTTGTTAGAGGTCAGAACAACATGTCTGGGGGAGGACGTGACAGCTGGCAAGGTGGCCATGGAGGTGGCCACGGAGGTGGCCATGGCAACTACTCCAATGTCGTCCAAGATGACCGTAACCGTGGTGGTAACAAGGGCTTCAGTGGCCACAACAGTGGTGCAGGCCTTCTAGGTAAGTTTCTGTAAACTGGTATTTATAACCTAGTATATAAAATGTTCCATCATTTCATTTTGCATGTAAAGTATGTTTCAGTGTATGAATGGTGAAGGCCCGACTATCTGACATGATAGTGTGACAAATTGTCTATTAGACGATATGAACACAGTTACAATTGAATTGTATTGTTTATAAATACATTTATATGAATTTTACATATATTGTATATTAGACACGAATATTACGGACATATTTGAATTTTCATAGATACAATGTACATAGATTTTCAGGTGCCTCTGTAACAATTTAGCATAAATGAATAATATGAATAACAAAACAAAATCGCTATTTGTTTTGGATTTGTATCATGACAGCTTTTGGATCCAGCTATCTTCATACTTACAATATGCCCTACATTTGTTATTTGCCCTGCAGTGAGTGCACTTGATAAAATTGTGTTTAGTGTTTTATCAATTAATTTTCAAGTCATAGACATGATACATGTAACACTGTTCTGTGTTCTAATCCAACGTTTTAATTTAAGAATCTGAAGAATTTTTCTGAACACCTTTAAAATAGACTGGTTAGAGTTTGTTTGATTTTATTCCAGGAAATGCCCCACAGAGCCAGAACCGGCAGTGGGGGTCAGGCACAGACAATCGTAGTAAGATGGACAACAGCTGGAATACACACAACACACACAGCAATATGGATCAGCGTGTGGCCCCTCAGCAGCAAGATCGCTGGTCAGGTGGGGTGACCATGCAACAGGAGGCACGGCCCACAAGTTTCACTCAGCCTGTTGCAACTGGCCTGATCAGCGTTCCACCAAATGTGTACATGACATCTGTTCCTCAACAGTCTGGTATGATCATAAGCAACATTGCAACAGGACGTCAGCCTGAACCCAGGTTTGACGCCTACAAAATGCAGACTGGTGCAATACGACGCACATACTGAGAACTGTTAATGCATGGAAAATATTTTGTGTGGAAAGACAGATACACTAAGAATTTCTCATCTTTTGCTGTACAAAATGGTTGAAAATATAACATGTAATGCTTGTTAATGAAGGAACAATACATTTTTAATTGATGACTTTAAATTAAAGGTATGACCTCTTCGATATCATTGCGGTAAATAGGGCCTTTGGATTCTCATAGGTAGTCGTCAGTCTGAAGTTTGGTCATGCTTATCAGTGAAGATGAAATGCAATCTTTGGTCTTGGTTTAATAGACCATGAGGTACCATGTGATCAGAGAATACAGTTTCAAGAGCATTACCATTGGAATAAGTCATATATTGAAGGATAAATCTTATAAATAAAATTTATCTAATACAAATATTGACAGTTTACTGAATTGCAAGGCACAGAAGAAATGAGAGAATTCCATACATCTTGTGTCCATTGGTGTACATTGTGATTTATTTTTTGTTTTTTTTTTTGTTCTCAATTTGTCGTGCTTTTGAATGGGAATCAAAAGGTACCTTGTACTTAAAATTTTGAAAGTATTCACCTGGATCATGTCCATGTATACTTAACAAAAAAAGAAAGGTTATCAAAATTTGAAACAGCAGTAGCTATGTCAGGTTCTAGTAAAATATAGAAAATGAGGGGTCAAATATTGAAGTAGGATGTCTACTTTTCAAATGCTGACCAAAATTTGTTATGGTTCAGTGATTTTGTGTGATGTACAAGACATATAGTGGTCATGTCTCTAAGAATGATGTTAGTAACATTTGTGACCGCCTTTGGCAAGAATCACTCCATTACAACGCCGGCACAAAACAAAACATTATTCAACTGCCATAAGAGTCATCGCAGTTGTCACAGAGCCCAATCGAGGCGATTAGTGTGATGATGTCGCCTTAAAATGGGACCTGTATAAGGCATCCTTGCAAACACTCGATGACATCGCAGCATGTTACGGATGGTCTGGCTGCTTCCTTGCCGACCTAGCATAGTCTTTGCTCTGAGGTCGTGCATAAGGCGTTTTACAAAATTTCAACTGGAAAAACCTCATAAAGTGAAAAACATTGTTATGTTCTATGAAACAAACTTTGAATTTCGGGCATGACTGATTTCAATAAAAAATATTGGCAACTAATATAATCAAGATATTAATACAAAACACAGTAGTAAATGTAAAAGTATTTGTATAACTTATCAATATTTGGTGTAAGGCAAGGTAACTCGATAACCTTTCTTTATCTGTTAAGTAAATATGAAATTATATTTTATTTGAGCATTGCATGAGATAAAGATATGTTCTTTCGGTTCCCATATCTAATAAAGAGGTAAATTTATATTTCATTTTAATCTAGAAACTTGATCATTGAAACAGATTTTAAAAAGATGACCGACATCTACTGCGATTTATGTATGTTATATGTCAATGATTTCACCTGTTATTCAGTCACTGGCAAAGCTCATTAGACAGATGATTCAAATCCCAGGATATAAATATCCAAGAATTATGTGTCAAATATTAGAATTCCATGGAGTATGACTCATACACTCGACCAATTATCATTTTACTGTGTTCAAGTATGTGTGGAGATTTTTTACAGTCAATAGCATCACTATGTTCATCAGTCAGCGTTCATTTTATTTCATCAACATTCTTATCATCCACATCATTTCAACATTCTTATCAGGTCGTCAGCTTGTGATGTTTGTAATTGTCATTGGAAGTGAAATGAAATATGTCTAAAGAAATTGAAATTGTTGTTTGTTTTTTGTTTGAAGACTAGGGTACCAATAAAGTACTTTTAAGAATCCATTATCGTTTAAATGAGAAATTGAACCAGTCAACAGAGTAGTGATAAATCATCTAAATCCTCAAACCAAGGCATACAACAGTATAAATCTCTGCGACACCAGACCAGAGTAATGGCATTAACTCCAGGTTTCTTGTAACCAGTTCAGCTAATAAGTTGTTAGAGGAAATAGCAAGTTAAGATTTCAAATGTATTATTATTAGCTCACATGCCCGAAGGGCAAGTGAGCTTATGCCATGGTGCGGCATCCGTCGTCCGTCCGTCTGTCCGGCCATCCGGCGTCAACTTTTTCATTTAAACAACTTCTTCTCAATAACCAAGAGGCCCAGGAACTTCATATTGGGCCTGTAGCATACTGGGGTGAAGGGCTACCAAGTTTGTTCAAATAATTGACCTTGACCTTCATTCAAGGTCACATGGGTCAAATAGGCTATAATCTTCAAACGACTTCTTCTCAATAACCAAGAGGCCCAGGAACTTGATATTGGGCCTGTAGCATGCTTGGGTGAAGGGCTACAAAGTTTGTTCAAATAAATGACCTTGACCTTCATTCAAGGTCACATTGGTCAAACAGGCTATAATCTTCAAACAACTTCTTCTCAATAACCAAGAGGCCCAGGGACTTGATATTGGGCCTTTAGCATGCTGGGGTGAGGGGCTACAAAGTTTGTTAAAATAAATGACCTTGACCTTCATTCAAGGACACATTTGTCAAAAAGGCTATAATCTTCAAACGACGTCTTCTCAATAACCAAGAGGCCCAGGGACTTGATATTGGGCCTGTAGCATGCTGGGGTGAAGGGCTACTAAGTTTGTTCAAATAAATGACCTTGACCTTCATTAAAGGTCACATGGGTCAAATAGGCTATAATCTTCAAACAACTTCTTCTCAATAACCAAGAGGCCCAGGGACTTGATATTGGGCCTGTAGCATGCTGAGGTGAGGGGCTACAAAGTTTGTTCAAATAAATGACCTTGACCTTCATTCAAGGTCACATTTGTCAAATAGGCTATAATCTTCAAACGACTTCTAAATAACCAAGAGGCCCAGGGACTTGATATTGGGCCTGTAGCATGCTGGGGTGAAGGGCTACTAAGTTTGTTAAAATAAATGACCTTGACCTTCATTAAAGGTCACATGGGTCAAATAGGCTATAATCTTCAAACCACTTCTCAATAACCAAGAGGCCCAGGGACTTAATATTGGACCTGTAGCATGCTGGGGTGAAGGGCTACAAAGTTTGTTCAAATAAATGACTTTGACCTTCATTCAAGGTCACATGGGTCAAATAGGCTATAATCTTCAAACGACTTCTTCTCAATAACCAAGAGACCCAGGGACTTGATATTGGGCCTGTAGCATGCTGGGGTGAAGGGCAACAAAGTTTGTTCAAATAAATGACCTTGACCTTCATTCAAGGTCGAATGGGTCAAATAGGCTATACTCTTCAAACAACTTCTTCTCAATAACCAAGAGGCCAAGGGACTTGATATTGGGCCTGTAGCATGCTACGGTAAAGGGCTACAAAGTTTGTTCAAATAAATGACCTTGACCTTCATTCAAGGTCGAATGGGTCAAATAGGCTATACTCTTCAAACAACTTCTCAATAACCAAGAGGCCCAGGGACTTAATATTGGGCCTGTAGCATGCTACGGTAAAGGGCTACAAAGTTTGTTCAAATAAAAGACCTTGACCTTCATTCAAGGTCACATGGGTCAAATAGGCTATATTCTTCAAACAACTTCTCAATAACCAAGAGGCCCAGGGACTTGGTATTGGGTCTGTAGCATGCTTGGGTGAAGGGCTACCAAGTTTGTTCAAATGAATTGCCTTGACCTTCACTGAAGGTCATATTGGTCAAATAGGCTATATTCTTCAAATGTCTTCTTCTTAATAACCAAGAGGCCCAGGGACTTGATATTGGGCCTGTGGCATTCTGGAGTTAAGGGCTACCAAGTTTGTTCAAATGAATGACCTTGACCTACATTCTAGGTCACAGGGGTAAAATTCACTTTAATCTGTAAGCAATGATTTTGCGATACCCAAGAGTCTCCGAGACCTGATATTAGGCAAATAGTATGCTTGAAAGAAAGACTAGAAATGATATGAATAAACCTAGCCTTCTCTGATATTTGAATAAAGAGGTGATCAGCATAGTATCTGTAGAAATGACCTCAATCAACTTCAAAGTTGCTGTAGAGCCAGGTGAGCGATACAGGCCCATTGGGCCTCTTGTATTATATTGTATATGATCTCTCTATCCCCAAGCATAGATCACAAATGAGAGTTTCCACACACAGCAGGAACACTAACATTAAATCTCAATCTTTCTTTTGTAGTCTCCCACCAGGAATTCCGAGGGGGTGGGGTTTCCTTTCATCTGTCTACAATTTTATTTTGTCCAGGATCAATCTCTTACACTACTTGTCACTGGAGCACGAGTTCACCTATGCGTGGCAGTATGTCACTCTGACATACATGTTGATCTTTGACCTAAATCAAAGAAAAGTTTGGGCTCTGTCTCGTGCACTACTAGTTTGTATGAAACTTGTTTCAACTTTCATGTATTTGACACGGTGCAGAACGATTTACACCAAAACACATAAAATTACTCCAAAACTATCTGAAACCACAGGTGTCTTGGTTTTGAAACATATACTGAAACAGTATATGATTTTATTTTTAAAAAGTCCAATACCAATAAATTCAAGCATAATGGGATGGATTTAAAAAAAAAAAAAATAATGTATAAGATCCAGATCTCTAGACCTGTGCCTGAAAACTACCACTATATGTACACACTTCCTAAAACCATCAACTCTTTTTTGTGCTTTGGATGTTTTGATCTTGATCAAATATCGAATGCACATCAAGTCGGGTAGAATTCTTCCACAGATGAGCTCAATTCTGTGCTCAATTGACCCATGACATGAAAACCACAGTAGAAGCCTTACTGAATGTAGACTGTTTCTTAAGGCGACTGTTTCTTCATGCTAAGAGTACTTAGGACAGTTGGATCTTGACCAAATTTCGTATGCACATCACGTCGGGAAGGCGCCTCGCATAAATGACATTAATCAATGCTTAATTGACCCATGTCGTCACACAACCACAGTAGAGCGGCAGCATCCTTAAGAAGTATGTGGGTTATTTAACCCCGAATTGACCTATATCTGAACTCGATATTGACCTAGTTTCACACCTGCATGACTTGACCTACGTAACACCAGCGTGACCTACTCATGCATCATAGTTAAACCTTTCATATTTAACCGTTTCAACATGCCTATTGCCTATCACAATATTGTATATCACTTTACATTTTTAAGTGTTCGCTTAAAAAATGGGGCCGCGCTGGCAGAGTGGTTAAGGTGTCCCGACACTTTATCACTAGCCCTCCACCTCTGGGTTGCGAGTTCGAAACCTACATGGGGCAGTTGCCAGGTACTGACCATAGGCCGGTGGTTTTTTCTCCGGGTACTCCGGCTTTCCTCCACCTCCAAAATCCAGCACGTCCTTAAATGACTCTGGCTGTTAATAGGGCGTTCAACAAAAAACAAACCAAACAAACCAAACCAATCGCTAAAAAATGAAGAATTTTATAACTAAAATGCTTACATCTGCAAATTGTTTATTGAATTTCAGACAACAGTACTATTACATCTAGATGATTTATGGGAAACTTACTGTGAAATGATCAGCTGCCTTATTCAGACATTATGATCTACTGATCATTGTGCATACTTCCCTGGTAATAAGTTCAACTTTTTAACTTAATTTATTCCTTCTATTTACAAAGAAGACAATGCACAGAGAGAGCATATTTACAATGCTCAACAATTACATTATAAATATAGAGGACAAATCATGTCACTTTTTAGGGCATCTGACCTATAGCCATGGTGTTCTGTCTGTCGTCGTCCGCAAGACTTTTTCTTTCAAAACGCTACTCCTCCTTAACCCATGGGTGGATTACTTCCAAATTTGGTTTGAAGCATTATTGGGGAAAACAATAATAATTTTTATAAATGAGGCTGGTCTGACCCCTGGGGCCTGACGGGCGGGGCCCCAAAAGGGGAACTTTGGTGAATATTTGCTATAAAATCCTACTCCTCATTTACCCTTAGGTGGATTACAACTTAATTTGGTGTGAAACACCATTGGGGGAGGGCGGTCATATTTTATATAAATGAGGCTGGTGTGAGCCCTGGGGCCCCGAGAGGAGGGGCCCCAAAAAGGGAACTTTGGTGAATTTTTGCTTTAAATTCCTGCTCCTCCTTAACCCTTTGGTGGATTTCATCCAAATTCGGCGTGAAACATCATTGGGGGAGAGCAATAATAATTTATATAAACGAGGCTGGTCTGACCCCTGGGGCCTGAGGGGCGGGGCCCCCAAAAGGGGAACTTCGGTGAATTTTTGTTTTAAATCCCTACTCCTCCTTAACCCTTTTGTGGATTTCATCCAAATTTGGTGTGAAAAATCATTGGGGAAGGACAATCATATTTTATGTAAATGAGGCAAGTCTGACCCCTGGGGCTACAGTGGCGGGGCCCTGAAAGGGAAACTTTGGTAAATTATTGCTTTAAAACCCTACTCTTCTTTAACCCTTGGTTAGATTTCATCCAAATTTGGTTTGAATTAATATAAGAGGATGGCAATCACAATTTTTCATAAGTGATGTTTATGGGGCCCCTGGGGACAGAAGGGCGAGGCCCCAAAAGGAGAACTTAACAAAAATTTTGGTTTAAAATCATACTCCTTCTTAATGCCTTTATTGATTACAACCAAATTTGGTTTGAAACATTTTAAGGGAACAGCAATCATAATTTATATAAATGAGACAGGTCTGAGCCCTGGGGAAAGAAGGGTGGGGCACCCAAAAGGAGCATTTAGGTTATATATTGCTTTAAAATGCTACTCCTCTTTAATGCCTTAATTGATTACAATAATATTTATTATGAAACATCATTGGGGAAGGGAAATCCCTAATTGATATAAATGAGGCTTGTCTGACCCATTGGGACAGAGGGACATGCCCCAAAAATGGGAACTTGGCTGAAATTTTGCTTTAAGATGTTGCTCCTCCTTTAAGCCAAAAAGGATAAAAACCAGATTTGATCTGAAACATAACTGCCTGTGTATAAATAATTTATGGTAATGATGCTGGATTGAGGGGTGTGTCCCTGCTGTAAGTGTTTGTCAGATGACCGTTAAGGCCCATGGGCCTCTTGTATAAACAGTACATTGATCAATTTGCATAAATTTCTTAAAGTTTTGATGTTGGTAGAGTTAGGTATATAGTATAAAAGTACAATGTACTTAATATATAATTTTTATTCAACAGTCACAAATAGGCATTTTAATAAGTAATGAAATGCATCACCGATGTCGTTGGTATCACAGTATGGAAAACAAGAGGCCCAAAGGGCCTTAACGGTCACCTGAGATTTGAAATATTTCAGTTAATTTAATTGACCCTTTTTGGCCCCACCCATCAGTCCTTGGGGTCAGTCAGGGCCAATATGTGCATATCATTAAGCTGTCATCCCATGCTGATAATTTTAAGAAAGTTAGAATGAATTCCAATAGAATTAAAACAAATGATTGTCAAAAATATTCCCTATATAAACTATAGCAAAGTTTACCCTCTCCCTAGGGGCAAACGTGAGACCCCAGGGTCATGAAATTCACAATTTAAGTAAAACACCATGAAACCCTTCCTTCTATGAAAAGTATTTGATTCTATCTTATATAGGTATTGAGAAGAAGATTTTTGAAATTTCAGTCAATTAAACCCTTTTTTAGCCCCGCCCCTCATCCCCTGGGGTTCAGTCAGGGCCAACATGTGCATTCCATCAAACTGTTATCCCATGCTGATAATGTTGACCAGGTTAGAATGAGTTCCAATACAAATCCAACAAATAATAGTCAAAAATGTGATTTCCCTATATATATAAACTATACTAAAGTTTACCCCCTCCCCAGGGGCAAACATGAGACTCCAGGGTCATGAAATTCACAATTTTGGTAAAGCACCATAAGACCCTTCCATCAATGGAGAGTTTTTGATTCTACCAAATATGAGAGTAGAGAAGAAGATTTTTGAAATTTCAGTCATTTTGACCTTTTTTAGCCCCGCCCATCAGCCCCTGGGGGGTCAGTCAGGGCCAATATATACAAACCATCAAACTGTTCTCCCATGCTGATAATGTTGACCAGATAAGAATGAATTCCAATACAAATCCAACAAATAATAGTCAAAAATGTGATTTCCCTATATAAACTATACTAAAGTTTTCCCCCTCCCCAGGGGCAAACATGAGACCCCAGGGTCATGAAATTCACAATTTTTGTAAAGCACCACAATACCCTTCCATCTATGAGAGTGTTTGACTCCACCATATCTGAGAGTAGAGAAGAAGATTTTTGAAGTTTTAGTCAATTTGACCCATTTTGGCCCCACCCCTCAGGCTCCTGGGGGGTGGGGACCATATAATTCACAATTTTGGTTGACCTTCAGCCATAGTAACTTTCTGCCAAATTTCATTGAATTTGGTTAAGTGGTTTTGGAGAAGAAGTCGAAAATGTAAATAGTTTACGGACGCACGACGGACAAAAGGCGACCTAAAAATCTATTAAAAATTTACACTATTTCATCTACTAGTTCCTACAGTGAATTTATGATTACCTGTTCTAAATTTACAGAGCAGCGTTCTTTCATTATCATTTAGTATATCCAGATATTTTTCAAAACTGCATTTTTTTAAAGAGTTAAATTTATCATCTTCCCATTTTTGTAAAAAGTACTCTTTAAGTACATTGCAGGATTAAATTCTTAAAAGAAAATGTGGGTTGATATGTAATGTTTTCTTTGGTACAATACCACAGTTGATTCTATTGAACCATTTACGATTTTCATCAGTTGCTAGTTTATCATCAATCTTTTAAACTTCCTGGAAATGTATTTTGAAATGAAAACTACAATATAATAATTGAGCTCTTTTTCTCTTTATTCATTCACACAAATCATTCACAATGTAAGACTTGACCAGTCACGAATCCAACCCTACATGTTTTATACCGACATCATTCCACTCTTCAAGATTCAATGCACAATCTCTCATTATTTTCCTACAAATATTTATTTTTCTGTACAACAATGTTTCACAAGAAAGTCGTAAGCTTATTATTGTTTATACATTCCACTGAAAGATTTACAATTTTCATGCAAAACACAACTGTGATATCATTTTACATCAGATCTCTCAGTTACTAAATTACATAAAGATTATACAAATGTATCTAGATGAAGGTAAAATAGCAATCTGCACATGAGAAACATTGAAAGACCCAAGTATTTCCTTAAATATTATTTTAAAAAACCAAATGTAAAACAGATGGTTTGTGTAAAATTCATTAAAAGACCAAAGGAAGTGGCAAAGTGTGTTTCAAGTGGAATCCTGTCACCAAGAATAGGTAGCAACACCTATATAAATTTCCTACCACTGTTTATTTTGTATGTCATAAGTAATGTATTATATATGTATCTACATACTTCACCCAGACTCTCCCTCTTGTGGTATCAATATTTATATAACTTGCATTTGTTTCCATTTTTAGTAACATCTAAAAACTTCTATTTAGATCCATTGTACTCTGTACTCGCCATTGTTCCTCGAGCCAGTTGTATTCCTGTAAACTATTCTTCGCGTTGCTACATAAATGACATATTGTGTCCCCACTGACACCCCCCCACCTCCCTGCCAATTGTGTCCCCTGTCAAAAAGTGTGCCATTGCTGAAAGGCTATGCCTCTTGCATCCTTTTTGACATATTTTGTTTCTGTTGGTGTTATACCAAATGCTCTACATCCTGTGTTCCAATGGCAGAGTCCCAAGTGACAAGATGTCTCCAATGAAATAACTGACAAATAATGTCACCAATGATATACTCGGAACTTTATTGCAGACCAGTACCCCTCACCACTTTGTCCATCAAACTGTATTCCATTCCATGTATTTCACAGTATTACAATGACGTTAAGAGAACACCGGGAATGATGATCTGACACAATTATGACTTGCTACTTGTGGCGACTGCACCCATCCTTGTTGGGTCTTGCGAGGGGTAATGAACTGGCATGTTGGTGCCCATCATCACCCTGGGGGGCGGGCGCATAGGCATCATCCCTGGGGGAGGGGGAGGTAACCTCACACCTACAAAAGTGGGATTATTTTCATTAGAGCGAAATATTTTCATATGAGTAAAATTTTAAGTATTTACTTTTTTAAGTATCACCCTCAGTGATTTTTGGGACATGAGTGCCCACTATATCTCTTAGTATTGAACTCCTCAAAAATTTTGGAAATGGCACATTTGCTAGACTTGTCCAAAACATTTCACAAAACATAAGGAGTCCACTGATGAATGAAATTTTATTTCAAGTGTTAAGGAATGATTTGAAATCTTTCTGAAATTTTGAACATAATTCAAGATTTTACAATATCAAATTTTTTGGAGCATATTTTGATACATACCTGGAGGAGGAGGTCCTCTGAACATTCCAAATGGCATCATGTGAGCACCTGGGGGAATTAGACGAGGTGGCATTCCTCTTGGGGGACCAGGTGGCATGGGAAGGTGGTGGTTGGGGGCATTGGGTAGATTGAAGAAATTATTTGCAATTTCTTCCGGTGGTGGAGGCAAGGCTGCAAGCAGATAACGATTACCATTCAATGACAATATTTATGTGACGATAACTACCTTAATCTATGTAAACATCAGTATGTGTATTGCAAAATTACTAAAAGTCAATATCAACAACATTTAATTTAGTAAGTTGGATTAAGAAAGAAATTGTTTTTGTTTTGTTATAATAGTTTCGTATGTACATATCTTGACCGCATTTCTAAAATACTCTGACTTTCATATGTAATGTTTATCTTCAAGATTTTATCCTGATTAAATCTTTTGTTAACGGATACAAAAACTCTAGATGGAATACATACCCCCTGGAAGACCAGGAACTGGCTCAAGAGCTTTTTCTGAATCCTCTCCATCTTTCTTTG
Organism: Pecten maximus; assembly: GCF_902652985.1. Classification (NCBI taxonomy): domain Eukaryota; kingdom Metazoa; phylum Mollusca; class Bivalvia; order Pectinida; family Pectinidae; genus Pecten; species Pecten maximus. The sequence continues at coordinate 47,081,706 of NC_047015.1, forward strand.
TGACACCAAGCTGGGCTTGAGATTTACCCCACTTGATGTTAAGACGTCTCCCACCCATGATCAATTTATTAAAAGACTTCTCTGTGGCATTCTCAGCTGCCTGTCGTGTTGTAAACTGTACAAACGCACACTGCTGCTTACTGGCGATGTTAATCGATCGGATTTCTCCAAACTGGTAGAAGTGGTCTCTATAATGGTAGAGTTTGTAAAATGATTAAACAGCCATTGTTTTAACAAAAACATTGCATACATCTGGTAGCTCTGCTACTCTAGAGAAACTGGACGAAGGGACAGAACTCGTTACTACAGAACAACAAACTCTGTGAAGGACCAAATTCTATCATGCCATATTGTTATCCCCAAAGTTTAACACTGATATACAGAGTTGGACAATTGTAGTAGACAAAGGATATGAGATATGACCCAATAATACAATACATGGATTGGCAGCTAAACAAACCAATAATACCACTTTGAAGCACTAGAGGAGTTCTAGGAACGTTTTAAAACATTATTTAACATTTCAAGATTGAACTATCATTTGACAGATTCAGAAGTATCAATGGGATATCTTCTATGATACAAGGGGGGCAATTGAATTTATTTTATCATTGTGATTTACAAACCTGAGTTCAGTTTCTCCTATTTTGTCCCCGAGATTCCCAACATACAGTGTAGTGATTGATTTGTCCTCTGGGGCATCTAACTTTGGCATATTACTGTAGCGGTTCATCAGTTTGTCTGCCACTGGGTCATTCATCCCGTAAAATCTGTCCTTGATGTTTTGATCTGCCAAAGGGTCATCAGGATCTGTTGGTTTGTCATGTCTGTGGAAAAATATCATTAGATGTTTTAAAATCATCAGGATCTGGTCATTTGTCATATCTGTGGGGTAACATCAATTTACTTATATGTTGATGATAGATAGAATCATATAACCCCTGTTATGCATTAAAATCATATCTTTTGCTTTGTGGAGTATGTAGATTGATAAATATTTGTAGAGAGTTCACACAAAGTGGATATCATAAGGATGTGATTCAATTATCATGTTAATAGTACAGAAAATATCAATTCATGTACCAGATCACAAGGAAGCTGAATGAACCATAATATTTCAGGGCTTTTTCTGGGGGTATTTGGGGTCGTTAATGGGCCCCATTCCCAATTGAAATTATTTCATATTTAAGCAAAATTCCCAAAAACTGCAGTTCACTCCTGAAATAATCTTTCCAAATTCACAAAAAGGCCCCTTCCCACATCAGTGACAAAAAGCCCTGTAATTTGTCCTATTTTAAGCAATGCATGAATCTAAGATCATCTAATATAACAGCGTTCTGCAAATACAGTAACATGCTGTGCTGCATTGTATCACACACAATTACAAAGCTGTATTGCTGTGTCTAAATGTGAAGCCTATTAGCTTTGTAAGGGGCCGCGGTGGCAGAGTGGTTAAGGTGTACCGACACTTTAACACTAGCCCTCCACCACTGGGTTGCGAGTTCGAAACCTACGTGGGGCAGTTGCCAGGTACTGACCGTAGGCCGGTGGTTTTTCTCCGGGTACTCCGGCTTTCCTTCACCTCCAAAACCTAGCACGTCCTTAAATGACCCTGGCTGTTAATAGGACGTTAAACAAAAACAAACCAAAGCTTTGTAAGGTGTGAAGCCTTACCTGTAGGGACACTCCTCTCCTCTCTTACACTCCCCTTTAACCCAGAAGGAGCAGATGTGGGGTCTATTCCGTTTGTAGTATGGTGTTGTGCGTGCCAGTTTCAGTAACATGTCACTAGGTGTCTGGGCTTTCCCTAACTGTCCTGGTGCAACAGTGCCATCGCTATTGGCAATCTAAAAAAAATCATATTATCAACTACAAGTTAGTCTTTTTTTCATGGATCTTATGTTTATGAAAAGTATTGATTTTTACGCTACCATATGTCATGATAGAATGCAGAATATACTAATCACACAGATCAAAATTTTGATATACACATATTGTAGTCTGCAAATTACCATGGCAATATATATATGTATACTAAAACATAAACTTGGTAATTAAATATAACATAATGAGACAAGATGATCTCCATTCACCTACATCTTATTCTATCTTAATTCAAGTATACGAGAAAAAGTATTATTATACCTCATGTTTATAACAGTGCCTGTGATTAGCCGAAACGCATCACGTGGAAGGGGGACAAAACATCATATCTCCCTGAGGTGCGTGAGCCAGGGAGACAAATATCATATCTCCCTGGACCGCGTGCCCCCATGGCGACCCCCACATTCTGTTGCGAGGAGTTGTCTCCCTTCCAGTTATTTACAAATGGCAGACAAACAGAAACGCAAACGTTTTCATGCAGTCGAAGCAGAAATAGATAAAATTATGCAAAACAAGACTTCAGTTTATGTTTGAGTATCATCATTACTGATTATTTTTCGGTATAATAAACAATTTATGGCCCTGGATGCAGGCAAGCCCTTGGGAAATATGATGCCTTCGGGTAAACAAACCTTCATATTACCCTGCATCCAGGGCCATAAATGCATAATATTTCATTTTTATTCTTTTGATGTTCAACATTTTGTACAAACCTCATTCTCCATGTTCTGTGTGTAGAATTCTTTGTTTACATCAGACTTTGGCATGTTGTCCTGGATCTTCAACGCTGCATCCCTCACCTGTACAGGTAAGCCTGTGGACAGAATTGAGTGATTAAACGATTTCTATGAAAGACATGTAACTCTATATTGATAAAGAATGAGCCCAGTGAATCGGATCCTACACACAAATTAAAGATTACAAACACAGTTTATTGATTTCAACCAATAAATTGTGCATTTCATAAAAATTCCTTAAAAAGATAATTTAACCATTCTTGAATTCTAAATCTATAGAAAAATTCCTCAAATTGAAAAAAGTATTTGTTAAGAAATATCTTGGAAACTTTATTACCATATTCCAGATCTAAGAGACATGTTTGACAGACATTCTTGATCTTTGAACATGTTTGACAAACTTCTGTCTTCTTGAACCTCATACGTGCACCAGGACACCATCTGAATACTGTGAAAGGACGTGCACAGATTTTACACTCCTTTCCATACTTCTCCTTCATCTGAAAGTAATCCATGTAAATACATAATGTATACATGTACTACATAACATATCATACAGACCACTATGGATACACATCTTCTATCCATTCAGAGTATTCAGAAACATCTCATTATAATGTTAGTTTTCATGTACTTGTGTCAATTTAAGTCAATTCTGATCTATACAGAAAATCCAATTTCTGAGTATAACAAATTATCGCTCATGAACTCTTTCAGTATTGGATGAATGATTATATAATATAATAGAAAGCAATACATGTGGTTTTATATAAAAAACATAATCATTATATTACATACTTATTTTTTCTGAAGATGATTTTCTATCAATTATAAGTGTTACAAACTTACCATTCGTATGTATGGGTTGTCTCCAAGACATGTCTGGCATAAAATTGGGAAATCCTAAAATAGAGAATAAACTACCCGGTAATATAAACATAGGATTTCAATGGACAGTTGGTTAAATTATATGAATATATACTGCACATATTCTACATGACAAGTACTGACAGAATCAACAATTAACATTTTTGAAGATGGTGATATTTTATTTCAGGGCCAGACAAAAGTTTTAGCAGCTTTGGGTTTCATGACTACATTACATATCCTAACCCTGTCTCAATTCTGAGAAAGTTGCTAGACTAGTTTCAGCAATTTCAGAAGTAAAATCACTATTTCCCAGAAATTGGATGGGTCAAAACACACATATGTCAAAATAGACCTGTGTTTTCAAACCCAAGAGTTGGATCTAATTTTTTCTGGAGTCCAAAACATACTCTCAAGGGTCTATTGGATGGGCTGAATCATCTCAGTTTTTTTTTCAAGAATGGAGACAAGCACTTCAGATATAAGGCAGCTTCTTGACATCTTGTGTAGGATTTGCTGGAACATGTGACTATAGTTATAGGTGTGATAAGTAAGGTAGTCTTATATCCACACATGTCTTGTCCCGAGCTGATCAGTGAAATATAATGCTACAAATTAATGGGTCCCTTAGCTTGCATTGTCTGGTAAATTGGGCAGAATTGGAAGTATTAAATTCAAATATAACAAATTGTTCACATTTCATATGGGTAAAATAACATTCATACAATACATATGCATATTGGCTGAAATTTCAAAGTGACGTCATAAGAATTAAACGCCAAAGATTATGCCACTGATTCACGCACTTTCCCAGCGCATATATTCGTAGAGTTTTTCATCGTAAAAATAAAGTAAATAATAGATTAAATTTAAATAGAATATCCCACCTATCTTACTTACAAGACAGAATATATATATATACATGTAAGCTAATTGGTGTCGGTGAAATATGTGATATTTTACGGAAAACGATTCAATATCTTCTGTATTTTCTAAGTGAGTATACGTATATATACAGACTATTAACTGCAGTAGTTACTGCAATTTTTTTATCATAAAATTTTATCTATTTATTATATTAATGAAATATGGTTGTGTTTGTACAAGATATCATACTCTTGTTGTTGCAGTTGTTTAGTTCAAATTAATGTACACTTTTTATCTTTCTGATATTACTCTGGTTAAATCATACTAGCCAGCATCACTTGTAAAAACGTTGTAGTCTGTTGACAGTTTCAGTATGCTATAGTACTTTCATTCATATGTAGGGTTGTTGTTGTAGTTTGGGAGGTTGGGTGGTTTTTATACATACACGTCTGCCCTTGCTGAGACAATGCAAGGTAGACAACTTTATACAGGGGGTGGACTTTATGTTAGCATACCTGTAGCTATATTTTTTAGTAATTTTATCCAGGGCACACCAGTTATTGCCATAAGATAGAATTATCATTCCTAAGTATTATGTAAACATCAGTGTTTAGTTTTAGTTGTTTAAACTCTGTTGTTCATTTACATTTGTATATATTTCTGGTGATAATGGGCACATGCCCTATTGGATATGGATTAGGCCTCCACAGCTAGCTACTTCATTGTACATATTTCATATATCATCTTTATCTTAATAAACTTGTTAAATTTACTAGGCCTCCACAGCTAGCTACTTCATTGTACATATTTCATATAGGCCTCCACAGCTAGATACTTCATTGTACATATTTCATATATCATCTTTATCTTAATAAACTTTTTAAATTTACTATACTCTTGTAGTCATCATTTCACGTCTATGCCATTGGCAAATTGAACCTGGGTGTGGTGGCGGCAGTACATGACTGGGTGTCACCGGTTGAAACCATTTGACATTCCAATCAGAACTGATGATCAACGCGAGTCGAGGTGACATCCTCTCGTGGCATTGCTCACTGCCCTACACTTCATTCATATTATTTCGAACATATATCTTGACGGACATGCAAATATTGATACAGACCCTGGAAGTCTTTTTCAAGGCTCATCCGAAAACAATATAAAATCACCAGGTCCGTCTTCATTTCATAAACGAACAAAACCGGTCCAACTCGCAACTGTTTTGGTCAAAACGAAAACGGCCTTGGTCATATTGCGAGGCTCAGAAACCGAGATATCAATGTTGACCTCCCTTAGTTCACTGTCCTTTATCAAAACATGCATGAAAACGAAATGGTTATAAACAGAAAGCTTACAAGAAAAACAAAAAATATATAAACTTACAGACTCTTCCCAATTTTGACGATTGTACGTATTCGCTCCTTTAGAAGCCGCCATCTTGAAACTCGGTGCTTGGTTGTTTCTTTTTTTTCTAAACGAAACGAAATTAATTATATGTTTTTCATTAACGATAAGATAAAAAAAATATATTGGTATGTAATGATGAAAAAATTAGAGTCACATTTTAGTGTTTAAGATGGAACAAAACATCCAGAATTCATGGATTTCTGTATTTGCGTTTTGTATATTTTAATTTTGAATAATTTCGCAAAATGTATTTCTTCATCTGAATCATTTCCGTGTTTATTCTGTGACGAATTGTCAAGCATCTGGACGACTGTGTTTTGTTTTGGATGGACTTTTCATTAAGTCACACGCAATAACATTTCTATTATTCGCATTATCCAGCTAACAGTCGAATGGAATTTGAATAGTATATCCGTTAATAAGGTGTATTTGTATACGCTTTATTTTATCGAACCAGTTATGTCTAAAGTTAGTCACTGATGATCTAGACGAAACAGCTGATATCATTGGTAAGTATTAATTCACGGCTCCAAGGAATATTATTCAGCTAGCTAGCTAAAAGTGACTCGTATATCTGGCTATTTATTTTGTTCTGACGCCAAGTTTCTCGCCGTGTTATCCTCTAACCTAACATTGTTGGAGTAGCGCCGACACCAGACATGGTGTCGAGGCCAGAGGAAACTCAGATGGAAATGGTAAAGATAAAGTAAACACATTGAAAACATGAATCACACAACAAAACAAATCTAGAATTTTTTTTTTTCGTTTTTGTTTTTTTGAAATATCATTCTTTAAAATTTGATTAAGATATTATATATATATATATATATAATAAAATACTTTGATCAGTCTGTGATTATCATATGAATATATCCTTATAGTAATATAAACACACACTAATTATAATAACAGAGGTAGATTTAATTAAATAACCTACCTAAAATTTGACCTGTTACTCAGACCCGTCTGATTCACCAAACAGTTATAAAACACCCTCCATGATAAATTTTGTTTTATGACTTTAATGTTTGTAGATAAGTATATTATATGATTAGTGTAACACATAGACCCAAAGCATCTTATTTGTACCTTTATCTATCTTAAAACATGTACACTAGATATGTAATTTGCTAATGCTAGAATAAGATGACTCAATTCATCGAGTTAGGGAACCTATCTAACACAATGAATACAAACAGCATCAGGACTGGATAATAAACCAAATAAGATACTGAAAGAGTGCACAAACCATCAAGAACCAAGACTGATGTCTCAAAATCATCTTCCAACTACCTGTAAAGACACAGGCTAACTATCAAAAGACTGCAGGCAAAACACAAAAATTACAAGCATCTGTAAAAGAAGGCGACAAACATTCAAGCCGAAAAAACATATATATAACTATCTAGCAAACCAAAAAAACTCATGATTATCATATGCAAAAACATCCTAAAATGTTGAGAGAGTAAGACAAAAAACAGCATCCTAACATCATGAAACCATGGCTTCAAAAAGGAAACTCTGCTATTAAACACACTGAATGAAGGAAACCAGGTCAACATTGCTATCTTAGACCTCTCAAAGGCTATCAAAACAATATGCACGTGCACCAATGCAATGGCTTACCAACTAGCTGTCAAAAGGAACTGTGAGGATATTTGTTGCAGTAGTAATATCCTAGGAAGTGAAAGTGGACTCTGGAGTCGCCTATGCTGGCCAGTGCACAGGCCAGGCCACCTGATCACGTTCCTCTGCAATAGCCATGATTAATTACATCTAAAGTTCCACCTTATTGCTGATAACTGCATATTCAGTCAGCAAAACAGAAAAGACCTAGCAAACTTTGAAAAATGGACCACATTTTGGAATGACCTGTAATGCCAAGAAATGCTACAAATGGTCATGTGTATATATATGCACAAGAAAGTATCAGTTATTTTCCCCTCAACAACCATATAAGGTACAAGACAACGCCTATCTTGGATTACATCAGACTGAGAAGGGAGCACACACTAATTCAAACAGGCTTATAACAACATGTAAATCATGGCTACTAGTGAAACTTCTGGAAAAACTTTAGAAAAAAAACATTATCTGTTTATATCTGAACTTATGTAATAGTTCCTCCTGTGAAAATCATAAATGTATATCAAATACATGAGCAGGTTTCATATCATTCAGTAAACAACACCCAGGCTTTATGTGATTTTAAATCATCAATATACATAAATAAATAAGGAAGCCAAAAAATCTCAACCAGCTGTCGCCTTCTTAGCTGACCAGTGACCAAATGTTCTTTCAATGAAGATATCTAGCTGTTAAATATCCTGTTAACAGAGATTAAAGATCATTTGATGCTATAATAATATTTCAAAGATGTTTTAAAAGTTTAATTAAAGCGTTGAACTTAGATAAGTAATAATTACAGTAATAATTGCAATTCTGACAAAAATAGTTCAACTTGAAACACTAACAGGCTTCCTAGAATTTGCCTTTGTGTAGTTGCATATACCAGAAATGAATGCAAGCTGATAGCAGCAGTTCAATGCTAAACTTAACTGGCATCTGATATACATAGAAACAACATTTTGTCAAAATGTGATATTATTGTATGATGAATTACATTCTACTTGATTAAAAGTTTGTACTGTTGTTTGTTCCTTTCGTTATTTGTGTTGATTATATAGTGACCCTGGCTGTTAATAGGACATTAAACGAAACAAACCAAATGATTATATAGGGAAGCATACAGGGCTTTTTCTAACTGATTCGGGATGGGACCTTTTTTGCTTTATTTTTTGAAGAAAATTTATGGATTGGGAAGGAAATTTTAAGGAGTAAACTACAAATTTTGGGAATTTGGCTTAAATATGAAGTAAATATAAAGTAAATTTGATTGGCAGAGGGGCCCATTATCGGCCCCCAAAAGCCCTCAGAAAAAGTCTTGAATTAGATATATTTTAAATGTATTATATTATATTTTCCAGTATTGTGAGTATTGCTGCATCAAACTAATCTTTTCATGTGATCACTGATGACAACATAGCAATGTAGAAATACAACAGAACGGTCCACTGTAACATCAACCATTACAATGTCATCAAAGGGAATCTTCTCCATTAGCTTCAATCAAGACCACGGTAAGAATACTAATCTAGTAATAAAGGTTTGTATCAATTTCAGATTAGGTACATCTAACCTTGTATAATTTCGCTCATTTCTGTAAATGATTCTGACATTGTCCTATAATTATAGATGCACGTACTTGTTAATTTAAAGCATTTTAAAGTCACTAATACATTATTACCTGGTATAGGTAATTGTTTAGAATTCAGAGGTTCATTGTTTGAAGCCAGGTGTGGCCCATTTATATTTACTCTCTTCCATAAAAGAAAAAGATGTACTCTTCTGATTAGTCGGTTAGAGTGTTTGCCAACATATAACCTTAGGTGAAGATCAGAGGTGCATGCAGTTTGACATTCCCTACCTTTGGCGAGTTGTGTTTCTCAGCCTCTCATGATCAGGAAGCTTAGAAATGGACTTGTCTGTACATGTGCTGTCGTGGTTGTGTCAATGGGCAAGACATTTCACAGGGTTGCATGTGACAGGTCTCCCACATGTTGTTCATTGGCATGAGGTAGCCACACACTACTACAAGAAGACCAATCCTCCAAATGACCCATTTCTGTTCATGGGGTGATAATTATAATCCAAACATCAAATAAACATCAATCATCTGACAAATGCTCATGTAAATTGTGATCAATTTAGTTAGAATAATGATACATATATATGTTAACCATGTAGAACAAAACAAAGCAACAAACTGAAGCTTCTTGCATATGAATACATACAGATTTACAAACTTGTAGCTTGATATTGCAGCACAAATGTATGAATGTGTTGTGAAATTATTGTCACCGGGTTAGTTATATACATACTGATCACATTGGTTTTATTTCAGGATGTTTTGTCTGTGCAACAGATTCAGGTCTTCGTATTTACAATGTTGAGCCTTTGACACAGAAGCTTTTTCTCAGTGAGTATGATGAAAATAATTGATGTTTAATATTAAAAGATTGTTATATACTTATAATATAAATATCCAGGGTTTGTATGAAGGTTAAAACAGTATATTATATAGCAAAAGAAGCTACTGAATTTGAAATCTCTCTAGCATTTCTTACACCTGATCGGAGCCTGAGGTTCTTTCCCAGTGTGGTAAGAAGACCATATCAGGTTGACCAAGTCTCCCATAGTTAAAGAGAAATTCATGTAGTTCCATGGCATGTTGCTTAAATTGTTTTGAAAATCATCCTTTCAATGTATAGATATCCACCTCTTACCAATTAGATATGTTTTAATACCCTCCTCTTACCAATTAAATAGCGTGCAACCAAATAATGTAAGATGTTGATTCCCTCTTCTTTGTATAAATCTTGTAATCATATTATATTTATGCCCTGAAGACTAACTTTTTATAAAATCAGAATAAACTTCCACGTTGTTTGATACAGATCATGACACTGTGGGAAGCCTGGCCTGTGCCGAGATGTTGTTCCGTACCAACCTATTAGCTGTTGTTGGAGGTGGCAGCTTTCCACGCTTTGATGAAAAAGCAGGTATAACAATTTTAATGCTAACACAGCATTACATGAATCTAGGACAGCGAATTGATATTTTTCTGTTATTCAGCCGTCACTGTTAATTTCAATTTTAGTGGTAAAATATGATAATGATTGTCAGCTTTGATAAGGACGGGGTATACACAGTTGATAAGTCTCATTTGAGGAGATTGTATCGTAACGTGTAAGTGTCCAATGGCCTGATTACTTTGGCAAGATTTCTTCAGTTCTGAAGTTCTAATGGGCATCCAGATCCCTGTGCTCCTATACCCTGTTAGAGGAGGAAATGTTTGTAATCACTTGCCTTGTGAACCACTTGCAATTTTTCCAGATAACTACCTTTTCAGGATTCTCTTAATGTACCAGTCAAAAATAGTTGAAAGGAGTTTGCATACTAGTTGAATATACATTGGTGTTTCAGTTAAATAAAAGAATAAGAAAGAATCTGAGATGTTTTTTTAACCAAGTTCTGTTTTGTTATAAGTGATTTTTTTACCTACTGTTTTACAGTGCTTATTTGGGATGACTCTCAGAAAGAACTTGCCAAGAAGGTCGTCATGGAAATTACTTTTGCCCAACCTGTAGTGGCTGTTAAAATGAAAAGAGAAAGGTATGTTTGTCATTACGAGGGATTTACTGTGTTCTTAACTGTGTTCATTCATTGGTAATCCTCTATTAGTTATCACTAGAAAGACATTTATATCATAGCTTGTGTGTAAAGTACTGTTTTAATGATAGTGTGATAGGCTGTTACATTACTGAGTATGTCATCATGTGTAGTTACAGTGTGAAGGTCTGTACTGTAAGTGGCATAGTGTGTAAAGTTGATGACAGTGATGTGTTAGTGTCATCATTTAATGTCAGCATTTAATGCAAGGATTTAATGTCAGTATTTAGTGTTAGGATTACATGTTACGATTTAATGTCAGCATTTAGTATTAGGATTTAATGTCAGCATTTAGTATTAGGATTTAATGTCAGCATTTAGTGTTAGGATTTAATGTCAGCATTTAGTATTAGGATTTAATGTCAGCATTTAGTATTAGGATTTAGTGACAGTATTTAGTGTTAGGATTTAGTGACAGTATTTAGTGTTAGGATTTAATGTCAGCATTTAGTGTTAGGATTTAGTGACAGGATTTAGTGACAGTATTTAGTGTTAGGATTTAATGTCAGCATTTAGTATTAGGATTTAGTGACAGTATTTAGTGTTAGGATTTAGTGACAGTATTTAGTGTTAGGATTTAATGTCAGCATTTAGTGTTAGGATTTAGTGACAGTATTTAGTGTTAGGATTTAGTGACAGTATTTAGTGTTAGGATTTAATGTCAGCATTTAGTGTTAGGATTTAGTGACAGTATTTAGTGTTAGGATTTAATGTCAGCATTTTGTATTAGGATTTAATGTCAGCATTTAGTATTAGGATTTAGTAACAGTATTTAGTGTTAGGAATATGTGTTAGGATTTAGTGTTAGGATTTAGTGTTGGGATTTAGTGTCAGCATTTAGTGTTAGGATTTAGTGACAGTATTTAGTGTTAGGATTTAGTGACAGTATTTAGTGTTAGGATGTCAGCATTTTGTGTTAGGATTTAGTGACAGTATTTAGTGTTAGGATTTAGTGACATTATTTAGTATCAGGATTTAGTGTTAGGATTTAATGTCAGCATTTAGTGTTAGGATTTAGTGACCTGCTGTGTAAATTGAGTGTTATAGCGGTGTATGAAATTATGAACATCGTAGTGTGTAAAATTAGTGTTTTAATATAATGTAGATATGATTGCTGTTAAAAGTAGCTTGTAGTGTGTATAGTTGTGAAAAGTAGTACTTTTTTAAATTAGCATGTTAGATTCATATTATAAAAGTATATGAAATTGATGGCAAAATATGTGTACAGTGTAAGATTTAATATGCTATGTCATGACGTATAAAATTAATGTCATGTAATATTAACCAATACATGTATTATGTAATCATGTGAATTTACAGTCTAGCAGTGTAGTTAAATTGTCATACTTTGATTAAGGTGTATATATATGTTGGTGTTTAAGTGTGTAACCTTACAAATATATAATGGCGATCTAGCTTTTAGAAATCTACAATAGTAGTAAGAATCATTATGGCTTTTTCTTGACAGGTTGATTGTTGTGTTAAGAAACCAGGTCCATGTGTTCAGTTTTCCAAATAAACCTCAGAAGCTGTTTACATTCGGCACTAGGGATAATCCCAAAGGTATGTCATCAGCCACATATGCATGCAAGTCATGCAATTTAATTTATAGTATACTTCTAATAAATGAATAAACTGAAGATTATCCTATATGTTTTATCATAATGGTGAAATACGTAACATATCACTCAATTTATAGGTATATTGTACCGTAGACAATCCTCGAGGTTCTATGGTGAAATACATAAATGACCCTCAATTTATAGGTATATTGTACCGTAGACAATCCTCGAGGTTCTATGGTGAAATACATAAATGTCCCTCAATTTATAGGTATATTGTACCGTAGACAATCCTAGAGGTTTTATGGTGAAATACATAAAATGTCCCTCAATTTTATGTACATTTTGTATAATATACTGCAGATAATTTGGTTTGTTTAGTTTGTTTTTGTTAAACGTCCCATTAACAGCCAGGGTCATTTAAGGACTGCAGATAATCCTGAAGGTTTAATCATGGTGAAATACATAACATAATATATATACTGTAGATAATCCTAGAGGTTTTATGGGTACATGCATATCCACATACATTATGTATCACTCAGTTAATAGTAAATTTAATATTCCATAGATAATGCCAGACTTTTTTTAGTGAAATATATTATTGTAATGCTATAAATTGTATGTGTCTCTGACCAGGTCTGTGTGAGGTCAGTGGGTTTGGACAGACACTGGTGTTTCCTGGACACAAGTGTGGAAGTGTTCAAATTGTGGTATGTATATGCTACATCCATTCTTCATATAGTTTTAAACATGAAAAATGAAATTAACCAGTATTAAAACACCAAGTTTTGGTTAAAGTCACAGGAACTTGACGACATAGATTCCTGACTCATGGTCCAAATACATCATACATGTATGGCCCTGGGGTTGGGAATTTGTATCAAGTCCCTGTGATTCAAAGGAACAAGTTTAACTCAAGTTTAACTCTCATGCTTCTCCCTCAGTCAATATAAGAGTTTACCTTTTTAGTATAATACCATATTGACCTCACCAAAGTCCCATGATGGATAATGGTTATGTCACAAGATCTGTAATATTGATAGATATACAGTGGAACCTCTATAAACCGAACATGCACGGGACATGGAAATTGTTATGTCACAAGATCTGTAATATTGATAGATATACAGGTAAGGCCAAGTGAAGAATGTGCGTCTCTGCTTCTCTTAATTTGGTATCAAACAACAGTTTGGAGACCAATCAGGAGATTGATGCCATGCAATACAAAAATACACTGTCAATATCCATGTTTCTGGATAAGTTTAATTTGTCGGTACCATTGATCAAATTTTATTTGTACCTGAAGTAATGCTATAATACAGGTTATGCTCAGTAACGCCTGAATGTACATGGGAACATGAATTCTATATATATACATGGTAACATGAATCCTATGTGTGTACATGGTAACATGAATCCTATATATACATGGTAACATGAATCCTATATTTATATGGTAACATGAATCCTATATATACATGGTAACATGAATCCTATATATTTACATGGTAACATGAATCCTATATATTTACACGGTAACATGAATCCTATATATATACATGGTAACATGAATCCTATATATATACATGGTAACATGAATCCTATATATACATGGTAACATGAATCCTATATATACATGGTAACATGAATCCTATATTTACATGGTAACATGAATCCTATATATATACATGGTAACATGAATCCTATATATACATGGTAACATGAATCCTATATATACATGGTAACATGAATCCTATATATACATGGTGACATGAATCCTATATATATACATGGTAACATGAATCCTATATATATACATGGTAACATGAATACTATATATACATGGTAACATGAATCCTATATATACATGTATGGTAACATGAATCCTATATTTATATGGTAACATGAATCCTATATATATACATGGTAACATGAATCCTATATATACATGTATGGTAACATGAATCCTATATATATACATGGTAACATGAATCCTATATATATTCATGGTAACATGAATCCTATATATACATGGTAACATGAATCCTATATATACATGGTAACATGAATCCTATATATACATGGTAACATGAATCCTATATATACATGGTAACATGAATCCTATATGTGTACATGGTAACATGAATCCTATATATACATGGTAACATGAATCCTATATATATACATGGTAACATGAATCCTATATATACATGGTAACATGAATCCTATATTTACATGGTAACATGAATCCTATATATTTACATGGTAACATGAATCCTATATATACATGGTAACATGAATCCTATATATATACATGGTAACATGAATCCTATATACACATGGTAACATGAATCCTATATATGTACATGGTAACATGAATCCTATATATATACATGGTAACATGAATCCTATATATTTACATGGTAACATGAATCCTATATATACATGGTAACATGAATCCTATATATATACATGGTAACATTAATCCTATATATACATGGTAACATGAATCCTATATATATACATGGTAACATGAATCCTATATATATACATGGTAACATGAATCCTATATATTTACATGGTAACATGAATCCTATATATACATGGTAACATGAATCCTATATATATACATGGTAACATTAATCCTATATATACATGGTAACATGAATCCTATATATATACATGGTAACATGAATCCTATATGTGTATATGGTGACATGGATCCTATATTTATATGGTAATATGAATCCTATATATATACATGGTAACATGAATCCTATATATACATGGTAACATGAATCCTATATATATACATGGTAACATGAATCCTATATATACATGTATGGTAACATGAATCCTATATACACATGGTAACATGAATCCTATATATACATGGTAACATGAATCCTATATATATACATGGTAACATGAATCCTATATATACATGGTAACATGAATCCTATATATACATGGTAACATGAATCCTATATATATACATGGTAACATGAATCCTATATATACATGGTAACATGAATCCTATATATACATGGTAACATGAATCCTATATATACATGGTAACATGAATCCTATATATATACATGGTAACATGAATCCTATATATATACATGGTAACATGAATCCTATATATACATGGTAACATGAATCCTATATATACATGGTAACATGAATCCTATATTTATATGGTAACATGAATCATATATATACATGGTAACATGAATCCTATATATACATGGTAACATGAATCCTATATTTACATGGTAACATGAATCCTATATATACATGGTAACATGAATCCTATATTTACATGGTAACATGAATCCTATATATACATGTACATGTATGGTAACATGAATCCTATATATACATGTATGGTAACATGAATCCTATATATACATGGTAACATGAATCCTATATTTACATGGTAACATGAATCCTATATATACATGGTAACATGAATCCTATATATACATGGTAACATGAATCCTATATATACATGGTAACATGAATCCTATATTTACATGGTAACATGAATCCTATATGTGTATATGGCACATGAATCCTATATATACATGGTAACATGAATCCTATATATACATGGTAACATGAATCCTATATATACATATGTACATGGTAACATGAATCCTATATATACATGGTAACATGAATCCTATATACATGTATGGTAACATAAATTCTATATATACATGGTAACATGAATCCTATATATACATGTATGGTAACATAAATCCTATATATACATGGTTACATGAATCCTATATATACATGGTAACATGAATCCTATATATACATGGTAACATGAATCCTATATTTACATGGTAACATGAATCCTATATTTACATGGTAACATGAATCCTATATATATATGGTAACATGAATCCTATATTTATATGGAAACATGAATCCTATATATATACATGGTAACATGAATCCTATATATACATGGTAACATGAATCCTATATATACATGGTAACATGAATCCTATATATACATGGTAACATGAATCATATATATGCATGGTAACATGAATCCTATATATATACATGGTAACATTAATCCTATATATACATGGTAACATGAATCCTATATATACATGGTAACATGAATCCTATATATACATGGTAACATGAATCCTATATGTGTACATGGTAACATGAATCCTATATATACATGGTAACATGAATCCTATATATATACATGGTAACATGAATCCTATATATACATGGTAACATGAATCCTATATTTACATGGTAACATGAATCCTATATATTTACATGGTAACATGAATCCTATATATATACATGGTAACATGAATCCTATATATATACATGGTAACATGAATCCTATATACACATGGTAACATGAATCCTATATATGTACATGGTAACATGAATCCTATATATATACATGGTAACATGAATCCTATATATTTACATGGTAACATGAATCCTATATATACATGGTAACATGAATCCTATATATATACATGGTAACATTAATCCTATATATACATGGTAACATGAATCCTATATATATACATGGTAACATGAATCCTATATATATACATGGTAACATGAATCCTATATATTTACATGGTAACATGAATCCTATATATACATGGTAACATGAATCCTATATATATACATGGTAACATTAATCCTATATATACATGGTAACATGAATCCTATATATATACATGGTAACATGAATCCTATATGTGTATATGGTGACATGGATCCTATATTTATATGGTAATATGAATCCTATATATATACATGGTAACATGAATCCTATATATACATGGTAACATGAATCCTATATATATACATGGTAACATGAATCCTATATATACATGTATGGTAACATGAATCCTATATACACATGGTAACATGAATCCTATATATACATGGTAACATGAATCCTATATATATACATGGTAACATGAATCCTATATATACATGGTAACATGAATCCTATATATACATGGTAACATGAATCCTATATATATACATGGTAACATGAATCCTATATATACATGGTAACATGAATCCTATATATACATGGTAACATGAATCCTATATATATACATGGTAACATGAATCCTATATATACATGGTAACATGAATCCTATATATATACATGGTAACATGAATCCTATATATACATGGTAACATGAATCCTATATATACATGGTAACATGAATCCTATATTTATATGGTAACATGAATCATATATATACATGGTAACATGAATCCTATATATACATGGTAACATGAATCCTATATTTACATGGTAACATGAATCCTATATATACATGGTAACATGAATCCTATATATACATGGTAACATGAATCCTATATATACATGGTAACATGAATCCTATATATATACATGGTAACATGAATCCTATATATTTACATGGTAACATGAATCCTATATATACATGGTAACATGAATCCTATATATATACATGGTAACATTAATCCTATATATACATGGTAACATGAATCCTATATATATACATGGTAACATGAATCCTATATGTGTATATGGTGACATGGATCCTATATTTATATGGTAATATGAATCCTATATATATACATGGTAACATGAATCCTATATATACATGGTAACATGAATCCTATATATATACATGGTAACATGAATCCTATATATACATGTATGGTAACATGAATCCTATATACACATGGTAACATGAATCCTATATATACATGGTAACATGAATCCTATATATATACATGGTAACATGAATCCTATATATACATGGTAACATGAATCCTATATATACATGGTAACATGAATCCTATATATATACATGGTAACATGAATCCTATATATACATGGTAACATGAATCCTATATATACATGGTAACATGAATCCTATATATATACATGGTAACATGAATCCTATATATATACATGGTAACATGAATCCTATATATATACATGGTAACATGAATCCTATATATACATGGTAACATGAATCCTATATATACATGGTAACATGAATCCTATATTTATATGGTAACATGAATCATATATATACATGGTAACATGAATCCTATATATACATGGTAACATGAATCCTATATTTACATGGTAACATGAATCCTATATATACATGGTAACATGAATCCTATATTTACATGGTAACATGAATCCTATATATACATGTACATGTATGGTAACATGAATCCTATATATACATGTATGGTAACATGAATCCTATATATACATGGTAACATGAATCCTATATTTACATGGTAACATGAATCCTATATATACATGGTAACATGAATCCTATATATACATGGTAACATGAATCCTATATTTATATGGAAACATGAATCCTATATTTACATGGTAACATGAATCCTATATGTGTATATGGCACATGAATCCTATATATATACATGGTAACATGAATCCTATATATACATGGTAACATGAATCCTATATATACATATGTACATGGTAACATGAATCCTATATATACATGGTAACATGAATCCTATATATACATGTATGGTAACATAAATTCTATATATACATGGTAACATGAATCCTATATATACATGTATGGTAACATAAATCCTATATATACATGGTTACATGAATCCTATATATACATGGTAACATGAATCCTATATATACATGGTAACATGAATCCTATATTTACATGGTAACATGAATCCTATATTTACATGGTAACATGAATCCTATATATATATGGTAACATGAATCCTATATTTATATGGAAACATGAATCCTATATATATACATGGTAACATGAATCCTATATATACATGGTAACATGAATCCTATATATACATGGTAACATGAATCCTATATATACATGGTAACATGAATCATATATATGCATGGTAACATGAATCCTATATATATACATGGTAACATTAATCCTATATATACATGGTAACATGAATCCTATATATACATGGTAACATGAATCCTATATATACATGGTAACATGAATCCTATATATACATGTATGGTAACATGAATCCTATATTTACATGGTAACATGAATCCTATATATACATGGTAACATGAATCCTATATATATACATGGTAACATGAATCCTATATATATACATGGTAACATGAATCCTATATATACATGGTAATATGAATCCTATATATATACATGGTAACATGAATCCTATATATACATGGTAACATGAATCCTATATATACATGGTAACATGAATCCTATATATACATGGTAACATGAATCCTATATATATACATGGTAACATGAATCCTATATTTACATGGTAACATGAATCCTATATATACATGGTAACATGAATCCTATATATACATGTATGGTAACATGAATCCTATATATACATGGTAACATGAATCCTATATATATACATGGAAACATGAATCCTATATATATACATGGTAACATGAATCCTATATATACATGGTAACATGAATCCTATATATACATGGTAACATGAATCCTATATATATACATGGTAACATGGACCCTATATATATACATGGTAACATGAATCCTATATATATACATGGTAACATGAATCCTATATATACATGGTAACATGAATCCTATATATACATGGTAACATGAATCCTATATTTATATGGTAACATTAATCCTATATATACATGGTAACATGAATCATATATATACATGGTAACATGAATCCTATATTTACATGGTAACATGAATCCTATATATACATGGTAACATGAATCCTATATTTACATGGTAACATGAATCCTATATATACATGTACATGTATGGTAACATGAATCCTATATATACATGTATGGTAACATGAATCCTATATATACATGGTAACATGAATCCTATATTTACATGGTAACATGAATCCTATATATATACATGGTAACATGAATCCTATATATATACATGGTAACATGAATCCTATATATATACATGGTAACATGAATCCTATATATACATGGTAACATGAATCCTATATTTACATGGTAACATGAATCCTATATATACATGCTTACATGAATCCTATATGTGTACATGGTAACATGAATCCTATATATACATGGTAACATGAATCCTATATTTACATGGTAACATGAATCCTATATTTATATGGTAACATGAATCCTATATATACATGGTAACATGAATCCTATATATACATGGTAACATAAATCCTATATATATACATGGTAACATGAATCCTATATATATATATGGTAACATGAATCCTATATATACATGGTAACATGAATCCTATATATATACATGGTAACATGAATCCTATATATATACATGGTAACATGAATCCTATATATACATGGTAACATGAATCCTATATATATACATGGTAACATGAATCCTATATATACATGGTAACATGAATCCTATATATACATGGTAACATGAATCCTATATTTACATGGTAACATGAATCATATATACATACATGGTAACATGAATCCTATATTTATATGGTAACATGAATCCTATATATACATGGTAACATGAATCCTATATGTGTACATGGTAACATGAATCCTATATATACATGGTAACATGAATCCTATATATATACATGGTAACATGAATCCTATATATATACATGTATGGTAACATGAATCCTATATATATACATGTACATGGTAACATGAATCCTATATATATACATGGTAACATGAATCCTATATATACATGGTAACATGAATCCTATATATACATGGTAACATGAATTCTATATGTGTGTACATGGTGACATGAATCCTATATGTGTGTACATGGTAACATGAATCCTATATGTGTACATGGTGACATGAATCCTATATTTACATGGTAACATGAATCCTATATATACATGGTAACATGAATCCTATATTTACATGGTAAAATGAATCCTATATATATACATGGTAACATAAACCCTATATTTACATGGTAACATGAATCCTATATGCATAACCAGGTAGGTTAACTTGATGTTGTTGCACAGTGTACTTGACTTATGTTTCCTTTATTGTTACCTAGGACCTAGAGACAACCCAGCCTGGCCAGTCCTCCTCACCTATAACCATCAATGCCCACCAGAATGACCTTGCTTGTCTCGCACTCAATCAGAATGGTACACTCATGGCGACGGCCTCCAAAAAGGTAACGCTTACCTATATCTATAAAGTCAGTGGGGGCAACAATAGTATTACGTTATTTTTTATATTACTTGATGTATGACGTGAGGTAAGTGTACATGCCTTGTAAATCATTGAATTCAGCAAAACATGATATACAGTTCCAATCACCATCATATTTCTAAACTTTCAATTATCCAAACTCCTATCTTGTTCCCCAGACGTGAGTTTACCTGTTGTTTATAAAATCATATATATTGTATCTAATCATTTGCATATACCCGGTAACCAAGCTTTATGTGTCCACGGAGAGTTACCTAGACATCTTGTTTCAGGGAACACTGATACGAGTGTTTGATCTCGTGACCAAAAAACAGGTGGTGGAGCTGAGAAGAGGAGCGGATACTGCCATGTTATACTGGTAAGGTAGTCAGGTTTTTGGTTTTTCGGGCCAACAATGGGTCCCATTTCCAATTAAAACTATTTCCTTTTAACAATTTATTCTTAAAGATTCCAATCCCAATTTACCAAACTTTTTTTTTTAAATATGATAAATAGGCCCAATCCCAAACAAGTGAAAAAATATTTGGTTCATGGGGTCATCGTATTACTACATGTATTCTACTAAAGAACAGACATTTTTGTTGTCCAATCGTCATCATGTAAATTAATGTACCATGGTACATAGGGCAGATACTATCCACGTTGGGCATTTTCATTTGAAAAATATTTAGAGCAGTAAAGATGAAATGTGTGTCTTATGATAAAATTTAAGAAATGATATTTGTTTGTTTGTAGCATCTCCTTCAGCCATGATTCAGCTTTTCTTTGTGCATCAAGTGACAAAGGGACTGTCCATATTTTTGCTGTCAAAGAAACTCACCTGAATAAAAGATCCTCGTGAGTATTTATTTATAAAGTAAAGATACAGTGAAGAGAGCCCTTCTTTCTAGTGCAATTTAATGAGGAAAGTAAAAGAACCAAGAACCGATATTTATATAATACTATTCTAGGTATCTTATTCTCTAGGACACTAATTGGTATGTACTTTTCAATTAATAAAGTGTAATGCATCTCTTTATAATTGTTTTATATTTCTGTGAACTCTGATTAAGATATTTGCCATTGTCATTGCTTCCTGAAAAAAAAATCTGTGTGATACTGGACACCTGAAAAACTACTGTTTTATTTGTATCCCACAGTTTCAAACAAATGGGGTTTCTTGGGACTTATGTGGAGTCCCAATGGGGCCTGGCTAGTTTCACTGTGGCTGCCGAGTGTGCCTGTGCCTGTGCTTTTGGACCTGGACATTCAGTCATAGGTAAAATTAGTTACTTCTTCATTACATATATACATAGTACATACTCCTGCAGATTTCTTCATACGTTTAAAAGATAAAAAATCATCTTGCAACATGTCCCCATTATTACTTGATAAATTTGTTTGATAAATATATAGCATTTGTTTGAAAAATGCAAACCTACAATTCTGTAATTTCAAATTGTCCATTTTAGATGTATTTATCTATTAAATCCCATCTTAAGATTTCAAAGGTTCCATTCTTACTTACCTTTTCAATGTATTTGTTTTGACTAAATTCAGTGCTCCACCTTATAAATGATATTGGCTAGTCTGATATCTGTGACTCCAAATACATTTGATTTCTGCTACAAGATAGAAAGACTTGTGCAGTAGCTAGCATGAAAGTAAAGTTACCTCACATCAATTTAAGTGTACAGTGTAACTCATCTGTAATCTTTTCACAGGACAAAACTGGATCAGCCTAGTGATTGGTTAGTTTTTGATGTCTGTAACCAATCAAATATCTAATCATAAACTGTATGATATGTCATGAAATACCACGAGTGAAAAGATATGTATCAGAGCGGTATTCTTTCATAGATTCATGATTAATTTCATTGCGATAATCCAATCCTACATATAGCTTTATTCTTCTTAGTTTATTATTTCTGTCTGTTGCAGCCGTATGTGTGGATGGCACTTTCCATAAATATGTATTCACCACTGATGGCAACTGTAACAGGGAGGCATACGATGTTTACCTGGACATAGGGGACGACATGGAATAGAACAGACACGTGGACACAGGGAATGCCATTCATCTTATTGTAAACATTCACAGCTGTAACAGGGAGGCATACGATGTTTGCAGAGGCATAGGGGACGACATGGAATAAAACAGACAATGGGGAATGTCATTCATCATATTGTAAACACTCACAGCTGTAACAGGGAGGCATACAATGTTTACCTAGACATAGGGGACGACATGGAATAGAACAGACACGTGGACACAGGGAATGTCATTCATCTTATTGTAAACACTCACAGCTGTAACAGGGAGGCATATGATGTTTACCTAGACATAGGGGACGACATGGAATAGAACAGACACATGGACACAGGGAATGTCATTCATCTTATTGTAAACACTCACAGCTGTAACAGGGAGGCATACGATGTTTGCAGAGGCATAGGGGACGATATGGAATAAAACAGACAATGGGGAATGTCATTCGTCATATTATAAACACCACAGCTGTAACAAGGAGGTTTACAATGTTTATCTAGACATAGGAGACGACATGGAATAGAACAGACACGAGGACACAGGGAATGGCATTCATCATATTGTAAACACTCACAGCTGTAACAGGCTAGGGATACTTAAAATGTATACCTAGGCATATATTAGGGGACGACATGGAATAAAACAGACAATGGGGAATGTCATTCATCATATTGTAAACACTCACAGCTGTAACAGGCTAGGGATACTTAAAATGTATACCTAGGCATAGGGGAAGACATTGAATAAAACAGACAATTGGACAAGGGGAATGTCATTTGTCATGCTGAACACACAAGGAATTAATATGGAGTTAAATATACTGGTATTAGCACACACTATCTGAACAAGGAATGATGAATATTAGGATGTTGGTGAATTTGTGATGAATAACTTTTTATGGATTTTTTTTAATTATTGTGTTGTTAAAAAGATAATGAAAAATAAAAGTTGTTTGTTATGGGGTACATATAATGCATGTATAACATTTCATTAACATTATCATAACAAAAAATGTTTGATGTATACTTTTATTGCATCCTCTTGTGACCCTGGTCTGGGCTTGTTTAATCATGGTACGCTTGTACCAAACGTGAAACTATAGACTTCAGCCTCACGCAGTTTCATCAATGTTTCTAAACGACAAAAAAATCCTTAATAGCTTAATTTTTTTCCACAGGAAATCATGTTTAGGATCTAAGGAAAAAAGTAGTGAAGGAACTTTTCTTAAATTCTTTTGTTACTGAATTTTCGTATACAATGTATTAAGAAAAAATAATGAAACTGTGCCAGCTGGTTTATAAGTTAGGATCTCACCAATGGCATATGAATTGAAATTAAACCATAGTTCCTGGCTCAGGTCTGAATTGGTGTGTTAGTAAATTCCAGTTCTGGTCCAGGTCTGTGTGATAGTAACCTGCGGTCCTGACCTAGGTCTGTGTCAGTGTGATAGTAACTGTCAGTCCTGGTCCAGGTCTGTGTCTGTGTGATAGTAACCTGCGGTCCTGACCCAGGTCTGTGTCAATGTGATAGTAACTGTCAGTCCTGGTCCAGGTCTGTGTGATAGTAACTGTCAGTCCTGGTCCAGGTCTGTGTCAGTGTGATAGTAGCCTCCAGTCCTGGTCCAGGTCTGTGTCAGTGTGATAGTAACCTCCAGTCCTGGTCCAGGTCTGTGTCAGTGTGATAGTAACCTCCAGTCCTGGTCCAGGTCTGTGTCAGTGTGATAGTAACCTCCAGTCCTGGTCCAGGTCTGTGTCAGTGTGATAGTAACTGTCAGTCCTGGTCCAGGTCTGTGTGTGTGATAGTAACTGTCAGTCCTGGTCCAGGTCTGTGTCAGTATGTGATAGTAACCTCCAGTCCTGGTCCAGGTCTGTGTGTGTGTGTGATATTAACTGTCAGTCCTGGTCCAGGTCTGTGTCAGTGTGATAGTAACTGTCAGTCCTGGTCCAGGTCTCTGTGATAGTAACCTCCAGTCCTGGTCCAGGTCTGTGTCTGTGTGATAGTAACCTCCAGTCCTGGTCCAGGTCTGTGTCTTTGTGATAGTAACCTCCAGTCCTGGTCCAGGTCAGTATGTGATAGTAACTCTCAGTCCTGGTCCAGGTCTGTGTCAGTGTGATAGTAACCTCCAGTCCTGGTCCAGGTCTGTGTGTGTGTGTGATAGTAACTGTCAGTCCTGGTCCAGGTCTGTGTCAGTGTGATAGTAACTGTCAGTCCTGGTCCAGGTCTGTGTGATAGTAACCTCCAGTCCTGGTCCAGGTCTGTGTCTGTGTGATAGTAACCCCCAGTCCTGGTCCAGGTCTGTGTCTGTGTGATAGTAACCTCCAGTCCTGGTCCAGGTCAGTATGTGATAGTAACTGTCAGTCCTGGTCCAGGTCTGTGTCAGTGTGATAGTAACCTCCAGTCCTGGTCCAGGTCTGTGTCTGTCTGATAGTAAACCTTCAGTCCTGGTCCAGGTCTGTGTCTGTCTGATAGTAAACCTTCAGTCCTGGTCCAGGTCTGTGTGATAGTAACCTTCAGTCCTGGTCCAGGTCTGTGTGATAGTAACCTTCAGTCCTGGTCCAGGCCTGTGTCAGTGTGATAGTAAACCTTCAGTCCTGGTCCAGGTCTGTGTGATAGTAACCTTCAGTCCTGGTCCAGGTCTGTGTCAATGTGTTAGTTACCTTCAGTCCTGGTCCAGGTCTGTGTTATCGGGAGAGTAAGCCTTAAGACCTGGTCCAAGTCCGAGTCAGTGTGATAGTAAACTTTTAGCCTTGACCTAAGAGGGTTTCTTAATCATTGTGAGATTCAGCCTTTAATGCGGACTGTTCCTTAACCTATCTATAGAATTTTGATACACATGTACAATGTAGATGCTTCAACATACTGTGAACTCTGCTTAAAGCAGTATTTTGTATTTAAATCATTACTGCTAAATGTGTATAACCCTGGTAAATATAAGCCACAATGTACTGCTCAGCTAGAGAACTTCTTTAACTCGATCGGTTGAGTGTTAGACTAGTAAGCCAGAGATCCTGATTCTATCCCTAGTGGAGGCAGTGATTTAAATTCAATTATTCACCATAACATATGCATTGTCAGTATTGAATAAATTATTTTATCAATCTAACAAGGTGTTTAAGAAGTATTGTTATACACAAGACAATAATATATAACAGAATGATCCAACTTAGGGTCTGTCTGACAGCTGTACTACACCAATGTCCGATATTGTTACATGGTCTGTCTTACCAATGTAAATATCTGGGTCTATCTAGAAAACAGTGGTACTGCATCATTTTCAGATTTGAAATATGTTTGTCATATATATTGTATTTTAATGTCTGTGTCTGTCTAAATAACATGTGAAATACATGTAGCTTTGTCAGATAAATACATGTAGCTTTGTCAGATAAATACATGTAGCTTTGTAAGATAAATACATGTAGCTTTGTCAGATAAATACATGTAGCTTTGTCAGACAAATACATGTAGCTTTGTCAGATAAATACATGTAGCTTTGTCAGACAAATACATGTAGCTTTGTCAGATAAATACATGTACATGTAGCTTTGTCAGATAAATACATGTAGCTTTGTCAGATAAATACATGTACATGTAGCTTTGTCAGATAAATACATGTACATGTAGCTTTGTCAGACAAATACATGTAGCTTTGTCAGATAAATACATGTAGCTTTGTTAACCCTGCAGGTAGGGCGTAAGAATTGTACCTGCTGCCCCCATTGCATGATCGTAAGAGGCGACTAAATTTGGGATCTTATCTTTTCTCTTCTTTCTTGACAACTTTCTTCTTCCTAATGTCTCCCTTGACAATGCCTCACTTTTGGCCTTTAATTGAGCGTTCGCCTCTGTGAGGAAGGCTTTGGGTTCTGTCCCCTAGCCGAGACATACCAGAGTCTTTAAAAATGGTAGTTGCTACTCCCGCTTAGCGCTCAGCATATTTGGAGTGGGACGACTGGTTTGCCCGTGGTCAGTATAATGTGACTGGGTGGGGTGTGCTGCTGGGTGTCTTCGGCAGTATGCTTCAGTGAGGTAGCACTATAAATCGGCAAAAGTTCCGGCCTATCATAAGGAGACTTAACACGAACATACCGCAGCCTCCCAAAACACACATACGCACTCAAACACACATACGCACTCACCACACACATGCATGTCGCATGCACGGGAGGCCGTCCTTAAATGACCTTAGCTGTTAATAGGACGTTAAACAAAATAAACCAGACCAAACCAAACCAAACATGTAGCTTTGTCAGATAAATACATGTAGCTTTGTCAGATAAATACATGTACATATAGCTTTGTCAGATAAATACATGTAGCTTTGTCAGATAAATACATGCAGCTTGTAGCTTTGTCAGATAAATACATGCAGCTTGTAGCTTTGTCAGATAAATACATGCAGCTTGTAGCTTTGTCAGATAAATACATGTACATGTAGCTTTGTCAGACAAATACATGTAGCTTTGTCAGATAAATACATGTAGCTTTGTTAGATAAATACATGTACATGTAGCTTTGTCAGATAAATACATGTAGCTTTGTCAGATAAATACATGTACATGTAGCTTTATCAGATAAATACATGTACATGTAGCTTTGTCAGATAAATACATGTAGCTTTGTCAGATAAATACATGTAGCTTTGTTAACCCTGCAGGTAGGGTGTATAGACTAGTAAGAATTGTACCTGCTGCCCCCATTGCATGATCGTAAGAGGCGACTAAATTTGGGATCTTATCTTTTCTCTTCTTTCTTGACAACTTTCTTTTCCCCTAATGTCTCCCTTGACAATGCCTCACTTTTGGCCTTTAGTTGAGCGTTCGCCCCTGTGAGGAAGGCTTTGGGTTCTGTCCCCTAGCCGAGACATACCAGAGTCTTTAAAAATGGTAGTTGCTACTCCCGCTTAGCGCTCAGCATATTTGGAGTGGGACAACTGGTTTGCCCGTTGTCAGTATAATGTGACCGGGTGGGGTGTGCTGCTGGGTGTCTTCGGCAGTATGCTTCAGTGAGGTAGCACTATAAATCGGCAAAAGTTCCGACCTATCACAAGGAGACTTAACACGAACATACCGCAGCCTCCCAAAACACACATACACACTCACCACACGCATGCATGTCGCACGCACGGGAGGCCGTCCTTAAATGACCTTAGCTGTTAATAGGACGTTAAACAAAATAAACCAAACCAAACATGTAGCTTTGTCAGATAAATACATGTAGCTTTGTCAGATAAATACATGCAGCTTGTAGCTTTGTCAGATAAATACATGTACATGTAGCTTTGTCAGATAAATACATGTAAATGTAGCTTTGTCAGATAAATACATGTACATGTAGCTTTGTCAGATAAATACATGTACATGTAGCTTTGTCAGACAAATACATGTAGCTTTGTCAGATAAATACATGTAGCTTTGTCAGATATGAATATTGGGTGGGATCTGTCTAGAAGTCATGCTAAATATCTTCATTAGATATAAAATCTCTCTAGATTGTGTGTTAAATATCTGTGTCTGATATAAACATCTCGATCGATCCAGATGGCATTTAAAATATTTTTGTCAGATATGAAAATCTAGATCTATTAGTGTATGGTACAACAGTAATGTATACTTCCAGTTGTTTGAATCTCCTGATACATTTACAACAAACACTGATATAATGGTACGATTCTGGAGTGTAGTTTATTGACAGTGAATCGACACTGTAAACAAGGGTGGACAAGAAATATCAAACATCCACAATCACCAAGGTACGCTGATGAGGATATATACATGTGTTTATGTACATGTACCTTATAAGATTGTATCAACCCCACAAGGGTTCGCGTAAGAGTGATATTACATACATACTTAATCTGTTTCTATATAAAAATGGTATCATTCATAACTTGACAGTGTAAAAACATGGCCATTCAAATTTCACAGCAAAAAGAAAACATTTATCGGACTAATCTAGTCAAGATCTATAAATGTTCAATGTTTATTATGTACATCGTAATTGAATTTTGTTGTAGAAAACATTTGTATTGCATGCATTCACAAAATGAGTAAATTGACTTCAGGTAAAAACAAAAAACTTAAATACAACTGTATCCACTTACCAATGAAAAGTGACCCTCTTTAAGTACCTGAATCCAAAATCTATTTGACATAATTATAACAGATAAATTAAAAGTTGACTCCATTAATAAAAAAAAGATTCTTCACAATTTGATAAAGGTTACTTGTTTTAAACATACACAACCAAATAATGTGGATTTCTATTTCTGACAAAAATTGAAGATTAAAAGTTTTCATCAATCCTGAAGGGTGTTTGTTTATACAGACAAACTGGTCTTGCAAGATGTTACTGCAATATTTTAGGCGTAAATCTTGACGGACCTTTATATATCAATACAGGTCTTGAAAGTTTGTCAAGGCTTGTCCTAAATAACATAAAATCATTAAGTCCTTCATTACTTCACCAAGGAACAACTCCTGTCCAACCATTTGTATCGCAATAAACGAAAATGGGCAAACTCTACAAAATCATTTACAAAGCGAAGTGTACAAGGTTTTAAACTGATTAATATTATTAGAAAGGGCTATTCCAGAATTAATTTTTACCAGATGTTACCATGCCATCCCATCAAATAATGACGTTAAAATAAGGAATATATTAATTATAGAGGATTTGTCCTCCCTCCCCAAATACAATTAATTATGGAATAGCCCTAATGTCTGATAAACATAGAACAGCTAATATGTATTAAAAAATCAACTGGTTTATTTTGTTTTAAAATTTGAAGATGAAGTGCTAACTATTTGCACTAGTTTAGCAATAGTCTAGTGTAAGAAAGTTTTCACTTTATGCACCCATATACTGGTAGTGTGTTCTCTACATCAAATTAGATGAATGAAATAGGCCATGTTAATTGTCACATGTCTCCACAGATCTATTGCTAGATTTTAACAGTCAATAGGAAGCTTTGGATATTTCGGTAACAATAAGGTCATTAATGACTGTTAATCAAGTAATGAAGACAACATTACTTAAATATTTATAACAATATCAGTCCAAACTATTAATTGCTATAAAAATTAATAACCATGAAATTATCTCCCTTGCTTGAATGACAAGTTCGGACGAATTTATTCTGGTTTGCTGTTATTACCGATTACTGGTTGCAAATAATGGATTGTGCCTCGTTTTTGCGTTACAATATCCTGGTTTGGAGGGACAGGAAAAGTCGTATGGTGGCCTTTGAACTTAAAGGTTGGAAATATTATAAAAGCATAAATATTAATATACAATGTATGCAATATTTTCATAATTGTCAAATTTTGTCCTGCTTTGAAATGATAAATCATGTGTAAAATTTATGTTGAGACATGCTTTGGTATATTTCTGTCAGCCATTGTGCACTACTCACTTAAATGTAACCTGCCTGTGGCAAGCAAAACCCTGGGGTGGTAAATGGTACACAACAGAATCAAGTTTGCATATAATATAAATATCTTCTTCCATTAAGACGATGTATGACTTTGTCTAGTTTCTCTTTTAAAACACAATTTTGCATAATAAAACATGTTACCAGTCACCCTAAAAATTCCAAGGGTTAAGCTTTACATAGGATCTGTGCAAGTCAGAGTTACAGTAAGTATTAAATCAAGAATGTATCCCTAGCATAATGAAGATGGATATCAGTATAAATAACGGTTATATTACAATTCATTGATAGCTTATCCCTAGGATACTGAAGATGGTTATCAGTATAAATAACAGTTATATTACAATTTATTGATAGGTTACAAAGTTAACAATGATTGCACTAGTAATCAACATCCGTACAAAATACCACTACTGACACTTATAAATAGAGACGGTTTTTATATTTACACAAATCAAATAACAAAAGTTTACATTAGAATACACAGGATAATAAAAATATCATATATTAACTATCTTTGAAAAAAAAAAAAAAAAGTATATTTGTTTAATATATGAACATTTTTACCACTACAACAATCACATCCAATGATCACATACACTCAAACATTCATCTGTTTATATAAAAAGATCTGTATACCTGGGCCTATCTAATCGTTTAAATTCTTCTAATTTTGAGCCCATCAGAGTAAAATCTGGAATGCCTTACAGTATATGATACTAATCAGTTTAAAATTTTAGAACCTCTGATTTCATCCTCAAATTATTGAGGAAGAAATTTATGATTACTCATTAAGCATACATCTGTACTAGCTACTGGAGAAATGACTGGGACTGATTTTATCAGTGAATTCAATTCTCTAAAAGTTGCTTATCCAGGCACGTTTCAAATTTAGGTGATTTCCCATCTCAAAAATTAAAAGAAATAATATTTGATTTACTAAGTAAAAAGTGATCTTCAAAAGTAAGAATTTACTGGTATGAAGAAACATGCATCATTCACCAAATAAAATCTATAAATGCTTATAATCGATGACAACACATATAACACACCAGGTTACATATCATTACGTGGGGTTCAAATTCTCTACTCGAGCACTTTTTATTTACACGTGTTCATCACTTCACTTAGATCTGGATACATACATCACAATCTGTATTACACAAAAACAGTCGCGCCACGCTGGATTTCACACCTCACTCACCTCCCTCATCCTCACACAACATTTTGGTCACACAATCTAATCTGGACAACAAAGAGAATCCCTGATTTTCAATAACACATCCTTTTCTTTTAAAGTTACCAGAAACTAACTGTGATACTAGGTGTCATTTTTTCTGACCATGCATGTATATGAACAACATCCACTGATTGACTCGACAGGATTACAAATCAAAACACAAGGAAATATTATACATCATGTTCTATTGTCTATGGCAGTGTATCTTCAACTGCTCAGGACCACGGTAGTACAAGCCTGGGGTACTATTTAAAATTGTTATTTTATACAATATTTATCAATCAAATAAACTTCCATTCTTCATATCAAACACGATCATATTATGTCAGTTAACGTAACTGTCATCTCTAAAATCATCTGGGTACACACAAGAAACATTGAAGGCTTTGTGTGTAATTGACAAAAACAGTAATGTAACCCACAGACAATTTTCCTAAACAAATTTTGTAATTCATCATCACCACCTGCTTTGAAACTTTTAACATTGTCGCCTGATCCATGAAAAATAGTTTACCTGCACTGCTTTCACAAAAGAAAAAGTTTTGGAACTTTTCAAACACTTTAATAAGTATCTAAGTCAATTTCCTATTTGATGGTAGAAGTATAACTAGCTACATGTATTAATCATAGTGGAAATAATAGGAAACAATGTTTAAAACAAATTGATAAAATGCTGTTAATAATTATGATTTTATAGTACAAGTGTTTTGCAATGTTCCAAAACATTGTCTTTTATTGATCTAACTTACATCTAGATACCAGTGTTTCAAGTCTATGGTAACAATAAAACTCAAATCCTGACATGTTACAGGTCATCAAGAATTCACAACTCCACGGGTTGGTCGTTAGGGCCACATGGAACCAATAGTTCCATTCTGTCATCACAGGGAAGTTGAAAAAAAAGGAACTAACATCACATTCCGATCACGCTCGTTTAGCAAGAGGTATCATGAAGAATATATCTTGTTCAACTGATCACATGATGGAGTCTCTAAGTTGCTAGCTTTTTCATATAATTTTCCATCTGCATAATTCCTTGCTCTCCACAGCATATTCTCTTCTACAAAACAAAAAGTGATATACATGTAGAAGGTTTTGAGCGAGACATACAGTTAATTAAATTATAAATTATATTACAAGGTAGAACTATAAGCCACACCCTCTCCCAACTGATTATGTGATCATATAACAAAGAGATCATGAGTCGCAATGGAAACAATAAACAATAAAGGTATTAAAACAATGCAATTAAACTCCCTTGAAACATATGTTTTGAAAAAAAAGAGGGGGGGGGGGGGGGGGGGGGGGGTGTGTAATTCTCATAACAACACACCCTATTAATAAACCTAAATATTCTAAAAAGAATCTACCATAACTCAAAAAAACCCATCGCCAATTAAGTAATACAGGTATCTTCATTCTGATAAAAAGATGTTATTGATACATGCTCATACAGTCAAACCTGTCTATAGCGACCGCCCAAGGGGAGGCAGAAAAACGGTCACTATAGACAGGTTGCCTTTATAGACAGGTCAAAATTATTGCACCAACAAATAAACCTGCCGTAAATAAATTGTCATTGAACAGGGCATTCAGAAGACCAGTCAGAAGTTAAATAAATGCATAAACTTTATAAATCTGAAGGGTTTAATATTTAATGATTTGTGGACCCAAACACAAAATATAACTCAAAATGGTCTTATGGATAATTTTTTTTTAAATATTTTGTTCTGAAATAATGCTATATATGTATCTATCAAATTATCTCCCTTTCTTTCATAAATAAAGAAAAAGAATACATAATAATTAATAAATTAATTATATTTGTGTTACTACTAATTATTTTGTGTTAAAGTCTTACTTCTTAAAACCAAAATATTTTTTTTTTCTGACCCAAATTGAAATCCGGATATTTGTGTCAGTTTACGAGTTTTTATTAGTATTGACTAATTAAAGATGGCGGCAGTACAAACGCTAGTACCGACAGCTACGATTAAGAAAGGCATTATTGGCTTTCATGTGAGTAAATCTTGTTGACAGATATCACCAGTGTTTGTTATTGAAGTGATGTATCCTAGTTGTAATCACAAAATTAACTGACCGTGTCAAATGAAGCCACCTGTGCACAGTTGTAATGTAATACCGACATGCATGGTGACCCGACTCCTCTGCTCTTACCGAGCCCCAGGCCAGGGCAGCTACAGTAATTATAGGCTAACAGGTGGTAGGGGTCTTTTGTTTATATACTCAGGCCAGGGTTGTGGTGGTCCTTAGTTTGTATAATCAAGCCAGGGTCGATGTGTCTGAATTTTCCGGGGATTTTATGAGGGATGACTGCCGAGAGCAGAAGATGGCTGACAGAAATCGGTCGCTATAGAAAACAAATTAGCGACCGCCGTTCCGAAATCACCGGTCGTTAGCCACATTAGACAGGTAGTCGCTATACAGAGGGTCGTTATATAGTAAAATCTCATGGGGAATCTTAAAACCGGTCGTTATAGACAGGCAGTCGTTATATACAGGGGGTCGTTAGAGCAGGTTTGACTGTATGTACCATTAATATTGGTGTTGTAGTTTCATGGACATGTACTTACTATAGCTTCTTTCCCTCCAACAGTTTTGGCGTAACGATGATATATACTCTTCCTCTACTTGCCGTTCTAACCTCCGTAAATCACTCTTGAATTCAACTCGAAAATCTCTTTTTACATAATATGGAACTTGAAGATTTCCTGTTTTTCTTTGAACAGAATATTTTCTACAAAGAAAATAAAATTATTCAGTCAGAAGTTTATGAACTTTGTTCAAATAGCAGTAGAGCCTTTCAAATTGATATAGAAAACTTCTTAGAGCCTTTCAAATTAATATAAAAAAACTTCTTTCCCAATGGTGCACATATAAAAATTCGTCTTCAATGTAAATATTTTACCTTTAATAAAGACTTCAAAAATTGGGCACTTATCCACACTAATGAAATTCAGCTGTAATACATACAAACAACAGATACTTGTGATTTTTGGGCCAAAAATTAAGTTTATTTAATAGACAAGATTATTTTTAAACATTACTTACTCTGTTTTGTGCATGTTGAACAGTGGATCGCTGACAAAGAAACTACTAAGAAGGGATAGAAGGACTAGTAAGATAATTGGCGTTAACTGCAGTAGTAAAGTGTAGCTCCCCTACAAAACAACAAAAGCTTCATCAGTGAAATAATAAAGTTAAGATCTAATATCATACAACCTCAGCTTTTTCTAAACTCCATTCTGATATCATGACATAGCTGGAATTTCGTTGTTGAAACAAGAGATTTATTGCTGATTATCACAGCTGAACAGTTGTCCACCATACTACCAGGTAATAACAGCAATAGTGTAAAGAACCTGGGTGCTAATTTGGTAAGCATTTCACAAACATACAATAACATATATTGTTCACAAATCTTAACTATGTGACACACTGATAACTATGCAGTAAGTTCAGTGTTCATAGCAAAAAGCACTTGAAGTATGAAAGCATTCTATCAACGAATGGATTTTGATCAGGGAACTCAAATTTCTAAGTTGAAAAATTTCCTGCCACATATATAACAACTTATATCACTGGAACCATATACAATACATTTTAACTGACTTAGATTGTTGGACCTCTACAATACATTATACTTACATCGTTGGAGACATTACTAGCACGGGTGTGCTGGTGATGCTGATGTGTATGCCGTTGTCGGTGTGTTGTGTACACATGGTCTGAAAATATCAAAATCAGAAGTAGTCAGTTACAGGCAGTGTCATAGTTGTGTATGTCATTTACATAAAAAAGTTTACAGCATTTTTCATGTCTATATATATATATATATATATGGGGACAATAGAATATATAGATATAGATATGACTTGAACTTAATTCTACCAGGAAAAATTATTAAACCAGAATAAACATTTTAGTTGGACCCATCAATGAGAACAAGTAACACTTAATGTACTTAATTTGGTTTTGTTGTGAGAAGCATGGTGCATATAACACACAATTGATATTAAGTCATATAACAAACTTATAATGACCTACATGCTCTAACAACCAATTTTATGAAGAATATTAAAAGATGGGGTGATTGCATTTTCAGGAATTTCCAAGGCATCTATCGTACTTACTATATTTTGGACACAGCATACATGTTCCAGGATGGAACAACCTTATCGCCTATGATAACCTGCTATATCAGATTCACTATCTGGAATAATCTACCTATATACTCTCCATTATACTAATCTTTAGCCAGTATGGTGACAGATCAACATGACAGGTAATTCTGATCTGGCTATACATACATACATTATAACAGTGTGGAAACATGAACCCTTGCATATACATGTACCAATAGTTTTGGAAACAAAATATCTGTGTATTATCAACAGCCAAGAAAATTCTCACAGACAAATTTTTTTTTTTTTTTTTTTTTTCAAAACTTGGATTGTTATCCATAAATTGAAGATCTTGTACATGGATCAAACAATGGCTGTTTCAATAAAATACAACAAGGGGAATCCAGAAATAAAGAAATTCTAAGCATGGTGGGTGTCGTAGAAAATGTGGTCTATATATAGTACTGTTAGAATTAAATCACTTCTGTTGATGGTCCCTGTTTGACAAATTTGAAGTCCTCCTGTTGGGTAGATATTTTAATGAGATCACTTACTTGTAGGAAATCCTCCACCGAAAAACATGTTAAATAGCTCTTCTGGAGATATGTCACCTGTAACAATAACATTAATAATTGGACCATATCCACAACACAAACATGGGGCATTAAAAGGCATTATTCAAATATAATCATTAACAAAAGACTGTAAATACAAAGTGAACTTCTGATTTAATATTACCAGGTTATTTTTCTAAACAGAAGAATCTATTACGTAGTTTGCCAAAATTGGGGGACTTAAATTTTGCTTTCAGTATAATCACACAGCAGCATGACAGCTGAAATGATAAAAATTTTGTAATAATTATTTGGGAGAACATTATGACTACCTGATTTACTTGATTTTTCGTCTATTACCAATAGTTGAAAGCAATATTATTCTAGAACTCAAGTTAAGACTTCATGATTGACTAGTCACATTCAAATCAAGTACTATGTAAGGTAACAAAACATTATTACAGAAATACATATACATCTGTGTCTGCTAAAGAATTAATCCAGGAACTTGTGAATATCATGATAATAATAAACTTGCCTTCGAAACCATGTGTATAATCATGGTGACCTCTCCGTGAGTCTGTAGTTGTGTCAGTCTCGGGACCATACAAATCATACTTCCTTCTTTTTTCTGTGTCACTGAGAACAGCAAAGGCATTACCAATAGCTGTAACAGAAAAACATATCAATGTTATTACATCTCACTTATAAATTGGTTGCGGCTTGTAAACCTCAAGTCCAAGGCAGAATAATTGATGTGTTCTCTTAAACTGTTTTACAGGTTTTTCTCCGGGTACTCCGGCTTTTCTCCACCTCCAAAAAACCTGGCACGTCCTTAAATGACCCTGGCTGTTAATAGGACGTTAAACAAAAACAAACCAAACAAACCAAATGAACACAAAACTTAAATCAAACAATTCATAAAAAATTCAGTGACCAACAAATTTGAAGAGTAAGCCATAATGACCTGATAACCTTTCTGATGATTAGTTTATATAAATACATGGGTTGTACCTTTAAATGCTTCTGTTGCTCCAGGGGCTTTGTTTTTGTCTGGATGCATCTGTAAAGCTAGTTTTCTATATGCCTTCTTTAAATCATTTTCTGCAGCATCTTTCTGCACCCCAAGTATATCATAGTAATCTTTACATTTCTTTACTCTGGAATATGAGAGAACACAAACAATGTATAAATATGTAGATGGCAAACAATCTAATTATGAACTTTTTATAAGGTTCATGTTTTGAAAAAGATTATCTTCTTGTTATATAATTATAAAATGAAATTTTCAAGATCGAACTGTCAAACTTACTGTACATACATGTATATGCAATCCTTCTGCAATTATTAAGTTACTTCCCATTGATTCATCCAATTCATGTTATATTACCAAACAGACACATGATTCAGAACAGCTTTCATCAATGAAATACATTCAAAATAGTAATCAATTATATACAAAATCATTCCAGTGGAATACGAAGATCAAGAGGAATTATCCATGTATAATGATAGTTGCATGTAGATTGAACTGGAAACAACATTAGTTTTAATGCAGAACATCACCTCTTCACTGCATCTATCTGATCTTGTGTGTAACTTCTGTCTACTGTATCAGACTCTCCTTGCTTTTCTTCTGAGGCAGTTCTTCCCATACTACCTTTCCTCTGTCGGACATTTTCTTTTGTGCTCTCTTCAGAATGTGTTTTTTTTCCTCCTGGAGTCGTTCCATTCATAGTACTAATTTGATCCATCAATTCTGATAAAATTAAGATAAAAATGTCACAGAACATTGAATTGATATGTACATTGGTGTGCTGCATTGTAAACATTCTAGTGCGATTCTTCTAGGGTGAAGGAAAATGGGTTTCACTCTGTGTGGCTAAC
Organism: Pecten maximus; assembly: GCF_902652985.1. Classification (NCBI taxonomy): domain Eukaryota; kingdom Metazoa; phylum Mollusca; class Bivalvia; order Pectinida; family Pectinidae; genus Pecten; species Pecten maximus. The sequence continues at coordinate 47,120,877 of NC_047015.1, forward strand.
ACATACAGTGAAAACCATTTCTGATTTACTACTCATGTATACACATATATTAATGTATCAAGAATAGCATATTTCAGTGATCAATACCAATTTAGTTTCCATGATCAGTAATCCAGCACTTTCAAACAAATGTCTCACTGACAACACATTTAATTGAAAAAAAAAACAATAATAAAATTCAGGAGTTGACCAAGTCTGTTACTGCGTTGGGTAATGGATGTGTTCATGGATGTATGCAGCCCCAATAAAAAAAAAGCCACTTTATCATAGGTTCTCAGAAAAGAAACTTGTGTTGTGAGTATTGGAAACATATACTGGTGAAGTTCAGGTAAAATGCTAACTACTACCATGTAACTACATATTACACCATATGAAATCGGCAAGAGATCATAGTAACCAAGGACCCAGGCCTATACATAGTTTGATTTTGAATTAGCTAAAAGAGTAATAATACTCCTTTTTCAAGTCAGAAGAATGCGGAAACTGTCTTAAAGTACCAGTATGTGTATTTGTACCTTTGATTCAAGCTGTACAAAAATATTGTACTGCCTCTTTAAATATATAACTTATAAATTAACATTGTCTAACAAAGTATCTGTACAAATGCAGATGTCATTTTTTTTTTTTTTTTTTTACATTACATTGTACTTGGATAATGATTTTGTTATTGAATATAGTATTGAACAGATAAAGAAATCATAAGCCAGTCAGTAGCTATTTTTTTTACCAGAGAGACACCTATATACAGGTACAGTATTAAAACCTGCATTATGTCTGAGTGTTGACTTCATTCTAATTAAAAGCCATGTACATGCTGTCTCTATGGTCTATGACTGGTGAACATCCTGATTTCAATTGACATAACCAGAGACCTATATAGGTCTCTGACATAACTTAAGATATTAGATTTTACAAGTTAGTTGGTGAAAACAGATCGGTTCTAATGTTTTTTGTTCATGCTTTAATGTTGACGATTATATTTACCAAACTGATTAAGTAAAACATTAAATTATCATGAGTGGAAGTGCTTTGTAGTGAACAGTTTCATTATAGTACTGTACACGTTTATTTCGACCACATTGACACGTCACAATTGTGTGGCTTTGTATACGAGCCATAGGGTATTAACAGACAACTTAATACAAAGCTATATACGATAATGACGACGTCGTGGCCCTGTTATTTGACGTACACATGCATGCTAGTGCTCTCTGTTGCGTCACCTAATCTTCAACATAACTGATTAACTCGTTCTTCCAATACATAATCAAACCTGCATCCGAACACGAATAAGCCAAACTTATTTTACCGAAACTCATTCAACATATAATTAGTTCATGTACTTGACACCGCAAATAATACAAGTACCCTATCTTAAAATATAACCAGCATGAAGAAAGTGTACCGTGCTACCATGATATCGATATATTTATGACAAACATGAGATCAATACTGAAAGAATATGGATGTTACCTTTCGCTTTTGGTGAAGGATAAAGCCTTTCTGCTTTATTGAGAAATTTTAAAGCTTTTGATTTCTCGCCTTCTGCCAAATACTTCTTCGCAAGCGAAATACACCGCTCGCTTTCGTCCTTATTCCCATCCATTTTGTTTTACATGTTACAGGAAGTAGGATTTTGTTGCAACAACAATTTTGATTGGTTGAGACCTCTCGAGTTTCTTGTATCCCGAAACAGGATTATTCAACTCAGAAGGATGTCATGAGAACATCGGCGACAATTAAAATCGAATACTTTTTTGCACGCAGTAAAACACCTATTAAATACTTTAATTTTCCAAAAAACGCTTGAATGAAGTACATTTCCAACAACAAGTCGACAAACTCATGTAGCCAATAGAAAACGCAGAGACAACTAGGTTCGGCTTGACAGAAATGATGACGTTTCATTAGTTACCTCCCTTGAAATGTCAGTCTAGACTTGCAAAGTCAAAAATGAGATAGGCCTAACAGTCGATAATATGAATAATTAAAAAAAAATCTATAAATAAATAAAGAAAGAAAGAAAGAAAGAAAGAAAGAAAGAAAGAAATATAAATAGATAATTAATAGATAAAAGGGTTCTCTCTTCTGCGTCTTATTTACAGTGCACATGCTACATCAAGTAATAAAAAATGTGAGTAAGAGTTTTAATTCTTTCACTCATACGAATAGTGAACTATTAATCATAATGTATTTTCAGAGCTATGATTGCTTATATGGTATATATCTATCAGTTGAGGACAGATAGGAGGAAATGAAAATAGTTCTGTCTCTTTCTAAACCATACACGTATATTGATGTTGCATTCTGGTACATTTTAATGTGATATAATTTGTTTCAAATTTGATAACTTAAAACGTAAATGACACCCGATGACAATATTTTTGCAGCCCTAACAATGTTCCAAGACGAACTAAAAGCTTGGAGAGACTATACAATCTTTCAGATTTTTAATCGAAAGCTTTGAAACTAGACGTTAAGTGTTTAGAAAACACAAGTCTTGTTAAAAACGAACTATTTAATTGCGATATTCAATGTTTAACTATGATATATAGCGTATTGCATATTTAACCTAGTAAAGAAAAATAATGTTATATTTATCTTCCAGGCCACTTGGTGTGAAACCAAATCCCACTTGAAATAATGTAAATCTTATTTCCATTGACTCTAAGTATCGCATTTTGATGTTTTTCCGTAGTTAATGTTATTTGTATTCATGATTGAGTTTATCAGATTATTCACTGAAACAGCATTATACTTTAAACACCTGACATGTAAAGATAGCAAGGAAAAACAATATACAATTCTGACATGCATCATGTGGTTGTGATGGTTACCAAGTATTCTTATGGATTGTCAAATGCTATGGAGAATGTTCCACTAGGAGCCTCCCGAAAAACACTGAATCTGACGTCATTAGATAAAAGAGCAAAACCATAAAAAAGATATATGGCAAACTAAGTTGTTATTCATTCTTGATGCAATGACGATGAAGCAATTAACTAAATTATAATATTAAATTTATGATATACATGTAGTTGATGAGTTATCTTATAAAATAATTATAAAATGTACTTTATAAGATATCTTATGTGGTAAATGAAATACGTTATATTCTAAATAAGATATATCATAAAAGATATTTAATAAAATCTACATTAAGATAGCTGTTAAATTAAATTAATCGAGATATATTCTTTTATGAGATATCTTACAAGAGTAATAAGATATCTCACATAATTTGGTTAAGTACTGGATCAGTATTATATTGCTCCGTGAATAAATGACAAGTCGGTTTTCCATACAAAAAGTTAAACTCTACGTTTTATAAGATCCACAGTAGATTGAAGTTCCGGATTAGTTTAATTGTTTGCTTCCTCCCAAAAGTAAGTGTGATTATAACACAATTCAGATAACGGCCAAAAGACTAACGTATTTAAAATATATTTTACCTCCTCTAAAATACATCCTCCTTTTCCTTGTCTAATATGAAAGTGCCACAACTGTGACACATAGCTATCGTTTTACCAACATATTTTCCCTAACATGTGTATGTCAATGTCATGCTTGCTGTTCAAGCTTTCATATAAACATCTTAAAAACGTTTGAAACAAATGACGAACTAATACAACCTAAACATCATCTGCTGCGTTTCTTTCCACATAATACCCGCATTTTCACGATTTTCTTATTTTCATATCAATATTTATATTAAATACTGTGTATGTTGATATTTCTTCTATCAAATGTCAAATAAAGTTATTGTATGTCAAAATGTCGGGAAAGGACCTGTTAAGTTGCAAGAACTTGTGCCATCTTTACTTTACATGTATATTTTGGATGGTTCAAAAGTTACTAATGGACATGATGGATCGACCATCTGGTACAAGCTTAGAACTTCTAGAGATGATGTTTTCTTGTTATCGACCCAGACGATTTCCATAATCATACAGGAACATCCATATTATTTCCCCGTACGTCATCTGAATAGGACTACGTTCGTTTTCGCTCCCTGCTACCCTGGAATATGTCACGGCAAACTAAAGGTCCACGACTAGCTACTTGTTTGTTTAGTTTTTTTGTTTGTTTTGTTTTTTTTGTTTTGTTTGTTATTTTTTTTTTTTTTTTAGATAACGAAGGACCGGGCGTCAACCAATTTCAAAGCAAGTCAAGGTGCACAAAGTATGGAGTCATCAAGATTCGAAAGGATCAATCTATTCATTTTGTTTTTTCGATTTTGCCACGGCATTTTTCAGGAGTGCAGAGAGCGAAAGTAAACGTTGTCACAATCGCATGTATTTTTATATCTGTCATGTGTGTCTGTATATATTGTGACGTGTTGTTATTACTATCTGTATGGCGTAACGGATGTTCCGTAGAGGATGAGTGAGCGCGCACGAGCGGGAGCCATGACAGTGCTCTATCCACAGGTACTTACTATATAAAAAAATTATATAGTAATACGAGGCTATATATATACAATATATAATTTCTTACCCCAAGTACCTGAGGCTCTATCAGGCCGTGTCGACGGATTAGATGTTTTTAACATTATACGGGCACAGCAACCTTACAGTCTGGTAAGTACTGCTTTAGCAGTTAGTAGTTATAAATATTTTGTGATAACCTTCGCTTATTTTGTGTAAAAGGGGGTTATTTAACCTTGGAATGTTGTTCATGCATTATGTCAACGTGCGGTCCAATCCAACTTCGCTCCAATCATGCATATCGTTCCATGATTTGTAACTGTTTTGATTGATTTATGTACATTTGCTCAATTGTACTTCCAAATATAAACGTGTATATTACATATTTGTAAGGTATTTAGGTTATTTGTATATTTTATATAACTTTATAAAACCTCAGTGCTAGTCAAATGTTATTGTATGGAAGCCCATAGGGAGCGTACGGTTAGTCTTTGTATGATTAAGTTAATACATGGACCAGCACTTTTTCGGGGTAAAAAGTGTCAATATTACATTTTCCTATATCTGTATTCACCATCCATATCATATTTATGGCATTGACGATACATTTAGAAATAATATTTGAAATATATACTTTGAAAGTAGGTGTAATATTATAGAATTTAGCATTATGTGTGGTTGTGTATTAGTGTGTTTATGTTTCCACAGCAATAATGTGGACTGGATAGTTGTGAAGCCGGATGGTCAGAACCACCCGAGTCGTGTTACAGGACCAGATGCTGCCATACTGGACTTCAGTAAAAGTTAACACATGTTGAAGAGAAGGCCAGTTTGCCGAGTTTGTGGGGACCCAGATGGAGGGTTTTCTGACGACGGGAAACATACGTCATTGATTGAAGATATATCCTTCATACGATGAAGTCAGCCGTCCGTGCAAGGGGCTGTGCAGACATACAAGGGTTATTTTGTCTGTGATTTCCTGGTATGGTTTTGTCATGCGTTACACTGAGTGTACATCAGACAGACAGACTGTTTCTGTGGCCTGTGATCAGAATATGCAGCTGATCGCCACCTTGTGTGTTTTTCTGGAGCATAGGAGACGTGTACAGAGACTTTCTTCATTGTGTGCAAGATTTGAGAGTCTGATATGAACATTTGTAGTTATCTTGCTTTATTTTATATTGTGTTGTATTTATATTATATATTTATATTCATGTTCACATTTTGCCTTGGTTTTATCGATTTTGAGATAGAATCAGGGTTAAGTTGTGATGTAGGTGTTCTCATGAAGTTGTTTAATTACTCGTACATAAACAAATAAAACATTGTACCCCATTCCAGTAACTGTTCGTTTATTATAGAAAAATAAAATGTGTCTTCTTACTCATCTCTTGGAATGTCACATGCAATTAAAGCGATGCAATAAACTTATATATATTAAAGCTACTTATTAACATAATCATTTTCAAAATTTGCTAGGGTGAATTCATGAATACAGGCCAACTATATGGTCTACCTTGAAAATATCAAAATGATCCATATTTGTATTATTAAAAGGAATCCCCTTATAATCGAAGAAACCATTTTGCTCATTAGCACAAGGAAAGAAATTGATCAATAACCAAAACAGGCCTGCCCATTTTACTCTCGGTCACAGTTATCGCTATATAAAACGAAGGGAAGTAACTCTGATAGATAAGAATGTCCATAAGGTTAAGACCATGAAAAAATGTCACAAAGACAGGCGACTCAAATTAAGTAGGCCTTTCATTTGTTCTTTTTTCTCTCTCTCTCAGATAGCTTCGTGTTTGCAACGCTTTTCAATTTCAAGCGTCTATACACACATCTATTCAATAAAATCCGTCTCATTATTAAACAACTTGTTAAATATTTTTAATTTGGAGTGTAAAACAAAAAAGCTCATGAAAACAAAAGTAATACATTCACGCTCCGATACTCGCTCTATTTCAGGACGCAACCTTCGTATAATATATATATATATCTCTTATGGTACGAACATAATAAACCAGTAACTGCGTTATCCATTCTCTCACACGCATTCTCACACATTCTTAAATCTCTTCACAAATTCTCACACATATTCTCACGCACATTCTCTAGCTCTCACATACCCATTATCACATTTTTTTCTCTCACACACTATCACACATTTTCTCACGCACATTATCACGCACAAATTATATTCTCACACATTATCAAACACATTCTCAAAAACATTTTCAAACACATTCTCAAACATATCATCACACGTATTTTCACACATATTCTCATATATTCTCACTTAAATAAATTAACTGAAGTTTCATATCATAAATAAGCATATCTATAAAAACAAACTCGAAGCATGACAAAATGAACAATATTGCACTTGCAGTGGCGTAGGAAGTCGTCAAAAAGTGGGGGGGCAAAAAATTTTTTTTAAACTTAAATTTAAATTTTACGAACTAAACAAATCGTATGTCATCTAACACCCCCCCCCCCCCCCCCCCCCCCCCCCCCCCCCGGAAAAGAATATAGCACATTTCCAATAATTCGGGATCAGGCGCGGGTCCAGGAGTTTTCGAAAGGGGGGTCCAGTAATTAAGTGATAATGCGAGCGCCATAGGCGCGAGCCGATTTTTTTTCCCCTATTTGCGAGAGGTCTGGGGGCCGCCCAGGGTGGCAAAGCCCCCCTGCGGAAAATGAATATAGCAAATTTGCAATCTGCAATCGAAAGGGGGGGCAGTAATTTAGTGATAATGCGAGCGCCGTAGGCGCGAGACGAAATTTTTTTTTGCTGTTTCCTCGTACCTGTCGGTAATTAGTATCACTCTATTCACGTTAAAACTGCGCATCTTATTGATGTTGCGTTTCTGTCTTGTTCTCATTATGAACTCAATTAACTTCACAAATTATCATCAACTTATCGAATCTATGTGATGAAGATAAGCAAAATTTCGTATTAAGATATAAATATAAACTTACCAGACTATTGCAGACGACCGACACACAGGTCTGAGGATTGATATACTAGTATAAAAGTCGGAATGTTCCGGATGTACATGTACAGGATAAAGTCTTTATCGCTGCTTTCAAGAAAACATTATCGGTTCGAAAATTTACAGATATTTATCGAAATGAATATATAAATTCGTGTTTTTTCCCCTTTTTTTTAGATTTTGGATGTCAAAAAGTGGGGGGGGCAAAAAGATATGTTTGCCCCCCCACTGTAAAAAGTGGGGGGGCAATTGCCCCCCCTGCCCCCCCCGCTTCCTACGCCACTGACTTGTACGCAAAAAAAAACGAGCACAATTAATAATCGGTAAGGTAGGGAGAAATATCCAATGGATAAATATTTCACCAGTGAAAGGAACATGGAAGCTATGTAAAATTCTTTCGTTTGTTTACGTTTGTTGTCATTGTCGATAACAGACATAAAATATCGTCATATGAATATGAAATATTAACCAAACGATATGACGGACATCTTACTGTAGCACACTATAAACTATATACTAACTGGCACATTGTTTCAAGTAGTATGATGATTTATGGAGCGAAACTAACCAATATCAATTAAGGCCGGAGTGACAGGACTTTTTATCACATTTAGGTATCAAAACCAGAGCACAGAATGCTAAATGTATGATCACATGCCATTTAAACAGCATCTTATTCTATAATATTCACCACAATGTCAAAAATACCCTGTCTTTGATGAAAAATCGTATTGCACTCTCACACATCTGGACGGAATGTGTCTGACAAATCTAATATTGATGAGAGGCCGCGTTGGCCGAGTGGCTACAATGTAAGGGGTACCGACACTTTATCACTAGCCCTCCACCTCTTGATTGCGAGTTCGAAATCCGCGTGGGGCAGTTGCCTGTTACTGGACCGTATGCCGGTGGTTTTTCTCCGGGTACTCCGACAAGGGTATGACAAAATAAGATGGCCGCCGTTAGTGTCTGACGTGTCATCACATAGGAGGAGAAAATACACTATAACAGCAGAATTATGATCATTTAACCTGGTGCGTGAAGACGTTTGTTTTCAATGTAAGTTTCGCCAACCGTATAATTGAACTTTACTAATGGAACTGTTTAGTTTGAGTGCTATCTCACTTCAAAGATATTATACATGTATAATGTAAATACTTTACGCAACGTATACAGTGTCTATAAATAGCTACAGCGCACTCCAGTTTTTACCTGCACAGGTGTGTGCATAGAAACCACTGACACGTTGCGTTGTATACACTGACTGTCTTGTATAGTAGCCCAATCCAAATATGGCAATGAACACCAGTTACCCTTCCTCTTTACACTAACCAAAGTTATATTGGCAGGTTAACATATTTTAAGTTAATTATCTAAGTAATCAACTCCACAAATTACACATATGCTTGCATCAGCAAAATACCTTTCTGTTTTTTTTACCCACATCGTCTATTTTATCCATATTTTTTTTCATGACAATCGGTAGTTAACCTGATGTGATCGTCGGATACCCACGGTTTATTGCACTACGCTTGGCTGTGTTCAGTGTAATGTGGAATATAGTGCAATCAATCGTGGGTATCCGACGATGACCTGATGTCAGATACAAGACAAACACGTTTCCTTCACACAGTCCCCGCATCCCAAAATTTTGAGATATTTGAAAACATTTCAATTTAAAAAAGAGGACATTTACATTATTGGTCGAGAAGTTTCAGAAGATTGTCTGAAATGTCCCCGAGACGTTTTGATTGCCTATTTTGGATATCCAAAATAGCCAATCAAAGCATCTTTCGGAATTTCCGGAAATCTTCGAATATCATCTCAATTTCTCCGAGATGTACGTTTGTCAAAATAACCGACAATAGTTATTCTCCTTTGTCGCATTAGAAAACACCAGCGAACATGCTTATCTTACATGGTCAAAGTTCATTTGACATGATTATATACGTCAGCATGATAGAGCATAATGTTCTATGGCCATATTATTATATTTTCATCTAATATTACTTAGTTACACGATGTATCAAATAGAAATTGAGGAGTGCTTCAGTTATCCAGTTTTAAGATGACCGACATTTTTGTTGTGGGCATACTTGAAGCTGAGCAGAAGACTGAAATCATGGACGTCTCCTCTGATCTTTTTTCTGATACAGGCGAGCCAGCTCTACGACATCTTTGTTTGTGTACGTGATATTACTCGTGTCATAGAAATGTCTAAATGCCATCGCCATATGACGCGAGTATGTATAGACACTATCGTAGTTCTCATTGTCTGCCACATATTTCCCTTGTTCGTTGAAACTTTTTGGTCTGGGACAGCCATAATGGTCCTTTCTTGCTACGGAGATCACAGGTGATTTCATTTTACTTTCACGGAGCATGTTTTCATGGATTTTTCTACATATAAAACACTCAAATCCAGAAAAGTGGTTATAGAATTTCTTCGAACGATCCATTCCACTAACAGACCATTCTCGATCATTTAAAACCTGCAGGAGATTTTTATTGGAAATTCCATCCGTTTTGAAGCTTACAAATTCGTCATACATAAAATCGTTTTCATCCAAAAGTTTGATTTCCTGTGCAAGATTCTGCACACTTGGGTAATCTTCAATGACCAAAGCGGATTTATCACTTGGAAGGAATTCCTTAAAAACGAAGAGAGAGAAAGATATGAACTTAACAAACGTTCTAGTATCAATTGTATCTGCAATGTGTAAGTATCATCTAAAAGAATCAAATAAAGAAACCAGAAAACTGATTTAAGGAAATGAGGTATTCTCTGATGAGAGCATATTCCCAGAACACAAAAGGGGGGAAATGCTACTTTTTCTAATCACAGTGATATATAGATATAGATATACCCAGTTTTTTGCATATACAAATGTAATTTACTTCCATTTCGCCAATTTTAATATTTTCTATATGACAATTTATCCTCAGAATCTATAGGCATGTTTCAATTTCAAGCTCATTTTACAGCCAAAAACGCATCACGTTTATGCTTCTAACACAGACATTCGACCTTACCTTGACCTTTGGTGAGCCGAATACAATAGGGATAACCCCTAAATGAAATGGTCGCCATAGCTTTTCGGTCATGTAGTCATCACAGACGGCGTTCTCAAAGGCGAAGGCAAACTTGTACTGGGCGATGAAACTGAAGAAAGCCTTGTCCTGATATTTCTCCATGCCCTTTAAACTGAAGCACAATACGACCATCATTTTGGATTGTTTCTATTATTAGGGGCTTTATCGTGATTATCAGTCGTACTATATGATTGGAAAATGCCTGACATCATCATCCACACGTGTAATCTGATTAACATTATTGTATGGGGTTACACCAGTGGGTGTTGCAAAGCACTGAACCAGACAAGTGATGGTCATTACAACACAAGGGGATGACACGAGACTGGTCTTTGTTATACAAATGTACATGTTACTGGGAATATTAGTACTGCTGGTTAAAATATAGTTACTGGTACGTTAGATAAGTCACCGTGTTATTTCTTCTGACAAGAAGTTATGGCAGTGGTGTTCACTTAATGGACCACTTCTGATTGTCAGGAGGTCTGATGTGGTTTATTACTTACTTTGCATCCTTGAAGTATTGTCAAACATGTAGTGCGGTACTTACTGTGCGGGTAATTCTTTGTTTGCGTCACAACTGCCGTACACGTCGACCTTGACGTACTTCTGAAGTAGTTTCAAGTATTTATCACGTCCGGATGGTACATTGCAGTCACTGTGAACAAATATCACGGGAGCCAAGCCTTTTGTGTTCTGTAGGCTGTTTTTCTGTTCAGACGACAGTAAGTACTCCTTACTCAAAAGCCAGTCTAAACTGGGCAGTGCCATTGTCGACACGGGGTATGATGACTCCCTCTACAATCAAAGAAAAGTCAAAATAAGCACTCCCTTGACCCGTTATACTTTCGGCGTTTGCCTCATTCATTCACAATAAGCAGTTCTTGGACCAAAACTGATTCATCGGTGTCCGACCTCATGAAGAAACCCGGCTCGGAGTTAATTTCAGTTGGCCAGAATCAGGAGTTTGTCTCTGAAGATGGCGGCATAAAAGCCACCCTCTATTGGCGACTAAATAAGAATCTTCAGCAAAATACTGGTTTGTGATTTAATTCGTAGCAAACTAACAGAAAAACAAGTTTTATCGCTCTAGAAAGATGCTGAACAGGATAAATAAATTTGGGTTCTTGAAACTGCAAGATAACAAGACGAAACTTGGCAATTACACCTCTGGTCCGGTTTTATAAATTCCTTAACTCATTTTTTTCCTCATTGGAAGGCAATATTTGATTGACGAGAATACTTAGTTGGGTAGATATGTTACGTTTGTTATGTTTTCCACTTAAGTTGGGGTAGGTTGGAACTTGGGCCTGGAAGATTAACCACAGTATATATATCACTTGCCTTAAATGTTGAAGTGAAGTTAAAGAGGGTCATGACTTCCTCGTGGGAGAAAATGAACTCGTTATTTTTTGGCGATTCGTCGTGTTCGAGTGCCCATAAGTGATGCGGAAGTCGTGGTAAAGGCAGAGGACTAAATTCAAATTGTGTTCCGTAAAACAGGAACGCCTGAAATAAATCAATTATTATCAGCATGTGTCTAGAGATTATTTTGAAATATTTTAAGCGCTCTTTACTTTAATGTGAAATTAATATTTTCCGTGAGCAATGACAACTCCAAATTAAATGAAAAATGTACGTAATGTTGTTTATGTAAAGATTTTTGCATGTTCACGGGATCAAGCCTCTGATTACAAGAATACTGGGCATACTTTGTACTTCAGATCGACCATATGGACAACTGAATATCTGATTATTTAACGTTTAGCCCTTTACAATCATACCTGTACATGACAATACAACGTAAATACTTATTTAGAGGTCAAGTTGACATTAAAGGTACTAACTCGTACGCTCGGATCGTTTTTCAACCCTCTCTTAACCGACACATCACACTTGACGTCGCCACAGGTAATTCCATGATTCGTCATACCGGAAACAGGGGCCCACCATACTAGTACGGGATGTTGTGGCGCGCTTTTATCAATTTTATCGCCTCTTAGTTTTGTTTTCTTCCAATTCGATATCGGAGCCTTGGCTGAGAAATTATGAATCTTGAGTATATATTGATTAAGTACATATATGTCTCGTGAACTTGTTCTCTTGGATGAAACTGGAATTAAAAAAACAGTGGTAGTGAATTAGTAACATATATATATATATATAAATAACAAAAACCAGGAGAGGTTGAAATTTATATATGCACCTCACTCTTAACAACACAAAAGATTTCGAGTTACCAGCGGTACGCCATTGAAATCAATTTAAAATAGCCAGTTATATTGATCATAACATATTGCTGATATGGCATGTATTTTACTAGAGTAACATGCATATGCGTATGAATCTTCCTCTAATTATACATTATGCAATGATTATTAGCTGTACGAGTACTTTGAAACGAAGGAAATCCCAACCCAACTTGGCTAAAATGCAACAGAAAAGAGCAGTAAAATACATTTGTATACTATAACTGGATCGAACCTCTCATTCTCCTAGCGGACGTCACTTTCTCTAAACTAAAGGGATTTTCCCACAAGGCGGAGTCAGTAAGTAAACTATGTACTCTCCAATTTTACTTACTGTCCTGGTCACGGCACCAAATCAGTAATATGAAGGAATTATGAAAAATATCCAACCCACGCTCGGTCGCGGACTAGGGACCTTTCACTCTTCAATTGGTCCCCCCTTCATTGAGCTGAATGGAAGTTTCCGGCTAGTGGCACCAAATCAGTAATTTAAATGAGAAAGGAGTTGAAGTTGCAGGATATTCCCACTAACCGGAGGGCAAATTCTACGGTCTATATTATGATCCCGTTCTGGGTGTCTAGATTCATAACGTCTCGAGGACCTCCGCTAATGTGAAGCACACCCAAAGAGTTCCGATTGTGAATTGATAAACTCGTTTTAATAACATCACCAGGCTTCAGTACATCGAATGACGTAATTCTGACCCCTCTCTACCATGGAGAATACGAACCATCGGCTTGGCCTGTCTGCTGAATGGCTATCCACAGAACAAACGACACGACTGCCGAGAAGGCCACGAATATGTAAAGAAGGCCTCGGTTCCTGAAAACGGATAAAACCATATTGTGATGAATAGAATTACTCTGTTTGATAAGGCGTTTATTTTGCACCATTCAAATATTAATTGGAATAATAGCATTTGAAATGGAAAATAAAAACCACTAACAAACGCAAGCGACGTGTTATCACCTTCAGAAAGGCACTAGACAAAATTATACTTTCCATAGAGGATGTACATATAAAATATATTTCACACATATTTATAATAAAAATACCTTCTGCAAAGCCTTGGTATCATCTTCAATTTCTCATAGAAGTACTTCCGTCTGAAACATTTCATGAAATATAGATGATAAGAATTTTTTAACATACAGTGATGCACGATGCTACTCTCAGTTACATATTTAAGTACAGTTTGATATGTAAATAATAGTGAATAAAAACTTTTAAAAACATACAAAAAATGATGAAATAAAATGAAAGTATATATGTATAAGATAAAAAATGCCGTTTTTAGAAAGACGTAACCGAATCATCTGGAGCAGTATGTGCAATGAAAGTGTACAAAAGATTGCTGTTTAGCCGAAAAGACCTGTCGAATTGATATCGTGTATTCTGTGGAAGATGAGAGTGTGGTCGCTGATGATTAATTAATCGTCACATAAAATTACCAATGATAGCATTCTCGCCCGACTCTCTTTTCAGTATGTTAATTTTAAGCATCCTAAGATATTCAATACAATAACAAAAAAATAAAACAAAAAAAAACTCCACTTGATAGTATGGAAGCAACCTGTACATACATTATAGATAATTTGTAAAAAAAAAAATCAAATTTCACAAAATCACTAATTCTCAAAATTCACATAATTTTTTTTTACCCCAAACACCATCTTTCTAAAACGTGAGATGAAGATACATCTGATAAGATAACAATATAGATTTCTCAAAACCCAAAACAGCAAAACATCAAATCCATATAATCAGTGGGGTGTGTTGAGATGTCCATACTACGATGCAACTATATTCAAGGTTTGATTGGAACAACATTGACACTTTTTGCGAGACTGAGAAAAAAAAAGCAAAAAAAAAAGCAAACAAACAAAAACCAAGAGAAAAAAGCCAAGATTCCTAGCATCCCCAATTCACAGCCACCGGACCATGAATCCTTAATGATCTTCTCTTCAGTAAATGAGGCTGTATTGAGGTGTCCACTATGTGATCTAGCTGTATACCAAGTTTGGTTAATGTTAGACTTTCACTTATTAAGCAAAGGATCTAAATGCAAACTAAATGGAAAATGTTGATGACACCGCTGTCACTAATGCCACCGGAAAGTTTCCTCGCTTGCGATAGGCGATACATGAGTGAGTGAATTCATAATTAAATGGAATAAGTTGACATAAGTGTGCTATGTAGTGATAATTAATGAAATAAGTTGAAATAAGTGTGCTACGTATTGATAATTAATGACAAACTAAAGTAATGTTCGCTAAATTCAATTTCATGATTGCAGTGCGTAAAACCCTGGTAACCATCCGTAAAATTACTACACACATGTGTACATAATTGATTACAGTTCCGGGTTCGAGACTCGATGAGTTTACCATGCCTGGTCGCCCACCATTTATATGTTATACCGAATTGTACCGTGAATGTCTGGGCATCATGACCATGGCTTAGAACACAGGTGCACGAATTCCCAATTCATGGTTCAAATATGTATTGTATGCTACATAATAAAGGACTGTGGTCCTATTTTCCTTAGTTTGAATACGGTTAATATATTAAAACTATTGAAATAGCAAAAATATTGCGGAATGAAATATAAAATTCTATTGTCTGTTATAAAACACATAACATGGAAGAAACGTATAAAACAACAAGAAACCAAGCGACATCTTCTATAAGGGCATCCATTTGGAGAAAAATCTTGCCAATCAGATAAAAGAAAACCCGAAGCAGTTCTGGAAATACGTAGTGTCTAAAAACCTAAACGAAACAAACTGTAGGTGACTGTGTGGTGATTTAAAAACTATCCTGTGTAGTTGGAAAACTTACAAAAACGTTTTCAGTACCTGGGAAAAGAACTTATTTCGTGTTTTGATTCGTTTGGACAATGGAGTCGAGTGACGAACACGTACACGTACAGGTGCACGCTCCACCTACGCCTCAACAGGTAAGCGAGCCACTTATTATAACACAAGAACAAGCTCGACAATTTTCTACACCTGTGTCTTCGGGTTTAAAGAGACAAACTTTTGATTCTTCTCCGGATGATACAATCGAATCCGCACCAAAAAAAACTGCTAATGAATCCCTACAGCCGGTCAGTACTTGTAAATTTTCACCCACCACATTAACAATGAACACATCAGATGATGATTTTTTCAACAATCTGATTCAAGCATTGGTAGAACCTGTAAGCCGGCTTGTAGCCTCAATTATTACTCAGACTTTTACTGCTGAGATCCAACCTAAATTGGACCAAGTTTTATCCGATATGGTCAACAATGAGAAAACAGAAAATCTTATTCAAAGTTGTGTGGATACTAAAATAGGCTCTATGATTGACAACAAAGTATCTTCCATGGAAAAGCAGATTATTCTCCAAGACAATCAGATAAAGGCTCTACACAGTAGAATTGATCAGTTGGAAAAAAGTCATAGAGAACACGAAGATATCCTCGACGAACATGAACAGTATTCACGTCGGACTTGTCTAAAGTTTCTTAATGTACCCGTTCCGAGAGGTGAAGACGTCCATACTTTCGACCCCCAGAAGGCGGTATTAGATATATGCGAAAAATATCTAAAATTGAAAGTCCAGCCGCGGTCCATTTCTCGCTGTCATATCCTTGGATCTATCTCTGAAGGTAAAACCAACATCATTATACGCTTCCTGAGGTACATTGACCGTGAACAAATTTTTTCCGCGAAACAAAAACTTAAGGGCAATGAACATAAAACGTTGATTGTTGAATCCCTCACAAAAAAAAGACAAACTGTTGTGAACGAATTGAATAAGCTGAGACATGCAGGTAAAATCAATTCATTTTGGACTCGAGACGGCCGAATATTTGCAAAAAAATCACAAGAAGACAGGAAATTCATGATTGTGTCATTGAAAGACATAGGTGAACTTCTACCCGGCTATGAATACGTCCCACACCGTCCAAATTAGTGGATGATGTCTTGTCACCAACTAACAATTGCTACTTTATTCAATTGAAATATGCATGGTGTTTATAAAACTAAATAATTATGCTATTTTAGCTGTTACACGTACAATGTATAACTATATTCCCATGTTTGAAGTGTGAGCGAATGTACACGTGAACACTTTTGAAGTCATGTTATTTTACAAAACCATACCTGAGTGACCCCTCGATGACCCTGTAATTTCGCATGATAGAAATGTCGAGGGGTGTCTTGCTCTCTCTCACTCTCTCTCGTGGACCTACACACTATTCATATATGGAGCCGTCTAATAGTTTGCTCCCCTACGTATAACTTGTAGTAGACTCTCCTATTCTATTTGCATGAGTTGAACGATTCGACACACGCTCGCTGATCACCAGTCTCTTCAACACTAATAATTCTAAATGATAAGTTACAATCATATTCTTTGATTCAATAGTACACTATATGATGCTATATCGACTACGTTCATGAAAAGAACATTATCATTTGTAATTTCAAAAAAAACATTCCTCATAAACAATGTTTGACGTTCTTATACAGATGTACTTTTATAAACTTTATTGTGCTAAATCTATCACTGCTCAAGTCACTGGAATTTCACGAGGAAGGAGAGATACATTGTACAGTTTATCTAAGTGTACAATTATTATATGTTTTTTTTTGTTTTGTTTTTTTGTTGTTTTTTTTTTGTTTTTATTTAATTTTACGAACAAAGAATATTCCTCGTAATTTTAAGTCCTTCAATAATCAACTGTAATGAATTCAATCTACAACACGGACAGTGTAAGTGTACATTACCTACATTAGCTAGATGCTAGGTGTGTAGATACCTTTTATAAATTTATAAATTATGTTGTAATAAATTTATCCCTGTTCAAGTCACTCGAACTTCACGAGGAAGGAGAGATACACTGTACAGTTTATTCAAGTGTACAATTATTATATGCATTTTTGTTTGATATTTTTTCTACATCTTGCCTTATATGTTATCTTCTGGATATACATGTACGTGTTTCTGCATATCTCTTATGCAAATATTTACTGCGAGGTATGTTGGTATTATTATAATTATAAGCAGTGAGTC
Source organism: Pecten maximus (assembly GCF_902652985.1). Classification (NCBI taxonomy): domain Eukaryota; kingdom Metazoa; phylum Mollusca; class Bivalvia; order Pectinida; family Pectinidae; genus Pecten; species Pecten maximus. Next base: position 47,138,714 of record NC_047015.1, read on the forward strand.
GTGTTAGCTTTGAATATATGTGTATAATATGTGTGTGTGGCAAAGACTGTTTTCTTTTCTATAGTAAGCATGAAAAATTTGTAGAGCGCGTGCATGTGAAATTTGTAGGGCGCGTGCGCAATGACGGAGCTGATTTAGTGGTGTGTGCGCAGTGAGGTGTGTTTGCAACTTGCCTGTGTGTATGTGTGTGGCAAATACGATGTATTCATATAGTATGCATGTGGGTTCCAGCGTACTTGTGTACTAAGTGTGTAGATATGTACTGATGAGTGTATGTACCATTTAACATTATTCTTGTTCTCTTTATCTCTTGAAAATATCAGTGTTCATTTATTTTTATTATCGTAAGCATCTCCGATCTTCACTTTCTCTCGATCAATTAGTTATGTCATTACATACTTCTGTTCCATTTTCTATATTTCTTCTCGCTTTATCCTTACTTGTATCATCTTTCTTTCTCTTTTATCTATCTGTCTACTGTTTACTAAACTTTGACCTTGACCGAAACCAATATGTATATTCAAGAGCCGTTTTCTTTCTCGGAATAGTTTATAATGCTATTATTGTGAATGTTTCCGATGGGATCACTGTGCGGTTGACTAATTTTGATAATGGTTAGAAGGTGATATATCCGCAATTTGGCACAGAGTTTCTATCGGAAGTTTTTACAATGTAGCTTATGGGGGACTAATTTTTAAGAAGATTCATTTTAAAGGTCACATCAGTGCTAAATTTTTTTTAGATATTTTATCTAGTTTGATAGCAAGTTTGATATCCTTCGTCTTTATGTGCATACAGTCACAATTGGACAACATATTTTATTACAATATTTTATTATTACTGTTGATATTGGACATGGATATAGAATCAAACCCTGGTCCCGCGGAAAATGAATTGTCTATATTTCATTTAAATACTAGGAGTATAAGAAACAAATTGGAATATATTGAAAATATAGCAGATGAATTTGATATCTTGTGCTTTACCGAAACCCATTTAGATCACCATGTACCATTTTCTGAATTAACTATACCGGGTTTTATGGAGCCGTTTCGAAAAGATAGAAATTTCTCAGGTGGAGGTTTATTAGTATATTATTCTGATTCGTTGAAATGTATTCTAAGATACGATCTTGAATTTGTACATGGAGAAAATATTTGGATACAAATCGAAATGGACAGGCAAATTTCATTACTGTGTACTTTATATCGACCGGAAGGTTCATGTCATCCTTTTTGGGAAAATTTTAAATATTCTATTGAGAAGGCCTTAGAAATTACAACGAATGTGGTAATTGTTGGAGATATAAATGTTGATTTTTTAACCATATCGCATAACCATATTTTAAATCAAATTATGTTGGAAATGGACTTAACCAATGTTATTAATGAACCCACTAGACACGGATTGACGAGACATAGTTTATTGGACCCTATTTTATTGAGTGATAATTCTAGATGTACAGATTCTCATGTTATTAAGATAAATCGTAATATAAGTGATCATGACGGATGTGTAGTATTTCTGTCTATACCCATTAGTCTATCCCGTAACTATACCCGTCAAGTTTGGTCATATAAAAATGCAGATTTTAATAAGTTAAATAATTTGATTAATACTTTTGATTGGGAAACATTTTTCCAAAATTTTGATTCTGTTGATATCGCCAGTGTTAGATTCACTGAACAGTTTTTATCATATGCTTCGGAATGTATACCAAAAAAATCAGTTGTTATTAGACCACAAGATAAACTATGGATGAATTCAGAACTCAGGAAAGCTATGCGGCTACGAGATAGACTCCGGAAAGTATTCAAGCGTGTTAAGTCCATTTCCAATCTAACAAAATATAAACAACAAAGAAATAAGGTCAATAATATGAAAAAGCATGCAAGGGAGTTGTTTTATGATAAAGTTGGGGACATTATTGATAAGCTTGACACTAGTAACCCTAAATCTTATTGGAGACTTGTTCGTAAATTATATAAACAATCTGAGTCGCTGGAAGTTATTCCACCACTTACGAACCCAGATAGTGGAAATATTGAACTTGGTGATATCGAAAAAGCCAATATTTTGAATAACTATTTTTGTTCTATTTCAACAATTAATGATAGGGAGGTTCCATTACCAAATTTTAATCTTAGAACTAATTCTTTCCTTGACTCCGTTGTAGTCAGATCCGACGAAGTTTGCGATATTCTGAAAATTCTTAAACTAGGGAAAGCATCTGGTCATGATACCATAAGTCACCATATGTTAAAATTTACTGCAAATTCCATATGTAAACCTTTGTCAATTTTGTTTAATATGTCTTTTAATCAAAAAAGTTTTCCTGAAATCTGGAAGAAAGGCGTTGTACTTCCCCTTTTCAAAAAGGGTGATAGACATTTAGTGTCCAATTATCGACCAATTACTCTTCTGTCTTGTATCGGTAAAGTTTTTGAAAGAGTTGTTTTTAAACACATTTACAATTATTTTCATGAAAACTCCCTTTTCTATGAAAAACAGTCTGGTTTCATGTCATGTCACTCTACAGTGCACCAACTTATCGAAATTTACCACAATATTTGTTGTTCACTAGAGGAAAAAAAACACGCATGTCTTATCTTTTGCGACATCTCGAAAGCGTTTGACCGTGTATGGCACAAGGGTTTGTTAATTAAATTAGAAGCATATGGTATTAGGGGTGATCTTCTAGAGTGGTTAAAAAATTATATTTCTGATCGTCAGCAACAAGTTATAGTTAAAAATGTGTACTCCAATACAGGTTACACGACTGCTGGCGTACCACAGGGAAGCGTTTTGGGACCCCTTTTGTTTTTAATATATATAAATGATATTGTTGATAATATGAATAGTATATCTCGTTTATTTGCTGATGACACTTCGTTAATGTATTCTTCATCATCTCTTTTAGACATTCAAAGATCTCTTAATAATGACTTGCAAAAACTCAATAAATGGTCTCAAGACTGGCTCACTAAATTTAACCCACAAAAAACTGATGTATTGCTAATAACAAATTCAAAAAATATTCCACCCTTGAACCTTACTTTTGGAGAAGAAACTTTGAAACTAGTTAGTAACCATAGACATTTAGGTGTGACTTTCAGTTCGGATGCAAAGTGGTCCCTGCACATAGCAGAAATAATAAAAACATGTATGAAAAAAGTATCGGTGTTAAGGAAATTCAAATTTTTGTTGAGTAGAAAAACTTTATTACGAATTTATAGAGTATTTGTGTTGCCTGTATTGGAATATGCTTGTGAGGTATGGGATGGTTGTTCTCTGGCAGATGTAAATAAACTAGAACAAGTTCAACTTGAGGCAGCAAGAATCATTACCGGCATGCCATCTTTCTCTAGCAAACAATCTCTATATAAAGAATCCCAGCTCCAACCTTTATCTGAAAGAAGAAAGTTCCGTAAACTTTCAATGATGTATAAACTCCACAATGATTTAACTCCTTCCTATTTCAGCAATCTTCTTCCTCCAAGAGTAGGTGAACGTAATTCGTATAATGTTAGAAATAAAGAAAACTATACCGTTCCAAATTTTCGATTGTCTACTTCTTATGAATCCTTTATCCCATCTTCTGTTAGGTTATGGAATAATTTACCTATTGATATCAGAGAACAGCCATCCATTAGTAGATTTAAATCCAAAATAGAAAACAATCGTGATATATTACCTATTTATTATCTAACTGGAAATAGAAAATTAAATGTTTTACACACAAGGTTAAGACATGTTTGTAGTAGCTTAAACTATGATTTGTATAGAGTAAATATAATTAATGATACAACCTGTGCATGTGGTAATGAGTGTGAAAACGTGTATCATTATTTTTTTGATTGTATATTATACAGAAGAGAGCGTGAAACTTTATTTGATAATCTCTCCCGCTATTGTAATGTGACTCTTAATGTTATTCTCTGGGGTTCTCCTAAACTATCTGATGAACAAAATGGCTATATTTTTCAATATGTTCAAAATTTTATTAAATCCAGTAATCGATTTTAGGTCATCTCTCTCTCTCTCTCTCTCTCTCTCTCTCTCTCTCTTTAAATTAACTGGCATTAACATATTTACTTTTCATGCTGTCCCTCATCTCTGTCTTTTCTTACATCATATACAAATTTTATATACTGTATTATATTGTAAATTCATATTATGTACATAATGATTATTGGAAGAAGGCGTTTTAAGTTGCGATAACTTGTGTCCTATTCCTGTTGTTATATTTAACAATAAAACTATGTTTAAATCAAATCAGGTGACTGTGAGGGCTCTCAAGGTAAAATATACACCAACAACACAGAGAAGGCAGAAACACATTTTCATTGAGGTCTTGTCAAAACGGATTCATGCAAGGGAAACCATGTGTTACACAACTTATTACGCAGATAGTATCGCAAAGGGATGGACGAGAAAAACAACATAGACGTCATTCATCTTGATTTTAGCACAGCCTTTGACAGAGTGCCACACAAGGTTTTCTACACAAAATAGAAAAACACGGAATCAAAGTCTTGGTCTGAATTAAAAGCTTTCTTCCCGATATGAACCAACAAGTTTCCATCAACGGAAAGGTGTCTGGCCCCGTGACAGTGAAGAATTCCAAAGCGATGTCGAAAACTTATGTAAACAGAGAAAGATGAAATGAAATGGGGGAAAATGGCAATACATGCGCATAGGAAATTCGTCAGGAAACTACTATGCTGATTATGAGATACATACTCATGGGCAAAAAGGATCAATCACAAGATGTTATTCAGAAAAGGACCTGAGAATGACATATTTATCAAATTCAACTAACATGTGTTTCAAAAGCAGACAGTCGGCCTTATATTCAAAACGTTCAACTTTATTGACAAAAATATGTTTGAAAAGTTTATACAAAACCTTGATCAGACTTAACTTGGAATATGCTTCGAGTATTTGGAGATCAGTGCTGAATAAAGATCAAGTTATAAATGAACCGTCTATTTGAGAAACACATAGAGAGTGTACGGTTTAACCGACCTGTCATATGAACAACTGCTCAGGTTACGTGGCTTACCAAGTCTACAAAATCATGATTAGTATCGATTTTGGGAAGAAGGAGAAACCTCCACTAGAGGACACTCGAAAAAATAATGAAACCAAAGTTTAGGCTAAGTACCACAAAGAATGTATCTTACAGCAGAGTTGATACTTGGAACAGTCTGCCGAATATCTTCAAAAACCCTCTCACCTACATCACCCTTTTCACTTACATGTTACAGCCACCCTATCACACAGCTAAACTTTACAAGGATACGCCCCCAGAAGTCTTAAATGCTTATATTGGTATTTAAATGACATAATGAACAAAATTAATAGAATTTGCATTGTGCCTGTGAAGTGTTTCCGCGCAAAGAAACATGTTTGGTATTAAAATTCCCATGACAGAATATCGACACGGTTAAGTGAAATTCATGCACTGAAAAGTTCCTCGACTGTAACACGCCAAAATACCTCACATTAAAACACTTTTAAGCTCTAATAAATTTGAATTTAAACGTATATTTCTAATTTACAAAACTTCAAGACACTGGCGGTTGAGAGATTAGATACTTGATTTTAATTTAGTTCTGATTTTGCTTTGTCGCCACGTAGGGCTACTATAGTGCGTCCATACGCGTAGCAGAACGTTGCCAAGTCTCTCTCCTTAAGTATTCCTGGAATGGTTGAATCGAACCGCGATTGTCTCAAAACACATATAGCTATGTAACAGTCGACTCATGGGAAATAAATCATCACCCGTACAAGTGTCTGAATTCATACTGTTACGGGTACATATAACGAGACTTTTCAGGAAAAGGAGCAGGATGCCAACTAAATACCTTAAATACCCAATCAGACGTACTCTTCCCCACAGGCGCTTGCATAGAAAATGTTATTTTCATTTTTTTTTGACAGTGGTATGTGTAATCTGTTATACAGATTACACATACCACTGTCATATCAAAAAAAAAATGAAAGTCATATTTTCTATGCAAGCGCCTGTGCTCTTCCCCCCCCCCCCAAATAAACTGTCTGGTAAAAACTTCAATTAGTGTCGACAGACTGTAAAGCATTACACACATCAAGCTTGTGTTTACATTTATAGAGAGTTGCATATGTTGTTTTTTTATTAGATATGGTTCGATTTTCCTCAATTCTCTTTAACTATAACATGGTTGAGTTAATATTTTGAGATATTAACCAATGTATATATTTTAGAAGCACTGAGTTAATATTGCGTTTACGGATGACGTCATAATCATCGTGACGTAGAAATGCCCCAACATCTTGTTATCACGATAAATATAATGTAATTTAACTATTTTACAAACAGGTTCCATATGTAATATACAAATTAAGGACCTCTGATTCGGTTAAAACAGTGTTATATCAACCTGGTAGAATATAAAATATTGACCTCATGACATTAACCTCACCAAAGATAATGGTTAGATATCAAATATTATTAATTTCAACATTTAAATTTTCATAATACACATCTACTGCGTTATTATAATGTTTCCCTATATTGCTATGGTAACCCGGAACTGTACAGCAGAAATAAGAAAATATATAAATATATGCCAGTGTTTACGTTTGATGTTGTTAATCGGGTGGCGAACTTGTCAAATCTAATATAAGCACATGATGTGGAATATTTTGTCCAGGGACACATATGTATACACACCGTTAAAGTGTAATCCTTATCAAGATATCCTTCTTAGTATGACATTTGTGAAATCTTAAACGACACTTACCTTACTTTGCAATGGCTGCATGGGCTGTTTCTTCAGTAAAACGATTGTTGGGTTGTTACAGACACAAATATATTCAGGAGTAGCGCAGTTGTATGTTATAGACACGTGGAGTTTATGTCGCTGGCCAGTGACTTTTAGAAGCTTCCGATCAAGTTGGTAGACGACTGAGGAACTTGTTTTACCTGAGCTCACATATACAATACCGATATATACACGCGTGTCAATGTAAAAGTATGCGTGCTTACCGAACATTAAAACGCATTGAACCCGAAAACGTTTATATGTTTTATTTAGGGAACCTCGCCGTTAAGGTATCGGTGCATATTGGACAATGTTTCCCGGTTTTCGGCTTCAGCTGTAACTGGTCGATAGCGACATCAAATCTAAATTAATTATTGATATCCATTCAGTCTGCGGAACTTGTATAATATATATATGTACCCGGTTACTTAGCCGCTATAAAATATGTGCTTTATATTAAAAGGGTGAAAACGATCTTAGTGAAATGTTGGTGGGTTTCCCCTACTCGACTATCCCTCTAACAAATAAATGATAGTATTTTCTCAAAGTAGATGTATATCGATCATTGTATATTGATTACGTAATAAGAATTCAGGGGGCTCGGATTATAACACACTGAGAGGAAAGATCAATGAAATACACTGACGATTATAATCACCCATGGTATCAACTAGAATAATACATTACAACCAAGCTCTACTGCTGATATACACATTCATTAATTATACATGAAGCAAATATTTAACAAAAGATCCAAACATCGATAAAGAATTAAAGATAACCAAGAGCATAGCAACAGGTGCTAAATATATTGTAACATGAAAGTATAAATAGTATAGTGTGGTGATGGGAAATAGTATAGTGTGGTGACGGGAAATAGTGTGGTGACGGGAAATAGTATAGTGTGGTGACGGGAAATAGTATAGTGTGGTGATGGGAAATAGTGTGGTGAGGGGAAATAGTATAGTGTGGTGAGGGGAAATAGTATAGTGTGGTGACAGATAATAGTATAGTGTGGTGACGGGAAATAGTATAGTGTGGTGACGGGAAATAGTATAGTGTGGTGACGGGAAATAGTGTGGTGACGGGAAATATTATAGTGTGGTGACGGGAAATAGTATAGTGTGGTGACGGGAAATAGTATAGTGTGGTGACGGGAAATAGTATAGTGTGGTGACGGGAAATATTATAGTGTGGTGACGGGAAATAGTATAGTGTGGTGACGGGAAATATTAAAGTGTGGTGACGGGAAATAGTATAGTGTGGTGACGGGAAATATTATAGTGTGGTGACGGGAAATAGTATAGTGTGGTGACGGGATATATTATAGTGTGGTGACGGGAAATAGTATAGTGTGGTGACGGGAAATATTATAGTGTGGTGACGGGAAATAGTATAGTGTGGTGATGGGGAAATAGTATAGTGTGGTGAGGGGAAACAGTATAGTGTGGTGACGGAAAATAATATAGTGTGGTGACGGGAAATAGTATAGTATGGTGACGGAAAATAGTATAGTGTGGTGACGGGAAATAGTATAGTGTGGTGACGGATAATAGTATAATGTGGTGACGGGAAATATTATAGTGTGGTGACGGGAAATAGTATAGTGTGGTGATGGGGAAATAGTATAGTGTGGTGACGGGAACTAGTGTGGTGACGGGAAATAGTATAGTGTGGTGACGGGAAATAGTATAGTGTGGTGACGGGAAATATTATAGTGTGGTGACGGGAAATATTATAGTGTGGTGACGGGAAATAGTATAGTGTGGTGACGGGAAATAGTATAGTGTGGTGACGGGAAATAGTATAGTGTGATGACGGGAACTAGTGTGGTGACGGGAAATAGTATAGTGTTGTGACGGGAAATAGTATAGTGTTACAACTTGTGGTGACGGGAAATAGTAGAAAATGGTAGCAATAGTATGTGATGGAAGGAGAAATAGCGTCGTGTTCCAAAAGTAAAGTGTTTGGTCACACAAATATATCATAATATGAAATAGGAGATTTGCAAATATATGACAAAATCACAAAAAGAAACAAAAACATATTTTTTCATTTTTTAATGGAAATGGCTAATGAACAAGCTGTAGAAATGATAGTTGAATTTGGATATAAATTTTGTAACCAAATTTTGCTTGGTTATTACTTATAGATGTTCATTTAACTTTAATCTGAGGAGGCTTTTCGCTTTTTTCCATTGATTTATAACCAATATCTGTTAGATCCAAGTTCTATCTCCAGATTTCGAAACTCGTTAACCCAATTTATGTGATAACACAAATTTTTACAAACATCACGTCGTCATCCAATTTACCATTAGTTTATTAATTGATCGAGATAGACAGGCCTGCATCCAGTTTGATTTAGTATTATGTATACATTAGGTTTTTTATTTCAATGTTGTTCATCAAATTACACTTGTAATTTTAATACAGCTAATAAAGTTTGAATTATCTATTTTTAATGTTACCTTCCCGTTAAGTATTATAATGCATTATTTTACGCTTTGGCATGCCATTACCTCTCAGTGCCTGCAGGTTCTTCTGATAAGGCATGTTACGGTTGAATATCTTTCACTATTACACTAAGGACACTGTGTAGATGACATCTGGATTTTACTGATAATGTCTGTTTCTTGTCAGTCGTTCCGCTCGAGTTTCCGCTTCGTTATTTGTACCAACTCGCAGCCGGAAGCGGCGAGGTATACACGTGTGTATGTTGACACTGGAGTCGGAGCAGACGGCTTAGATAAAATGCCGTCACAACGACTCCTGTTTAGGACATTCCTGTATATCGTCTGCTTTTTTGTTCTAGTGCCTTTCATCGTCTTCGTGTATGTGGAATACGTAAGTATTGATTAAACAGTTTTAAACATGTCAGAAAAGAAGGAAGCAACTGATCTTGGGTTAGGTGTACGTACGTGTGCGAACTCACACAAGCGAGTCAGAGTGTCTATAGATAAGCCAGATCGCTCTTCGTTTGTGCCAAGTTCGAATTCGTTTTGCTTTATCTAATCTGTCTAATTTGTAAGTCACGATTTTATTTATAATCATACATGTACGATGCCTAGGACTTCCGGTGAGGGCCAGAGGAAGCTCGGACTAGACTTATGTGGATTTCATATATGCACTGTTACAGCCCGTCAGACGATGAAACCATTATATATTATATGTTTTGTTACAGCCCCGTCAGACGATGAAACCATTAAATATTATATGTATTGTTACAGCCCGTCAGACGATGAAACCATTACATATTATATGTATTGTTACAGCTACATCAGTCTGTGAAACCAGAACATACACACACCAATATAATATTACACCTGCTACATGTTAAATACACAAGTAGAGCTAGCCCTGTCAAATACTTTAACAAATACTCTGGAGCTGGTGTGAACAAAGGGTTTCAGGTGAAACGGTCACATGATCAAATATACTGTATGCTAACAGTTCAACTTAGTAAGTTTAAGTAAATTTACATCTCTGGTCAAGTTCGTTTCTGTAAATATGCCATGCCTGTCAAAGCAGGCGATCAATGTAAATAGTAATTTATGTCCGAATGCCAGGATGTGATATAATTATATGATATATAGTTACGTGACTGATCATAAACTGTCGGAGAAATAAATTTTCAAAAAAATACTGAAAACCTCTCAATAAAGTGAAATAAAAGTCTTTAAGTAAAAATGTCACTAGCTAAGTATTTAATGTTATCGGTTGATGTAGTATTTTCCCAATTTGTTACTCTATAGCTGATCCTTCTCCGTTGCTGTTACCATCACGAATATTATTTGACAAAATGTACATCACAATACTCGTTTGACAACAGGGCTTAGCCAGAATGCGAACTGTCTTGAGCATCAGTTGCAAAGACTCGAGTTTGGCTAATTTGTATATGTACCTTAAAGAAGCTTTTAGCATTTATATATCTTTATTTACGAAAATTAATGGAAAGTAACATTTTAAGGGGCTTTTTTTGTGTTTTATTTATTTATTTATTTTTTTTTTTGCGTTTTTTATTTTTTTTTTACTGTTATAGATTTTACTAGAAATATTAGCAAACATTAATTTCTGTTTCAAATGTTTTTATTTTTTTGTATCTAGATTGACGGGTATTCCAGTAGTAAAGATGACTTTCAAATGCCAGGTATTTATTAATTCAATTCTTTTATTACCTAATTTACCTTTGGCCTAACGGTCAATCAGTTAAACAACATTGCTGACAGGCAGCCATCTTGGATTTTGACTATTGAAGTTTATTATCGCTCTTAAAAATTGAAGGGATCTTTCTCAAATTTGATATATAGGTTCCTCTTGGTCCCTAGTTATGCATATTGCATTTTGGGACCAGTCTGATAAAAACATTGCCGAAAGACAGCCATCTTGGATTTTGACAATTGAAGTTTGTTATCGCTTTTTCTCAGAAAGAACCGAAGGGATCTTTCTGAAATTGCACATGTAGGTTGCCCTTGGTCCCTAGTTATACATATATCATCTTGGGACCGATAGGAAAACAACATGACCGACAGGCAGCCATCTTGGATTTTGACAGTTGAATTTTCTTAGCTCTATTTCTCAGAAAGAACTGAAGGAATCTTTCTCAAATTTCATATGTAGGCTCCTCTTGGTCCCTAGTTATGCATATTGCATTTTGGGACCAATCGGGAAACAACATGGCCGACAGGCAGCCATCTTGGATTTTGACAATTGAAATTTGTTATCGCTATTTCTCAGAAAGAACTATTAAAATTTGCGTATTAGTTCAGATTGATCAGGAAAACAAAGTGAGTTATGTAAATGTAGCAGAAAATCAATTGGGAATATTACATAAGAAGAGAAAAGTTCAAACTACCTACAGCAATAACTGGTGGCAGACCTTAAAATAGCGGCGCAGAATCCCTTTGGGATATCTTGTTCTTCATTTTAGCTTTAATAATGACAAGTGCATGTACATATAAAACCATCATGTAACGGTTATCTAGTCTATTAATGGAATCTGTTCAATCTTACAGAGGACACCAAAGATCGCCATGACCCGGCTGGCGAGATGAAGGCACTTAAGGAGGTGATCACAACCCCAATTATTCTATGGTGGACTCCATTTACTGGGGACCCTGGAACCTATAAACGATGTGGCAACCACAGGTGTTTTTTCACGGTTGACCGGCACTACAGGCGACATAACCAGACTAAGGTATGTCCAGGTAACAACTGCCGTACCATTCCTGGTCATATTAGTAAATTACCACTAAATCTCGGTCAATTAGTGGTGGCCGTACAATTCCTGTTCATATTAGTAAATTACCACTAAATCTGGGTCAATTAGTGGTGGCCGTACAATTCCTGTTCATATTAGTAAATTACCACTAAATCTGGGTCAACTAGTGGTGGCCGTACCATTCCTGTTCGTATTAGTAAATTACCACTAAATCTGGGTCAATTAGTGGTGGCCGTACCATTCCTGTTCGTATTAGTAAATTACCACTAAATCTCGGTCAATTAGTGGTGGCCGTACCATTCCTGGTCATATTAGTAAATTACCACTAAATCTGGGTCAATTAGTGATGGTCGTACCATTCCTGTTCATATTAGTAAATTACCACTAAATCTGGGTCAATTAGTGGTGGTCGTACCATTCCTGGTCATATTAGTAAATTACCACTAAATCTGGGTCAATTAGTGGTGGCTGTACAATTCCTGTTCATATTAGTAAATTACCACTAAATCTGGGTCAATTAGTGGTGGCCGTACCATTCCTGTTCATATTAGTAAATTACCGCTAAATCTGGGTCAATTAGTAGTGGCCGTACCATTCCTGTTCGTATTAGTAAATTACCACTAAATCTGGGTCAATTAGTGGTGGCCGTACCATTCCTGGTCATATTAGTAAATTACCCCTAAATCTCGGTCAATTAGTGGTGGCCGTACCATTCCTGTTCATATTAGTAAATTACCACTAAATCTCGGTCAATTAGTGGTGGCCGTACAATTCCTGTTCATATTAGTAAATTACCACTAAATCTGGGTCAATTAGTGGTGGCCGTACAATTCCTGTTCATATTAGTAAATTACCACTAAATCTGGGTCAACTAGTGGTGGCCGTACCATTCCTGTTCATATTAGTAAATTACCACTAAATCTGGGTCAATATTAGTGGTGGCCGTACCATTCCTGTTCGTATTAGTAAATTACCACTAAATCTGGGTCAATTAGTGGTGGCCGTACAATTCCTGTTCATATTGGTAAATTACCACTAAATCTTGGTCAATTAGTAGTGGCCGTACCATTCCTGTTCGTATTAGTAAATTACCACTAAATCTGGGTCAATTAGTGATGGTCGTACCATTCCTGTTCATATTAGTAAATTACCACTAAATCTGGGTCAATTAGTGGTGGTCGTACCATTCCTGTTCATATTAGTAAATTACCACTAAATCTGGGTCAATTAGTGGTGGCCGTACCATTCCTCTTCGTATTAGTAAATTACCACTAAATCTGGGTCAATTAGTAGTGGCCGTACAATTCCTGTTCATATTGGTAAATTACCACTAAATCTGTGTCATTTAGTGGTGGCCGTACAATTCCTGTTCATATTGGTAAATTACCACTCAATCTGGGTCAATTAGTGGTGGCCGTACCATTCCTGTTCGTATTAGTAAATTACCCCTAAATCTGGGTCAATTAGTAGTGGCCGTACCATTCCTGTTCGTATTAGTAGATTACCACTAAATCTGGGTCAATTAGTGGTGGTCGTACCATTCCTGTTCATATTAGTAAATTACCACTAAATCTGGGTCAATTAGTGGTGGTCGTACCATTCCTGTTCATATTAGTAAATTACCACTAAATCTGGGTCAATTAGTGGTGGTCGTACCATTCCTGTTAATGTTAGTAAATTACCGATGGGGCCGCGGTGGTGTCCCGACACTTTATCACTAGCCCTCCACCTCTGGGTTGCGAGTTCCCCTACGTGGGGCAGTTGTCTCCGGCTTTCCCCCACCTCCAAAACCTGGCACGTCCTTAAATGACCCGGGCTGTTAATGGGACGACAAAAACAAACCAAACCAAGTAAATTACCGCTAAATCTGGGCTAATTAATGGTTGGCCGTACCATTCCTGTTCATATTAGTAAATTACCACTATATCTGGGGTAATTAGTGGTTGGCTGTACATTACTGTTTATATTAGTAAATTACCACTTAATCTGGGCCAGTTAGTGGTGACCGGACTATTCCTGTTCATATTAGTAAATTACCACTAAATCTTGGGAAATAAGTACTTGGCCATACCATTCCTGTTGATATTAGTAAATAAATGATAAACCAGGGCCAATAAGAAGGATAGCTACCTCATCATACAGCCAGACTAGTATGTTAAGGTTAATACTACCAATAACAAATGTATTGGTGTGAATATGATTTTACTCAATCTTCATGAAAATATATCGTCACAAAAACATCGTCTGTTTTAATTGATATAACTATCTACACTTGTATATGTGTACTGGGAAAAAACACATTGAAGATTCTTATACCTTGAACAAAGGTCAATATATCTCTAATTACGATTTTAATGATTGTATTCAAGCTCCATATTAACCCCCGTGTCTACTGTTGGCTATCAACAAATCATGCGCTGTTCACTTCGTGAAATCAACCGAAAATACCGACATGTAAATGATACCGTATTTCTAAATCAATAAAATGAGAGGAAACACCAAAAAATATTAAAGGTTTGCATGTAAATCCTTGAAAATTTACAAGAAATATAATACCAGATGTCCCTGAAAGGTAAACGTCTTCTCCTTCACTCGATACCCGTCCGGAAAGGTAAACGTCTTCTCCTTACCCGATACCCGCCTCGCCAATCTAGGTGAAATCCGGGTTGATTTACACATATCGACAATGTCAGAAACCCTCTGTAAACCGCGGACTTCATTTGTAAGGAATGGTGTTTGTGTTACGATCACTGCTTACGTTATATGCAGTGCGTTTTATATTATTCATGATTCCATTGAAAGTCCATGTCAGTTACCCATCGATTTGCAATAGACATAGATCCAGAGGTCTTTGTGAGGTGGGAATAATTATGTGGACAGTTGTTACGATTTCGATCGAGCCTCATGTATTTTTTTTTATCCCAACCATGTTTTTTTTTACGTCTATGTACGTCTGTGCCCGTCATAGGAAAACTCGATTGGTTCATGTATACTGTATGTTATGAATAAATACAATAAAACTAATTGGTTCCTGCGACCGGGTTTATCATGCTGATGGCATAGCATACTATGAGCCCATCAGTTATCTTTTGTTAATCATATTGATTGTCTGTTAAACACATGATGGCTCGCCCTTAAAAACCAGAATGTGTCGATAGGAAATTTAATAAAACCAACCAACAAACATTGTTTGAGTGGATGTTGTTAAGCAACCCCAATGAAGCAAAAACAGCCATGTGAACTTGACTGTCCAGTCACTGTCCTTACTGTAGTTAGGAATCGACAGTGTCCTGTCACTGTCCGTACAGTAGTTATGAAGTGACAGTGTCCAGTCACTGTCCTTACTGTAGTTAGGAAGTGACAGTGTCCAGTCACTGTCCTTACTGTAGTTGTGAAGTGACAGTGTCCGGTCACTGTCCTTACTGTAGTTAGGAAGTGACAGTGTCCAGTCACTGTCCTTGCTGTAGTTAGGAAGTGACAGTGTCCAGTCACTGTCCTTACTGTAGTTAGGAAGTGACAGTGTCCAGTCACTGTCCGTACAGTAGTTAGGAAGTGACAGTGTCCAGTCACTGTCCTTACTGTAGTTAGGAAGTGACAGTGTCCAGTCACTGTCCTTACTGTAGTTAGGAAGTGACAGTGTCCAGTCACTGTCCGTACAGTAGTAACGAAGTGACAATGTCCTGTCACTGTTCGTACAGTAGTTAGGAAGTAACAGTGTCCGGTCACTGTCCGTACAGTAGTAATGAAGTGACAGTGTCCGGTCACTGTCCGTACAGTAGTTAGGAAGTAACAGTGTCCTGTCACTGTCCGTACAGTAGTTAGGAAGTGACAGTGTCCGGTCACTGTCCGTACAGTAGTAATGAAGTGACAGTGTCCTGTCACTGTCCATACAGTAGTAATGAAGTGACAGTGTCCGGTCACTGTCCGTACAGTAGTTAGGAAGTTGCAGTGTCCTGTCACTGTCCGTACAGTAGTTAGGAAGTGACAGTGTCCTGTCACTGTCCGTACAGTAGTTAGGAAGTTGCAGTGTCCTGTCACTGTCCGTACAGTAGTTAGGAAGTTGCAGTGTCCTGTCACTGTCCGTACAGTAGTTAGGAAGTTGCAGTGTCCTGTCACTGTCCGTACAGTAGTTAGGAAGTTGCAGTGTCCTGTCACTGTCCGTACAGTAGTTAGGAAGTGACAGTGTCCTGTCACTGTCCGTACAGTAGTTAGGAAGTGACAGTGTCCGGTCACTGTCCGTACAGTAGTAATGAAGTGACAGTGTCCTGTCACTGTCCATACAGTAGTTAGAAAGTGGCAGTGTCCTGCCTCTGTCCGTACAGTAGTTAGGAAGTGACAGTGTCCGGTCACTGTCCGTACATTAGTTAGGAAGTGACAGTGTCCGGTCACTGTCCGTACAGTAGTTAGGAAGTTGCAGTGTCCTGTCACTGTCCGTACAGTAGTTAGGAAGTTGCAGTGTCCTGTCACTGTCCGTACAGTACTTAGGAAGTGACAGTGTCCTGTCACTGTCCGTACAGTAGTTAGGAAGTGACAGTGTCCGGTCACTGTCCGTACAGTAGTAATGAAGTGACAGTGTCCTGTCACTGTCCATACAGTAGTTAGAAAGTGGCAGTGTCCTGCCTCTGTCCGTACAGTAGTTAGGAAGTGACAGTGTCCGGTCACTGTCCGTACATTAGTTAGGAAGTGACAGTGTCCGGTCACTGTCCGTACAGTAGTTAGGAAGTTGCAGTGTACTGTCACTGTTCGTACAGTAGTTAGGAAGTTGCAGTGTCCTGTCACTGTTCGTACAGTAGTTAGGAAGTGACAGTGTCCGGTCACTGTCCGTACAGTAGTTAGGAAGTGACAATGTCCTGTCACTGTCCGTACAGTAGTTAGGAAATGACAGTGTCCGGTCACTGTCCGTACAGTAGTTAGGAAGTGACAATGTCCTGTCACTGTCCGTACAGTAGTTAGGAAGTTGCAGTGTCCTGCCTCTGTCCGTACAGTAGTTAGGAAGTGACAGTGTACTGTCACTGTCCGTACAGTAGTTAGGAAGTGACAGTGTACTGTCACTGTCCGTACAGTAGTTAGGAAGTGACAGTGTCCTGTCACTGTCCGTACAGTAGTTATGAAGTGACAGTGTCCTGTCACTGTCCGTACAGTAGTAATGAAGTGACAGTGTACTGTCACTGTCCGTACAGTAGTTAGGAAGTGACAGTGTCCGGTCACTGTCCGTACAGTAGTTAGGAAGTGTGAGTGTCCTGTCACTGTCCGTACAGTAGTTAGGAAGTGACAGTGTCCGGTCACTGTCCGTACAGTAGTTAGGAAATGACAGTGTCCGGTCACTGTCCGTACAGTAGTTAGAAAGTGGCAGTGTCCTGCCTCTGTCCGTACAGTAGTTAGGAAGTTGCAGTGTGCTGTCACTGTCCGTACAGTAGTTAGGAAGTGACAGTGTCCGGTCACTGTCCGTACAGTAGTTAGGGAGTGACAGTGTCCAGTCACTGTCCTTACTGTAGTTAGGAAGTGGCAGTGTCCTGTTGCTGTCCGTACAGTAGTTAGGAAAGGACAGTGTCCTGTCACTGTCCGTACAGTAGTTAGGAAGTGACAGTGTCCAGTCACTGTCCTTACTGTAGTTAGGAAGTGGCAGTGTCCTGTTGCTGTCCTTACTGTAGTTAGGAAGTGAGAGTGTCCTGTCACTGTCCGTACAGTAGTTAGGAAGTGGCAGTGTCCTGTTGCTGTCCGTACAGTAGTTAGGAAGTGGCAATGTCCTGTCACTGTCCGTACAGTAGTTAGGAAGTGGCAGTGTCCTGTTGCTGTCCGTACAGTAGTTAGGAAGTGGCAGTGTCCTGTCACTGTCCGTACAGTAGTTAGGAAGTGGCAGTGTCCTGTCACTGTCCGTACAGTAGTTAGGAAGTGGCAGTGTCCTGTTGCTGTCCGTACAGTAGTTAGGAAGTGACAGTGTCCTGTTGCTGTCCGTACAGTAGTTAGGAAGTGACAGTGCAAACGTCAAGAAATACTAGCAGTTTTGTTGAAAAGTCCCAAGGATTCCATCTGGCATTGAAAGAAGATACTGCAAACCCCCAATGTCATTTGTTTATAGAAAATCATTTAAAGTTCCCAATCTACAATCTTGATGCCTAAGATGTGTGGTCTTTGCGCAGAAATTCGACTTTGCCGGATGCTGCAAGGACATGTTGAGCGACTCTGAAAATGAGCTATCCTCTTTTGTACTTATACATTTATCCGCCATTTATAACCTTCTGTGTTGTGACTGTTAATCAGAATACTGAATCTCTGTATAAAAACACGAAATTTATACGAGAGAGCTTTCGAAATGATTGTTATGTGTGTGCTATATAACGCTGTCGATTCACAGTATTATCTTAATTCTTGTAGGAGACAAAATATTCCCTTATAATCCGAAATAAATTTACATGGGTTTCCAGTCGGCATTGTGAATACATAAATAAGTATTAATACTTTATACGCTAGTATTTGTAATGAAATGTCAAATGTAAAAAAAAAATATCATCTACACATAAATAAAAGAATGAAATACTCTAATTTTGAGTGGTGGCGTTACATGTAAACAGTGACTATTTGAATTGTTTCTACCTGATATAGTACATATGTTTGTTTGGTATCATCAGATAAAATTATCGGAGGGTAGTCCAAAGTAACAGTCAGTTTTGGGTACGGTACATTAGCATGGCCTTCGTATTGCTGCGGTTTTAGAATATTTTATGAGAGGTCATCCAGAAAATGTGTCCCTCCGCTATTTATCACTGATTAATTGAGCGTACACCCATTTCCTGCGATTTAGTATTTATATTTTTAATAAATATTTAACATATTGTGATTGCAATGGTTCCTTTTCTAGGAGCTATGCCCATTTTATTATATATTTATTATATTATATTAAAAAAAAGAAAGATTTTTTTGTATTCATTGCCCTTGCATTGCCCTTGAAACTGTTTCTTGACATACTTTTTATGTGGGAGCGAATGAATCTGTATTACTTTCTTTATAGGTATTCATGTTCTATGGCACTGATCTGGATCATGTAGACTTGCCTTTACCCAGAAATCCACACCAGCATTGGGCACTTTTGCACGAAGAATCCCCCAAGAACAACTACATTTACTCCCACAAGCCTGTTGTGACTTTATTTAACCACACCTGTACCTTTAAAAGAGAATCTGACTATCCCATCTCGACACAGTACTTACCTAGTTTGAAGTGGCTTTCTAACACCGAGTATATGGTCCCAACAGCGGAAAAGAACCGGTTACAGAAAACGGAGTTATCTCCCCTTATATACGTTCATAGCGACTGTGGCACTCCAAGCGATCGTGATACGTACGTTGAGCTGCTGATGAAACACATCAAGATAGACTCGTATGGCAAATGTCTCCACAACAGGGATCTACCTCAACAGTAAGTCACCTTCGTGATTCCAGGTTGTTTACTCATATTTACTTATATGTATATTTTTATCTTATTAATATCGATTTTGTGTGCTGCATTAGAACAGGATTGATTTGTTTAGATATTTTGTTACGAAAGTTAAACAAAGACGTCCGAGAATGACGGGTAAAGTACCTCAAAATGAAATGTCATATGCTTGGCTCGATAGCTCTTTAACGCTGATTGGTTATTTGAAATTAACGAGCCAATCAGCGTTGAGGTTA
This sequence comes from Pecten maximus, assembly GCF_902652985.1. Taxonomy (NCBI): domain Eukaryota; kingdom Metazoa; phylum Mollusca; class Bivalvia; order Pectinida; family Pectinidae; genus Pecten; species Pecten maximus. Next base: position 47,158,413 of record NC_047015.1, read on the forward strand.
CAAATGCGTTACACAGGTTTAAACATGGCAGAGTTTCACACAGAATGCATCCAAATATGAATATACACGTATTGCTCAAATTATTAAAATTTTACCGCGCTACTTCACTCACAACATCTCTCATATAAGCAAATTTTCTTGACATGGCATGTATCAGATGCAAGTCACAAACCTTTTATACACCGTATTGCTATATGTCTGAAGCAAAATGAAGAAAGGCTTAAAAGGCCATCTATTTTATTTCCATGTGACGTTCATATATGTATGAGTATGAAGAGAAGAAGAAAGAAAATATATGAAATACATTAAAAAAGAGAGAGAAAAGAAAGAAAAGTAAAAGAAGCACAGGGATTAAAAATAAGATGATGGGCCGAAGTTTATGCTTTTTCAGTTTACAACATCCAATACAAGGCATGGATCATTCGGACTTTTTCAAGTTAGTATCCAAGTACAAGTTCTCGCTGGCCTTTGAGAATGCCATGTGTGACGACTACATGACAGAGAAGTTGTGGCGTCCTCTGATGCTAGGTTCTGTCCCCATTGTCATGGGATCTCCAAAGGTCAAGGTAGGCTGCCCGAATTCAATTAAATATACTTTAAAACATGTAATACAACAATACAATTCTTACTTCTAGTCCCCATGTTTATCAATGTTGATGTGTCAGAACCTCACCTCATGGGGTAGCCTAACTGCTATTTTATTTGTAATACGTGTACTTAAATTCTTCAGTTTTGGTCTTTTTTAGGATTTCCTGCCGTCCAACCACTCAGCTATAATCGTAGACGACTTTAAATCCATAGAAGAGCTAGTGGAATATATCAAATTTCTTGATAAAAATGACGATGAATATGAAAAATATCTAGCCTGGAAAAAGACAGGAATAGAAAATAAGTATCTAATAGAATTAATGAAAAATCGCGAATGGGGAGTGGATGGATCTCGAGGTACAAAGTACCATAACTTTATTGATGGGTTTGAGTGTTTTGTCTGTCAAAGGATTCACGAAAATGAAATAGCTTTGAAACGTGGTGCAACTCCACGAAAATATCTTTCTGCCCATAATCATTATGGCTGTCCGGGACCGACTGCTTACAACAGTGAAGGTATTAGGCATGGACCTGGAGGGGGCAACAGTTGGGACTATGAGTTCGACAGTAGTCGGTATACTGCCGCGGCTCTTGGGTACCTTATAGGCAAAGGCGTTCCATACACTAATGAACAACTACAGAAAACGGTGAGCAGGATGAAAGATGGAGACCTCAAGTAGTTTTTGCACTTTCTTCCTGTTTGTACGTCAGATCGGCCAGCTGCAATCACTATAGATAGGCCCTGTTTACTAGATGAGACAAAGGAAAGAGTAAGTGAGGAAGAAGTGCGTTCGTATGGGAGCGTGGAGACTCTTAGTAATGAAGAGGTGCGTTCGTCTTGGAGCGTGAAAACCAGTTGTGTATTTTATATAAGTATATAAGCAGTATTTTGTCTTAGAGTGACATAGATAGCTAAATACACGCTATCATATATTTTCATATTAGCTAGATTGTGGTTTACGAGAGCGAAAGAGAAAACGCTTTAATGTGGTTAGTTGTAAGAGAGAACTAACTATATGCTTCGTATTGTCGCCCTTTGCCCGTCGTCTTGCGTCTGTAAGCGATTTATATTTTCGATTTCTTATCAAAAACCCCTGAACCAGTTTTCAATGAAATATTACAGAACCTTTCTATGGCCATAGATGCACTTAAAGTGTGAAATCCATTATCGAGCAGAACGCTCGCCCCAGGGGTGGAAGAAGATTACTTTATTTAGCGAGAAGTGATATTTTGGGTATATTATGATATTTTGGTTTATTTTGTTCATTTCAAATTGGAAATAATTGTCAAATAATAATAGGTGAGAGTTTTATACTATGAATAATTTGTGGGGAGAGACTGAGGGGGTCAAAATTTACTTTATAATAGTTTCTTTATGAAAGTTATTATTAGGGAATATTTTGATCAATTTCAGTTGGAAATTCAACGCTAGTTTTTTTTAACTACTTGGTATATACAGGACGAATTTTCTATGAAAGTTTGACCATAACTAATCTTCAGGGGCTGAGGCCCTTGTCGCAAAGGAGTCAGATTTGCCAAAATTTCTATTTTTTATGCTAGAATCAAATACTCTCTTGTCTTAAATCTATATTGCATACATTGCATGTGACAGCTTTATCATGTAATATTAACAAATTGGATCATAATTAGTATTTTTGACAGAAAAATATCCTTTAATCATAAGAAATTAGGTGACCGCTAATGCCAATGGGCCTCTTGTTAGATAGATATATTGTGGTTTAAGAATGAGAAGTGAGTCTTTATATACTTATTATAAAAGATATATTGTGATATAAGAGTAAGAGACAGTTACATGTATATGTATTTTATGTAGCTGTATTGTGGTTTACAAATTCAGATATGCATCTTTACAAGGAAATCCATGACGAAGAGTGCTTCCCTGTTTTATATTTACGTTATTTCATATGACATGGCAATGTAGTATATCGGTATATAGTTCATAGGTCAAATAATTGACATTATCTTAAACACATTTAAGGCCTTCATTATCTTATTTGTTGTTTAGAGTTCTCCTCGATTAATTTTCATGTACTTAGAAGGTGATTATACCATATCATTAACAAAGTTTTCAAAGCTTAATCGTATGCACATGCACTATATGCATATTTTATATTACACATTTGACACACAGACTGTATATCAGTTGATGCTCCAGTTTTCCAAATTTAAAAATCTGCCAAACTACTTTAGACAGTTCCATATCAGAGATAGATGTTGTGTTCATTCCTTTAAACGCAGTAAATGCAGCTGCGGTCATGTTTTATATGCAATTAATTATGACTGTATAATCAGTTTTTTTTTATTTAAAAACCTTACTGATTTAGTCACGTATACACGTATCAATTCAACAACACAGTACATGTATATAGCAGTAGTGAATGTATTTATAGCAGTACAGGCTTTCCTTCAATAATTATGCGATCAAATCCTACTGCTATTTATTATGATGGTAACAAACAGAAGTGGCATATCATTTATAATTTCAGCACACCTTTTGGTTTTAGTTGGTACTAACGAGGATAAACTGGTTGCATTCCGTACCTTAGGAGTTCGTACCCATTTATTGTTTTATGAAATCCAACTCCGTATTTTATTTATTATTTCAAATATAGGATTTCCGTCCCCTTCGAAAGGTCATATTTCGGAATGTAAATATCGTACAAAATGATAAACACTGTATTGTGTATGTATTAATGTTAGATAGTGCATTGAATAAAAAGCCGATTAAATGAACCTGTAATCTGATAAGGAATCGGTAAAACGGGGTGAAATTTTAACTAAGATCAACAAAGCTACACTTAAATAAAATGGACATTTTCCAAAGAGATCATGATGATGACTTTTTAACTTTATCATATTCTTCACCAACTATTATGTCTCAAAACCATGTGTTTAGTTATTCCGCAAGCAATCAGCAATAAATGCAGCCTCTTATAAAAACAAAAGAAAGTCGACATAGTGTTGCTGCACTTTGGTTCCATAGTTATGCCAATAGTCTGGTGGAAGATCAAGTCAACCCGGATTTCCAATTATTTTTGCGATTTTATTCTCAGTATACATGGCAATTTTTATTTTTTAACAGGTTTTATTCATTGTTGGGGATATGTTATATTTAAGTTGATTACTTCGTGTTTAATTGTGCTATTCACTTTTGTGACTTATGTATATACGCTAAAGTATACCTCACAGCCATCAACCTGTATATTCATTCTACTTTCTTGACAAAGAAATCTATCATATCAAGATAACTCATTTCCTAAAGACTCCAGCAGTATACGGTAGTGTGCAAAGTGGAATTCATATTTGTAATAGATATATCTTGAACAGATGCTCATTCGTGTCCTCATTGACATTGTTTCAAACCTGTAGTTGCTGGGCATAGCGATGATTAAAAAGTAGAACTGTAATACTGGTAGAATGGAAGTAAGAAATTTTGATAAAAGTCTAGGTTGAGCTCCTAGCCAATCCAACATAAGCAGTTGTTTATGAGAATATTCAAAATTTTCAATAATCCAATAAAACGAAGTAGGCCTCATTATTTAAAGCAGCTATAATTGTAAAAATCACTGTTGGACTATATTATCAGATGTAACATTTGAATATATATTGTTAAACTAGCACTTTCTTTTAATTCATACAATTTAAAGTATGTGCTACCATATTTTCTAAATACCTATATCGGTGCAAATCGTTAAGATTACAATTCAGGAAGTCCTGCAAGAATCCATGTTTCCGCTCGTAAGCAGAACGCTGCTCGTGACGGGACTCCATCCTGTTTTCTCCGTGTAGCATATCTACAAACATCAACCGAGGCAAGCAGTGTTTTAAAATTCGTTAACGTATATCATAAAAAAACGTTTTACGGTGTAGGCTCGTGTTTCACTATATCTTAAACATTTCACTATTTATAAGACATCGCCGTTTAATGAGTATGAAATCTACAGGTATAGTCGCTTTATGCATGATTAGCAAGTATTTGTAAAGAATAAAAGGACAATGATGTTAAGTTAGGATTTCATTGATAATCCTGTAAATATCGGAAATATAGCAGTGTTTGCTGCTGGCAAGTTCCAAGTAATAATATGACTGGTTTGCTGGGTATCTACGGTGCATATGTGTTGTCTTGATATCGGGATCAGGATATGAAGAGTTTGAATTTGTACAATAATTAGCAGAATATGTATTTATGTTTTCAAATTGTGAATAAAGATGTATATTATATCAAAAGGGTCACCAAGCGACTCGAAAACGACATAATGAAATTAGTACTTAATTTTAAATTTTCTTGATAGTTTTGCTTTATCAACTCAGCATATGAATATATGATTTCATATATCATATCTGTTATATCGTATGAAATTTGAGATTACAGCATGCTAAATGAATAATTCAGTGATACACAGTTTAAATTTACTCAATATGTCATAAAACCGTAGTTCAATCATGTACTCGGTGGATACACCAATGCGCTAAATATGGAATGGAGAAATGTTACTTAAATCAAAGATAATATCATACGTCATCAGCCATACTAATCACAAGGCTCCTACTTCCAATGGACATAAGACAGCACGTCACCACAGATAATGGAACATTTATGTTAAGGATGTCTACTGCAAGACAGTCAAACGAATTGCTATCGACAAATCTGACGGTGTCTGCGGAAATGGCTATGAGTTGGAATACCTACCAGATAGAAAAGTAGCAACGGAATAGAAAGCCATTATTACTCAAATGAAAGCCAAGCTGGCAATTATCTTCGAGACAATGATAAGATCAAAAGATAATTGGAGGTGGGTAAAGATACTGATACAGGAATTTCGTTCGACTGTTTTCTCAAGGATCTCTTATTGTCCAGCTGACCGACACGGAGATGGAAATAATGGAAATAAAAATCACTAATTCACTGACACAAAAATCATTTCACTATCACATGTTTTATTTATTACATTTAACAATGATATAGTGGGTACAAATAACTTATTGTTTTGTCAAAAATAAAATACATATATATATATGTGGGTATCGTTATACTAAATATCTACAAAACAGCTGTATTTATAAGCATTATATCCATTTTTAACGCACAACCATTTTCCTTAAAGAGCTTTAACATTTCTTAGCAATAAATCTACCGGCACATAAAAAGTACAAATAAGTAATAATTAATACATTGTAACATAATTGCGAAGATAATATTGATTATCGTCACAGCAAGCGATATTGGTATTATCTCCGTTAATACCATAATACATGCTCCTATCCTTCATATCACATGACTTTGTTTTGATGCGCACAAATGTTTATACAGACAGCTAAATTTACCATACCCTCTAGTCTGGAATTGTACCGCTTAAATTATACCGTAATACGGACATAAAACGTTGAAAAAAACACATAGTTTTTGATTCAGTGTTGGTCAATGAAACATCCGTTTCTTCTGCAGTGTTCGCTACAGCAAGTTGGGTGTAAATGTTAGCTGAAGTTTCCGACTTCAAAATGTGTTCACAGAGCGGATGGTGAAATGCGAGTATTAATTATAGTTCAACCGAGTGTCGGAAATGTGGATTGACCTACCAGTAACCCACAGTATTGACCAAGTGAGCGATTATTTACATGTTTCAACACAGCATTCAGAATATGATGATTGTGTCAGCTTTAGTCGCATCAATGTAGTCCTTACAAGGTAAATGAAAAGAAATATTTAACACTTTTGACATCAGTCACACAATAACACACATTTTCGACATTTTTGAGTCCGCATTTTGCTCTCGTCTGTGGATTTTTGGAATTCTAAACCTTGTTCTGTATGATTTTGGTGTTGACTTCGGTGGTCCTTTGATAGGAGACAGCTGCAAAAGAACGAAAAATGATAATACAATTTTGACATACATGGAGACAAATCAAATCAAATCAAATCAAGGATGACAAAACAGTACAAAAACAAAATTACTTTGATCATTTGCGGTAAGCTTGATACCGAGCTTCGCTTCCTCTTCACTGGCAATTTTGGCACAGGAAACATCCCAGAATTTCGATGTGGAAATGTATGTCTCGGAACTAGAGGCAAAACTACAAGGGCATCTAAAGTAAAAGATAAAAAAAAAATCAATAAATTCACTTTTAAAAATACAATCAAACCATGTTTTGTAGCTGGTATTATGGTGATATTAAGATATACATATATTTATGTATATACTATATATATATATATATAAATACCTATTTCGAGTTTTCTGGTAATAGTCGCCTCCGATGATGAACACTTTATGCCCTTCACATCACTGATGAGTCTTAAAGAAACAGCTGTATGCTGCAGTTCGATTTGTATACAACTCTCATTTTTTTTGAAAGTCCTAGAGGAGATCTGTGCCTACCTGCGATGGATGGTGCCCACTCGCTATTTGACTCCGGGTCGACCGGACTGTTATGGAGACACAATAGAGGAACGTGGTGATCATTTTCAAGATGTACTATAATCCTTTTAGCATCAGCCGTCGTCATGAAGTTCAGCACCGGAATGTGCATCGACAATAACGTCACCTGAATTCCGTGTCGAATACTCCATAGCCTGATCGTGTGATCACGAGATGCTGAAAAAACATACATGTACAGAAGCATTAAGAAAGCACAAGGGAAAATCCCTGGCAAGAAGTTATACTTTGGTTTGGTTTGTTTTTGTTTAACGTCCTATTAACAGCCAGGGTCATTTAAGGACGTGCCAGGTTTTGGAGGTGGAGGAAAGCCGGAGTACCCGGAGAAAAACCACCGACCTACAGTCAATACCTGGCAACTGCCCCACGTAGGTTTCGAACTCGCAACCCAGAGGTGGAGGGCTAGTGATAAAGTGTCGGGACACCTTAACCACTCGGCCACCGCAGCCCCATAAGAATAAGAAGTTAACGACTATAAAATAAATACATATCAACGTCAGGTCGTAAGACAAAGAGTAGTTTAGGTGTAGTGACATGATTGGATCAAGCGGATTGTGATGGAGACAAGATACCGTGACGTTATAAAAACCGCGAGGACATCAACCTGGTAATGGCCTATACTACTTGAGGTTATAAGGTTAGATGTTTGGAATTGCTTTCCTAGCGTCAAGCTATGAACTTGTCGAGATGAATCACATATATAACATCATATGCTACGATAAGGTGAAAACTTTCAGCTACGTAAGAAAGCAATCTAGTCAAGGTGAATGCCTTTTCTATCACCAGAAATTATCAGCAAAAGTGGAGCAAAGTACATTGCATTGTGGGAGGTTTTCGCATTTGATATAATGAACAAAGTGTAATAACGCGAGTCTGTAAGGAAGGTGTGTTTAAGGCCATTTACTAACGTTTAGCTGTTCGATAGATGGCGCTACGTTGCGCAGGACGTAAACTAGGTGAGGCGAAAGTCCATCACTACCCAGAGGCAGTTATAGCGGATAATGGATGTTAGTGATGTACCTGAGATAGCAAATAGCCCGTCGCTGGTGATACGAATTGTTGTGATACAGTCAGTGTGACCTGTAAGACGGTGACGAGGCTCTCCTATAGAAAGATCCCACACCAGTACCGTACCACGCTCAGATCCCGACACCACTTCTGTATGTAGGGCAACCGCCGTGACGGGGCAATCTTCTTCCACCAGCACCTACAAATACATATGTATTGTAGACACGTTGGTATTACACACGAATGGATATGGAAAGTCTCAAATACATAAGACGATCAGAAGTCCTACAACTTTTACCGAGTGTCAAAAAAATCATCCATGTTTATATACATATGGAAAGAAAACGAGAAAATCAAATCATTGGCAAACCCGCTCAAAATATTGCCTGAAGAGAGAGACCGAAAACAAACATATATTGATAGCAAGTTCAAGAGGTGTCATATGGAAAATGTAAAGTTGATTTATTGAGATACACACTTCTACTAAATAACCTTTCAAACACGTGTACATGTCACGTGGTTTGATCTTAAAGCTACATGGGTGAACGAGCATACCTGTGTAAGTTTTGCAGTTGCAAGTTCCCAAACTTTAAGAGAACCGTCAACTGAAGCAGTCACCAGATATTGGTCATCCACAGAGCGAGCGACGCACGTGATCCTCTCTGTGTGGCTGACACAACCAATCATAGTGCCATCATTTGTCCTCCAAATCTTTCCGCTGCGACAACAAAACATGATGTCATGGATTTGGCGCAATAAAGTAACGGTACAAAAAGTTAACTTTAAAAGATATGTAAAACAATGACAAACTCCTAATGTTATCGAAGTACAGATCCAACAAGGGCAGGATGAGGGTCATCGTCGGAAACCCAAGTGACTCTGCACTGTTGACGTGGGTTTCCGACGATGGGTGAGGGCGAGAAAGCGAGACGTTTTGTTCGTATGAAATACCTTTGGATACGATTGGGTATATATACACTGACAAAACAATGACCACCATCTTCGAGAAAAACTACCCCCAATCGACCGACCAGAAAAAATTACCTTTGGTCGCCTCGGGACGTGACAAGGTACTGGCCGTCACTGGACAAGACAAAGGTGGCAGCAGGGATATTGTATGTCGTCAGAGTGACCCCTGTCTCCGCTTGCCATATATGGAAGTTGCCTTGGACATCGTAGGACAAGATTCGTTCGTCGTCAACGTATTCGACATTCTGAATCATGAGCTCATGGTGCTGTAAATGCAACATCCCGATAGCTGTTTAAATGCCGTTTAAGATAATAAATGATTGACAACAATTAACAAAAGATTTCAATAAAGATAAATTCCCTATGTAACCATAAGAATGATCACTATATTAAGTTTCAGGACGTCATCTCGAATAGATTTTTAGATGTGCTCCGGAAAGAAAGAATACGTAATATTGGGCAGACCTTATTGGTTCCGCAGTACCAGGAAATACAGAAGCTATATTAAAGAGTATGTCTTGTCTTGCCTACTAATCATATTAATGCATTTTGTGCATGACGTTAAATTAAAATGAGTTAGTGAATATGGTCGTAAATTATGAGATAAGTGATTTTGGCAATTCGTTCCCATAACAACGGGAAATAAAGGTAAGCTCAGCCAAAGCAAAAGCAATAAAAAATAATTCAAGCTTCACGCACATATGCAGCTATCTAGGATGATATTAGATATGCGAGGTACCGAACATCTTATTATTATGGTTCATTGCTTAAGTACGATTCAGTCTCATATCAACGAACACATCGAACACATTTTCCCCGATATATTCCGGAAAAGCTGGCATATCTTGATGTCAAATTGTATGCATATGACGCCGCAAGTAGGTCTTCGAGGGTTAAACGTTCAAGTGTAGTTACTTTACGAAAGAGTGCAAATTAGTCTGCCACCATCTTAAATGCTTCGGTTTATGTTTTTTACCTCATAATATTCACATAATTGTAGGCAAGGATTAATAAATAACTATATGTAAAGTTAATGAAATTGTGAAAATAACAATTTCATCAATTGAAGCATATACCATTGTAGACAGGTAATGGTAAACACAATCATATCGCTAACTGTAATACCTTGTATGACAGAGCCCAGGTGAGAAGCTCGAGGCTCCAGAGAAGGAGGGTCCTGTCCCTAGAGCCGGTCACACAGCAGGAACCATCTGGGGATACAGCGATGCATGTGATACCAGCAGAATGTCCAAGCAGATTCTCCTTGAATTCGTTTAATTCCAAATTCCACATTTTTAAGACACCATCCTCTCCTCCTGTAAACATTAAATTAATATAATTGCAATAAGTGATTTCTACCTCTTACATTAACTACCTATTGTATAGCTATATATCCATATCTACAATACACGTTCCATGCCTAGTTTGACGTTCTAAAAGTATCTAAAATTTTAAAATTTCAAAATTTGTTTACTGTGCGAATGTATCTGTTTTAACATGTCTTTACTCTCAGTTTTATTATCATGCTTTCCCTTTCTTGAATTTCACTTTTGGCATGTCACTGACGAATTAAGGACGAGACGACTGCATGATGATGTTTTATATTCATGTATCATAACGTTGCTATTTAAGTGTAATTCACTTGTTTGTGCTTTGTCCACTCGTTCCTCTAAACCTAACCGCCTATAGACTGCCAAATACCTGACAGCGCGAACCGACTCTGGTCGTCCATGTAGACACACGTTACACTACCGCTATGGTCGTTCTCAGTCGCTTTATTCATGGTCTTTTTGTAGAAGTTCCACACGTTGATCTTTGTCTGTAATCAGCAGAAATGAACATGTTGTCACATTTATTGGGGTATTAGAACCAAGAAGAGAAGAAAAAGATGGATAGCTTCATGATGCCTCTTATCCGGAGGGAAACACAATATTCCACTTTAGCTATTGAACATGTCCTTGATCATTTTTGTTATTTCCGAGTCACGATTACCCTGATAACTCCTGATAGCAATAAGCTATCCCTGTTGTTCATATAAGTGTGATCCAGGTAACAGGTTGATAGGGAATTGTAAAGCTACTTGACTGTAAGTTCATGATGGTTTATACGATCAGCCTGGTCAATAATTGTCTCTTGTTAATATAGATAAGATATTGCAAATGTTTACATGAAACGGGAGGACTTGACAAGGCATTGATGTGTTCAAAGTAATCAGTAAAATAGATAGATAGAAATCATCTTAGATATAAAACAATATCTTTCTTATTGTCTCGGCAACAACAATGCACTGGAAGATTTTGTTACCAAAATTAACGAAAAATATCCACATGTCAACTCATTTCTTTTACCATTTCATTCGCTGAATAGTCTTGCCTATAGCATTTTCTTTCATAAAATATATGTTGCAGATAGTTAGTAACTATACATTTGAAACGCCAACCCACGCACTGGTAGGACAGAAGTACATGTTGAAGGGAAACGACGTTCCTATAGCAACGGAATAATTTATTTGAAGTAAAGCCTGCTCAATAATGACAGACTTGTCAAACAGACATCACAAATGTATAAATGAACTGCAGAATGTAAGAATGACTTAATCAATTGTGCCAAGTCCAGCCCTAAAATTAAAATCAACCGCATTCGTAAATGACGGTAAATACCCCTTCAAAGAGCATGCCATATTAATGGTTGTTGGCGAGTAATCTCTCTGAATACTGTACTGTAAGTAAGAAAGTTTTAATTATAATTACCTCTGTTGCACTGAAGATGAAGAAGTCGTCCCTGGAAATACAAACGTCCCGGACAGGGTCACAGGAACTGCCTTTTAGTGTCTGTAGTAGGTCAGTTGTGCGTAAGTTATATAGGTATACGTTTCCGTCCAAACACCCTACCACCACATGGAAACAGTCGTTAGACACGTCAATACACGTCACCTGTAGCAGGTAAGTGACGAGGTAGAAAGCAGGTATACGGACAAGGTACACAAATCAGTTTATAGACACAGAAATGGTACACAAATGGTAAAAGGCTATTTCCGGGACCATTCGGTCATACTGGAGGGTATTGCACTAACTTAGTGACCTACATAAGATGATATATATGAAAAAAATAAAACCAACTCTGAGTCCGAGTTTTCATAAAAACTTAATTATTCATATTTAAATGACTTTTGTCGAACGCGCACACAGCCTTTTTTACAGTTGCTAATATTTGACATGAACAATATAGTTGGAACAGAGATAGGTTCAGTGAGAGCAAATAAACTTTCCAATAGTTAGATGGCACTATTTGCTACTGTTTCGTGAAAATTGAAATATGTGTAAATAAGGTATGTCCTCCTAATTAATGATTCGTGCCACCGTATGATAACTACCATATATTCAAAGCCTACAATACACGGTCATCCCCAGCATAAATGGTTAAACCTGTCGACTTACGTACATTCAACTCTCAGCAGCAATCAAACTAATGTGACTGTAAATCGATGTCTGATAAACGTTACCCGTTCAATGTGGTATATATCAGCTTTGTATGAAACCTAGCAACCAAATCACAATATGTCTACAATACACACCAGCATATAACTTATTATTAATATTTTGCACATCTCTGTTCCAAATAAAGCAACCTTATTAATTTCTAAACACCATATGTTTAATGACGAATATCAACATCTCCAAATATGCATCACGGTTATTTTTTATGGGTGATCTCGATCCTTACTTTGTAATTATTTAGCCATTCTTATTTTCGTTAAATCAATATTTTACTTGCCGATGTATATGTAAACACATACAAATATTAACTTGTGCATTGCTGTTTTCCCACGCCCCATAAAATGTGTTAGTTTTATCTTTCTTGTTTCTTGCCACATACTGATGTCTCATCTATAGATGCTCATTACGACATGTGTTTTTATGTCTAGTTCTGTGTTATCATTTTATATTTTACCGTTTTGATGTCTAGTTCTGTGTTATCATTTTATATTTTACCGTTTTGATGTCTAGTTCTTTGTTTTTTAATTTTACATTTTCCCGTTTTGACGTAGCTGTCGATTTCTTTCGGCACTTCCCCCACGTAGAGAGCAGAGCACCAAACATCTTATGACACCAAGTGTTCCGATATCCCTATGTAGGTTAGATCCCGTGTTTAGCTACGACCCTTCTCCAGTCTCCCTTCATCGTCCTAACTTCCATTTGACACCTTCCATTAGTGTTGTCTTGTGTCCTTGACCATCTGATTCTACCTTCACAATACTTATATCCCATAGTCGCGTTTCCGCCACATTAAATGTGTTCTCGTCCAACCAATTCCTGCCGTTGTGACTGCTATCTGTGTGGATATTTTTATCTCCGTGGTACTTTTATTGCCTTAAGTCACCCCGACCTCTTCAGTCTGTAAACACACATCTAGTTATAACTTCCTCCTTTGATATACTCATGTGCAGCTGAAGAGCTGTATTCAATCGTCTCCATTTTCTCCACGTGTTTATTAGGATGTCATACACCAATATCGGCTTATTGGCAGTGGACGTAGATACAATGTACAATCGATCAATCGTTGTGAGAAAAAGATCAGACCTCATCCAATATACCTATATCTTCTTTCTTTTAGACGTTTGGTATACTTGACATATATACCAGGAAGTTATCACATCGAATAGCTAACTCGCTAAAGTACTTAACAGCCTTTTATGGGACTGTTATAATAACCCCCCTCTCTTAAAAGAACTGTTTTTCAGACACCTTGATTGAGTTCGTTTCACTGAATAGTGGTCCTTGGCTCATCTAGCATATCCTTCTCCACTTTCTCGAAACCGTTTGTAAAAACCCGATCCTCCCTATATCACGCCTCCATGTCATAAGTACCCTTATTTGTGTTCTTACCCTACCCGTCCATAATTAAGAATTATGCGCGTGTTCATTAAAAACACAAGAGTGTGATAACTGTTTCCAAAGTAGTCCTGTTGTTTGATTACATCAGATATACGACACGTGTTTGGTGTGATAGGTGTTTCCCACGTGGTCCTGTTGTTTGATTACATTAGATGTACGACACGTGTTTAGTGTTATAGATGTTTCCCACGTGGTCCTGTTGTTTGATTACGTCATGTGTATGGCCCGTGTTTGCCAAATTGATTTTCATTTCATCCTTACCTATATCTCAGTGACCTTTCATGTTCTGTCACGTACACATTGGCATACTACCTATATTTTTATAACTTACTGAAGTGAACCTGTACTATAATACATAATTGTATCACTTTTGAACCGCTCCGTGTCCTTTGATTTATGATTTAAAATGTATAAGAATATTGACCCTTGTTATTCAATCGAAATGCCTAACGACCCCATCCGTGACCCCGGACATATGATTATAAGGCTAATGAACCCTTCGTGACCCCTCATATATACATACATGACAAAGACACCTCTATGGACACTGATATATATATTAACATGACTAACGACCCCTCCGTGACCCGTGATATATAATCATATGACTAATGAACCCTTCGTGTCCCCCGATATATGATGACATGACTAACGCCCCCTCCGTGGTCCTTGCTATATAGTAACATGACTTACTACCCCCATCAATGACTCCTATAAGGGCGTATATAACCATACGACTAACGGCCCCTCCATGTACCCTGTAGTATACTCACTGCAGGTAAGGTGTTAGAATTGACCTGCTGCCCCCATTGCCTGATCATAAGAGGCGAATTTATCGTTTTTTCTAAATGACTGTCTTTTCCGTAATGTCTCGATTAACATTGCTCCCATTTTTGGCCTTAAGTTCGTCCCTGTTAAGAAGTTTTTGGTTTTGTTTCCTAGCCGAAACATGTACCAGATATCTCTAAAAATGGTAACTACTACTTTATAATCAGTATATAACGAGTGAGACGTCTGGCTCGTCCAATGACAATATAATGTGATCGGGTGAGGTGAACTGCTGGGTGTCTTCAGCAGTATACTTCAGATAGATAGAACTTTAAGGTCGGCATCGGTTCTGCGATATCACAAGGAGTCAAACAAGAACCCAATGTAGCTTCTCTTTGCAGTTCGCACACAGTGGAGGCCGGCTTAAATGAACATAGCTATTAATAGGACAAATATCAAACTAAATCAACCAATCCATCACCCCTTTGACATGATCGTAATGACTAACGACACCTCCGTGACCTCTGATAGATATACTACTTACGCCCACTTCGTGTCCTCTGAGCTGATGTATCCATGAACCGGTGATGAATGAAAGCACATGCAGGGAATTGTCTTCACAGCCTGGAAAACATAAAACATATACATTTGTATCGCTTGATCCAGTTTCTATACAGAAGACTTTTTATGTGTGTCAAAGGTGCTCCATGCCATTAATATAATAAGAAGATGGAGCAATATAATTTCATTAAACTAAGGTCTACACTGCCTGGTTAATTTTCAAAGATACCAGGTGCCAAAATTAAGTCTTAATGAAAAACACGGATGATATCGATTAAAAAACCAATCTAATTAATTAGCTTTTGTTACACACAGGAACTGTTGTGCACATTTGTCACCGGCAACATATCAGCTTTATGAGTATAACACATGTAACCATATATTTATCAGCAACATTTGTAACCATAAACGTATTTATAATATTTGTGGTCAAATAGGTAACTAGAAAATTTTAACCATACAAATATATTTGAGATATTTAACTGTACAAGTATGCATACTATTTATAGCCATCTACGTATATCTAACATTTGTAACCATACATGTATAAAATTTGTTTTTGTTCTGTGATAGGGGTTCAAAATCCTCGCAACAGTCAGGGTAATATGAGGACTGGTGTCAAGGAGAGACCTACAGTAAGGGTAATATGAGGACGGGTGTCAAGGAGACACCTACAGTAATGGTAATATGAGGACGGGTGTCAATGAGATACCAACAGTCAGGGTAATATGAGGACGGGTGTCAATGAGACACCTATAGTAAGGAAACAGCGCAAAGAAAGACAGAACAGTGAGAAAGAAAAGGAAATTATAACATTTGTAACTATACACGTATATGTAGCATTTGTATACAAACAAGTATGTATAACATAAGTAACCATACAAATATTTATAAAATTTGTAACCATACAAATATATATACCATCTGTAGCAATGAATGAACATTCAAGATTTGTAACCACAGAAATAATCAAAAAGATTTTTAACCAAACATGTATATAACATTTGTAATCATAAAGATATATGTAACATTTGTAGCAATACACGTATGTATATATAACAGTTGTAACTATACACATATATTTATAAGTACAAAAGTATCTTTAATACTAATATACAATAATAATAATATGCAAAATTCATATAGCACACTATCTAATTTGTAAAATTACTCTTATGAGCTTCACATTACAACATATAATAATACATTTCAAGTGTTGCACACTGTACAGACCATATATAACCCATGTCGACTCTAGCAGTTAGATGATAATGTGTACAGGAAGTCCGCTAAAGACTTAAGACACACACAAAAAGTGAGTTTTAATCTCCTTCTTGAAATTAGGCAAGGGTTTTTGACGTTTTGGTAACAGAAAGCACCGGTTACCATAGGCACAGTACGAGAAAATGGAACGCATAACAAGGATTCTGTCTCCGATCGTAGTGATCGTAAGGGCTAGTAGAGAAAAACAAGTTTTGTAAATAATCCGGATCCTTTCCATTAATTGCCTTGCATGTTTACATGACAAATTTTTACTGTGACCTGCAACGCAGTGGTAGCAAATGCAATAAATAAAGCACTGGTGCGATGTGCTCCCTCTTTCGATAGCGTTTACCTGTTTCTCCATATTCAGAGATCTATCAAAGTGTACACCAAAGTTCCCCACAGCTAGGACGGCCTTATTAGTGTGGCACCCATCTTAAGCTGGAGACCTTTCATGTGGTGACACTTATGAGGGGGATGCTATTAGTTCTGTCTTTCCCGATTCAACGTAGTGCATCATCAGTCACTCCATATAAGTACTCTCGAAGTTTGAAAATTAAGTCATGGTTATTGACGTCAAATGCAGCTGACAGATCAAGCATGATGAGAACTGCAATACATTTCTTATCCAGGGCGGCAGCTGTATCACTGTAGACACGAAGTATATTGTAAGTGGTCACGAAAGGAAGATTTCACACTGAAAGGTATTTCTTTGATTCTTCCATGCTTGTCCACTTTAGGTTTCTTCAACAATGGTCTAACATGAGCTTTCTTGAAATACGATGGAATCCTTGACTCAACTAACGATTTATTCATGCTTAAGTTTATCAAAGGGAGTAGTGCTTCAAGACATTGCTTCAGTAATACTATGAAATGCGGATCCGGTTCAAAGGATTTCGATTGGGAGTTTGTAATGACCATGCACAACTCAGCAACTTTTCGATTGTTGGCGTCACATGTTCGCCATCGAATTGGATGTCAGCAGCTATGACTGAGATATTGAAGTCAGAATCTTTTGTCAAATTTTGTTTATTATATTCTATTATGAAGAATCCCTGAACTAGTTGGACAAGGCTTTCTCAGAAGAACAGCTTGATCGAACTATTTCACCATCAGCCCATTAGTTTCTGGTGTGATTAAAAAACTGGTTTTTATCCGAACCACATTCTGCGATTTTACCAGGATAATAACCTTCCTTACAATGAATGAGAATTGTTGACTAGCCGACATTCGCTTCTCATTCATTGTAAGACGGGTTATTATTCTTGTAAAATGTATATAATATATATAATGTTTGTACCGTATATTCATATACATGTATATATAACAAGTATAACATACCCACACAGACCATTTGTAACGGTATTAGTATCGATAACATTTGTTACCATGGATATACATGTAACATTTCTAAACATACAAATTTGTATAACATTTGTAGCCACAAAAATATTTATAAATACACATTTGTAGCCAAAAAAATATTTATAAATACACATATCAACAACAGTTTAAACAATAAAAAGCATTCATAACAAGAGAAAGAAGTACCATACAAGCCGTCACTAATACAACATACAATAATCAAATGGTTCATCTGAAGGACAGCATGTCTATATTTGAAGTCGATAGGAAACAACTTATTTTCCACTTAGTACTTATAGACAATTTCTTCCTTTTAATCTATTGATACCTTTGGCCCTTACTCGGTGCTACGAATCGTATTCACAGAAACCTACAAGTAATAATTTTGTTCGCTAATGGCGTATCTCCCGATATATCCTCTTGGTGAATATCCGGAAACCATTGTCCGCGTCAGTGGTCACCTTCTACGTATCTGATATATATATAAAGGCCACTACATTAAGCATTGATTTTTCTACCCTAGTATAGCGGAGAAGCGTGGTGTTTGTACGCTGGTGAGCATGTGGAAAATTACTTCTTTGTATCATTAGAGCTGACGTGACTAATGTATTGGCTTATACAAGGTATTAGCCTGTGTCTTAAAGCAAAGAGACAGCTGTAACAATTGGGTGAATTGATGGATTTTATCGCTATATTTCCTATGTAATCCTGAATAGTCCTTTGGCCTTTCTCAATGATAATTCCACTGTTGTTGGTAATTGATTAATTCCTATTTTATCTATAGACACAGAGAACCAAATTAACAGAAAACCTTGCCGGTAAAAGATTCCTCCATATTGCTTCTTTTCGCGGCATTGTCCATTCTTTTTATTTGCAAAATCTAGAAGATTATATATTCAAACATCTAACACTAACTGTAACAGATCATTACCATGTCGGTTTTCAAGCCAAACGAAGTGTTGCACTTAATGAAAAACAATCAATTGCAATGATACCACAACATACAATCAGCAAAACAGTAAAGACCGCCTTCGGTTATGGACTAAAATCCAATATCTAGCGTCAGCTAGAACCAATAAAACAACTTAAAATCATCAAATCAAATCAGATGACCATATTCACGACAGAAACACATCCGCATGCATGTGATCACACAAATGAACATATCGTGCTCACATACATATATAGATACATAGGTATGGTTAAGTTTGATGAAGACATTATGAACATAGATGATATACGACACTCCGTCCCATAACCAGGAAACGTCAATAGCTGCTGAACCATTTCACCGCTTAACACATTCAAATGTCATTGTGATGAACAGCCTTCTATTTCGAAATACAAGGCGTGAGCTCTCTATTAGTTATCTTGCCTCCATTAATCCACGGGATTTCGAAGATGAACTGCCCAATAATCTAGACATTATCATGGAGACATAACTTTTGAATTATGATATTTATTGAATCATTGGTCTTTTTCACCTCCACATCGGTATTTTGAAAATTTCTTTAGACCTTTTCTTCGGTTTTGTGGTTACCTCCTAGGTATTATGACTTTTTGAACGGTACTAATATACTATTTGCCTTTTGTACAAATTAATTAGAATGAACGACAATTATGTAAGTAATATCCTTTTATTATTGGTGGATAAGTAACAAGGAGGCACTAATGGCGAAGAAATATTTTTTTTAACAAATGCATAACGATATATTGAAAACTCCATTAACTTTGCATGCGTGTTCGATCCTTGTTAACATTCCTAGTGGTTCCAATGTCACCACGACCATCCTACTTCTAATTTTGAGAATGTGACCTAACCCGGATTTAACCCCTTTTTAATGGATACAAACATTTTATTCCCCCAACAGTAGTAGTATTAATATATCCAATATATGTATATATCTATGTTTGATAGAGGTTGTCAGGGCTTGGAGCTCTAAGTCCAACCACCTGAAAAATATTGTGCCCTCACGCAGGAGCGCTTGCTAACTGCACACAATAATCTCAGTATAAACAATGTATTCTCACGCAATGAACAGTATTATCATTATTATAAATTTAAATCATAGTTTAGAGAAACTACAAGGCTTAAATGTTAATCATGAAGAATACAAAGTTCTATAAATTCTAACATAAGATGC
Source organism: Pecten maximus (assembly GCF_902652985.1). Classification (NCBI taxonomy): domain Eukaryota; kingdom Metazoa; phylum Mollusca; class Bivalvia; order Pectinida; family Pectinidae; genus Pecten; species Pecten maximus. The sequence goes on from NC_047015.1 coordinate 47,178,429, forward strand.
AAGGGAAAATAACTGTTAACAAACTGTTCAAGGAAAATGACAATTGCATAGTTATGAATATCAAGGTTAAATTGAGCAGATATATTTTGTAATGTTTTAAGTGCATAAAAAAGAAAAATATTAAAAGACAGAAACATAACTAAAAAAAAAACATACACATTATACATTCACACCAAGGACTCGCACTTAATAAACAATACACCACATCGCACCTATACCCCCACATACAGGTACACATCACCAAAAGATTGGCATACGAAATCATGTATATGGGTATTACTGTCGTTATACGTAATGGCTGGTGTCGTCGATGAGGGTAAAAGAATCTTCCGGAACATCTGATAAAATCTTCCTTGTACTTTATCAAGTGTCACCGTGCAGACCTAGATTTTTTTTGAGTTAGAATTACGATATTGTTATTATGTCTGTATTATCTGTTGTTACTGTATACTAACCTACAACGAGAAAGGTGTTATCACATGTGAGCTCCATGCAGGTTATGGGTGATGTTATACCATCTGTGATGCTTCCGAGCTTTACTAGATCCTCTAGGCTCCACAAGACAATGGATTTATCTCTGGATGCTGTTAAAATATTATAATCAAAACGACAGATGATAATTTCATAATGTATCAGTGAAAATTTTGTAAAGCCTTCTATAATGTTTACACATATATATCACATCAAAGATCAACTATATACAGTGCAATGGAAACTAATAGCAAGCTATCATATTCCTTTACAACATTATGCGTTCATATATGAAATATCTATTAAGCATGACATACTGGCGTAGTGGATACACTGTATATTAATTTGTATTCGTCGGTATAAACCTTAGAAAAAGCGATCATAATGTGAGCAAATGATCTTTGTTTTATAAAATCATATTATAAACAAAACAGCCAGTAACTTGGGGGAAATGTTTGCAAGTCGTTTCCTACCTGAAGCGAGAATGCTGTTCGAGCTATTGAGACGAACACTTGTCACGCCTTTAATATGTGACTTTAAGACACAAATCTTCTTTCCCGCATAACTACAGATGAGGACGGTGGTATCGTCTGATCCACTGATCACATAATCGTAATTGGCAGCGACTATAACTGTGTTCACGTCACCGGTATGCTCTCTGATAGAAAGAAAAATATATGTGCGGATTTACCTGCGTAATTACAAATGATTAATTGTTGAATTCATTCTCTTGTTAGTTGGCTAATATAGTATGACAAGAAGTGTTGTAGCATACAATGCCTTGGCGATTGCCCGAGTTCTGATACACTCGTAATTCATTTTTGTTATTGTCAACTAAAATGGAAGTAATTAAGATATAACAAAGTTCGAACGTGGCAACTCTTAATTTACCAACAAAATGGTGATTATACTTTAAATTAACCAACACATATATTAGGCTTAAAATTCAAGCAAAACAAAAACCACAAAAAATATCGACATAATAGCGAAACAATAATTCAATCACAAAACTGAATAAACGAAGGCAAAATATAAACAAAAACATAAATTTGCTCCTAAACAAAGTTCAAGAAGAATAAGACCAACTGCACTGGAAGAGTAAGCGTCTTCTGGTTCTTTGTCAAATCCGGGTCAAGCAAAAATCTCCAATGAGTTACGGTGGCAACAACAAAACCACTATGCATATTAACAAAAAAAATGTGAATTCATATCGCATAAGGAAATCGAATATTTAAGGATTGTACCTGATTTTGACTGCGTATACGGTAGTATGCCCGCAGTTGGCAACAAACATATCCTATGGTTAGCGCGTTAGGTACAATCCTTATATTTACATCAAACGAATCGTTTAAATACAGTACGAAGAAAATACAATTCAGTGTGTGTTGCGACGTTGGTAGCTACGGCAGCTGTGGTTGCTAAGATGATATAAGTCCAGTGAATCTACGTAAAGACATCAGTATTGTTAACATAATTAAAAGAAACAACTCAATATTTTGTCTAATATATTTTATGTTTTTTATCAGTTGATATATTCACATTCCACAATTTCCGTCTCAGATTGACAATGGTTGTCAAGCACAGCGTGTATTGACACATATTTAGTAGTGACGTGGTCAAATGTTCTCTAAGAGCTCTACGCTTCAGTTATTTGTTGTTAGCTTACCTCGTGGAGAAGTTAAATTATCACTCATTTCCGCAATATTCAGTTAAGTTTTTGACAAAATACTCACTTGATGTGAGCTTTTTGTAGATATCATCGGGTAACAGGAGAAAACGCTAAAATAGCGTTGACCAGTTCTTTCAAAATGGCACCGTCTAATTGACGTTCCGGTAACGTCACAAAAAGACGAAATCAAAATTATGTTACCTATTCCCGCGCTTATCAATCCGCTGAGCCTTTTTTTCATCAACCTGCCTATCTCGAAAACTTGTTGCAAATTTCTCCGTAAGTAGTCAAATGCCTGTATTATCAGAGCACTGGCAGACTTGTAACGGTACATAGGGAAATACTGATTCTTGTGTATATCGCATTACCACTTCATCCTATTCTCGGTATTCTTAATCATTCGTTAGGTAATGTTCCTTCAAACCTGTATTGTCATCGGTTCATACTAACTGTTTGTGGATTGGCGATATGAAAGGATGAACAATAGGCTAAAGCAATCAGTCATTTGATACATGAGATCTCGTCTCATGTAACCTTAAGAAAGATGATGCCCATAAAACTGACATGTCTGTGATTATAATGTTAATCAGTTTTAATTATAGAGCGCGTACCGTTATATATATACATGTACAATTCAAACAAATATAATCAAAGATATCAAATCGATACAACATAACAAAAACCGGTGAAATATACGGTTGTCTCTATCACTACCAAATAGACACTTCTAAATACGGTATAATGATTGAAGCATTTGTCTTTCCCAACCTAAAACTCTAATTAAGACATATGATTTGTTTCATCAGGATATACAAGATCCATGGCTGTTGTTAAAGTCCGACAGCTGATGAACGAGCACGAATGATTGATGGATACAGCTTCATATATGTCTCATCTTACCAAAGTCCTTGCCACTCTGGAGGCATTTTAATGACGTTGACTTTATCTAATGACCATCTATCATGATCCGCTATATATCACAATACGGATTGCAATCCTAGAAGACGGCCAAATAGCCTCATCTGCTAATAACTAGTGTGCTTACCTGATGACGGCCGTACACTGACCAGCGTTGGTATCCCAAACCCTAACAACGCCTTCATCATCACCGCTCACAAAGTCCCGTCCCCCACGACACACATGAATGCACTTCACACTGCCTTTGTGACCTAAAACGAAGTAACATTAAAATATTGTAAACTTACATTATTTTAATAGAATTTTTATTTTAACAATTTTTGCACTTGAAATATTCCGCTAAATTAAGGTTGCATTAATTATAGTTTCTGGACATGTTTTTATTATTGCAGGCATTGTGGTAGCGCCAATTCACCATGGCATTAATCTGAATATACAGCAAACGTAAGCAACATTTCCAATTATGGCGGGCAAATCTTCAAATATGGTGTGTAGCTCACCGGTAAAGGCCTTTACAATCTTTCCTGTTGATACGTGGTATAGCGCAATATCCTTCTGCCGGACTGTGCATATCACGTGCTGGCTGCTAAAGACTGTGGTGAGGACCCTGCAACCCCAAACGTCCGGTATTGTGGTTGCTAGCGGTACGAAGGGACTGGGTAGCCATGTAGTCAAGGGGATTAGAAGAGGCTGACTGTAAGCGTCGCACCACTGCATACATTGGGTAACCAACGGTTCGAGGTAATCTGGATATTGCTCTAAAATACAGAGCGAAACAAGGACGAAGCGGATTAACACGATAGACAATGACTGAATCAATACTAAGAAACGCACGGACTAAGGTAATCGGAATGCAGTTATTAGAATACGTAGCAGAAAGTGTAAGGAGATCTGATCACATACAGTTAAAGCAATTCCAATAGTCATTACCACGTATACGTTTATACACGGATTAAGATGTATACATGAATATGGTTTCGTTGTGACTCCCTTGGTTTTTCATTTGGGGACATGACAGTTCAAGGATATGACCTTAATGTTTATGCTGTGTGTGACTAATAAAGATGTGTCTTATATTTCGTGTACATTTTTTTTCACTGTCCCGTGTTAATTTATATTTTGTTTTATAGTTACCCGATTTGATTTTGAAGTACGATTGTTTTTTTATTTTCCTGATTATTTACGTAGACTGGTAATTGCTTAATTACTACAAGGACTTTACAAAAACACCATTCCGATATTGTATCCAATATATATGTGTGAAGAGTATACCTGTGATGTGTCGGACGCGTCCGATCAGCTCATTAGCTAACTGGAGATAGTCTTCTGACAATATCACTCGAGACATATTCAGCGTGTTCGAAACCATGAGGATATCTGCATCCAGTAGGTTAGATGTGGTCAATCGAAGGTTGTCAAGTAACGTGTCTGCAGACTTAGAGTGCGCCATAGCTAACATGTACTCGAAGTTACAAAATGTTTTTTCCTTCAGCATTGGGATACTACCTGCGCAAATAGAAGTTACTCACCATAAAGGCAAAGCAGATAAAGAAATTGTATTAATTAAAAATATATTGTTCAAAAAAGTAAATTCAATATATCTCAGAATAAGTATACTTTAATATTGTATTATTGATAACAACTCAGATAACATTTATTCATGTATAAGAAAATTACTTAAATGTACATGATCTGTTAATTGTTATTAAAAACATTGAATGCATTCTGTATTGCAAACTGCCTACGCCCATTACCACTTGAGACAAGCATTTTCAGTATTGCCAATGAAATACATGTCCCCTACCGGTCTGGCTAAAAAGTAACAATGGCCTTGACATTGACCCAACCTGAAACTCGAACTAGTCCGAGATATGAAGGTTCTTTGTCAGTACATGAAGTTTGATCAAGATCAAGGAATGAAATCGATAGAGCGCTGACAAACTTAAACGTTACGTACATGTACACACTACAAGACGAACGGAGAGGAAACATATAGCCCTCCGGTTCACTGTTTACAAATATGAAAAATATACATGTAAATGCGTTTGACATATTTAAAGTTCTTACCTGACTGCAATAATTGTATCCAAAGCATGTCTATCCTGCGCTGGTTGTATTGGTGTTCATTGTAAAGGAGAGGCTGTGGACACACGTAGCGGGACGCTCCGTCAATCATCTGCACTCCTCGCTCCTTGTCCACGAGGGGTTTCCCTCGCACCCACGTGTCCATAAAGATATCGGCTAGTTCAACCTGGGCCTTACATATGTTATCTACCTGACACAGGTACTTCTTTCTCATGATTTCCTGTATATTCGGGTGTGCCCAGCGGAGTAAATACTTCCCATGTATCAGGCGTGTGCAAAGCAGACTCCCTTGAACAAAAAACCATCGAGTTTCTTTACCTTATTTGAATGGATATTATACTCATCTTCAAACTTTGACTTTTGCTTAACAATCTGAACCTTTTATCCGAAAACGATAGAAATGTTCATTTACTCATAGATATAACTTAAGTCAGAAGTTTACATCGTTAAAACATGTAAACAATTCATGATGTCATTATTTGGAAATATGTTTGTTTGGAATACAACCAGCGAGCTTTTCAAAAAAGCCTGTCTTTCACTTGTCAAGACAAGAGTTCAAACATATTTGATTTTACACTCTTGCCTTGACAAAGGTAACAGGCGTTCTCGAAAGATCGTAGACACTGTTTTCAATCGACTCTCCAGATAATATTTATACAATACTAAAAATTAAGTATTATGAATCTCATGCCGAACAATTCATGATGTCCTTTTCTGCTCTTACATTCAAAATCGATATTTGAAAACAGATGTATTATCGGATTAAACATACCTAATTCTTCTTTGACATGTAGCCACTTGTAAAATGGAAATCGCAGATTCTTTGGAAGATCTGTAGGGATTGTAGCGAGCAGCACATCATTGTTACATGACAGAACATCCAAGATCTCCATCTCGCTCAGTCCATCCTTGGCGAGTGTTATGTACCTACATACAGCGCGGATAAGCTTGACGCCAAGGGTTTGTTCCAGTCTCGTTAGCCGCTTCAGTACCAAATCATCTATCGATATGGAAGAGGTCAAACCCCCGGGCATGTAATGGGAAGGCATTCTCACTGCTGTTTCGAGTAACAGGTTAGTCACCATTGGGGTGCGGTTTAAAGGCAGCAAGTCACGGAAAAAGTGTTCTTGCTCCTTTGACAAACTCCTCATTTTTGACTTCAGATTGAATTGGATTGTTGATTTGATTTCGTCCTCCGTACAGTCCGAAAATACGATGACGTGGTCGCTTGCAGGTGCTTTGTCCTCGAGACGCTGCGTAGCTGGACTTAGCGGACAGGAATCGTAACTAACAAAAAAGTGAACTTTTGCAGGAAGCTTACTTACAATCCAGTCAAGCATGACTAAAGGATCCGTCTCTGACTTCGGCACCTTCATCTTGTCTATACTGTCCACTGCTAATACTATATGGCGTTTTCCCTTAGAAATTCTATTCAGTAGACCATGGAAATAGTTTCTGAGCTTGCTCATGTTGTAGGATTTCAACGATAAATTCTGCTGTAAAATTTGATTCAAATGACTACAAATTGCTCTTAAAATATTTTCACAGCAAGTTGAAGCAGTTGTTAGTCCAACAAACCTAGTAATTAAAACTGTGTCCTTCCCAAACATTTCTCTTGCTTTATGACATAACTTTGATATAAACATAGACTTGCCTGAGTTCACAGGTCCTTTGATCATGATGGCGTAATGTTCATTCTTCGCCCCAAATGTCAGCAGTTTTTGTACGTTTACAAGTTGGTGCTCCACAGCTGCATCGCAAAGCGACAAGTTCAAAGCCTTGCAGTGGTGCAAATGCAGCAATGTTTCGTTGTAAAACATTTGGTCACTGGTTTTTAGACATTGGGTGTTTTTGTTTATATAGCTTTCAGCTAGTTCCTTAATTCTTGTTGCTACAGCACCAGCAAAGTTGTCCATGTACTCGGCATGGTCCTGGCAGTTTTGGGGAGTAATGCCTTCCTCTCTAAACTTGATGAGAAATTCGAACCTGTTAGCAGACGGTACAGCTGCATTGATCTGGTTCTGTAATTCCTCGTACCGCTGACGTCTTTCATTGGATTCCTTAGCACCAAAGATAGGATGGGCCTTATTCTCTGCTTCGGAAGAATCTGCAACAGTACACAATTCAACATACATGTGTTGTGTATAGTTGGTAGTTGGTTCGCAGAGAATTTATTAGTTTGCTATATTCACGTTAATTAAATATAGTGCGAAAATAAATGCTCAACGGATATTGTATACTATTATGCAAACAAATGTTTTGAAATGTTTACTGCGAAATTTAATACACGCAAACTAGGTCCGAAAGCGACAACCATGGCATATAAGCCAACTGAAATTTTAACAACTGTGCAGTAATTCCATAGGAAAAGTACATATCTAAATTGAGCAATGTTGGTTCTTTTTCTACTGGTGTCAGATTAATAGAATTTAACATGAGTCTGTTCCGTGGACAAGGATATCTCAGCCTTCGCGTAAGAGTTTGGCCAGTCAGCACGAGGCTTGCCGTCATATTCCGCGGGCCAGCTGTTTTATCCCACTGTGTGAGATCGATCTAGCTTTTCCCTAGCAACCTTGGAATAACCCTGTTAAGTATCTGAGAACATTTAATCTTTTGCTTTCCCAGGTCATTACATTATTTTCTAACAGTAAACGTACATATTTTAGCGGTAATTATATCTTGGCGCTTTTTGCGCCGGAAGCATTTATATACATTGGTTTATATGGCAATTAATATTGGTGCGTTTACTCATCATTCCGCTAATTTGTTTTAGTTTTGTTTGCGCTAAAATCTGGGTGCGTAAAATGAAGTACATTAACAGTAATCTCCTTACGTATCATTATGTTTATCTTGCTGGCCAAATACCAATATCAAATACCCCAATACATAAACTTATGACTGCTAGAATAACCATCTTTGAATTTTCTTTTAAATGATGGGTAGTTGGAAAGTTATAAAGTCTTACTTTCTATCGTCCTCTCGATGAATATACAGTCCTCTGGCGATAGGTGTATGGCCTTCTGTATCTGTTGTTCTATTCCTGAAATTAAGATTCTATGTCAGATAAGTCTGTATTTATATGGGAGTAAGCACGGAGAAAAATTATCTTTCCCAAATGAATACATTGTCGACCTATCAATCAGCTACTGAATGTCGCCTTTGCCACGAGAAACATAAAACGAAAATAATGTTTCTATGGTTATACCACAAATATTGTACATGAATATGTAGATTAAAACATCGGTATTGAGAAATACGTATATGAATAATTCAACAGTACATAACGAAGTTTGGAACATAAGGTTAGGGTCAAGTGGGTGAAACGTTGACTAAATATGGCAATGGGAGGTATGATGGGTGTGAAAACTACGGCGTGATCAAAAGGAGTTACAGTCGAACCTCGTTATCGCTAAGTCAGTGGGGGACATAAAAAAAAAACTTCCTAGATATCCCGTATTTGAGGTTACCGATTTTAATGCATTTTTGCCAATGAAATATAGAAATTTATCAAAATAATCAAAAATTATATTTTTATTGCAACGATGAGCAGTGAAAATATAAGATTTTGCAGTGAAAATATATATTGTTTTGTTTTCGACCAATCAAAGCGACCCTTTGTATTTACCTTAATGAAACTTGCCGATTTTCCAAATCTAAGCGAAGATAGATAAATTGATTTTTTGAAATATTCAGACTAGTTTTTGACAAAATACTCACTTGACGTTAGCTATTCATAAACTGATTCTCCGATAACAGCAGAAAACGCTTAAATTGCGGTGATCAGTCCTTTCAAAATGGCGCCGTCAAGTTGACGTGGAGTGACGTCATAAAGAGATGGCGCCATGAATTGTTTCTGATTCCCGCACTTTTTGACACTATTAATTTTTCGATGTTTTTAATTTTGTTTTTAAGTATATCAAGTGCAATAGAAAGAAAACTAAATGGTTTCCCGTTTAATATAACATATATTTGACTCGTATGACAGAATAATTCGATATTTATCACTCGTGCTTCGCACTCGTGAGAATATCGATATTCTGTAATATTCTGTCATACTCGTAAGATAAATGTTATATTAAACGTGAAAACCATTCAATATCCCCTTTTTATCAATTTTTTACTTTCAATAATGAATGAATTTTAACTTCGAATAAGCAGGGTCTTCGATTTATTTGAGTTTAGAATAACAAAATTTGACTTAATTAGGGTGAGCAAATGCTAAGGGAGTTGTATACGCATTCTAGCAGTGCGTTTAATACATTTATTAGAAAGAAACACCTATGAACTAATAAAATGTTGAGAAGCATGGAGATTCATTGTATACGTCTAAGTTTGGTAATGTCCACCATGTAAACAAAATCAGGTGAGTGAGTGTGCAAAAACTTGTGGTACAACACCTGATATTAGATGTCTCTGCAGGGTTTTAGCTATATCCTGTTGTTTAGAGGATTTCGACAAGCCATACTTGACAGCCGTGGTGAAGATATCCAGCAGGATCCTGTAGATGTCGTCTTTCTCCGTCTCTGCCCCGACAATATCACTCCGCTTGGCAAGCCTGCTGTCAGAGTATTGGTAGTTTAAAACACTCTGATAACGTCCTCTTATCGGCGATAACTGAGATACACACGCACACATACGCACACACGTACATGGCACACATACAGTATAAGCACGCTACGCATACAATGTCTACCCTATGGTACATTATAGAATATTAGAAAAAAACGAAAACCCACAGTCACACATGACTATATCTATAACCATTTTATATAATCCATTATATATATACACTGTAAGCATTGATATAACACATAATTAAAAACGCTGTGTTATTCATTTAAATAGTGACACGGTTCAGAAAATGCATGTATCCATCGTTCTTTCGAAATCCAACATTAAAACTTAATAAGATTCATAAAAAATATTGAGATATGGGTCTTTTGCACATCTCCATCCAGATTTTGACATTTCTTTCTGCCATTCCTTCATTTTGTTGCCACCTATGATTAACACGTTAGGTTCTTAGCATCACTTGCGAGTCCTAGAAGGACGAAACAGCTGTATTGTACAATTTAACTAATTTTGACTTTTTAACATACACTATATATTAGGAAACAAGTTTTTATAATTGACACTACTTACAAAAGAATATAAAACAAATACACAAAAACATCTCTTTTCACTTAAGTATATATACATATATATATATGGGGCAAAAAAGTAATTCAAACAGTGTAAACAATAAGGCTTGTTAAATTTTCGAGGCAATCCGCCCCTTTATCAAAACACAAAAAATTACAAATACAAACACATAATATAAATAAGAAGTACTGGAAATACAATAAAATACAATAAGAATAATGTTTTAGTAACTGGAGAAACCACAATGAACCGTTCGGCAAACGTGGGCCGAAGGCGGATACTAGCGTGACTGCATCATGTTCAACACTAGAACCTAGTGTGTGTATATATATGACTCACTAACTGTCTTTCCTAAGGCTTTGGTGACATTCCGTATTAACATATCTGGAAACGTTTTGCGCTCAGTATATGGCCTACCTTTGAAATGGATCAGTAAAAGACTGAAGGTAGTATTGAGGTGGCACAGCATTTTCATCCAGAATGTACCATTTGTCAAGCACGCTGACATCTGTAATTAATAAGTGGATTTACGTTCGGGGTGGTTTTTTTTTTATCTTAAATTGTGTTATTGTACTTACACATTTAGCTAAAAGATTCGACATACGAAATAGAGATTTGTAAACAATCATTATTAATGCTGAAATTATGATTGTCATTATTTTCCCACATAGACAGAAAATATCCGAAATTGCTATCCGCAGCAGCTACCAGTTTCAATGAATAATGCATGTTTTCAAACCAACAAACATGTCCTCTCAACTAGTAAAGTTTTACAGATACAGTGTCTTGTGTCTGGCAAAGAGTCGGCTTCTATAACATGATCAACACAAACCGAGTACACATCAAATTACAGGCCAATAACCGTAAAATATCATATCACATGGCTAAAATGATATCACATATCAAACTATCAAAACAGGTAGTGGTAATGTGTCAAATGATCTAATATCATGTCACAGACAGAACCTAAAACGTTGTATAATCGTTGTTGCAAATCGCAAACAACTAACTGTGAGAATGACAAATATCACCTGCTTCTCAGTGACAAACACATTCAAACTGTTATGTTAACAGTTTTGTCTATTTTTAAATTATGCTGACGCAAAGACAGAGTTTATCTACAGTTTCAACTAACTGTGAGAATAAAATATATCACCTGCTTCTTAGTGACAAATACATTCACATTATTATGTTAACTGTGTTACAGTGTTGTGTCTATTTTTAAAATATACTGACGCAAAGACAAATTTTATCTACAGTTACAACTGGTCTAAAGTATTATGTATATATTTGGTGGTAACAATTAACAAAAAGTGTATACATCACATATATTCTAAGAATTTTGAAGGATTCTTATTAGGAGATCAAATAAATAAATATTCACCTTTTCCTTCGTCCACGGCATATTTTCTCAAATACTGGAATTCTTTGGGTGTCAGAGCGAGCGGCAAAGGAGCATCTCCATATGTGTTTCCGAATAGACACTAAAATAACAATAATATTATTCAATACAACAAAACTATTATTCAATAAAACAATACTATATTTTTCAATAAAACAAAACTATTATTCATTCTAACACGATTCGTTTGCAACGCGTGTTTTGATTGGTTACGGACCATGTTCTAATCTGCGATAGAACCATGATCTATCGTGTTAAGCCACGCCCCGTTTCTAATCAAAACAATATGGCGTCAAGTTCGACTCGTAGCTAAATTCAACACTCTGCACCATTTATGATTGATGACCCATGAGATTGGAATCGAAAGGGAAGAAATCGAAAAGAATGAATTAACTGAATAAATTTAACAAAAATCGTTAACATCATTAAACTTTCATTTCGTCCGTGTGTAGGCATCTAGCCAAGTAAAATCCGAAATGAAATGAAACAAGTGCACACAATTTTCACATAACGGTTGAGCCTGTAGAAACACATCAACTCTGACTTTGTCAAAACGTCTATGTCGTTATGCATACTGCGTAAATCCAAATATGTCGTTAAATCTTCGGTAACAGGACTTTCACAACAATCCAAATACACCGCTTCGTCAACATACAGATCGAACTCTCGCCAGTATGGGCGTGGCCAATTGACCGACTTTGAAAGTTTCATTCTGATTAGTCAATCCAACACAGTATGACATGTCGCTAGCGGAGGTCACAGAGTACTTAACAGGTACTTGTAAAACAATGTTTCTAAATATATGCGATAGTAAACGTGTTAGAATGGGGATAGTACGTTGTTTTTCGTAGCTATACTGGCGATCAGAACATGAACGTCGAGAGTTTAAACCGAAATTTCATGTTCTAATCGCCAGTATAGCCACGAAAAACAACGTACTACCCCCTAAATAAAACAGAGAGTATGAGTGGATTTACGCTTAGGGTGTTTTTATCTTTAATGGTGTTATTGTACTTACACAATTATATACTTTTCTTTATAATATATAAGATATCCCATAAAAGATGTAAGATATCTCATAAAAGATATAAGATATCCCATAAAGAAAATTAAATAAGATATCTTAAATATTGAGAAATACGTATATGAATAATTCAACAGTACATAACGAAGTTTGGAACATAAGGTTGGGGTCAAGTGGGTGAAACGTTGACTAAATATGGCAATGGGAGGTATGATGGGTGTGAAAACTACGGCGTGATCAAAAGGAGTTACAGTCGAACCTCGTTATCGCTAAGTCAGTGGGGGACATAAAAAAAACTTCCTAGATATCCCGTATTTGAGGTTACCGATTTTAATGCATTTTTGCCAATGAAATATAGAAATTTATCAAAATAATCAAAAATTATATTTTTATTGCAACGATGAGCAGTGAAAATATAAGATTTTGCAGTGAAAATATATATTGTTTTGTTTTCGACCAATCAAAGCGACCCTTTGTATTTACCTTAATGAAACTTGCCGATTTTCCAAATCTAAGCGAAGATAGATAAATTGATTTTTTGAAATATTCAGACTAGTTTTTGACAAAATACTCACTTGACGTTAGCTATTCATAAACTGATTCTCCGATAACAGCAGAAAACGCTTAAATTGCGGTGATCAGTCCTTTCAAAATGGCGCCGTCAAGTTGACGTGGAGTGACGTCATAAAGAGACGGCGCCATGAATTGTTTCTGATTCCCGCACTTTTTGACACTATTAATTTTTCGATGTTTTTAATTTTGTTTTTAAGTATATCAAGTGCAATAGAAAGAAAACTAAATGGTTTCCCGTTTAATATAACATATATTTGACTCGTGATGACCCATGAGATTGGAATCGAAAGGGAAGAAATCGAAAAGAATGAATTAACTGAATAAATTTAACAAAAATCGTTAACATCATTAAACTTTCATTTCGTCCGTGTGTAGGCATCTAGCCAAGTAAAATCCGAAATGAAATGAAACAAGTGCACACAACTTTCACATAACGGTTGAGCCTGTAGAAACACATCAACTCTGACTTTGTCAAAACGTCTATGTCGTTATGCATACTGCGTAAATCCAAATATGTCGTTAAATCTTCGGTAACAGGACTTTCACAACAATCCAAATACACCGCTTCGTCAACATACAGATCGAACTCTCGCCAGTATGGGCGTGGCCAATTGACCGACTTTGAAAGTTTCATTCTGATTAGTCAATCCAACACAGTATGACATGTCGCTAGCGGAGGTCACAGAGTACTTAACAGGTACTTGTAAAACAATGTTTCTAAATATATGCGATAGTAAACGTGTTAGAATGGGGATAGTACGTTGTTTTTCGTAGCTATACTGGCGATCAGAACATGAACGTCGAGAGTTTAAACCAAATTTCATGTTCTAATCGCCAGTATAGCCACGAAAAACAACGTACTACCCCCTAAATAAAACAGAGAGTATGAGTGGATTTACGCTTAGGGTGTTTTTATCTTTAATGGTGTTATTGTACTTACACAATTATATACTTTTCTTTATAATATATAAGATATCCCATAAAAGATGTAAGATATCTCATAAAAGATATAAGATATCCCATAAAGAAAATTAAATAAGATATCTTAAATATTTTATGAGATATCTTATAAAGGAAATTATATAAGATATCCTATATAATTAGATTATAAGATATCTTATAAAGAACGATATTAGAATTTGACATAATGAACTCTCCTCCACTCGATGGAGGAGCCGAGATGAAGCTGAAACTACATATACAATGTATAATGGTTTAAAACAGATTTATAATTGCCATATATTCATGTTTACTCTAACACGACATCTGCTCCGTGACTAGCCGATCGTGGTCGCGACAGAGGGTTGATTGTGTATGTTTCGCGTGCCTTCCAACAAAACGGAAGTTACCTTACAGAGGGAGCAGTCATTCTCGAACTTTTAGGTTTTGCCGGTCTCACGAGAGTCTCATTCTGTATAAGATATCTTATATACTTTTCGTTATAAGATATCTTATTATTATATAAGATATATTATATCTTTTATGAGATATCTTATATACTTTATCAGATATTTCAAAGAAAAAATTATAAGATATCTTATAAAAGATATAAGATATCTTATAAAAGATATAAGGTTTCTGATTTATTATATAAGATATCTTATAAACTTTAAATAACATATCATATAAACATAAAAATACAAGATATCTTATATGATATATAAGATATCTTATATACTTATATCTTATATGATATATAAGATATCTTATATACTTATATCTTATATAATATATAAGATATCTTATTTAATTTCGTAAAATACTGGATTAACATTGCCCCGCGAATAAATGACAATTTGGCTTGCCATATTCGACATACAAAATAGGGATTTTTTTTAATGATAAAATGGTCATTAGTTTCTCACATAGCCGGAAAAATATCGGAAATTAGTGTTCCACAGCTGCTACCAGTTTTATAGCAATAATGCATGTTTTCTAATCAACAAACAAGTTCTCTCAACGAGTACTGTTTTACAGATACAGGGTCTTGTGTCAGGTAAAGCGTCGCCTTAATTAGGAACGGATACATAAGAAAAAATATCTACCTATACAGAACAAAGAAACACCTTCATACATGCTCCCAAATAGACACGTAAATAGCAATAAAAAATTCAAATATACTGGACAGGGTGACATCTTCGTATGGGTTTTCAAACTTAGTTCCTAGATTTTATTGCTTGCTTCCATGACTGCATTTTCTTATTTCCGTTCAATGTAATTGCCCAATTAGATGTGAAAACATTTACTTATAAAAAAAGTTGCGTTAAACTATATGCTGCAATGATCCATACATATTTTAGTGTCCGCTCAAATTATACCCCAGTGGCAAATGAAAAGAGAAGCACAGCTGATGGGTTGATACTAGACAATCTTACATGTCAGAACATTTTACAGAGAACATTTTCATCTCACAACGTCGATAATGGTTGAACACATAACAATACAATCCCTTGTTAATTAGGTCTGCTGGAGTGTATTGCAAAGAAGACATGATATGAAATTTTATGGAGTGTTGGGCGGTGTTCTGTTGATTATCGACAAATGAATTCTAATTAATTTCAGTCATGTCAAGTCCAGTTTTTACAGATACCGTGTCCAGTACACATTTTACAGATGTGGTATTTAGTGCAGATTTTACAGATGACAAAATCAGTCCAGATTCTACTGATAAAAAGTTTAGTGAATTTAGTCAAGTTTTTACAGATGACATGCTTAGTCAAGATTTTAAAAAGAAAAGTGTAGTCCATATTATATAGAGGAAGTGTTTAGTCTGGGTTTTACAAGATGCTAGTTTTGATGTCGACCCCGAAATCAACATTTCGTTTATGACGTCAGAGAAGTTTAATGTACGCGTCTGCGCACGTTACAAGCAGGTAGCCAATTATTGAGCAAAATCATCATTGGCAAAGTTATTTATGGCTACCTTGATTAGAAAACCAATATCACATGTATAAATTTCCATTCTACATCCATTCATCATCCTCTGTCATCATTTCATCACTGCTAGGAAAGGACTGTTTATCTTTGCGACAACAACTACATAGCACTAATGGTTTCTTTATATCCGTGCATAATATATAACCAATTCCTTACGTTAATACACCATCATATTAATAAATAAACACAATTAATAATAATGAACAAACTCTTTATAGACTGATATGTATTGTATTTATGCTTCGATAAGAACACAAATGAATTGTGAAAGAAACTTTATGGTTTCTGATTAACCCAGTTAAATGTAAAGACATTAACAATTGTTTTATCTGGGGCAGCCATTTCTATCAAAATTTCCTAACTTAAGAATATTCTTTCCCTTTTATCCATACGAAAGCATTACAGAATTTTAAGAAAGTTCCTTAACTTTTATTGTTTTCTTTAATTCTGTAAAGCTTTCATATGGAACTTTTTAAGTGAAGGAATGCTGATGAAACCTGGGCATGATTGGTTAACAACTATCGGAAAATCTGAAAAATAATGGTTTCTGATAAATGCATATCAGCTTTTGAAATAAGAGTTTAACCTATATATCCAATCACACGCTAGAAGTTAATATCTAAATATACCACACCTGCCATTCAGCCACCCGACACCACAGTATCGTTAAACCAACTCTCGTCTCTTGTGTCTATATCTACTTCCATCGATCGATATAGCAATAAGTTCTAACATTTAATCATTATGCAGATTATAAGGAATTATATTGTTTTTTTGGTGGTAGACAAAGAATACAATCGTCACTGATGATGCAACATGGTGTTATACTTGTGTGTACGGCTCCTTATTAGACTGATTAAATAGTGTCTGCTTGAAGGCAACTTCATCAATCAGACTCCGTTGCCATGACAATGGTATGTGTACTTATACAATCGTTATTTGTATACCTACTGGGATATGACCGTTAATTAAGGAAGGTGTCTTAAAGCCATCGCATGGGGTAATATATACTGCGTTGATGATTCTACTCATCTTGTTTACCGTAGTTCCAGGCCATTTCAAGTATTTTTAAGAAACTCATCATACCGATTAAAGAACAATTTATATATTTGGTAATACTTGGTGTTTTACACTTTACATGAGTGATCGAAGAGCTGAGACATCCGTTTCCCTGACATCTATCACTTTTAGACAAAAATTCGTCCTTGAATTGTCAAACAGTTTCGATGTGACCGACGTAAGCCAAAAGGCGTTGTTCCACTTACGATTGAAAGAAACTTTCCATACATTCTTGTTTTTATCTTTTTAAGGAATTCTCAAATCCACAGACCAGTATTAAAGGATTTCCAATGTCAAAATCCATTAAATTATTTTCAAGAACACTAAGCAAATATTAAGGAAGAATAACGCAGCTGACAAAAGGTATT
Source organism: Pecten maximus (assembly GCF_902652985.1). Taxonomy (NCBI): domain Eukaryota; kingdom Metazoa; phylum Mollusca; class Bivalvia; order Pectinida; family Pectinidae; genus Pecten; species Pecten maximus. The sequence continues at coordinate 47,196,077 of NC_047015.1, forward strand.
GTCGGAGATCCGGGTTCGATTCCTGTTGTACGCAGGAATGTGATTTCTTCCCCTGTTCTTTCGGAATATAAACATGTGAACTGTGTAGGAATTATGTTTGGCATATTAGATTTAGTATAATGAACGTGTACATATAAAGATGCCTCTGCTTTGTTGATAAAGCCGATATGGAAGTATGTGGCTTAGAATTTTCTACTGGTACAATACCCTAATAGGCTTGAAAATGGCAAACTCTAACCGGTTTCCATTAAATGCTTGTTTCCCAATATTCCTCGCCTTCTCAATCTGCCCTATCATGTTAATGTATGGTGATTAGTTCTTGAAAAATATAGATGACGAACTGATTTTGATCGTCCACTCAAGTAATGGATGAAATGCGAATATGAGGTGAAAATATTAAATATCCAGGAATTTGAGCTCATCTACAGATACTAACTATCGTGTTAAGCCATACCCTGTGTAATTGTAATGCTAGCTATCGGAAGCGGCCATTAACAATCGACCGCATCGCCACAAGGAGACAAACGAGAATCCACGCCAAGGCAACAATAGGAAGCCCTCAAAAATTAAGTAAAGACAAAATACAATAGATCAGATAGAAAGGAAAGAAATCATGAAGGAAAAGACAAAATATAGGAAAAACAAAACTTGGTGATTACACAGCATTATAGGAAAGACAAGATACGAAGATGACACAAAATATAGCAAATGAATTGAATTGAATAGTTTGATGTATGATTGATATTTTCTCTGCTTTTCCCTTCTTTTCTCTTTTCCTTCATATGAACTCAAAAATATATGAGAAATTTTCTGAGAAATAGCGGCTACTCAACTGACAAAATCCAATATGGCCACCTGTCGGTCAGTTTGTTTTTCCCATCAATACCAAGGGGAACCAGCATATAAGGTGTGAGAAATATCCTTCAACTACATAAATCCTAGATAGCTGTCTACTAGTGACACGGATTGTTTACGGACGGACGATTGACGGACCATACAAAAAATAGCCCAAAATACCAAACATTAAGGAGAAGACAAGCACAAAATTACAGGAAAAACATAACACGACCACAAGGGGATGACAGGAAAAAACGGGAGACAATATGAAAGAACGGGGGATAACGGGGAAAGGGGCGACAACAGGAAAGAAGGAGAAACAGAAATAAAGGGGAGGTAATAGGAAATAAAAAAGAGACAACTGGAAAGAAGGTAAGATAACAGGAAAGTAGGGGAAACAACAGGATAGATATCAGCATTAAAGAATACCATTGCACTGACATTGTAGTATATGGTGCCAAAAGTCTATATCATGTAGAGTTAATACTAAGGAAGTCTCTCGACCACGTTGCTCCCTTACTGACGCGTGACGTCACCAACCTTTACGCTAGAATCAGATTAATCAAATACTTCTGGACCGCCCCGAGATGCTTATCACATTTTCGACAGGAGATGACAGAAATGCAATTACATGTGTCTATAATAAGACTACTGGAACATGAGAACCTAAAAACGGTTATGGAAATGAAACCAGATACAAGAAGGTCTTCAGTATGTCAAGCGTAAAATACATTGGCCATGTGATATGTGCGAACCAAATTTCCATGAATTCACGAAGAATTGAATACAATTGGGAAGTTAATTGCTCCGAGGAATGTGACCCATTTCATAAACGCAATGGATGTATCAACTGCTGGAGGTAAACGGAACAATGGAACCGATGACAGATTTGCTAAATTGCGACAGTGAAGGTCTATATGAATTAAGGTTATACTGCACTTCCCTATCCAGAATCTGACATTTCTTTTGACCATTTACGATTTGTTTCCGTCGCCTCTTAGGTCTCATTGGGCCTTAGGAAACAACTATATGATGCAGTTTAATTCTTGTTAGTTCTACTGTATCTAACTCCCAACGCCGATTAAAAGGTTTTCGTTTCTATTTAGAGTTTCTTTTGTACAATTCTTCATTTGACATGCTCTTCTGTAGTTACAACAACAACAAGTTTCATGGCCTTTTTCCGCTTTGCTTAGCCATACAAAGTCGAAAATTGAACCCAAAAGACGGTATACGTTTTTTCCAGCATGTAATAACCGTTCTGGTTGGTTGGTTGGTTGCTAGTTTAGCGTCTCCTTTCATGACATGTGGCCTCCTCTGGTAATACAGATGTCATATTCTTCCGGGACCTTCACAGGGTCAGACAACTCCCTGGAATATGGATGATATGCCTAGTCGTCAAATACAATTGTTGATGAAATTCTAACGAAAACAGCATGCTAAGGTAAATCGTGGTTAATGTCCTGTGCATGGATCCTCCACGCCATTCAGACGTTACGTCATGGATACAAATCTAATGGCCAAACAGTCATGGGTTTAATTATAGCATATCCATGGAAACAGTAATTTGCATTTGTGTCACCATAATGAGTACCGAATTGTCGCCTGAAGATGAAGCGACAGCGCCAACCGTCCCGAGAGAATGGCTATGCTGCCGGCAAGATTAATATCTTGTAGTCACAACGAACAATCACATTTATCCCCAGTTGATGCAGGGGCATGTGTGGTTCAACGGCAGAATAATCTCTCGTGTAAGCTGAAGAGCTTAAGGAACGTGAATAATTTACCACATTTAGCAGTTAATGATAGTTTTGTTTTGCATTTTGATCATTTTTCTGACAATAGCTGATACAAAGTAAATGACTAATCAGGTTGTATAAGATTAATTTTAGTTAATTATTGCAAATATGACGGCAATCGGACGTTGATATTATACAAAGTTTACTTTCAAATACTTTCTGATAAATAATGAAATGATTATCAAACGACAGAATGTTAAAAGAGATGATGCTGATTTTCTTAATTTATTTAAAGATTATGCTTTGACAATGTTATTATTAAATCGATTATAACCTTTTAATATATAACAATAAAATAGAATCAATAAAAAAAACCTCTTTAACAAACATGTTTTAATAAGATTAATCGCGACTTCATAATAATAGTATGTACAAGGACATACAGGGATTTGTAGCCTTCTCATTGGCTACACACGTGGGCATTATGAGGCGATATTGCCCTCCCCTCAACAACAGGGTTGTCTCGAGATGGAACAGTATCCTCGCCTCCGGGTCGGGTACTATGCCATACCTCGACAACACTATCACACCATAGTGCCCTCAAAAGAAGGTAAAACTATTTTAATATATAAAGCAATAAAGATTTCTACACCTAACGGATACTTACGGAAACACCACATAAGATAGGTAACCTGCAACAAGCTTGTCACGTTTAAATCGGTATCCACACCAAAAGCCCTTAGCATCACTGACAAGTCCTATAGGAGCGAAACTGTTGTATGGTGCAATTGAATTCAATTTGGCTCTACTGCATCTAACTCCCAATTCGTTTTGAAATGTGCTAATATCTTGTGTCTTTTGCACTATCAATCACATTTTCTTACGAAAACGGGCCAATATTGTGCTATGAATGCCATTACACCACCCAACTTACGAAGATAATCAACATTTTCCCAGTGTGCTTGCTATTAATATATCAAGGCACCACTGCCTAACAAGAAAGAAAACAGTGGTTTTCGTTAGGTAAGATGTGGTTCTGGAATACCAGCTTTTTAAATTATGTTTTATTTTCAAAGAAGTAGATAAATATTTAATATGGCATTTATCAATAAACCATGTCGATGTAGTGGAGATGAAGAAAAATAATCAATGGGGAACAGTGGTTCAACTGTCAGATACGGAAAAATAATGTTCAGTATCATATTTCAGGATATGAATAAACAATTGTAGACATGGTAACCAACGTCATACACAAAGGTAAACAACAATATTTACAATAAACCAGGATTGTAAATCACGGTTAATAAGGGTAATTATATAGTGTATATACGTAGTACAAAAAAACATCGATATATACATTGTTTATATAATGATAAGCGTAATGTTACTAGTTCACATTAAAAACCCGCATTATTAAGAAAACAATGGGTTCCGTATTTATATTCCGAGATTCTAATTATATGTACCATTTGTTTAACACGCATCGTTTTATAACGATATACTCTACGGCACATATAGTGTATGTTACTTAGCTAGGAAAAATGAAAAGTAGAGAGCGAATTTCAGCGAAATATGCAAGGGAAATCATATTTTTTGTGCAATTGTGCAATTCCAAAAACTACACGTCATTTCAATTTTGTTAATGGCAACAACGGACGACATTTTTGAATGTCGTGATAATTACTCGAGCTTCGTGCGCTAGAAATGCTGTCGGGTTCTTATAATATAATTACATTCATTATATGTTTTTCTCATTTCAGAATATTTTATTACTCAGATCAACATGAAGGGAATTAAGCAACAGGCGTAGCCTATATCAGCCCTCTAAATACAGGCATAGCCTATATCAGCCCTCTTAATACAGGCAGGACTACAACAGCACTTCCCCTACAGGCGAAGCCTACAACAGCCCTTCCCCTACAGGCGAAGCCTACAACAGCCCTTCCCCTACAGGCGAAGCCTACAACAGCCCTTCCCCTACAGGCGAAGCCTACAACAGCCCTTCCCCTACAGGCCGAAGCCTACAACAGCCCTTCCACTACAGGCGAAGCCTACAACAGCCCTTCCCCTACAGGCGAAGCCTACAACAGCCCTTCCACTACAGTCCGAAGCCTACAACAGCCCTTCCACTACAGGCGAAGCCTACAACAGCCCTTCCCCTACAGGCGAAGCCTACAACAGCCCTTCCCCTACAGGCCGAAGCCTACAACAGCCCTCCCCCTACAGGCCGAAGCCTACAACAGCTCTTCCCTTACAGGCTGAAGCCTACAACAGCCCTTCCCCTACAGGCCGAAGCCTACAACAGCCCTTCCCCTACAGGCCGAAGCCTACAACAGCCCTCCCCCTACAGGTGAAGCCTACAACAGCCCTTCCCCTACAGGTGAAGCCTACAACAGCCCTTCCCCTACAGGTGAAGCCTACAACAGCCCTTCCCCTACAGGCGAAGCCTACAACAGCCCTTCCCCTACAGGCCGAAGCCTATACCAGCTCTCTTCCTACAGACGTAGCCTTTACCAACCCTCTCTCTCTAGGCGTAGACTATACCAGCTCTCCTCCTACAGACGGAGACTATACCAGACATCTCTCTACAATCGCATACTATAGCAGTCCTCTCTCTTAGATATGGATACAATATGGCGTATATACACCATAATTTTTCCTCACTTAGAGCATAGAGTGTCACTTTTGCGGTTTCCTTTGTGTTTTTATTGATTTATATCAATTGTTCTTTTCTTTATTGCAGCGAAAACGTTTACTTTTAACACTTCAATGAAAAAAAACCCAAAATATTAGTACAAAATAAATGGAAATTATAAATAGATTACGATGAAATCAAACTACAAACAATACCATTTTAAAAAAAGGTGGATTACCAGAAAAAACGGCCCAATAGATGCTTTATAGGTGGACTCTATTTCTGACAGGTGTCTGAAGAAGCCATACGAGTCCATCACGTGATCTGTCCTTCTCCCGTGTTGAACATCAGCCCAAATAAGATCGAGGCCATGCCGAACACAAAATTTCTGGAGGTAGGGGACAGCGTCATTCCACAACCGCGACCGTTCAAGCTCGAATTCTGTTCGAAATGAAATATAAAAAAATTCGTTACAACTTGAATGGGCGCCAGAATATTGTGGAATCGTGTTTCTCAGATAATGGCAAATTACTAACCAATTTTAACACTAATGACAATCGAGAGTTCAACTAGTCATAACGTTGATACTAAATCAAATTATACAGGATTCCTGCGACTACAGTCTTACAACACCTTGTGTCATGAATAGTATCTTTCCTGTATACTTCTCACCTCAAATATCACATTTCCATCTATATTTTTGTATATAATGTATAAATGGTTTGCGTAAAAATCTGATCGTTTTATACTTTTATCAGTACAGTGGTTCCATATAGTAAGTCACTTTCTCTTTTGAGTATTTGAGCCTCCTATGTTCACGTTAGGCCCTTAACATCACCGTCTAGCCCAAGAAGGATAATACAACTGTATGGTTCGGTTCAATTCATTTTGGCTCTACTGTATTTAACTCTCAGTTTGTTTTGAAAGGCATCAACATATGTATGTACCACGTTCTAACAGCCAAGATGGCGATGTATCTCAACGTGTCTTTAGATATCTAAACAACAGTATCTTTTTGATTGATAAATAACTTCGAAAAAAGCTGCATCATCTTTGAATGTCGTTTTTATCTGAAATAATAGCGTTCTTCATGTACCTTCTTCACTGAAGTAAAATGAATCCTAGAATCGATCCAGATTGTGTTACAGCTCGCATGTCGTTCGTTATGGAGTGTGTCGGCATCGTGTTATACAGTTTGATCAACTAACTTACCCGATTTGTTGCAGCAAATGTACACCTTAAGAGTTTTAGCTGGAAGTGGAGGCAGAAGATCCAATTTGCCACACATCACACAAGAGGTAGTATCTTTCTCGACAGATATACTCTTTTTTCGGTCCATCTTCTGAAGACAGCGGTAAGACCAGAAATGACTGAAAAGGAACAGATTTGAAAGTGAACTCGCCCAATGATGTCATGCCTAGAGAGATTTGAAATGCTCCTCATCTGAAAGGTTGATTGATCGAAGAGGCCGTAATGGACAGAATTGCGAACTAATTGGTACAAGATTTTGTCTGGGGACACGTCGGAAAGGATCGGGGACACGTACAGTACACAAATTTGTCAGCAGTGTCTTCTTCCTGTAACACAAACGTCGTTTCTTACTAAAAATGGGGCACTTGATTATTCCATTTACGGTAACCAAATTCAGTTTAATCTAAACATGGTATTTAATTTTGTTTTCTGATAACAAAGCCACCGGGGAATAAATCCGTTGTCGAGTGTAAATTGTAATGATAAGCATATCGATCGATACCAATCCTACAGAAGCATTACGACACGATTATACCTCATTATATATTAAATTGTTCTACATAGATTTACAAATCAGGATGCGTTGAAGACGAGATCAAGAATTTGCTTACGTCAAAATCGTGCTGAAAAATTAAGTAGATTATTTTTGTGCTAATTTATCGTCATTTAGCCGCAAGTGATGTACTATGTATTCAAACGTTTGACGTAATACTAAGTTTCAGTTTCCATTGATGGTCACCAACGCATTGTGTCGCTTTTTTGTGTTATTCCCCTTCGGTAGGGTAGTTTTTCATCTGCCCAGGTTCTTTCCGGCATTTATCCTTTAAAGAATATGTGTTATTATTATATTAACAAGTCTTCAGATAAATACCGTGTTTTGTGGGAGGAAGAAAAACTGCTATTTCAACTGTGTGATATCGTAGGAGTGCGCCCTTCTCCTGGATCTTGCAGAATCGTAAATGTTCTTCAAAATGCCTTCTGATTTGGTATATTTGCATAAACCAATGGTTTGTTTGGTTTAACGTCCTATTAACAGCCAGGGTCATTTAAGGACGTGCCAGGTTTTGGAGGTGGAGGAAAGCCGGAGTACCCAGAGAAAAACCACCGGCCTACGGTCAGTACCTGGCAACTGCCCCACGTAGGTTTTGAACTCGCAACCCAGTGGTGGAGGGCTAGTGATAATGTGTCGAGACACCTTAACCACTCGGCCACCGCGGCCCCTTGCAGAAACCAAAACTGATACAGCAACGCATTGGGAATCTCCTCCCTATTTCAATTATATCTCTGGGTCATCCATCTACAAGGAAATGTTTCCCTATTGACCCAAATAATTTAATTCATTGTGTAGTTATTTTTCTTTAGTAAATACTAGTATTAAGTTTTCAGTTTGTTAGACTTTAAATCATCATGTTGTTATAGGGTATTCCATTCATAACTTTGATACTACATGTAGTATTAAGTTTTTCATTTGTTAGAATTTAATTCATTTCGTTGTTATATGGTATTCGATTAATTAATTTGATACAATTATTGAGTTTTTCACTCGACAGAATTTAATTCATTACGTTGTTATTGATAATTCCAATCATTAGTTTAATACGAGTATTGAGTTTCATGTGTTAGAATTTGATACATTACGTTGTTGTTGGGTATTCCATTCATTAGTTTAATACTAGTATTGGGTTTTCATTCGTTAGAATTTAATACTGCGTTGTTATTGAGAATTTCATTCATTAGTTTAATACTAGTTTTGAGTTTTTTGGAATTTAATTAATTACAATGTTATTGGGTGTTTCATTCATTTGTCTAACAATGAGTTTTTCATTCATGAGAATTTAATTCATTACGTTCTAATTTCCATTGCATTCATTAGTTTAAAAGTGTGTTTTCCATACATAAATGTTGAATTCATTACGTTGGTTTGGATATTTTAACTCAATATAATTTGAAGTTCCATTCATTACATTTTGTTATATAATTCTCTTCTGTCATACTTGATCCTCGTCAATATGCCTGGAAGTTTCACTTTCCAGGTTCTATAAAATGCGACATTACTTTAATTTGTCCTAGATTCCTGTATATTCATCGAAATAAAAGACGCTTACTCTTCCTGTACCCTTGGTATTATTCTCCTTTCGAATAGTCTCCGTGTGAGTCTTTCTTTTGTTCAGTGGTGCCTCTTTTTATCACAATTTAGTATTCAATGACCACATTGAACAAATGAAAAGTGTTAATCATTTCCGAATACTGACAAAGTATCTCTACAGTCGCGCATTGTCATAATTCACACAAAAAAGGTCTTAATATCTTCAGTATTCTGTACAGATAAACCTACCCTATAATTTTCCACAGAATTAATGTACTATTCCTTATCGGCTGTGTTAACTTTAAATTTGTGTGTGATTTCCTTTAATTCCATGATGGAAAACTCATCTGGTCTATGTTATACCCATAGACTTTCACCTCCTCATTGAGACTAAAGCGGTAATGACAGGACAGATTCCCTGGGATATTCTTCTACGGACTTTGGTATCAAAGATTGTTTCTCTCAAAAACATGCCAAAGTTTAACATTAAGGTTTCTTAGCTGTTTTCATTTTGAATCACATTAATTTAATTCTTTCCTTGCTTGTAAAATACTAGCAAATTTTGTCCATTATTATTATTGTTGTTTTCTTTTGTGCAAGGTAATCAATTGTGTTTCATAATATGGCAAGTCGAAATTACTTTCAACACAAATCGATAAGTTGTGTCATCAGCCACCACGTAACATATCATTTCCCAGCTGTTTGAAATTCTCTTTTCTTTTTTCAATTTCTTGGTTTTAAAGTAATGATAATGACTTTAGTTAATGATTTTAAAGCAGAATCTAATCTTTCATCGTGCTCTCAAAGAATCATTTATATTTCTTTGCATTTTCATTTCTTATTTGCCTTCTAGTAATTTTGTAACTGGAATTGAGAAATAAGTTATTGAATTTAATAAATTATAATTCAATATAAAAGGTATGATAATAGTTTATATCGATCACATACGGATTGAACAAAACTGACATACGTATACAACATTTTAAGATATTAATTTTCAAACGGTGTTTGGGTCAAAATGTATTGACATTCAGAAGGGAAATTTAGAAAATGAAAGTTGACCTCAACAAATGTTCCTTTTAGAAATGTTTGGTCTTTGATAGAAGGAAATGTCAGAGACCTGATTGCATTGGAAACCGAAACTACTTTTCTAATTTTTGACTTGGCCATACAGAGATACGACAAATAGTTATGCGGGACTTCGGCAAAGCTTACCACCCAACAATCGAAAGGGTTTTCCAAAAGAAACACCTTTAAATAACACATACACTGTATATCAATAAATTAAAGACCGTGGATTTGGCGAAGTGGTATAAGCTGCGGGTATTTCTAGCTAGGGATAAGGGACTCGAGGCACGTTCAGAACACAAGTCATAAAATTGTCTGCATTCGTCATTTATGCTATATGTCTAGGTTATATATCTATAATCATATGTACTGTGGCGTTGTTGATCCAAAGATTAAAGATTTGAATTCCCCGTCGTTACTGCATTGTGTTATATATAAATATGAATTTACTGATAGAAAACACTTTTATCGTGGCTTCGCCCTTCCAGGACTGTAGGACTATAATTACAGTATCATATTATTGGCTAAAACAGAGGAGGGTTTAAAAGGAAGTTAAAAATCAGAGAAAAAACTTATAAACGTTATCAACGAGACTATTTTAGCATAGGACTTTAAGAGAGTGAAAACAGGATGGATAGCATGACTTATACAACTGGTCAAAGAGTTGATATACATGTATTTGAAGTTGTGGCCCCTTAATTCCAAAACGTTTTGTCATTAATTGGTGCAATTATGTTTTGTAACATTATTAGAAAAATAGCTTGTTCGAATATTAAATTCAGGCGTTTGAACTTCTCATAAAAATAGAAGGAACTTATGATATTTATTATTACATTGCTAACCGCATTACTCGATTCGTTTAAAGCGGTGACATTTTTCGGGTCAATTCACATGCAATTCTAAGTATTAGTCCTTCACTGTCTCAGTTTGACCTTTACAAACTAATGGGAAGTGTTCTATACTTTCGACGAAATGCAAAACATATACCCATACTTTATATGTAAAATAAATGCACCCGGATTCCAATGGTAGTTTTTTTTTTAGAAAAACGAAATCCTTAAGTCGGCTGGCGACCCGCTGGTGTAAATATGTGTAGTACGAGACTGAACAATATAGCAATTCTTACAAGCGTTAGAAGAATTGTACCTCGACTATGTAGTGAAAGTAAGAGATAAATTAGCAATAAACCCAGATTTTACATAGAATTATATAGTGTCATCGATGAAGCAGAAGACGCTTATCCTTCTGAAACACTTTGTCTTACTGTTATCCCTTTTTTAAGGTTCACCATTATAATTTTGTTTTTATTTGCCCTCGTTTAATTGGTTTTCAAACTGAGAACTACAGTTACATTTTAATGTAGGTGTTTTCCAACACCACAGGTAATAGGTAAACACAACATAAATGCAGACCATAACTGTAAGTAATTTAGCAAATTAGGTAGAAAGTATGTTCCCACTAGGCAACTCAAAGTATATACCCAGATTAATCAGCGACAAAGTGGATTTTGCTGTGGAAGACAGACAGCTGGCCTGTTCACACGTTAAGCATAGTGATATTCGCCGACTCACCTTTCACCGTCAATTATTGACCTTAATACGACCTGGTCAATGTCTGAATGTTACTCTACAGTCTGATATTGTAGGACTTCTGATCAGAATTAGATATTTTGTTAATTTTTAACATGCTCAAATAACCGAGATAGCATATCATATGTAAATACATACAAATGCAACAAGATCTATTTAAATAAAAATACAGATCTAGACATTTAGCCTGGTGACAAATATACATGTAATACCATTTCATTCTAGATCTTAAAGCACAATGACAAGGAAAGTGAGCTGAGAGAAGACGTTAAAATGAAGACGAAAAAAGAAGATAACAGAAGAATAAAATGACTGATTCCATATTCATGATTTGCTGGACTTAATGGAACAGCAAAACGTTCGTTATGTAAAAACATATAAAACGCTTTAGCTGAAATATTCCGTATATCGACATTATATGATGGACATGCTATGTAGATTTTTATCATGTCAATACATCATCATTATGAATCGACTTTATACACTGTAGTTGAGATATAAACAATTTGTGCCTGCGTCCATTACATAACTTACTGATATTAAATCACTATATACAGATTTCATTCTATGTATCATCTATATCCATAGATATGACATAAGATTAGGTAAAGTATAGAAACATGAATTCATCAATATATATATATATATATCTTCCATTCCGTAATTACAATGCATAATATACACATGCTACAGAGTATATTAGTAAGATCTATACTCACCGCTGTCTAAACGGAACTATACACTGATGTCACGTATCTGCCGGGCTGGTTATATACTCCATCATCACACACATCATGTCTGTAACACAAAAAAAGAGCATCATTTTCTGTCTATCCAGTGCCGATACAGTGTCCAAAACAGCCATCCCTTCAGCAGAATGTTTGAATTGTACATATTATTTGGTCGTAAGCATCCCAGACAAGAATCGATAAATCCTCAAGTGAATCTCGTTATCACTATTTTGTGTATAAATATTGTCGTGTTTGTGCCTATGACTGGTGAAACGAGCCACTACTGTTATATATAAGTACATTATTATCTACCATAATGTATTATACGTTCGTGTTCATAAAGAGACAAGTCTGCTCTAAACGCAAGCTTCAGCCAGCTGGCTAACGGATGTGACCATTACAGTCCGTAAATAATCCGCTTGGATTCCCTGTCTATAGACACTGTCTTCATCAACATGACCATTCAGCGGTCATCACATATAAGGTCTTTCCATGAATCATTAATCTTAATGCTTGTAACTGTAGTGCTTTATGATAGGGTTACTGTCATGCGACCGAGATTTCCGACACGATGTCAACACTGCGCTACAGAGCAGTACACAAGGCTATATGTAATAAACTTTATGTGCATTATCAATGAGTCCCTGTACGTCATTATCGACGTCACGGTAAAACCTTACACGACTTAATACCTGCTTTGACATGTATAAATACTCAGGTGGAGTTATCTTAAGATGTACTACAAGGTTTCATCAGGAATATAGGTTTATATTGCTATTTTTGTCATGCTAAATCGAGCTACTCATTGGAATTTAAAAATGGCTAGAGTAATAAAAAATATATAGTTGGTGCAATGATGATTAAGGATTTCAACTTCAAAAGAAATTGTGTTTTTAATCATTATGATGATACATCTTTTTTGCTGAATCTCAAGTACCTGGTATACATTTATGGTATTATTCCGACTGAGCTATAGAGAAAACTTACTCTTGCCTCGGCAAGTTCTTTACAATAAAAAGACACTGCTCCAGGAAAGAGCTCGTTGTTAGGGTTTATCTAGATGGACAGCAATGTTTCCATTATTTCCCGGATCTCTTCATCACATTAAGTTTAACATCAGTCATAATTAATGCCTTCGCTATGGATAGAATGGATTTACCAGTCTAATTCTCTGCGGCATACGGCCAAGAGAAATTCGGCTTGAAGCCGCTATTGGATTCTGATATACCACTAACACCTTGACCAGCCAGAGTGACATTCCGTAACTGTCAGCTTGAAGCGGCTATTGGATTCTGATATACCACTAACACCTTGACCAGCCAGAGTGACATTTAGTCTATATTGTACACGTATGATTTAATGAGATATCCCTTTATCCGGATAGTTTGCACGCCCAGAGCGTCATAATGTGTAGGTGTGTTATATCAAATCGTCGTTTCATCACGCAAAACTCGGATCAGGAAATTTTTGTTTAATATCGGAAACTAATCCTTTATTCCATTGGAAAAATCATGATATTTGAATTTCCTGTCGTAGTTGTACTTTATTGAATGCATGTAATGTGTACAATTTGCATACATGTTTGTATATACCTTGCGATCAGAGAATTCGTATAATCTAACAGAGAATTTGTAACTATGTCCACGTCAGGGTTATCGGACCGGCCATCACTATTACACTGAAACCTTCTTTTATAATAAAGTGGATTTGGCGCAGTGGTAAATGCTGCGGGTATTTCTAGCTAGGCGATTAGGTGCCGTAGGTTGTAAGTTCAAGGCCCGGACAGTACATGATTTGGGAATCTCTAAATTTAACGTTAAGCATTAATCATTTGAAGCAGCAGTAACATTTCAGTTGAAATAATTCGGTATTTATAAGTCTGACCAGTGATCTGACACATTGGACAGTCATTAAACTACACCTCGGGCATTCCTTTTTCAATCACCGCATCGGTTTAGTGACCCCAGAGAGGCATGGTCTGTGCGCCAATCTTGTGTGATTATTTTTCCAGTTCGATAGACACATACATTCTACGCAGATAGATTTAGTCAGCTACACGTTATCAGAAGCATTATATATGATAGATAAATCGATGTGACAATTCTAATGATGCTAACTGTTACAGCAGTCCTGTTGCAATGGACGTGACGGGCCCTAGTAGCCACCACTATTCTTGAATTTATATATTATATATCTTCATTTAAAAACATTTGACCAGATACACTGCGAAGAAAGTGCTATCATTTGTGATGTTGTTATTTTATACAAGATACTGTGATCTAGTAATATCAATAAAACTGATAAATGGCGACATTTTGTAGTAAGATGTTCAGCATATTTTTCTGCCATGTATTAATATCATAAAAGGTAAGACTCTGTGAAGTAGTGATAGTTTAGATATAGAGGTTTTACTATGTAACTGTTAAGCGGCGACCATTTTACTATTTGACGTTCGTTTGAAATCCAATATTGAAATCAATTGAATCGTTTGGTTATTGCAGCTCCAATCCATATTTTGACATTTTAAATTTCCTCCCCAGCCTCTCAGGTAACATCACTTTAGGCTTTTAGCATAGTTGATGAGTTCTAGAAGGACGAAACAACTGTGTGATATCCATAGCATCACTGATGGGCTCTAGAAGGACGAAACAACTGTGTGATATCCATAGCATCACTGATGGGTTCTAGAAGGACGAACCAGCTGGGTGATGTCCCTATCATCACTGATGCGTTCTAGGACGAAACAACTGTGTGATATCCCTAGCATCACTGATGAGTTCTAGAAGTACGAAACAGATGTATGATTTTCATAGCATCACTGACGAGTTCTAGATGGACGAAACAGCTGTATGATGTCCCGATCATCACTGACAAGTTCTAGAAGGAAGAAAACGACTGTATGATGTCCCTGATATCAATGACGAGTCAATGTAGGACGGAGACGACTGTTTGATGTCCATAGCAACACTGGCAAGTCCTAGTAGGACGAAACAGATGTATGATGTCCATAGCATCACAGATCAGTTTCAAAAGGAAGAAAACGACTGTATGATGTCCCTAATATCAATGACGTGTCCATGTATTACGGAAACGACTGTATGATGTCCCTAGTATCACTGACGGGTTTTAGAAGGGCGAAAGCAATTGTATGATGCAACTGAACTCATTGTTGCCTCTACTATATATTACAATTCGCATCGAAGGCAGCTACACTTATATGTTTTGTACCCATTTATTGAATACTCGTTATTGAGTAATACGTTTGGAAGTTTGGTAGCAATACGCTTCCGTAGGGATGTGCTTACTGGCCCCAATTTCATCAACTTTCCTTTAATTAATGAAGTTCCTTGCTTTGAAGATTCCATAGGAAAAGCATTACAAAATTTAAGGTAATTCCCTGACCTAAGATTTTTCCTCAATTTCATTAATGTTTCCATGAGAAAAATTTAAG
The DNA here is from genome assembly GCF_902652985.1 of Pecten maximus. NCBI lineage: Eukaryota > Metazoa > Mollusca > Bivalvia > Pectinida > Pectinidae > Pecten > Pecten maximus. The sequence continues at coordinate 47,211,461 of NC_047015.1, forward strand.
GTAAATGATTCATTCCTTTGAGTAAGGGAACGTTGATTAAAACCAGGACCAAATTGTGTACGTCAAATTATAAAGTGGTACACTGGGTAATTTTGATACGGCGCACCTAGCTAGGTTATTGCACTATTACGATATCTTGTATAATCTAAATAAGTGGTATATAAGTTTAATAGCATACATTCATATCTCGGTATATTGTTGAACTCGTATTGTTTTATTACCCCCAAATCTTGTACCTAACTGATAAGCAGCGGCTACAATATTGTGAAATATTTATCAATTATGGACCTTTGTTGAGGTCAGTATGATGTTATATCAGCGTGATAGAAATTATTAACCGAGGGCGAATATCACTTAATATTAACGAAAATCAAATTTAATTTTAATGCTATATTGGTGCAGTTTTACCCGTTTTTCATTGTTTCCTTTGGCTATTAAACTTATTAGGAAATGTATCAATATTCTGACAAATATATCACAATACACAAAGGAGTTTATTTTTCAACAAAGAATAACAAAATTAAAAACAAACCAATAAAATACGTGACTGAATGTATGCGCATTGAAACTGTATGGCGTAACCCAAGTCATGTTATACCAAAATTAATTGTTGTGGAACTGTTCAAAAGGTCTGAATTTATATGAATATATCCACACTCGCATGGCTCAAGAAGACATACAACGTATTCATTCGAATACTTGCTGTGATGACTATGCAAAACGATTTCTTTGTATAAAATATTATGACATCCTTACCGAAACTGAAACTAGTATTGACATTGGCTGTAAGGAGATGAATGATGTAAGTTTACATTGCGTAATCCACATACAATGTATCTCTTACTGTTTTATTACCTTTAAATGCTATGTAGCATTTGTGTGTCTTTGACCAATCCTGTGATTCAAGCGTTGCCACTTCGATGGGCCTTCTGATGAATCATATTTGGCTATCGCCGATACCTTTTTTTATCATATGTTCATCAACAGGTGCACGTTTTAGTATTTGGTACATATGTAATTCGTGTGGTCCTCTGTACGGAAAACTAGATTTTTAAGAGTACAATCATCCTTAATACGGAAAGTTACTCATTCTGACCATAATGGAATAAGTTGTGCTATTCTAAAAGCTGCTAGAATTACTTTGGGTTTTTTTTCTGGAATGGATTCTAATCAAAGGGAAGGGTACAGTAATTGTTATCACAAAGTGTCATTAGCCCTCCAATCACGAGCCAATATCATTGTTCCCAAGAGTAGGTATGTTTTAACGGGTTATCTAATCAACTCATTCAATTATTTCCTTAAAATCCTCAACCACTTACGTTCATACTAAAGGTTATGCAACTGTTGATTTACAATTAAAAATTGATCATGAAATCCGTTGCTTAGCCCTCCAGAAGAGAATACATGCTTGCTTAGTATTTTAATTCAGCAAGGATCTTTAATTATGTTTAGAGAAATTGTTAATTTAATCTAAACGTTAATATACAGCTTAACCGTTGATGATGTGTGAAAAATATGCTTCAAGCAGAAAGTACTGTAAACGTATATATTTTGGCGGATTTAAATTTTAGCGCATTACCAACTTTATTATATTAGCGCAATGATGAATTGGCGCACCCATATTCTTTGCTGTAGAAAAGTAAATATGTATAATTTAGCACAATCAGAAATAGCGCAATGCTTCCAGCGCGGATATTGCTGAAATAGAATCATCGCTAAAATACATTGTAAGTAAGATTACAGTATAAATAAACTATTTCAAATCCATTTACTGACACTGTACAGTAATATTAAATCAGGGATTTTACAGTTCTTCTATTGACGGGCGTTTCACTGCGTTACATGTATACACGTACTACCATCCTTGATGATGTCCTACGTTCCCGTCTTGTGAATTACACACGTACTTTACTAAACGTATACCAACAAGGATTAATTACTGCAGAGTAATGCATTTCAAAACATTTATCTCTGAATAATACCATTTTTTTTGACAATATTGCTATGGTCTTGTGAATTATTGGATGAGTGTAGTATGTTTGAATTAACGTGAAGCATTTCGTATCATTTATTCTTTTGTGCAAATTTTAACTTCCTTGATTATGAAATTTCTGGTAGACTAACCGTAAAATAAATTTGCTTTAAAACATAAATAACATCGACCTGCCATCCTCAATAGTCTGTTTCACTTCAAAATGTTGAATAGCATATGCTGCCAGTGATCAATAGAAATTATTCTTAACTACATATTTTTAACATAAAATGATATCTTGTGATATTTTGATTTATTTATTACTTTTTTTTTCTTCATTTTTTGATTAATTTATTAGTTTAGTTAATTTAAACATATTTCATTTGAAAATATTCAAAAGGAATTGGACATAAGTTGTGCAACTTATAAACGTCCTTTTCCATAAACATGTATACAATGGTATCTTCAAACTGCAGCATATGTGATATAATATAAATACATGTATAAAAAACAAAAATAAAACAAAAACCATTAATATATAAGACGACAATACGCAATTTCATTTGCCATACCAGTACCAACATCAAATTTATTAAAATCTATTGATCAATGAACATGACTTAGTTAATAAAGTGAATATCATATTCAACAACATAGGCATATACTGTAAGAAGTCAAATATTGGTATATTAGTAAAGTTAGCAGTATATAATAATCGCATATTATATTAATGGTTCAGTTTCCTGGTGGCCTGATCAATCGTGTCAAGGGCTCAGCTTCTGTGTTGGTCATATCAACTCTTGCCACTTCCACTGAGTCATCAGCACGATTGACCACGCTCCACACTGATTAAACCAATTACTAAGCATATATCGCATCATAATATATACATGTATATTATATATAGTCGTGAACTAAAAAGCATATGTTTTCAATATATTTCTAAGTATATCAGAACCATGAAGTGTGTTTAGGTGACAGTACATAACATCCGCAATTTAAATTTAACATCAAATACTAATATAACATCCATCCATGTAAATAAGTTTGATGAATATGGATGAGTTATTACATCATATTATTTGTGTGTTACTTTATTTTCTAAGATTAGAATTTATCCAAAATCAATGCAATAAAAAATCATTGATATAAATTATCACAACAATTCTAAGACAATACAGCTTTTAATTAAGATAATAATTCACTTTGTACTCAAATGGTAGGAAGAATCCTAAAACAACGCATTCCTCAGAATATTGAAATTAATAAAAAAAAATAATAAAAAAAAAGATTGAAGGTAAACACAGAGATACACGCTTGTGTTATATAGTCCAATGTACAAACGACCAAATGCTTTATCATAGTTACATAAAATAACTGTGAACGTTTCCTAATATATCTTATCGGTTGGTCATTTGGCGTGATTTTGTTTTTCGTTAGAGGTATCAGCTTATATGGAAACATCTGAGACTCTGTCAAGTTTAATAAATACGTGAACCAATAATTCTAAACAAATTCTTTAAGCATCCATACTCAGAATCAGTCTTGGTGTCGTAGAAAGCTTGGTTTGAGCTTTGTTTAAGGTTAAAATAATTTTATTGCTCAAAGAAATAGAGAAGAAAACACAATGAGCTGCCCTCACGCAGGAGGGGATCCATTCGACAAACCGAGCACTCATATCCTAGAGATGCATGAAATAGTCTATATAATACTGTATCGTTTAGAATGGACATACAGTTTACCTCTCAAATGCAGTATATATTCCCGACAATGTATTAGCTGACGAGGATACCTCACCTTACCTTATTGCTTTCCTCTTCCTGAAGTGAGAGGTAATTCTATTATCGGTAATATTTAATTCTTCTAATTTTCCGATAATAAACAGATGAACCTATTAAATAGAACACAGAAAACATGCACATACCATTATACATAACATAACTATCTATAGTATAGTATGTGCTCTAGTACATACACGTGAAGGAGAAATAGGGGGTTCAGGGAAAGGGTGAGGAGGGGGTGGGTAGCACCAGTAAAATTTACATAAATTATACATAATGTAAGGCTACATGTAACTTGTGGCTGTTTCCAGTTGACTATCAAGGGGAATTCGTAGATTAGGATATTATGGTAGTGTAATTATAAGTTAAGTCAAATGGCTAGTCAAGTAAACCAATGTATTTGTATCATTCTCTGTCAAATTTTTAAGATTCAGTCAGACCTTTTCTTCTTAATAGATATTTCTGTGTTTGATAATTATCCCTGATTGTATGAACTAGAGCTCCTAAATGAAGAGAATTATGAAGACATCTGCTTCTATATATATATATATTGTTGAACAGTTCATTATTAACTCTGGCATTTGCACAAGTTGGATTTAATATTCAAAATATGTAAGAAGTTATATTCAAAGACAATGGAATAGTTAGTATATTTAATAGTATTTAAAAGCTTTTCAGTAGTTTTTGAACTTCTTGACATTCCCATATACTGTGAATAAGTGTTTCTCTTTCTTTAAAACATAGTATACATCAAGGTGTTGGGAAAAGATGTGCTTTAAAATGCACGCTGTTTGTTGTTAATATAAAATGATTCACACGAAACTGGAACCATATTAATTTTGTGTTTTTAGTTACCTGGAACGGTAATGAAAATATATTTCCCGTGTTTTGCTATCAAATTCTGCTACATCAGGTCCCCACTTTATTATTCCTGTTGGGACCAGTTTATTTTTAATAAAAATATTATACATGTACATATCCTTTACCCCTTTTGAATTAAAAAAAATCAATATTTGTGGGTTTTTACGGTAATAATACTTTGTAATTTGGAGCAGTGCTTTTCTCAATGAATTTTCTAACAGGTGTCAACAAGCCATGATATTGAAGAAAGTTAGCATTAACATGATACTTCTGAACAATTTTTTGAAAAGTTAAAACAGTTTTTTTTAGCGTCATTCAAAAGATTGCCTAAAATTACTACTCCTTTCTTATTCCAGTCTCTATAGAAGATATATCGATTTCCTACTTTAAATTCATGATTATACCAGAGGTGATTTTACTAACTGCAGTACGTGTTCCCCTTTTGTTGAATTTAGCCTTCTCCATAAAGCAAATACATCTTTCCAAAACTGGTTCTTGAAATTGTTCACACATTTGCATAAGTAATCATCTCCACAATTAAATCAATGTCAACATATGTTTTAAGGGCATCTGCCATTTACAGAAGGTGTTTATTAATCGTCTGAACCAAAATAACTTCAAGGAATCAATGAAATCTCTAATGTTTACCATTTTAAACCCCTTTTTTTCATCGATTTTTATAACAACGTCTCTTTTGATTTTATCAGATTTACTGTTATTACTCTTCCATAGGAAATTATAAAGTTGTGTGTTTAACTTGTTCATAAAATTCAAATGTGTTAATGATTCCTTTGAGCTTTACTAAATTCTTGTCATAATTAAGTTTGGGAATTTTATGTAGATCAACATCAAATTATATTCCAAGAAGTGTAAATTGTGTTGAGCCCCACTTTAGATGTAAATTTGGTAAGTAAGTATCTTGACTATATTTTTGACATCCGATCCAAATTACTTTTATTTACGCTTTTTAAGATTGGTTTAAGCTTATTATTGACACTTTTTTGTCATTTCTTTAAGGCGTAATAGTTATATCTCCATGCATGGTGACATACCAGCTGCGCATTGAATAATAAGTTTTTCTAATAATTATTTTAAACCTTAGCTGCGATGGCGAAAGACTTTTTGATGAAGCAGAAGACGTTAACACTGTCTGAACATCTGGTCTATCATGGATCTTCATGCAAATCTATATTTTGTTCATATTTTGAACCGATTTAGAGTTAGACTTACGATTTCTTTTAAGATGACTGTTTTTGAGTTAATGGTGGCAAAATGATACCATATAAAGATGCTGTAAGTTGTTAACACGTGTGCTCGGCCCAACGCCTTTTCCATTTCCCGTCAATACGGTTCCACTAATGGAAAGGCTATCATAAAGATAACGGATAAAAATATGTGTAAGGGGAGACTGTGCTTTTTGCTGCAATGTATGCCCAGGGCCATCTGCAGACATGGATGGTATTGATTTGCATTCAAGGTCGACGTCTGACAATCATAAACATGTATCGGGTGTTATTAGCTCCACACAAAACACATGAACAGATTCACGGGTTGTTTTGTGAGAGTTAAAGCCGTACACGACTGTCAAAAAGAATTTCAAGAAGTAAGTCGGATTCATGAATGGGATGCACAAACATGTTTTCTGTTCTTCTTGGAGGTTGGTTTTATATTGTCAAACGACCTATCAACAGCTGGGGTCATTTAAAGACTTCTCCCCTGTGTGTGAGAAGCATGCGCGTGGTGAATTTACGTGTGGCTTAAGAGGCTGCGGTATGTTCGTGTTTGTCTCCTTGTGATAGCGCAGAACTGATGCTGACTTTATGTTGCTACCTCATTGAAGCAAATTGGCGAAGACACCCAGCAGTACAACCCATCCGGTCACAATATACTGACAACGGGTGAACTTTTCGTCCCAATCCCAGAAATGCTGAGCACTAAGCAGGAAAGCAACTTCAATTTGAATAGATTTTTTTGAAGTAAAATCATTTAATAAAAGAGAATTATAGCTAAAGCTACGGAAGTGCAGAAAATAATTCAAATACTTTTTAATTAACATTTATTCCCCCTTGATATTTCTTTAAATTGTACCTTAGAGAACATTGTTGATCTACATGACATACTTTAACAATTGCGCGTAAAACTATTAAATAAATCTACCTTGTTTCTTACAGATAATTAAACATTATATAAGTTACACGAATATACGCCAACTCATTAAAGTAATATAATGAGCACACATTCAATGTTAGAAAGCAATATTATTTTTAGCCATCAACGTCCAACTTGAACCATTTAGCCAAACATAGCATAACGTGGTTCCTGGACGCTATCGGAATAGAAAGGGTTCAACAATGCTTCCCTTCATTGTACTCGGGATTTTTTTTTAAAATCTGGGCACGCTACCTACCCGTGTTGGTTTGTGTTTCTCGGGAAGCTGAGGAACGGGCCGGTCTGTGCTAGGGTGGTTGTGTCTTTGGGCAAGACACGTTACCCTGATTGCTCTAAATGACATGCGACAGGCCTCCCGCATGTTGTGTAGTGATGTAGTTATAGGGAGACGCCGCCTCAAAATGACACTGGAGGTTCACTGGGAGATCAACCAAGCACACAAACAAACAAGCGCCTCATTCCCTAACTCGAACGATTTAGGAAAGACTCCAAGCGAATGACATCTTTAAACACGATTTACTGCCCTGCAGGTAGGGCGTAAGAATTGTACCTGCTGCCCCCATTGCATGATCGTAAGAGGCGACTAAATTTGGGATCTTATCTTTTCTCTTCTTTCTTAACAACTTTCTTCTTCCTAATGTCTCCATTGACAATGCCTCACTTTTGGCCATTAGCTGAACGTTCGCCCCACGCACGGGAGGCCGTCCTTAAATGACCTTAGCTGTTAATAGGACGTTAAACAAAATAAACCAAACCAAACCAAATTAAACACGATTTTAGTAATAGATACAGTATATGAAAAATAACGATTTACACTGCACCATACAGCTGTTTCGTCCGTCTAGGTGTCGATAGTGATCCAAAAGGAAAGTCGTGAAAAATTGAAATAGGTTTTAGCAAGCACAACCCAGAATACCGAAATTAAAATGAAAACGTCACTCTAACTCAAAATCGAGGGTAAAATATGAACAAATCATCAATATATCTTCATGAAGATCATTGAAAAGATATAACGATTATAAGACCAGGTGATATGGAAGGTAAGCGTCTTCGGCTTGAATGACCACATCCGCCATAAAAATCTAGATTAAATCCGCGTCACATTCGTAATGAGAACAAGGTTGGTGACAGTGGCACCAATAGCTTTATCATTAAGAACACGACTGACTTAGTATCGCATCAGGAAATAGTATATATCCAAATGAGAGCATGATGTCGGTAATACAGGAAAGATAAATAAATTGTTTGGGATTTAACCCGGGGGTAGATCCACTCGGTTAAACAGAATTTTTTACGCGTGATGTTAAGGTGACATGTACGATATTCCTCACACAAATGACTATTAAAACATATTTAGATTAAGTCTAAACTGTATGATGAATCAACTCGGCCTTACTTCAATTACTATACACAAGACCCAATGAAATACTGTATCTAGGTATATTTACAATCAAGTCGACAAGTCAACTATGCTTTACTTAAAGTATATTAGTTCTTTATTTAGTATTGAGATTTCCAGCTGATCAGAAAAGAAATCACAAAAAACTATATGTTTGCCATGGCATTTCATATTTTTAATAGTTTACACACAGAAAAATAGTACAAGAAACCGTAATATCTTCGGTATTAATACATATACATGTATATATATTCTAACAGGCTAACTATACATAAGATGATCTAATGAACATTGAGGTGTTAGAAATGTGCTATCTGACAAATGATGAATCGATTAGTCAAAATGTTTTATCGTATCTGGCAATAGATGTATTTCGATAGTTCATGGGCCCCCTCATCTTGACTCAGAATTCGTCCACTGCAACGTATCCAGGTGGCTACCTTGAACAGGCCACTCTGTATCATTGAAGTCATTAAACCAATAAGGATATTGATATTGTGAACGTTTTTTTACATACATGTACATGTAAAGTAGTTGTTATTTCCATGTATCGTACCGGAGACGGAGGACAAATACTCGTGAGCTAACGTGAATTCTTCTCCTGATAGACGGTATTAAATCGATTTTATAGCCACTTCAACACTTGTAGAGCACGAATATGACAATGACCGCCAATCCTGTAACGTCAATTAGTTATCAATATATATATATATAGAATAAAGTTATTTTATCACATACTGAACGAGGAAGGTCAGATGTCCTACAAAGTTTGAGGTAACCCACTGCTTATTTGGTAAAGAACATGCGCGATAACGCCTGGCCAGAGGTTTGGAAAAGGCCGCTCTTAGAAAATATCTATTAGATTTTAGAGGGAAATACACCTGAAGAGCTTGCTCTCAAAGCATGTTGAAAGCGCTAGTGTGAATTTCTGGTTTGTGTTTTTTATTATTATTACTATATATATATATATCATATACATGTATATGGATGCGTGTTTAATTATATATCAAACGTTACACTGTAGGATTGAAGTGGGAAGTTCAAAGCCTATGAACTTACCATCGCCATAAAAGAAAGCTATTCAAGATTCTCGTGTCATAGATAAAGACACATTGTATTGACGCTGTTCAGACCATCTGACTTGATAGAATCAATAAGCTAGTCCGGAATGTATTAATCATATCACGTGGATGAATTACTGTATCAATTATTCAAGATAATGAATTACGTTGTATTCAGACATTCCTGAAATCAGTGTTATGCCAATGGACAACAGTATGTGGTCAGTCTACAACGTCAATTACCCACAAAGGGATCTTGTCGTCTGCGTGCCTTACATCCAAAATAGGATTAGTCGACAAGGCTGAGCTCTTCAGCCTCTCTGATTCGTTATCTATAAAATGTATTTCTCGGACCAGGAGTAATCTGCAATGTTATCAGGAAGAAAAGGAACGGATAAGAGTGTTTCCCATCTTATTCGCTTTAAAAATCATTTAACCTTTTGTACGTCACAACGATTCTCGGACACAGTTCTGGAATACATATTTACACTAATTAAACATGTCCGTGCGTCATACGTATATATTCATATCAGCTGGTATTTTAAAGCTCATCCATGATTGTAATAATTGGAATTATTATTTTGAAACCCTTTACAACACACTTTGTTAGATGGAAAATATCCACCTTAAAACAAACTCAAATTCAGATCTAACTAAAACGACAGCAAAATAAAAAAAAATATGGCCTGTAGTATGTGTTCTGGAAGTATGTTTGTCTTCTAATGTATCGACGACATTGCCCATATTAATACATGTAGTCGTATGGGAATATTAAAAAAAAATGTAACGTTCTCAAGCAGAGAAACTTGGTATTGACAATGAAACTATGAGACTGTAAAGGAACAAATATTCAATAGGGCATATAGACCCTGTATCAAACCTGCCTGCCCTCTAAGTATAATATCTTATTTACTGGGCAAAGCAACAATACCACAATGTATGCTCATACTTTACTTGCCGGAAACTTTGTTTTGACCACGTGACGTCATCGACACTAAGGTAGTATTCTAACACGTCTGGAGACATTTAATTCTGATAACAGATAACACACTAGTAAAGTAATCAATCACTTTTGATGGATTGTTATTATGTGGTTTAAAGAGTTCCGGAAATGAATGTTTTGAAATAGGACGTTCGAGTAGTGGAAAACACCGTTTCTAATTTTAGATCGGCGACATGGTGCCCAAGTGAAAGAAATTAAATTTATTGTATTAAATGATTTGTGATCAGCATACTATTATGTTGTTTGTTCGGTAATTATACATAGTAATTATACCGACAAGTTTTGATATGTGTAACGTATATTTGAAGTTACCCTCTAAATGAAACTAAATTGATTTACTCGACATCAGTGGAGAATGTCTGATCATTAGTTGCATTGATACCTGATTACGACTTGTTCACCTACCTTTACGTAGATCATTTCCTCGTTATTACGAGTTCCCGTCGTCAGACACATCCCACTGTATCGATGGCAATGTTGTAGATTCTGACTGACAGATCGGCTGGCCGCCATGGCAACGGATCAGGTTGTCGCGAGAGACTTCGTATAATAGTCCAGGACTTTAGCCGGATTTAGTCCAATCATTGGGAAAGGAAGTAGCGACGATTACTAGTGACCACTGTGAGTTTGAAAACAGACATTACTGAACGGAATGACATTATCGTCTCTTGGTCATTTCTTCGATAATCCACTGACATTAATCAAATTGTGTTTTGTTTCAGCTGCATACATCCGACAAACCATACCCAAACGAGATCGATACGGGTTCGGTATAGACGATATTGGACTTGTAACGGGCACGTAAAGCCCGGCAACATCTCACTGAGGGTTAACATGTAACACCTTCTGTTGTAACGGGTTCCAGTATTTCAGATTGTCTGAAAGAGATTGTTTTAATAGAGAGATTCCAACAAATGCTTTTAGCTAAATCAAGCGTTGTGGCATTCTGTCATGTTTTATTGTCAGAAACAGTTCCGGCGTGTGACTTATGTGTTCCATGCTTCCTCCCAGCTCTAGAAGGGGTTAGCTAATGCACAACCCGTAGACAGTATCAAATACCGAATCGTACAGGTTGCTGGTTCCGCCATTGGCTTGATGTCTCCGGCTTGTGCCTTTCACATTCCTGTACACGCTTTATGCACGATTTGTGGACCGCTGTGTGAAAGGTGAAGGGCCGCTACGAGGAGACACGATATGCCGTGTGGTGTCGTTTATGCCGTGTGGCGTTATGCATTGTTTCCATATATAACATATACTTATTGCGAATATATTGTTTTATACGTATATAAAACGTATGCCAAAACATGCAGTGACAGTCGTCGTTGGGGTGAAACCTAGCAATAGTTAGAGTCACGAAGGCGAAAAGATCGTAACCAGGCCTGCATTTGCCCTGCGTTGGGCATATTTTTGACTTCAATATAAAAGAGTCCTTTGTTGTCTTGACCGCCTCCGTCCAACTACACTGTAGTAGCTAGTATAGACATGCATTGCATACAGTACAGTATGTGTGTGTTTCAAAATGAAAATAATAAGGGTGCCAATTTGTGCAATTCTGTGGCCCCTCAGTCATAAGCATGTTTTTAGCATGAAGATACTTTATTTAGGTCAGCCGCATAGTGTATGCTGTTCAAATTATCAGATTTTTTATATTGTGGGCTCATAGGCATTCCGGGGTCAAAGGTCAGATAATGAACATACAATTCAATTTTGGGGTAGAAATAATATTTTTTGCAATTTCTGCTAAAGAATCAGTTGAAAAAATTAACTTGAAAAAGTAGGCCACAGTGACCAAGTTTAGCATCTATTTTGATATCAAATACTTTAAACAAAAATACTGAAAACTTTCATTTATCAGCCCTATTAAATAACTTGGCTACAATGCTGCTAATCAGTGTATGTGGAGCATGGTCTGAATTTGTTTACAATACCATGTTCAAGTTACACTGTTTGCGTTCATCTAGATCTTGCTTGGTAAGTTAAACTTCTTCTTCTCTCTGAAATATGAACCAGACCAGGTGATAATTTAGTTTGGCAGCTATACTTAGTCAAACTAATTCTTCATTTATGTTGAAAAGTCATGAGTACACCTCTTAACAAAAAATAGACAAGAAAATTCTTCTTTTTCTTTGTTGTTGTTGCTGTTAGTGTATTTGTTATTGAATATAAAATAATAATCAAATAATTCAATTAATTTCCTTTTTTTTATGATTTCATTAAGGGTTTTCAGAATTATTTTTCCAGCTCCAAGAAAGCATTTGGTATTTTGCGGGTTATTCTTTTATTAAAGTTCACATATCATTTGATAGTAAAATTATCATTAAATACATTCAAGCATTAACTTTCACATGGAAAACAGCTGAGATTAAATTAATTATCGGCATATCTGAAATAATTAGAAAGGAAGTCATTAATTTCAGCCGACCATTAAACTGTAATACAGAGGGATCTTACGTCATCTTAACAGCAGCTGAAGTCTTCAAAGAGAAATGAATCGGTAACTGATAAAATGTTTCCTGTTCCGACTATTCCCTGGGCCGTCAGTAGGAATTTTAGTGACCAGCTTTGGATTCAAATACCAAAATGGTTTAGATTATGTCTTTTCTTGTTATTCATATTTAAATTTAGCGTTTAAGATAACTTACTCGAAATATAAAGGTTAAATCATACGACAAGCCGATTAAATACAAAATGTACAGTTTAAAATCCCAAATATTAACCTTCGACCAATTTAATATTTTTGAATCAATATCATTTGTCATATTCGCCCTTGACCAATCAAAAATCTTAAATGCATATCACATGTCATGTTAGTCCTCGTCCAATCAAAAATCTTAAATATCATATTACATATCATATTAGCCCTCATCCAATCAAAAATCTTTAATATCTATCACATGTCATATTAGTCCTCGTCCAATCAAAAATCTTAAATATCATATTACATATCATATTAGCCCTCATCCAATCAAAAATCTTTAATATCTATCACATGTCATATTAGTCCTCGTCCAATCAAAAATCTTAAATATCATATTACATATCATATTAGCCCTCATCCAATCAAAAATCTTTAATATCTATCACATGTCATATTAGTCCTCATCCAATCAAAAATCTTAAATACTGTACCTTTCACATGTCATAGTCCTCGACCAGCCACATATTTTAAAATCCTTGTCACATGTCACATTAGCCCTTCGACCAATCAAATATTAGCCTTCGACAAATGTTATGTTTTTAAATCCCTATCACATGTGACATCTGAGTAAGTTTCTGGTCGACCTATTAATAACCAATGTTCTGTCGGCGTTAGACGTTTGAATTGCCCTCAGACATCTAAGAATCCATATCACTGACCTTATTCAAAGCGTTATCCCGTATTGACAATCGTTAATTGTTAAATGGTGCTGATGTGTATACCGAAATCTGACACCACACTACGTCAATGGTTGAATATTCAGAAAAAAATGATCTTTTTTCTTCAAAAACCCTATTCCAAAAAAGATTCTTATAGTTATTCATTTATGTTAATGCTTATGTTACAATTTTCTGTCGTCGCAGGGCCTCGGAAGTGGGAGTTACTTCCCTTGCATCAATAATTGTACCAATTTGTTGATGTGATCATGGAAAGCCAGTAAACCATAATGACACCCATTGACTTTTATACTGGAATATTCAGACCATATGGAGTCTCGGGTTGAATTGTCCTTGTGTCGCGACAGATGTGATTTTCTTCTGATAAAATGTTTATTCTTTCGTCAAATATTTACCCTGGAAAGCAGTTTGCAGACTGACAGGCCACTCCACATTCATTATCTTGTTACTTGACTGATTTAGATACCTTGGCGACCAGGCTATAGTATTTCAATACAAGGCTCCAGTTAACACTGGATTTCAAGTCTGGCTGGAATATGACACTACTGAGAGAAGGCCTTGAAAGATAAAAACACGACGAGGCAACATGACATGAATCACACAAACAATAAAAGAACTTTTTTTTTTCTGCTGACAATTGTTATATCGACACGTGAACACACCTCTGCAATTAGCCCCGAATTTCGTCCGGCCCTGACAACATGTCTGGTGCAGGCCCTACATCCTACACCAGACATGGTGTCAGGGCCAGAGGAAACTCGGGCTACTATGCCATATTATTAAAATTCGAGATGTTTTAGTTTTCGTCGTATGGTGAATATGTTTACCAGTAGGATTATCCCTTGTTTACCGTTGCATAATTTCCAGTCAACATAAATGCAATATTATGGATTGGAAAATGTTTATTTTTGCATCTACCGGGAAGACTAGAATTCCTTTTGTAGGCAATGTTGTTTAAAATGGTTTAATATAGCATGGACGCATCACGCTTCATCTTCAATTCAACATCTTTTTCGATTTCTTTCGCCATCTTCATCTTCATTTCAGTTTCATTAGATAAATCTACAAAAGGATCTGATGACAGTCATCAAAAGATTCCATTGTTCTTTTGGTATTGTTATCATGAAATAAGATAGCTTACTCTTTGGTTACGGGCCGTGTGAAAAAAAATTGCCATTTTGGTACTTTAAATGACCCACGTTCCAACGTACTAATTCCCTGATGTAGAGTTTGTTTGTTTGCTTGTTTTATTAACCAATGAACATACCCTGGGTCTCCTTGTAGTAGTTGGTGACTAACTCACTAAACAACATACGAGAGGTCCGTCGCATGCCATCCAGAGCAATTAGAGTAAAGAGTTTTACCCAAGGACACAACTACACATTACACACCGGCCGGTTCCTCAGCTTCCCATTGATTTGATGGCGTTAGGTACTGCTTCGATGACACGGTGTTATCACTTTCTAAAGATCATTTGATATCGACAGGGTAGCTGCGGCGTTTGGATACTAGAAAGAGTGTAAAATTATTTTAACAGGTAAATACACGTAAGTCTTGCGTTATTTTTTGTACTTCTGTTCATGCTGTCACAATGGGTTTTTATCTTCCATTTTGTTTTGAAAATGTAGCATATAAACAATTCATAAGGTCTCATACCCATTGTCAGCTGAATCCTAGCCGGAGTTTCCTCTAGCCCTGACACCATCCTACACCAGACATGGTGTCAGAGTCAGAGGAAACTCGGGCTAGCTGAATCCTTTTCGTGAAGTAACCGTTCAAGTTCCGACTTCGGCACTACGTAAAAATCTGGTGTATCTTGAGTACACTTGTGATGAATTTTTCATCGGCAAATTGGCAAACAATGGCCGCCTTTCCACCTAAAATATACTATACGATAACTGAGTAATGACGCAGATAGGTACCATGTCCATTAAGATAATATCGCAAAAACAAATTTTAATGCGTATACCTGTTTGGGATAAAATGGACGGAAATAAGAGATTAAAATTAGATATCGCGTGAAAAAAAGATTAAGACGAGGATTAATCATTATGGGAAAGAAAACGGTGATATAGAGGACGGTGAGACACAATAAGTTGTCAGAAGTTGTGAGCAGAAAATACGATGAGATACGATAAGCTGTAAAGGACGATGTGAGTTAGGACATTGAGACACGGGAATTCTATAGGGAAGATTAATAGTATGTACGTGAGATATAGCTGTTGAAAAGAGTAAGATTTTAAGACTGTGTAACACGAGAAAAGATTTTGATGAGACAATCAACTGAGAACAATGGAATATGACAATTAAAGTGGACGATTGGGCAAAATGATTCTCTAATCTGCAACCTTATTAGACCACAAAATAATTGTGTAATTTGTCCACTCTTCACCGTACGGCTGTTTGATTATATGTGACGACTGGATATGATATGTTCTCTTGCACTTTTCATTAAAATTTAGACTGGCCAGCAGACCCTAAGTTGTTTGTTAAGAATTGCCAAGCTAAATTTTAATACTAGATTATCTGCCCCTAGTTTGAAACTTAGGGTCTGGTCAAATCTGGAAAAGCACTCCCCGGAATAATGGTGAGTACAGAGAGATCAAGCCCATATAGAATCAGACATATTCTATAGAGACCAAAATCATAAAGCTCAATTTTATTTATAATTTTAATATTCTAGAGACAGGGGGCCAGTCTAATTAAAATTTGGTTTGTGCTGTAGCCATATTGACACACCAACACATCCTGCCTTGGCAGGATTCTCCGGGTATCTGTTTCCATCAGCTCCTTGGTATGGGTCAGGCGTCCTGTAGAATTTCAACGAGACAGCATTTTCAAAAGACTGTTGAGTTGTTACTTCAATGAATGACGTAACATCACAAATAAACGAATCTTGAAATCATGACAGACCTCTATATACACTATAATGTTACTTGTAGATGACATCTCTTAACTCACATTTGATCAGAAACAACATTTAGTCTATCGCTTAAAACATTTTTTTTTCATAATGTAGATATGTTTTTCTCTCCAGAAACGTTTCTTTTCCCGATGAATTTGCTTTTTACCGCCAACAGGGTAAAAAGATAACCCAGAATCATCTTTAACTCAAAGATATTTCTCAAAAGATTATCAGCGTACTAAGTGCCCAAAGGTTGCCTTCCGAACCGTTTCCACCGTGAAAACATTCAGCGTGGTGTTGCGGAGAGTGGCAACATGATGCTGTTCAAGGTTGGGGCTAGAGTAACGTCTAGTCTGGGAGATTTCTAACTTCTTGGGGTTCATGCTTATTGAAGACACGCGCTGAAACATAGCAAGATAACGGGCAGCCATGCTAACGCCACAAATAAACAAACTATCAACATGTTGTATAAATGTTCATGCAATTTTTCTATCAACAAGCGAAATAGTTCAGAAGGCACCTTGTGGTTTCACAGAATATTAGGTTGAGAGATGCTTGCGGGAAAATATCATTTTACAATCAAAACGCGTCTGAAAATTCTACCTAGACTGTTACGGTTTATTGGTTTATTTTGTTTAACGTCCTATTTACAGCTTGGGTCATTTAAGGATGTGCCAGGTTTTGGAGGTGGAGGAAAACCGGAGTACCCGGAGAAAACACTACCGGCCTATGGTCAGTACCAGACAACTACCCCACGTAGGTTTCGAACTCGCAACCCAGAGGTAGAGGGCTAGTGTTAAAGTGTCGGGACACCTTAACCACTCGGCCACCGCGGCCCCCAGGCTGTTACGGTTCCCCAAACAGACATTCGATGATAAAGTTGTGGGGGAGGGGGTATTTGTAGGAATTGGCGGTATCGGCCCGTATTTCTGTTTTGGCCGTTTGTTTCTGTTTCTTAATCAATCTGACAGATTAGTGAAATTATGTCCTCTGAGTTTTGTAAGGAAACACCTATTGTTGAAAGGACAATCTCTTTTACCAAAGGTTACTATGTCGACACCTAGAAGGCCAAACAATCAGATATACATGGCGGGACTAGGATAGAAAACCAGGCAAACAACAGTAGATCAAATGGAACCCTACAAGGTAGGACAAATTAGCTCTCAAGGAGACAATAACTTTGGACCAGACAATTGATGTTATTAAACACTATTAAACCAGATCCTATAAAAGAGGGCATCATACTACTTCATGTAAATAATGCCGAAAAACCTACTCCAGTTATAAACTGTCTGACTAAGGCACCACCTAACTACTCCAGACAAATACTGGCTAACTTAGGCACCACCTAACTACTCCAGACAAATACTGACTAAGTCACCACCTAATACCCCAGACACATACTGACTGACTAAGTCACCACCTAATACCCCAGACACATACTGACTGACTAAGCACCACCTAACTACTCCAGACAAATACTGACTGACTAAGCACCACCTAACTTCTCCAGACAAATACTGACTAAGGCACCACCTAACTACTCCAGACAAATACTGACTGACTA
The DNA here is from genome assembly GCF_902652985.1 of Pecten maximus. NCBI lineage: Eukaryota > Metazoa > Mollusca > Bivalvia > Pectinida > Pectinidae > Pecten > Pecten maximus. The sequence continues at coordinate 47,229,554 of NC_047015.1, forward strand.
AGGCACCATCTTACTACTCCAGACAAATACTGACTAAGGCACCACCTAATACCCCAGACACATACTAACTGACTAAGCACCACCTAACTACTCCAGACAAATACTGACTGACTAAGGCACCATCTTACTACTCCAGACAAATACTGACTAAGGCACCACCTAATACCCCAGACAAATACTGACTGACTAAGCACCACCTAACTACTCCAGACAAATACTGACTAAGGCACCACCTAATACCCCAGACACATACTGACTGACTAAGCACCATCTTACTACTCCAGACAAATACTGACTGACTAAGGCACCACCTTACTACTCCAGACAAATACTGACTAAGGCACCACCTAATACTCCAGACAAATGCTGACTGATTAAGGCACCATCTTACTACTCCAGACAAATACTGACTGACAAAGTCACCACCTTACTACTCCAGACAATACTGACTGACTAAGTCACCACCTAACTACTCCAGACAAATACTGACTAAGTCACCACCTAATTACTCCAGACAAATACTGACTGACTAAGTCACCAACTAATACTCCCGACAATACTGACTAAGTCACCATTTAACTACTCCAGACAAATACTGACTGACTAAGGCACCACCTTACTACTCCAGACAATACTGACTAAGTCACCATTTAACTACTCCAGACAAATACTGACTGACTAAGTCACCACCTAACTACTCCAGACAAATACTGACTAAGGCACCACCTAAATACTCCAGACAAATACAGACTGACTAAGGCACCACCTAACTACTACTCCAGACAAATACTGACTAAGGCACCACCTAATACTCCAGACAAATACTGACTGACTAAGGCACCACCTTACTACTCCAGACAACTACTGACTGACTAAGGCACCACCTAATACCCCAGACACATACTGACTGACTAAGGCACCACCTAACTACTCCAGACAATACTGACTGACTAAGGCACCACCTTACTACCCCAGACAATACTGACTGACTAAGGCACCACCTAACTACTCCAGACACATACTGACTAAGGCACTACCTAACTACTCCAGACAAATACTGACTAAGGCACCACCTAATACCCCAGACACATACTGACTGACTAAGGCACCACCTTACTACTCCAGACAATACTGACTGACTAAGGCACCACCTAACTACTCCAGACACATACTGACTGACTAAGTCACCACCTTACTACTCCAGACAATACTGACTGACTAAGTCACCACCTTACTACTCAAGACAATACTGACTGACTAAGTCACCACCTAACTACTCCAGACAAATACTGACTAAGGCGTCAACTAACTACTCCAGACAAATACAGACTGACTAAGTCACCACCTAATACTCCAGACAAATACTGACTAAGGCATCAACTAACTACTCCAGACAAATACAGACTGACTAAGTCACCACCTAATACTCCAGACAAATACTGACTGACTAAGGCACCACCTAACTACTCCAGACAAATACTGACTAAGGCACCACCTAACTACTCCAGAAAAATACTGACTAAGGCATCAACTAACTACTCCAGACAAATACTGACTAAGTCACCACCTAACTACTCCAGACAAATACTGACTGACTAAGTCACCACCTAATACTCCCGACAAATACTGACTGACAAAGGCACCACCTTACTACTCCAGACAATACTGACTAAGCCACCACTTAACTACTCCAGACAAATACTGACTGACTAAGTCACCACCTTACTACTCCAGACAAATACTGACTGACGAAGCCGTACCTAAAAATCCAGACAAATACTGACTAAACACCACCTAACTACTCCAGACAAATACTGACTGACTAAGTCACCACCTTACCACTCCAGACAAATACTGACTAAGGCACCATCTTACTACTCCAGACAAATACTGACTAAGGCACCACCTAATACCCCAGACAAATACTGACTGACTAAGTCACCACCTAACTACTCCAGACAAATACTGACTAAGGCACCATCTTACTACTCCAGACAAATACTGACTAAGGCACCACCTAATACCCCAGACAAATACTGACTGACTAAACACCACCTAACTACTCCAGCTCCAGGCAAATACTGACTAAACACCACCTAACTATTCCAGACAAATACTGACTGACTAAGTCACCACCTAACTACTCCAGACAAATATTGACTAAGTCACCACCTAACTAATCCAGACAAATATTGACTAAGGCACCATCTTACTACTCCAGACAAATACTGACTAAGGCACCACCTAATACCCCAGACAAATACTGACTGACTAAACACCACCTAACTACTCCAGCTCCAGACAAATACTGACTAAGACACCACCTAACTACTCCAGACAAATACATTGTAATGACTGACTAAACAATAGACACAAACCCGTGTTTCAAGATATTTTCTATCGTGGAATTATCGTTGTATTCTGTCATGTATAGGACGTACTATACAAAACTCTGTTTTGTTTTAACGTTTCATATTGTTAAAACCTAACACAAAATGCAATGCCATAACACACAGAACGGCGATTTCACAACAAAAATGTTAGCGAGAACTCGGCTGACATGACGCAAAACGGAACAGTTAGCTATAAAGCATTGAATGGTTAGCAAAAATACGGCACAGTTAGACAAAACACGGAAAGATAAAACAAAACACGGAAAGGTACGACAAAACATTGAAGGATAGCTAAGTCACGAAGGGGTGAGCCAAAACACGGAAAGGTTAGCCAAAACACGGAAAGGTTAGACAAAACATAGTAATGTTAACAAAAACATAGAAAGTTTAGCAAAATTATGGAAAGGTTAGCAAAAATGCGGCACGGTTAGACAAAAAACGAAAAGGTAAGTCAAAACATTGAAAGATTAGTTCAAACATGAATACATGACACAAAATGGAACGGTTAGCAAATCAAGGAAAGGTTAGCCAAAACACGGAAAGGTTAGACAAAACGCGGAAAGATTAGACAAAACACGGAAAGATTAGACAAAGCACGGAAAGATTAGACAAAACACGGAAAGATTAGACAAAGCACGGAAAGATTAGACAAAACACGGAAAGGTTAGACAAAACACGGAAAGGTTAGCCAAAACACGGAAAGGTTAGACAAAACGCGGAAAGGTTAGACAAAGCACGGAAAGATTAGACAAAACACGGAAAGATTAGACAAAACACGGAAAGATTAGACAAAACACGGAAAGGTTAGCCAAAACATAGACCAGTTAGTAAAAGCATGGAAAAGTTAGCAAAAAATACGGAAAGGTTAGACAAAATTTGGAAATGTAATCAAAAACATGGAAAGATTATTGACATGACACAAGACGGAACGGTTGACCAAAACACAGAACTATTAGCAAAATACAGATCGGTTAGCCAAAACAGGGAAAGGTTAGACAAAACAGGGAAAGGTTAGACAAAACACGGAAAGGTGAGCCAAAACACGGAAAGGTTAGACAAAACACGGAAAGGTTAGCCAAAACACGGAACGGTTAGACAAAACACGGAAAGGTTAGCCAAAACATGGAACGGTTTGCCAAAACATAGAGCGATAAGCCAAAACAAAGAATAATTTACCAAACACCCAAAACAGGGAAATAATAGCCAAACACAGAATGATTAGCTTAGAAACAATACGTTGACCAAACCACACAACGGTAGCTTAAAACCAGAAATGTTAGCCAAAACACGGAACGGTTAGCCTAAAGCCAAGTCATAGATAGGTTAGCCTAAACACGGATAGGGTGCCCAAAACATGGATAAGATAGCATAACACGAAACGGCTCTCGCCAATATAGGGATGGCATGACACGTCACGAAAAGGCTAGCTAAACACAGATTGGATGTCACGTCATGTTTTAGTGCGTAGTATTATACACAGCTTCCAGCGTCAGTAGTGCACGACCTTGGTTTTTCCACGAACACTTGGAACAAACCGTCACAGTTATCTGCCCTCTCTATTTACTGTACTCGTCCGGCGTCCTATTAATGTGTTTATGAAGTATAGACCACATGTACATCACTACGATTGCACATTACGCTGCACATGAGCGATATATATCGTTGCTGGGATAACCAGAAGTTTGTTAGTTTAAACAAGTAGGGTCACGAGTCATCTTAAAAACGCTCAAGAGTTAGCGCGACCCGGATGCAATGAAGACGCAATCAAGAGCACTGTACTAACATTGCAGGTTGGAAACAATTAAATACGTACGTAAGAGATGTGGATACGATACATCCGTAACCTGGTAAACAACCGGTTATCCCAATGACAAATGTCTAGATATAGGTAAACAATCTCACTGACTGACCTCTGAAGCAAGATTCAAATTGTATACCGTTAAGTATTTGATTTTCGCGGCGATTAATTTCCGCGATTCTAGTTCGCCACGACATATTTTCATGAAGGGTCGTCAGTTTTCATTTGAATACGTATATGGTTAAAATATTCGCGGTGACTAAGATTTGCGCTATCTTTACGTGTACATTTAAACCTTGCACTTGTGCAAATGTCCCCTGTCCCAATGGGGGCACATGCACAAAATCAACCTGTATTCATGAATAGGTAATGAAACAAAACCAATTGTTTCGTGATAGCCGACAGAAAATCTGACCAATCAGAAACGTTGTTTTGTATGTCCTTTGGTTTGTGTGATAAGAAGAATACGATACATGGGCGCAGCCATCTTGGTATACCGTTTCTATTTTCCAGATGAAGAAGAGCTTTATTAATAAGATGCATTTTGATTGCTGGATGAAAATGTCAATATTTATGTGAAACCGGAGGTTTTTTTATGCTAGTGTTCCAACGGGTCAAACGAGTGAAACGTAGAGAAAATGCCTTTGGGCCGCAATGACTCAGGTTATAAGTGTCTTTGTCCAAACCAGGTTTTGTTCTTAGTGCTTTATTATCATTTCTTATTTGCATGTGAACGAAATTGAGACATAAACCATACCTGTGGAATATATCATTACTGGTATACTATCGAATCACAAGCATACCGCATTAGGAACCTAAATTCCCTAACTGAAAACTGACATGCAAGAACGATCACGTGACATATGTATATATGGCAACCGTTTTAGAAATTGTCTCTTTTCTTCTTGACAAAATTGTGCATTTGGTTTTTACTTCTATGTAAGATCCTCTTATTTACGAACATTAATAGTAAGTAGCATACAACTACGCACCTCTTAACCCAGTCTAAACGAATATCGACAGTGCTATTTTGCGGACATGATCAATGGCCATTTTGATTGGACAAAATTGAATACAATACGTAAGACGCCACTTTATGCAATGGTAGAGCCCTATAACTACATGCTAATCGTTTGTAGGTTTTCGTTGTTATTCAGATTTATTTGATATTAAAGTTCCCCCATCCTATAAGTGCAGATAGGGGGAAAGAGCCTATTGTTATTTCCGTTGAAACCGGTCACCTCAAAACGCAATACAGAGATTCAGTAAACGTTCAGATTGAGTATAAAGGGTTACCAGCCCACAAAAACATATGTTATTAACAGTTAAACATGGCAGATACCCAAAAACGTCAGGCGCCTGGACTAACAGACAACATACCATTCGACGGATATAATTTCCACTATTGTTAATCAGTTAACTTTTCTTCAAAACAGTACGACAGATTGCAGGATGTCAAATGATGACATCATTATCTAGTTTTTTACGTCATATTTGGAAAGGCTATTTCCATTAGATAAAACCAATATCAAATTTACTTCTTTTTTTTTTGTAAAATCAGTGAGCTATAGTTGGTGAAAATATTCCAGAATGTGAAAAGCCATTTTGTGTATACATCACTCTAACAAGCAGATACTTGCTAACCTCAACCGTTAGTGCCACTTAATGGTCAACAAAACATACACGGTACCAGCATCTTTATCATCGTCTACCTCAGATTTCAATCATGGTTATTTCCGAAAAAAAATATTAAAACTCTATCACGTTTGATATTTATCAAAGCTCGGTGGTATAGTTTGTTTAAAATGTCGGCCACGAAGCTTGTATAGCCACGGTCCGATCCCTGGTTCACAGCCGACTCAATACTGGCATAACACCAATATATACAACTTAATGAGTAGGAAAAGGGCCGTTTTAACAGACAAAACACCGATACGCAGTTTAACTTGGTTTGTGTACGTGACCTCCAGGTGAGCATTAACGCAATGTTTAACCTTCTCAACAGTTCAGGACCGGTTATAAGAAAATAAAAGGAATTAATCTTGAAGGATTTTGGAATAATGTCATGATCGTGAAGTCTCATGCAATGCCTACAATGATTGGTGGATGTCGCACCTACACAACTTCTAAATACTGACCCTGATTCTGAAGCGCTCGTATTACTATCAACAAATACTGTCGGGTTTTTAGTTTACGTAGAAAGCACCGAACACCCTCTGTTATAATGTGTTTCCAACTAATTGTTAACACAGGAGAAACCGTTTGTTTATGTGCAGAATGACGTCACGGAGACTGTAGATGTAAACTTGGGGGGTTGTCTGGCCATAGATCCGTCATGGAGCGCCATTGTAACAACAGCGCCATCTGTCCTGGAGGTCATTAACTAGTCGTGACCTGTAGTACAACGTGCTTCCAATGACCTAAACGACATACATATACTCAATGTCCTTGACCCTGTGCCGTAAACAGCATTTAAAGGTAACCTCTACCGACAGGTACACGCCTTACTACAATGTGCGTTCCGCTAATCCAACATATATTCCGATAAATACATAATATGTGCGTTCCGCTTTCCTACAATTCCATAAAATTATGTAACCGGAAGTTATTTGTTAGAATTTATCTTATTGCATTGCCAAATAATTACGATTTTTTTTTCAAGTTCCATCCAATATTATCAAGCAGCACCTCCCTCGACCGCAGCAGAATAAACTACATCTTCGTATGTTGTTATCTAGATCAATCCTCACGTGATCAGGCGAAATAAAAGGCCCAATAGGTCTCTATCGCTCACTTCGCAGCAAATACGTCAACATTCAATCTCGCACAAGGTAATTGTACAGTGTACTTTAAATTTTGAAGAAAGCAATTCCTGGGAGATTTTTTTTTTTTCGTTTGATTTTAAAGGCGCTCCAGATTTATTTATGAGGGTTCTAAGCTGAATACACCTTAATTCAAGTACGTTTCGTATCGACTATCATGATTTGCACATTTGCCTTTTCAGACTTTATACTTTAACGAATTTCCCCGCTGTGACATAGAAATGTTGTCGAGGTCATTCGTTTGAACAAATTTGGTAGCACGCCACTGGCTAAACACAATGACCCTAGGAATATGCATCATATGGTTGTGCACAGGAAGTTGTTTAAACATTTGATCCCTGTGGTCTTCATCGCATATCAAGGTCATTCAGTTAAGCGAAAATGATAACCATTAATACCAGAATATTATTGACCTAGATAGAATTGCAATGCTTCTCTGAAGTACAGAAAAGCCGTTGAAAGATTTCAACTAGATTATCTTATGTTACCTTTAAAGTGAGTCAACGTCATTCATTTTCACAAATTTGGTATTTCTGCATCTTAGCATGCAAAAAGTCGTTTAAACTACTAACATATTGAACCTCTGTGAAATTGAAGGTAGGTCATGCATTTGAACACATTGTTTAGTCCCTCATTTGAGCATAACACTGACTTTCAACCAACAGCTTGTGTCTCTTGGTAACTGAGAAGCAACCATTTCTATGAAGAAAACTTTGACGCCAGACGGCCGGACGAGAGATGCCGCACAACGGTGTAGGCTTACTTGCCTATTGTCATTCTCACACGAGAGCTAAAATCGGAAGGTCATCTGTAGATTTACATGGGAATTTCTCCGGGAACCTCGGCTTGCTTCCACTTTAAGATCCGCTTCCTTCCGGAAAAATACTGATTCATACTGTTGCAAACTTGTAAGATAAAGGTATCATAAATTACGTTAAATGATTTTCTTTGCCTCATGTGTAAAGCTGATTTCAATTCCTGATGCAACATAGTTTTCGATGTGCAGGTAATATTTCTGACTGGCATGTAAATATGTTATATTACGTTTAACAAAGGTAACGTTAAGTTGACAATGACGTAACTGTGGCTCGTATTGCAACTAAGATGGACGTCCGTTAAGTTATCAATGCTGTGAATGTCCTTGACCGGTATATCGGAACCAATAGATAGACTTCCGAGCCCAGAGAACCTTCCTGGCAAAGATCGCTATCATGTAGATATGTTTCTCAGTGGTGTTAATTCATATCATAATTGAATCCTAAATCTCTCGTTCAAGAGGGCGCAAATTTTGTCTTTGAATCGACTTTAAACACAACAAGTCATTTGTTTCTACTAAGTACTTTTAAATGTAGAAAATCCCTCAAGAGGTCATCGACGTCATCAAATATAAAGCCATTGATACATAGGCAAAATATCAGAAATGCTGACAGAACATGCTAAATCTGGAAACAAAGACTAATATCGGGAACGCTGACAGAATATACTGAATCTCGATACAAAGACTAATTAATATCAGGACCGCTGACAGATATATACTGAATCTCGAAACAGAGACTAATATCAGAAAAAGCTGACAGAATATACTGAATCTCGAAACAGAGACTAATATCAGGAACGCTGACAGAATATACTGAATCTCGAAACAAAGACTAATATCAGGAACGCTGACAGAATATACTGAATCTCGAAACAAAGACTAATATCAGGAACGCTGACAGAATATACTGAATCTCGATACAAAGACTAATATCAGGAACGCTGACAGAATATACTGAATCCCGATACGAAGACTAATATCAGGAACGCTGACAGAACATACTGAATCTCGATACGAAGACTAATATCAGGAACGCTGACAGAACATACTGAATCTCGATAAATGATCTAAAATATTAGGGACGCTGACGGAACCTGCTTCTTCTCCTAGATTTTATTTACGCAATTTTTGATATGGGGTTGCGGGTAGCATTATGCTATGCTATGATAGCGTTTACATGATATGTTGAAATTTTTACGCGCAAGGTCCTTCAAAATACCCAATACGTGCACTGATATGAAGTTGGATAGTTCAGTTTGCGTGGTGACGGTGTCTGCTAAATTAGTGTTTTTCATTAATCAACCACGTGCTTGGTTTGTTAAGCTTCTTCTTCAGTCAATCTGGGCAGGCTAAACGCTTGGCCATGATAGTGTAATTAACCTATTAATACCCACAGCGATGCAATCATTTACGTGACGTGGTTGTTGAAGCAGACATGGGAGGCCATTGATTACTGGTACTGAACACAGACAATGGCGTTGGTCCATTAGTCCATGACTCAACGAAGAAGTAATATCACAGGGGTAACATAGGTCTGCTTAGCTTAACATAGAAATAACAACAACAGGGATTCTCATGTCTGTCGGGCTCTTAAACTACAAACACACATCACAGTTTCAGGGTACCACACGGCTGCCAAGTTCACCTTAAAAACAGCAGCATGAGGACATATAGTGTTGGATCATGGGGACACCAAACCTAACATGTACATGTCTGGTTCAACGTACCAATAAAGTATCGGGCACTACGCACAACACTAAATATATATATCTAATACACATGCACCAATCTTAGTTCTACATGAACTAAATGTACCAGACATCACGTACAGTTCTACATACACTTAATGTACCATACATCACATACCTACCTAGTTCTACATACACTAAATGTACCATACATCACATACCTACAGTGTTACATACACTAAATGTACCACACATCACACACCTACCTAGTTCTACATCACTAAATGTACCATACATCACATACCTACCTAGTTCTACATACACTAAATGTACCATACATCACATACATACAGTTCTACATACACTAAATGTACCACACATCACATACCTACCTAGTTCTACATACACTAAATGTACCATACATCACATACATACAGTTCTACATACACTAAATGTACCACACATCACATACCTACCTAGTTCTACATACACTAAATGTACCAGACATCACATACCTACCTAGTTCAACATACACTAAATGTACCATACATCACATACCTACCTAGTTCTACATACACTAAATGTACCATACATCACATACCTACCTAGTTCAACATACACTAAATGTACCAGACATCACATACCTACAGTTCTATATACAATAAATGTACCACACATCACATACCTACCTAGTTCTACATACACTAAATGTACCATACATCACATACCTACCTAGTTATACCTACACTAAATGTACCATACATCACCTACCTAGTTCTACATACACTAAATGTACCATACATCACATACCTAGTTCTACATACACTAAATGTACCATACATCACATACCTACCTAGTTCTACATACACTAAATGTACCAGACATCACATACCTACCTAGTTCTACATACACTAAATGTACCATACATCACATACCTACCTAGTTCTACATACACTAAATGTACCATACATCACATACCTAGTTCTACATACACTAAATGTACCACACATCACGTACCTACCTAGTTCTACATACACTAAATGTACCACACATCACGTACCTACCTAGTTCTACATACACTAAATGTACCATACATCACATACCTACCTAGTTATACCTACACTAAATGTACAATACATCACATACCTACATATCTACATACACTAAATGTATCACACATCACATACCTACAGTTCTACATACACTAAATGTACCATACATCACATACCTACCTAGTTCTACATACACTAAATGTACCATACATCACAAACCTACCTAGTTCTACATACACTAAATGTACCATACATCACATACATACAGTTCTACATACACTAAATGTACCATACATCACATACCTACCTAGTTATACCTACACTAAATGTACCATACATCACATACCTACTTAGTTCTACATACACTAAATGTACCATACATCACATACCTACCTAGTTCTACATACACTTAATGTACCATACATCACATACATACAGTTCTACATACACTAAATGTACCATACATCACATACCTACAGTTCTACATACACTAGATGTACCACACATCACATACCTACCTAGTTATACCTACACTAAATGTACCATACATCACATACCTACCTAGTTATACCTACACTTAATGTACCATACATCACATACCTCCCTAGTTCTACATACACTAGATGTACCACACATCACATACCTACCTAGTTATACCTACACTAAATGTACCATACATCACATACCTACCTAGTTCTACCTACACTAAATGTACCATACATCACATACCTACCTAGTTCTACATACACTAAATGTACCATACATCACATACCTACCTTGTTCTACGTACACTAAATGTACCACACATCACATACCTACCTAGTTATACCTACACTAAATGTACCTTACATCACATACCTATAGCTCTACATACACTAAATGTATCAGATATCACATACCTAAAGTTCTACATACACTAAATGTACCATACATCACATACCTACCTAGTTCTACATACACTAAATGTACCATACATCACATACCTACCTAGTTATACATACACTAAATGTACCATACATCACATACCTACCTAGTTCTACTTACACTTAATGTACCATACATCACCTACCTAGTTCTACATACACTAAATGTACCATACATCACCTACCTAGTTCTACATACACTAAATGTACCATACATCACATACCTACCTAGTTATACATACACTAAATGTACCTTACATCACATACCTACCTAGTTCTACATACACTTAATGTACCATACATCACCTACCTAGTTCTACATACACTTAATGTACCATACATCACCTACCTAGTTCTACATACACTAAATGTACCATACATCACATACCTACCTAGTTATGCATACACTAAATGTACCATACATCACATACCTACCTAGTTCTAAGTACACTAAATGTACCATACATCACATACCTAACCTAGTTCTACATACACTAAATGTACCATACATCACATACCTACCTAGTTCTACATACACTAAATGTACCAGACATCACCTACCTACAGTTCTACATACACTAAATGTACCATACATCACATACCTACCTAGTTATACATACACTAAATGTACCATACATCGCATACCTACCTAGTTCTATATACACTAAATGTACCACACATCACATATCTACAGTTATACATACACTAAATGTACCATACATCACATACCTACAGTTCTACATACACTAAATGTACCATACATCACATACCTACCTAGTTCTATATACACTAAATGTACCACACATCACATACCTACCTAGTTCTACATACACTAAATGTACCATACATCACATACCTACCTAGTTATACATACACTAAATGTACCATACATCACATACCTACCTAGTTCTACATACACTAAATGTATCATACATCACGTACAGTTCTACATACACTAAATGTACCATACATCACATACCTACCTAGTTCTACATACACTAAATGTACCATACATCACATACCTACCTAGTTCTACATACACTAAATGTACCATACATCACGTACAGTTCTACATACACTAAATGTACCATACATCACATACCTACCTAGTTCTACATACACTAAATGTACCATACATCACATACCTAGTTATACAGACACTAAATGTACCATACATCACGTACAGTTCTACATACACTAAATGTACCATACATCACATACCTACCTAGTTCTACATACACTAAATGTACCATACATCACGTACAGTTCTACATACACTAAATGTACCATACATCACATACCTACCTAGTTCTACATACACTAAATGTACCATACATCACATACCTAGTTATACATACACTAAATGTACCATACATCACATACCTACCTAGTTCTACATACACTAAATGTACCATACATCACGTACAGTTCTACATACACTAAATGTACCATACATCACATACCTACCTAGTTCTACATACACTAAATGTACCATACATCACACACCTACATAGTTCTACATACACTAAATGTACCATACATCACGTACAGTTCTACATACACTAAATGTACCATACATCACATACTTACCTAGTTCTACATACACTAAATGTACCAGACATCACATACCTACAGTTCTATATACAATAAATGTACCACACATCACATACCTACCTAGTTCTACATACACTAAATGTATCATACATCAAATACCTAGTTCTACATACACTAAATGTACCATACATCACATACCTACCTAGTTCTACATACACTAAATGTACCAGAAATCACCTACCTACAGTTCTACATACACTAAATGTACCATACATCACATACCTACCTAGTTATACATACACTAAATGTACCATACATCGCATACCTACCTAGTTCTATATACACTAAATGTACCACACATCACATATCTACAGTTCTACATACACTAAATGTACCATACATCACATACCTACAGTTCTACATACACTAAATGTACCATACATCACATACCTACCTAGTTCTATATACACTAAATGTACCACACATCACATACCTACCTAGTTCTACATACACTAAATGTACCATACATCACATACCTACCTAGTTATACATACACTAAATGTACCATACATCACATACCTACCTAGTTCTACATACACTAAATGTACCATACATCACATACCTACCTAGTTCTACATACACTAAATGTACCATACATCACGTACAGTTCTACATACACTAAATGTACCATACATCACATACCTACCTAGTTCTACATACACTAAATGTACCATACATCACATACCTAGTTATACAGACACTAAATGTACCATACATCACATACCTACCTAGTTCTACATACACTAAATGTACCATACATCACGTACAGTTCTACATACACTAAATGTACCATACATCACATACCTACCTAGTTCTACATACACTAAATGTACCATACATCACGTACAGTTCTACATACACTAAATGTACCATACATCACATACCTACCTAGTTCTACATACACTAAATGTACCATACATCACATACCTAGTTATACATACACTAAATGTACCATACATCACATACCTACCTAGTTCTACATACACTAAATGTACCATACATCACGTACAGTTCTACATACACTAAATGTACCATACATCACATACCTACCTAGTTCTACATACACTAAATGTACCATACATCACACACCTACATAGTTCTACATACACTAAATGTACCATACATCACGTACAGTTCTACATACACTAAATGTACCATACATCACATACTTACCTAGTTCTACATACACTAAATGTACCAGACATCACATACCTACAGTTCTATATACAATAAATGTACCACACATCACATACCTACCTAGTTCTACATACACTAAATGTATCATACATCACATACCTAGTTCTACATACACTTAATGTACCATACATCACATACCTAACCTAGTTTTACATACACTAAATGTACCAGACATCACATACCTACCTAGTTCTACATACACTAAATGTACCACACATCACGTACCTACCTAGTTCTACATACACTAAATGTACAATACATCACATACCTACAGATCTACATACACTAAATGTATCACACATCACATACCTACAGTTCTACATACACTAAATGTACCATACATCACATACCTACCTAGTTCTACATACACTAAATGTACCATACATCACAAACCTACCTAGTTCTACATACACTAAATGTACCATACATCACATACATACAGTTCTACATACACTAAATGTACCATACATCACATACCTACCTAGTTATACCTACACTAAATGTACCATACATCACATACCTACTTAGTTCTACATACACTAAATGTACCATACATCACATACCTACCTAGTTCTACATACACTAAATGTACCACACATCACATACACAGTTCTACATACACTAAATGTACCATACATCACATACCTACAGTTCTACATACACTAGATGTACCACACATCACATACCTACCTAGTTATACCTACACTAAATGTACCATACATCACATACCTACCTAGTTATACCTACACTTAATGTACCATACATCACATACCTACCTAGTTCTACATACACTAAATGTACCATACATCACATACCTACAGTTCTACATACACTAAATGTACCATACATCACATACCTACCTAGTTCTACATACACTAAATGTACCTTACATCACATACCTACCTTGTTCTACATACATTAAATGTACCATACATCACGTACAGTTCTACATACACTAAATGTACCATACATCACATACCTACCTTGTTCTACATACATTAAATGTACCAGACATCACATACCTACCTAGTTCTACATACACTAAATGTACCATACATCACATACCTACCTAGTTCTACGTACACTAAATGTACCACACATCACATACCTACCTAGTTATACCTACACTAAATGTACCTTACATCACATACCTATAGCTCTACATACACTAAATGTATCAGACATCACATACCTACAGTTCTACATACACTAAATGTACCATACATCACATATCTACAGTTCTACATCCACTAAATGTACCATACATCACATACCTAACCTAGTTCTACATACACTAAATGTACCATACATCACATACCTACCTAGTTATACATACACTAAATGTACCACACATCACATACCTACCTAGTTCTACATACACTAAATGTACCATACATCACATACCTACCTAGTTCTACATACACTAGATGTACCATACATCACATACCTACCTAGTTCTATATACACTAAATGTACCTTACATCACATACCTACCTAGTTCTACATACACTTAATGTACCATACATCACCTACCTAGTTCTACATACACTAAATGTACCATACATCACCTACCTAGTTCTACATACACTAAATGTACCATACATCACATACCTACCTAGTTATACATACACTAAATGTACCTTACATCACATACCTACCTAGTTCTACATACACTTAATGTACCATACATCACCTACCTAGTTCTACATACACTAAATGTACCATACATCACCTACCTAGTTCTACATACACTAAATGTACCATACATCACATACCTACCTAGTTATACATACACTAAATGTACCATACATCACATACCTACCTAGTTCTACATACACTAAATGTACCATACATCACATACCTACCTTGTTCTACGTACACTAAATGTACCATACATCACATACCTACCTTGTTCTACGTACACTAAATGTACCACATATCACATACCTACAGTTCTACATACACTAAATGTACCTTACATCACATACCTAGTTCTACATACACTAAATGTACCACACATCACATACCTACCTAGTTCTACGTACACTAAATGTACCATACATCACATACCTAACCTAGTTCTACATACACTAAATGTACCATACATCACATACCTACCTAGTTATACATATACTAAATGTACCATACATCACATACCTACCTAGTTCTACATACACTAAATGTACCAGACATCACCTACCTACAGTTCTACATACACTAAATGTACCATACATCACATACCTACCTAGTTATACCTACACTAAATGTACCACACATCACATACCTACCTAGTTCTACATACACTAAATGTACCATACATCACATACCTACCTAGTTCTACATACACTAAATGTACCATACATCACATACCTACCTAGTTATACATACACTAAATGTACCATACATCACATACCTACCTAGTTCTACATACACTAAATGTATCATACATCACGTACAGTTCTACATACACTAAATGTACCATACATCACATACCTACCTAGTTCTACATACACTAAATGTACCATACATCACATACCTACCTAGTTCTACATACACTAAATGTACCATACATCACGTACAGTTCTACATACACTAAATGTACCATACATCACATACCTACCTAGTTCTACATACACTAAATGTACCATACATCACATACCTAGTTATACATACACTAAATGTACCATACATCACATACCTACCTAGTTCTACATACACTAAATGTACCATACATCACGTACAGTTCTACATACACTAAATGTACCATACATCACATACCTACCTAGTTCTACATACACTAAATGTACCAGACATCACCTACCTACCTAGTTCTACATACACTAAATGTACCACACATCACATACATACAGTTCTACATACACTAAATGTACCACACATCACATACATACCTAGTTCTACATACACTAAATGTACCACACATCACATACCTACAGTTCTACATACACTAAATGTACCATACATCACATACCTACAGTTATACATTCACTAAATGTACCATACATCACATACATACCTACAGTTCTACATACACTAAATGTACCATACATCACATACCTACCTAGTTCTACATACACTAAATGTACCACACATCACATACATACAGTTCTACATACACTAAATGTACCACACATCACATACATACCTAGTTCTACATACACTAAATGTACCTTACATCACATACCTAGTTCTACATACACTAAATGTACCATACATCACATACCTACCTAGTTCTACATACACTAAATGTACCATACATCACATACCTACCTAGTTCTACATACACTAAATGTACCATACATCCCATACCTACAGTTCTACATACACTAAATGTACCATACATCACATACCTACAGTTCTACATACACTAAATGTACCACACATCACATACCTACCTAGTTCTACATACACTAAATGTACCTTACATCACATACCTATAGCTCTACATACACTAAATGTACCAGACATCACATACCTACCAAGTTCTATACATACACTAAATGTACCATACATCACATACCTGCCTAGTTCTACATACACTAAATGTACCATACATCACATACCTACCTAGTTCTACATACACTAAATGTACCAGACATCACATACCTGCCTAGTTCTACATACACTAAATGTACCATACATCACATACCTACCTAGTTCTACATACACTAAATGTACCACACATCACATACCTACAGTTCTACATACACTAAATGTACCATACATCACATACCTACCTAGTTCTACATACACTAAATGTACCATACATCACATACCTACTTAGTTCTACATACACTAAATGTACCATACATCACATACCTACCTAGTTCTACATACACTAAATGTACCACACATTGCATGCCTACCTAGTTCCACATACACTAAATGTACCCAAATTAAAAACCTATAAGCTCAACATTCGTGTACCAGTTCATTCTGTTCTCTATCAAGAGCAAATATACATCTCAAGTTTTGAATAACTCGATGAATGAACTAAAAGTGGAGATATTTAGTTTAGTAAACGGTTGTAAAGTTCCCTCAGTTTCTCGGCAACTACCAGGCATGTCTTGTGCACGCACGAAATTGCAAAAGTAATTTTATATGCAAAACAGCCTGCAGCGTTAGATGAGCACATGCTTGCATGGTGCTGGTTATTTTGGAAGTACGTAAAGTAAATACGGACATTTATCAATTTTTCAGTAATGAAGGCTACTGTGGGTTGGTTGTGGAGAGCACTAAGCTGGTATCCCCTGGGTAAGATGTCTGACGGTAGCTTCACAGCTGTAGTCGTACCAGTGACGACCAAATACATGCTGTGCTATTAAGCATTACTGTAATTTGATCATCATTATTTGGTTGTTATTTAATTAAATATGGACGATATATAATCCCCTGACCCAATGACCGTAATACGCAACTAAATAATGCCGTTAAGACAAGCGGGAGCAGCGAGAAGCCCAGATCTTCGAGAGACGGCGAGAAACCGACAATTGCAATCATGGGCCAATATTCGATAACAGGCGATGCATATGACGTACCATTTAAAGCTTAAACATCCTACACGGTCGAGGTAATATCTCGAGTATAAATCAAACACTGAATATCTTACAGTTATTGATGTGTTTATAAAGGGAATAATACTATCGATGTTTTATAGCACGTAATTGTCTTGTTTTCGAACTGGTGATCAAACATAACTACTGATGAAGTGGGAAGACTCCGATACCCGGGCTCACAAGCAGCAACACCATACATCAAACATACAGCGCTTTGGAATCCCATTGTAATTAAAAAAAGAACATAACTTTGCCATTTGGGTAAACACGTTGGGATTCATAGCTTGGCGTGTATATATATGTAAGGTACATTGAGGTTGTCATGCATATAGAATGTATTGTCAACTTAATGTGTTGGCGTTCGTGACACTGGCCACAGGTCAGTATATAGGCAAAGAGCTAACACATCTTGTCAGTTCTGATGTATCCAGTGTGCTAAAAAAGGCTAAGTCGTCTCAAGATATGATCATCGCAGAAGATAGGTCAGTGAGCCAAAAACGAAGACATTTATAGGTCAGTGAACTCAAAAACTGCCATTCCTAATGAAGGTCAGTAAGCTTAAAAACTATGTCATTCCTAATGTAGGTCAGTGAGCTTAAAAACTTTGTCATTTCCCATGTAGGTACGTGTAAGTGACCTAACAGAAGTCATTTCTAATGTAGGTCAGTGAACTTAAAACGAAATAATTTCTAATGTAAGTCAGTGAGCTTAAAATCTATATCATTCCTCATGCAGGTCAGTGAGCTTAAAACTGTGATTCCTAAAATATAGGCCAGTAAGCTCAAAAACTCTGAATTATAATGTCAGGTAAGTGAGTTTAAAACGAAGTCATTTCTAATGTAGGTCAGAGAGTTCGAAATCTGCCAATGCTAATGTAGGTTAATTAGTGAGCTCAAAATCTGCCAATTCCAATGTTGGTCAATTTGCTCCAAAACTACGTCATTCCTTGTGTAGGTCAGTGAGCTCAAAATCTGTCAATCCTAATATAGTGCAGTGTTCTTAAAACTAAGTCATTTCTAATGAAGGTTATTGTTATTGTAAGTCAGTGACCTTGAAAACTACCAATCCTAATGTAGGTCAGTGAACTTAAAAACTGTGTCATTCCTGATGTAGGTCAGTGAGCTCAAAAACTGTCAATCCTAATGTAGGTCAGTGAACTTTAAAACTGTGTCATTCCTGATGTAGGTCAGTAAGCTCAAAAACTGTCAATCCCAATGTAGGTCAGTGATTTTAAAACGAAATCATTTCTAATGTTGGTCAGCGAGCTTTAAACTATGTCATTCCTTATGTAGGTCAGTGAGCTCAAACACTGTAAATCCTAATGTAGTTCAGTGATCTTAAAACGAAGTCATTTCTAATGAAGGTTAGTAAGCTAAAAAACTATTTATTTCCTCATGTATATCAGTGAGCTTAAAAACTAAATTATTCCTCATGTAGGTCAGTGAACTCAAAACCTGTCAATCCTAATATAGGACAGTGATCTTAAAACGAAGTCATTTCTAAAGAAGGTTAGTAAGCTAAAAAACTATTTATTTCCTCATGTATATCAGTGAGCTTAAAAACTATATTATTCCTCATGTAGGTCAGTAAGCTCAAAAACTGTCAATCCTAATGTAGGTCATTAAGGCCAAAACTGTTAATTCTTATGTAGGTCATTAAGCTTAAAAACAAAGTCATTTCTAATGTAAGTCAGTGACCTTGAAAACTGCCAATCCTAATGTAGGTCAGTGAACTTAAAACTGTGTCATTCCTGATGTAGGTCAGTGAGCTCAAAAACTGTCAATCCTAATGTAGGTCAGTAAGCTTAAAACGAAGTCATTTCTGATGTAGGTCAGTGAGCTTCAAAACTGCCTACCCTTATGTAGGTCAGTGACCTTAAAGATGTCATTCCTTTTGTAGGTCAACGAGTTCAAAAACTGCCAATCTTATTGTAGGTCAGTGAGATTAAAACTGTCATTCCTTTTGTCGATCGTTGAGCTCAAAAACTATACCATTCCTTATTTAGTTCATTGAGCTCAAAAACTGTCAAAAATAATGTCGGTCAGTGAGCTTTAAAACTTGTATTCCTAATTAAGGTTAGAGTGTTTAAATAGTTGCCATTCCTAATGTAGGTCAGTGACCTTGAAAACTGCCAAACCTAATGTAGGTCAGTAAGCTTAAAAGCGAAGACATCCTCATGTAGGTCAGTGAGCTTAAAAACGAAATCATTTCTAATGTGGGCCAATAATCTAAACAAAAACATATAATTTTTCATGTAGGTCAGTGAGCTCAAAAACGATGTCACTCCTTATGTAGGTAAATGAACACAAAACTGATGTCACTTATAACGATATGCCAGCAAAACTTTACCGCATGTTTAACATATAGGTGGACCATGGGCCAGTGAACTCAAAGACTGTGTGCCTTGTGCGAGTTTCCATCTGGAGAACAAATAAAATAGTCTACATCCTCGAGGTGGTAACTAACATTTAAATCACAAATCATGCTATATAAAAAATAAAAACGCTCCATTGTAAACTATTTACCTCCCATAGGAACGTGTATATGACCATAGCGTGTTTTAGAAACGTTATTTCATTTCGCGTTATAAACCCAGCACATACTTTCAAATCCAGATAAAATGAAATCCGATTTTTGTCTGAGTTTACGATACGAGAGCCGCAGCTCGCACCTGTTGTTTAGACACGGTGTGCTATATAATTTGTATCCTTGGTAGACTTTTAACCAGCGATATCGATCGATTCCACTAGACATTTCCCCGAAATATCGGTTACTCGCGTTAAATTCCACTCCCGTTCGCGAAACGCATAGCAGCTTTCAAACTGTATTACATTTCACTATCGTGAAAAACATACACATATGGCATCTATATCATGGAGTCAACTCGATACCCCCAAAAACATTTATCATAGTTATTATCTAATGAACATCAATATATTAAGCACTTAACCATCAATATCATTAACAGATTACCATGCATACTATATTTGTTAAAAATGAAACCGTGCAGTGTTACTGAGCAAGCCGCCACGCAAACCAATTGAGCAAATATCATTTTGGTCAATAAATCATTGATAAAATGCCTAATGAAATTGATAATAAAAGGTTTTCATCACTGAATGAAAATATACTTTGGTTGAATAAGCGGTCCTGAATGGCAACCATGAAACTTGCAGAACAATTAAAATGTACAGGTCGAGTACAAAAGCAGTGATGATTCTTCTAATTCGGAGATGTACTTCCTATCTTTCGGCTTGATTTCCAGAAACAAAAGTGCTATGACATATGTAATACGGAATTTACCATTACTGATTGTACCTGAATCTGACTGCACGTGGAGAATTAATTCTACTTCTCTGTGGTGTCTCGCGCCACGCGGACGATTGAGTGCACGGCCTGGGCGCGTATCGGGTCACGTGCTGTGTCAGACGGGAAGAGTACAATGTTACAAGTACATGTAAACGCCTTTACATGCTATTCAGATCACAAAACTGAGATAAGAACTGGTTTAGACTTTTATATTTATTATTGTTTGTGATTTTTAGAAGAAAAAATATGCCTTAACCTCGCGGAAATCTAAAAATATAATCACTGACCCACAAACCTTGCTATGGTATTCATATAACATATAAATGATAGTCCTTTGCAGGTAAACTTTTGGTTTGTTTTTGTTTAACGTCCTATTAACAGCCAGGGTCATTTAAGGACGTTCCAGGGTTTTGGAGGTGGAGGAAAGCCGGAGTACCCGCAGAAAAACCACCGGCCTACGGTCAGTACCTGGCAACTGCCCCACGAAGGTTTCGAACTCGCAACCCAGAGGTGGAGGGGTTGTGTTAAAGTGTCGGGACACCTTAACCACTCGGCCACCGCGGCCCCTGCAAGTAAACTACTACAAATACAAAAGCAGTGTTACTTCTAAAGAATCCCAAAATATTTAAAAGACACTAATCGCCATAATGTTGTTGTAATTTATGCCCAATCCTATTGCTGTAATCTTTGGTAATAAATAGTTGAATTATTTCTAATCGTCTTAGTATGCAAATAAAAAAAAGTGGCTTGGCATGTAATTTGTTCGACTATAGGAATTATTTATTACCCAGATTACCCGACATTACTAAAGGCCCATCGTTTTTATCTTTTCCTTCAGCCTCGTTTTCGCCACCGGTAGGCTTTCCTCGTTGTACTAATTATCCATGTTGATTAAACTTCAGATTTATACGTCTAAGTAATTCACAGAAGACACTGTAAACCTGCCTTAATACCTCCATGAGAAATGGTCCGTAAAAATATACTGATGTCGCGAGCCGTGCGCTTCCATCAATCGCCATCGCGGCGACTTTGTTCGGACTTTGATGTTCGGACTTGTTGTTAAAGAATTATCTAAAACAATTTTATTAATAATTAGGTTATATTTATTGCAATATACGTTGAAAGGATCCAGGGAGTTCCCTAGATTGTTATATATTGCATATGTATAATCTATTACGCAACAACGTTAACGGAAGTTGTTTTTGAGAAATATTTTACCAGCAAATGACGTCACATACTTTGACGATCAGCTATAGATATCACAATGTTTGTATTTAATTTACATAGCAAATAGTTCAATATTCCATTGAACTCACGAACGCGTAGAAAAATATGTTGCTCCAAGCAGTTTACGAATTATTTATATTTATTTATAACCCTCGTACTTGTGCTTAGGGGTTGTTTGTTTCGATCTAATGTTAACGTGGACGTTGTAAATACACACTTTGCAAAGTTCAGAAGTCATGGAACCGTTTTACACTGATAAATCTTGACGTTTTGACGTGGTGTTATAATAATCAGGACACGCACACTGACAGTATATATTACTGGTTAATAGCCACAAAAGTTATTTGCTAATAATATCTATACGTTATCTAGAGAAGCTAAATTTAGAATTTGATATCTAAAGAGAATAGCTTTCGTTATTTTCGACCAGAAATTGCCATTATTTAATTAGAAATCATTGAGACTCTTGACTACTTCCGGTTGTCTGTCGTCAGCAGAGTCGGGGAAATGCTTGAGGGGTATTAGCCTATCCTAAAGTATCAGTGTGCTAAAATCACAAAGATCAACAGACCGCCCCCTAATATTTACTTACACCAGAGTTTGTATTTGAATAGAAGGGTTGTTTCTTTTCCTCTTCATGTTCCACAGACAATTACTGTTTCCCGATGCTTTGAATCAAATACCAGTTCGTGTTGTGACGATTCTACATGTATATTCACAGATCATGTAGATGTATATATGTATTGTCCGTGCATGATGGATATGGCCATTGGTTATCTACATACTTTTGGAGTCTTATTTTCCCTCTTTTTCTAACTACATTCTAATATTTCCCTTCCCTCACTTTTTAGTCTTTAGTTGAACGTTCGTTCCTGTGAGGAAGGCTTCGAGTTATGTCCCTTGGCCGATACATGTTTCTCCTTTTTTGTGTTCAGCACTTCGGGAGTGGGACGACTAGTTTGCATTGCCCGATGTCAGTATAATGAGAGCGGTCGGGGTGTCCTGCTGAGTGTCTTTGGCAGTATGCTTAAGGGAGGTATAACGCTATGAATCGAAATCGTCATCAGAATCGCGCCATCGCAAGGAGACAAACACGAACAAACAGCAGTCACAAAACACACTCGCCACATGTATGTATTTCGTACACAGGGGAAGCTGTCTTAATGTGAGCATAAAGCTTTTTATAGGATGTTAAACGATACAAAAGCAAACCGACATGAACATAAACTAAAGAAATCAATTCTCTACAAAACACAAGGACCGATAACTCTGGGTAGATATTTTACATGTGACCAAGAAGGAGGTTGACAATTGCATGATACTGTTCCAGTACCTTGACGGTATAAATATTATAGGTTTAAGAGATGGGTACTTTGATCTTCATTTAAACGAAAATAACATTGTTGTACTAAGCACATCAGATAAAATGTCTAGATTTGACACCATGGATTCGTACGTTGTTTTTGATGAACACGCCTAGTTATATAAACGATGGTCAGATGTTACCGCAATTTATATTCCTTTTTTGGTATGACGTGCAAACTATGCTTTTTAGCACACCAACTAACCAATGTACCAACATACCATACAGTATAAGCACAACACGATTTGAATACTTTATTATAATGCACAGACGTATTCCTACTGACTTTATCTCCGTCACGAGATATTTATCTTAGCCCTTGTGGCATGATATTAGACTTGTTTTAACCATAAACTTGTAAAACCATAGTTAACTCTTATAACCATAGTTAATTGTTATAACCATAGTTAACTCTTATAATCATAGTTAATTGTTATAACCATAGTTACCTCTTATAATCATAGTTAATTGTTATAATCATAGCTAACACTTATAATCATAGTTACTTGCTATAACCATAGTAAACTCATATAAGTATAGTTAATTGTTATAACTATAGTTAACTCTTATAACCATAGTTAATTGTTATAACTATAGTTAACTCTTATAATCATAGTTAACTCTTATAAGTATAGTTAACTCGTATAAGTATAGTTAACTCTTATAACCATACTTAACTTATGTAACCATACTGTTCTCGTATACCCATGGTTAAAGGGTTATTATCATAAAACGAATCTGTCAACAGAAAAGTGACTATTTCGACATACTTAATCTAAGTATTCCGAGTATATTATATACATGTTGTATATACCAAATACAAATGTACATAATTGTATCCGAATGGCATTTAAGCGTATTTTCTGCTAAATCAAAATAGAAATACTAAGAAAAATTAATTTCTGGTCCCAGACTAATCGATGATCATCTTGACTTCCGCCATCCCCAGCATTACATAATAATATTGTTTGGGTGTATTCTATACTTCCACATGTCATTAGGTACTTCACACTGCGTGGAAAATCAGTGTGGCCAGAGTTGACCTGTACTCTAGTATATATATGTATGTAGACATATATCTTTATTAGGCCAATGACAATATCGCCGAACATGTTTACTCGCCACTAAACCTACATTCTCGCCGCCTTCCCACTGACACGGAAGCAGATCGTATGTCATCCATGTTACCAATACGCTTATTTTCTTACAAATCATGGTTACGCAGTAATCCGTGTCATTAATATGAAACATCACTGCCTCACCTATTTAGTTGTGATGGGTTGAGTCTGTACACGACTGGAGTCTTCAGGTTCGGTTTACTCCAGGACGTCGGCGCCTATTTGCGACAAGGCGTCAAATATGTCTATATCTGTCGGCACTTCGCACCGAGTGTGTGTGTGATTGTGGTTTGCGGTGTGAACCTGTTGTATGTCAGCGGCGTGGTCAGGCGGAATCGGTATCGCCTTCTGTTTATAAATATAGACACACGCTCCACCCTCTACAAACATGACATAGACCAATATTCAAGAATTTGATATGATAATAATTAAAAGTATAAAATTCAAGGACAACAACGTCATCATAGATGATAATAACGATCAATTGAGGCATTTTTTGTAATGACCATTGCATATCAAACAGGTATTACAATGTATTTCAGACAAGAATTTAAAGCATTAATCAAGACAAATACAGTATATGTAAACTGCATAAAATAGCTAAGAGTCACCATAGAGAGGGGATTTTGACCTATGTGATGTCTCTGTCGCTAAAGAGACAAAATTGGATCTGTTTGGTGTCTCCGTCACTATAGAGACGGGATATTATCTGTGTGATATCTATCGCTATGGAGACAGAATTTGGTAGGTTTGATGTCTTCGTTGCTATAGAGACATGATTTGATCTGTGTTATGTCTCCGTCGCCATAGAGACGGGATATTATCTGTGTGATATCTGTCGCTCTGGAGACAGAATTTGATCTGTTTGATGTCTTCGTTGCCATAGAGACATGATTTGATCTGTGTTGTGTCTCCGTCGCCATAGAGACAGGATTTGACCTGTGTTATGTCTCTGTTGCTATAGAGACACGATATGACCTGTGTTATGTCTCTGTTGCTATAGAGACACGATTTGACCTGTGTTATGTCTCTGTTGCTATAGAGACATGATTTGATCTTTGTTATGGCTCCGTCGCCATAGAGACATGGTTTGATCTGTGTTATGTTTCTGTTGCTATAGAAGCAGGCTTTGCTCTGTGTTGTGTCCCTGTCGCTATAGAGACATGAATTGTCCTTTATGCTGTCTCTGTCGCTGTAGAGACAGAATTTTGCCCTGTGTGCTATCTCAGTCGCCATATTGATAGATATATCCCGTGTGGGGCTTGCCGCCATCATGCTCCATCCTTTCCAATATGTATCCCTATTTATAGACAGTATTTCCCCTGTTTTCTGTAAAACATTTCTGTACAACACATTTTATTGCTCAGGCAGATTTTACGGGACACGAAAGTTGAAGTAATAACACATTTATTTGTTCAGACCTTAGTTTAAGTAAGATTTCGGAAATAAGTGTATTGATTCTTCCTTAAATCAAATACTGCATCTCTCTTATTCAAAACATTTCGTAATACGCCTGGGACGTGGTTTTGATTAGAAAGTACCTGAATAAATCAATCAAAACTTTACAATTCACAATAAAATGTTCTTGGATTCAGATACAAATACCCACAGCTGACTTTTGGAAAGTCAGTGTCTCCTTTAAGGAGGATGTGATGTGCCCGGCTGGGCGAGTTCAAATCCTGGACAGAGGTACTAGTAAGAATTGTTTTAGATATTGTTTTGTAGTTTGAGTTAAATAAATACTTTCTTCAACGAATTACGGTGCCATAGTGAATCATTTAAGAAAATCATAAAAGTGTCATAAAAAGTTAATGAGCCTCCGCATACCAGAGGAAAAGAACTTATAAGGGTGTGAATTAAGAAAACGCTATGTAACAGAAGCATGAGGGAACGCTTGAATTGAAATTAAATTTGTACAAGTTGAAAATAATAGTCCCACCTTCAGATATGATAATGGTGTATTGATCACAGATATCTTGAACAGGAAATTAAACACTATAGTCATAGTGTGATAAGAAACAAGCAGAAACAACATACCAAGTGAAAACAACAAACATTTGACCATGAAAACACTATGAATACAGTATGAAAATATTGTTCCATGTGCTGATTTTCCACACATTACATCAGTTAAATATTAATACGCCTGAAAAAATACTCCCCGTTTCATTTCCGTAAATTGTATTTTCTTCGCCATCTATGTACATAAAATAATTATAATTTAACACGATTTATGGCATTTCGTGCTATTTGATGTCTTTTTGTTTTGAATAAAAACAAAACAAAAAACAAAAAGATCGACTGGAATTTGCGGAGCGGAAGGACACGGTAAAAGATAGTGCAAAGGCACCTGTGCAACTGGCTGTTCCATTAACTTTATAGCATCTTTTCATACATAGTTACCAAAAGATAAACCTTTTAAAATGACTCTGTTTTTAGTGGGTTTTTTTCCAATCACCCTAATGTAAATATATGAATTGAATGGGTTCTTTTTTCATTTTCATGGCGGCTATGACACAGTACAGTAGCTATCTACATATCTTCCAAGTTGCGCATGCGCACCACGGGATATGTAGATAGATACTGATATTCATAGCCGCTATGAAAATGGGGGGGGGGGATCCATTCAATCCCTAAACGAATATTGTTAGTGAGAAATAATTCGTGACAAGTTCTTGTGCATACGCAATAGGCAGATACGTTGTAATTTCAGGCCGAATCGTCAAAAAAGTACAGGAACACAGTGCAACATCTAGAGTACACGAGAAATGTTATATTTGTATGTTGTAAATCGTTAGATGATTATTATCGGGACGATAACAATGAATTGTCGGAAAACAAGCGTCATCTTTATCTACGATTATGAGAAAACACAAACAACGTAAGGTTGTCGGGGTTTTTACCTGAAAACTGGACATTTTTCACATACATATCGTAGACCATATGGCTTGAACTATGATAATGCATATCCTAAATCGTCTGAAAATGTTTTTTTGTTTGTTTATTTTTGTTTCTGTCCCCTTTATAGTGTCTAAAATTTAGGCGCCTTGTGTATTTTAACTTGTATTGATAAGACTTTAGTGGTGTTGTCCATTGGTGTGCGTGTCTTCCGGTTCATATTTGGAGTTTTTGTGGTTGATTGTGGCGACGGAAAATCAGCTGATAAGTTATCATTTCAGAAATCAGTGTTCACACTAGAATTTCAAACGTGTCATAAATACTACCATTCACAATAGCAGACACCACGTACTTGATCTAAATATTGTCATTTCATATTTTCAATCCCCTTTTAAAATCCATTTATATTATTTTGAAAGGGATGAATTCCTTTTAAAAGTTATTTAAATTGATACGGTCCACACATAACACAGATAAAAATCAACCGCAAACCAACAGGCACACGTTTACCGCCCACAACGTCCGTCGCTACACCTCTATGACACCACGCACGGACCGTCCTAGATATTGAACCCTCTTGTAGATAGACGTAATTTTGACTAAATGCACAATGCCCGCTTACGTAAGCATTGAGCATTTCGTGCATATGTAGAAGTGATGTATACAAGTGTTTATCCGGTCCTTTTGTCTAGTGTCCGTTCGGTCAGATAAGACTAAATTGTCGTGACTGACGGGTGACTGAATTATATCAGAGCGTAAAAGGCGTGCTGTAAAATATAGATTGGTCCTATCCTTGTAGTCCTGTCAGGTATTTTCGCGCCGTTACGTCTCCACATTGCATCTAACCTCAGATAATATTCAATATACAATGCAATTATATTCTATAGGCAGTGTTTATCAGGAGGTTCCCGTACGAACTTTTAGCATGAGGATTAAAACACCTATCCGACAGGACCGGACCAAAATAACGACACGTGACCCAATTAATGACACAGTCCAAACCAACAACAAACAACCAATCCGACAGGACCGGACCAAAATAACGACACGTGACCATATTAATTACAGTGCAAACCAACGGGAAAGAACCAATCAGACAGGACCTGACCAAACTAGCGACAAGTGACCAAATTAATGACACAGTCCAAACCAACAAGAAACAACCAATCAGGCAGGACCGGACCAAAATAGCGACACGTGACCAAATTAATGACACAGTCCAAACCAACAGGAAACATCCATTCCAATAGTTTCATACCGTATCTAAAGGTCAAACCTTGCGAGATCAGACCAATCTAACGACATCTTAACAATCCGACTGAAATAACGGGATATGGCCAACACAATAAGACTGAAAACTAAGAGACTAGAACGAATCAGTGAAACATGACCAACCAGTGCAGATTTACTGAGATCCAATATACCATTCTGAGCGGTTGAGTAAACCATTATCGGGAAAGACTGAGTATACTATTGTCAGGAAAGGCTGAGTATACCATTATCGGGAGAGGCTGAGTATACCATTATCGGGAAAGACTGAGTATACCATTATCGGGAAAGGCTGAGTATACCATTATCGGGAGAGGCTGAGTATACCATTATCGGGAGAGGCTGAGTAAACCATTATCGAGAGAGGCTGAGTATTCCATTATCGGGAAAGGCTGAGTATGCAATTCTCGGGAGAGGCTGAGTATACTATTATCGGGAGAGGCTGAGTATACTATTATCGGGAAAGATTGAGTATATCATTATGGGGAGAGGCTGAGTATACTATTATCGGGAGAGGCTGAGTATACTATTATCGGGAGAGGCTGAGTATACCATTATCGGGAGAGGCTGAGTATACCATTATCGGGAGAGGCTGAGTATACCATTATCGGGAGAGGCTGAGTATACCATTATCGGGAGAGGCTGAGTATACTATTATCGGGAGAGGCTGAGTATACCATTATCGGGAGAGGCTGAGTATACCATTATCGGGAGAGGCTGAGTATATCATTATCGGGAGAGGCTGAGTAAACCATTATCGAGAAAGGCCGAGTATACCATTATCGGGAAAGGCTGAGTATACCATTATCGAGAGAGGTTGAGTATACCATTATCGAGAGAGGTTGAGTATACCATTATCGGGAGAAGCTGAGTATACCATTATCGGGAAAGGCTGATTATACCATTTTCGGAAAAGGCTGAGAATACCATTATCGGGAAAAGCTGAGTAAACTATTTTTCGGGAGAGGCTGAGTATAACATGATCGGGAGAGGATGAGTATACCATTATCGGGAGAGGCTGAGTATACCATTTTCGGGAGAGGCTGAGTATACTATTGTCGGGAAAGACTGAGTATACCATTATTGGGAGAGGCTGAGTATATCATTATCGGGAGAGGCTGAGTAAACCATTATCGAGAAAGGCCGAGTATACCATTATCGGGAAAGGCTGAGTATACCATTATCGGGAAAGGCTGAGTATACCATTATCGGGAAAGGCTGAGTATACCATTATCGGGAAAGGCTGAGTATACCATTATCGGGAAAGGCTGAGTATACCATTATCGGGAAAGGCCGAGTATACCATTATCGGGAAAGGCTGAGTATACCATTATCGGGAAAGGCTGAGTATACCATTATCGAGAGAGGTTGAGTATACCATTATCGAGAGAGGGTGAGTATACCATTATCGGGAGAGGCTGAGTATACCATTATCGGGAAAGGCTGATTATACCATTTTCGGAAAAGGCTGAGAATACCATTATCGGGAAAAGCTGAGTAAACTATTTTTCGGGAGAGGCTGAGTATAACATGATCGGGAGAGGCTGAGTATACCATTATCGGGAGAGGCTGAGTATACCATTATCGGGAGAGGCTGAGTATACTATTGTCGGGAAAGACTGAGTATACCATTATTGGGAGAGGCTGAGTATACCATTATCGGGAAAGGCTGAGTATACCATTATCGGGAGAGACTGAGTATACCATTATCGGGAGAGGCTGAGTATACCATTATCTGGAAAAGCTGAGTATACCATTATCGGGAGAGGCTGAGTATACTATTGTCGGGAAAGACTGAGTATACCATTATTGGGAGAGGCTGATTATACCAGTATCGGGAGAGGCTGAGTATACCATTATCGAGAGAGGCTGAGTATACCATTATCGGGAAAAGCTGAGTATACCATTATCGGGAAAGACTGAGTATACCATTATCGGTAAAGACTGATTATACCATTATCGGGAAAGACTGAGTATACCATTTTCGGGAGAGGCTGAGTATACCATTATCGGGAAAGGCTGAGTATACCATTATCAGGAGAGGCTGAGTATACTATTGTCGGGAAAGGCTGAGTATACCATTATCGGGAGAGGCTGAGTATACCATTATCGGGAAAGCCTGAGTATACCATTATCGGGAGAGGCTAAGTATACCATTATCGGGAGAGGCTGAGTATACCATTATCGGGAAAGGCTGAGTATACCATTATCGGGAGAGGCTGAGTATACCATTATCGGGAGAGGCTGAGTATACCATTATCGGGAAAGACTGAGTATACCATTATCGGGAAAGGCTGAGTATACCATTATCGGGAGAGGTTGAGTATACCATTATTGGGAGAGGTTGAGTATACCATTATGGGGAGAGGTTGCGTATACCATTATCGGGAAAGGCTGAGTATACCATTATCGGGAGAGGCTGTGTATACCATTATCGGGAGAGGCTGAGTATACCATTATCGGGAAAGGCTGAGTATACCATTATCGGGAGAGGCTGAGTATACCATTATCCTTTATTTGTAGTTACATTATCTAGTTACACAATGCATTAACAAAGGAAACATTTGCAGACCCCGCCTTATGTGCAGAAGTCCGTGTTTGGATCGTATAAAACAGGTAAAATTATCCGGTTTGATTTTCCCCTCCATCACCTTATCGTAGGGTGTATGGCGATATTCTATCATCCATGTCACATGTGATCTTTACACCTACACCTTACCTGACTAAGCGTGGCAGTGACTCGGCTGATTGTATAGGGCGGAACCAGTTGCCACCTCTGACTAAGTCTATACATGTATATACGTATTTGGTTTCACATTGATTGAAATACTATACACAAAAGAAAATTATCTCGGGAAAGAACTATATTTGTTTTTTCCAACTAAACCCGGGTCCATATACTCTGTTAAAATCAAAATGTAGGATTTGTTTTTCTTGACATAACTGCTGAATTCATTCCTTTTGTCACACTTGTTGGAACCCTCCAACATGAGGACAATCTATGACAGCGGACCATTTCACTTTTGCGTGTATTACAACGCTGTGTTGTCCAGTTGTTATCAAGAAAGCTTTAGCATAAAACTGAGAGTGCTGATACGTCTTCCATATACCTGCAATGTGTAGAGAATCCGTTATAAGTACAGTTGTGCTCGTTACTATATGTATGCATGCAATGCTTGAGACACTCTGGACATGTGCGAGGTTCTGGAGACAATCTGTAAATGTGGCTATTTCAAGAGACACTGTCGGGACGGTCTTGGCATGTACCTGTTTCTTGAGATGGTCTGGGTGTGTGTGTGTGTGTGTATTACTTGAGACGGTCTAGATATGTGCGTGTATTACTTGAGACGGTCTAGATATGTGCGTGTATTACTTGAGACGGTATGGATATGTGCGTGTATTACTTGAGACGGTATGGATATGTGCGTGTATTACTTGAGACGGTCTAGATATGTGCGTGTATTACTTGAGAAGGTCTAGATATGCGCGTGTATTACTTGAGACGGTCTTGACAAGCGCGTGTATTACTTGAGACGGTCTGGATATGTGCGTGTATTACTTGAGACGGTCTGGATATATGCGTGTATTACTTGAGATGGTCTGGTTGTGTGCGTGTATTACTTGAGACGGTCTAGATATGTGCGTGTATTACTTGAGAAGGTCTAGATATGCGCGTGTATTACTTGAGACGGTCTTGACAAGCGCGTGTATTACTTGAGACGGTCTGGATATGTGCGTGTATTACTTGAAACGGTCTAGATATGGGCGTGTATTACTTGGGACGGTCTAGATATGCGCGTGTATTGCTTGAGACGGTCTGTATATGCGCGTGTATTACTTGAGACGATCTGGACATGCGCGTGTATTACTTGGGACGGTCTAGATATGCGCGTGTATTACTTGAGACGGTCTAGATATGCGCGTGTATTACTTGGGACGGTCTAGATATGCGCGGGTATTACTTGAGACGGTCTTGACAAGCGCGTGTATTACTTGAGACGGTCTGGACATGCGCGTGTATAACTTGAGACGGTCTGTATATGCGCGTGTATTACTTGAGACGGTCTAGATATGCGCGGGTATTACTTGAGACGGTCTTGACAAGCGCGTGTATTACTTGAGACGGTCTGGACATGCGCGTGTATAACTTGAGACGGTCTGTATATGCGCATGTATTACTTGAGACGGTCTAGATATGCCCGTGTATTACTTGAGACGGTCTGGATATATGCGTGTATTACTTGAGACGGTATGGATATGTGCGAGTATTACTTGAAACGGTCTAGATATCTGCGTGTATTACTTGAGACGGTCTAGATAAGGGCGTGTATTACTTGAGACGATCTAGATATATGCGCGTGTATTACTTGAGACAGTCTAGATATGCGCGTGTATTACTTGAGATGGTCTGTATATGCGCGTGTATTGTATGGACAAGCGTTTGTTTCTTGAGACATTATTGACAAGTGCACGTTCTTGAGACAGTCATGACACGAAGCGATTCTAAAGAAAATCTGGACATGCATATGTTTCAGATGGTTCCGACATGAATGCGTTTTTCGAGACAGTCTGGACATGCGCGTTTCTTGAGACAGCCTCGACATACGCGTTTCTTAAGATATATGTAGTCTGGACATGCACTTGATTCTTGAGACTGTCTGGACATGCGCGTGAATTACTTGAGACAGTCTGTACAAGCGTGTGGTTCTTAAGACAGTCTGGACATGCGTGTATTACGTGAGACACGATAGACATACTAGTACGTGTGTGTCTTGAGACAGTCGGGACATGAGTATGTGTGGTTCGTGAGACAGTCGGTACATGAGTATATGTGGTTTGTGAGACAGTCGGGATATGGGTATGTGTGGTTCGTGAGACAGTCGGGACATGGGTATGTGTGTGTCTTGAGACAGTCGGGAAATGAGTATGTGTGGTTCGTGAGACAGTCGGGACATGGGTATGTGTGGTGCGTGAGACAGTCGGGACATTGGTATGTGTGGTTGGTGAGACAGTCGGGACATGGGTATGTGTGGTTCGTGAGACAGTCGGGACACGGGTTTGTGTGGTTCGTGAGACAGTCGGGACATGGGTATGTGTGGTTCGTGAGACAGTCGGGATATGGGTATGTGTGGTTCGTGAGACAGTCGGGACATTAGTATGTGTGGTTCGTGAGACAGTCGGGACATGGGTTTGTGTGGTTCGTGAGACAGTCGGGACATGGGTATGTGTGGTTCGTGAGACAGTCGGGACATGGGTATGTGTGGTTCGTGAGACAGTCGGGACATGGGTATGTGTGGTTCGTGAGACAGTCGGGACATGGGTATGTGTGGTTCGTGAGATAGTCGGGATATGGGTATGTGTGGTTCGTGAGACAGTCGGGATATGGGTATGTGTGGTTCGTGAGACAGTCGGGACATGGGTATGTGTGGTTCGTGAGACAGTCGGGACATGGATATGTGTGGTTCGTGAGACAGTCGGGACATGAGTATGTGTGGTTCGTGAGACAGTCGGGACCTGCAAGTGTTTTCAGACGTCGGGACATGTGGTTTTGGTATCTGTGAACAGGTCTAGAATGGGGTTGTATTCTGAGACGTCTAGAATGGTTGTGTTTGTGCTTGGACGGTTGTGTGGTTAGACGGTCGATGTATTATTGGACGGTTCTGATACAGTCGTGAATGTATTGTCTAACGTCGGACATGGAGTGTGATTCTTAGACGGTCCTGGTATGTGGTGTTCTTGAACGGTCATGATATGTGTGGTTCTGAGACAGTCTGGACATGGGTTGTATCTTGAGACAGTCGAGACATGTATGGCGTGTTTCTTGAGACGGTCGAGAATGGGTGTGTGGTTACGTGGACGTCGGGACATGAGGTGTGTGTTGTGGACGGTCGGACATGGGTTGTGTTCTTTGAGACGATCGAGACATGGGTGTGTTCGTGAGACGTCGACATGCGTATGTGGTTCTGAGACGTCTGGACATGCGGTATGTTGGTCGGTACGTGGCAGATATGTGTGGTTCGTGAGACAGTCGGGATATGGGTATGTGTGGTTCGTGAGACAGTCGGGACATGGGTATGTGTGGTTCGTGAGACAGTCGGGACATTAGTATGTGTGGTTCGTGAGACAGTCGGGACATGGGTATGTGTGGTTCGTGAGACAGTCGGGACATGGGTATGTGTGGTTCGTGAGACAGTCGGGACATGGGTATGTGTGGTTCGTGAGACAGTCGGGACATGAGTATGTGTGGTTG
The DNA here is from genome assembly GCF_902652985.1 of Pecten maximus. NCBI lineage: Eukaryota > Metazoa > Mollusca > Bivalvia > Pectinida > Pectinidae > Pecten > Pecten maximus. The sequence continues at coordinate 47,265,866 of NC_047015.1, forward strand.
TGAGACAGTCGGACATGGGTATGTTTGGTTCGTGAGACAGTGGGGACATGAGTATGTGTGGTTCGTGAGACAGTCGGGACATGAGTATGTGTGGTTCGTGAGACAGTCGGGACATGGGTATGTGTGGTTCGTGAGACAGTCGGGACATGGGTATGTGTGGTTCGTGAGACGGTCGGGACATGGGTATGTGTGGTTCGTGAGACAGTCGGGACATGAGTATGTGTGGTTCGTGAGACAGTCGGGACATGAGTATGTGTGGTTGTGAGACAGTCGGACATGGATATGTTTGGTTCGTGAGACAGTCGGGACATGAGTATGTGTGGTTCGTGAGACAGTCGGGACATGGGTATGTTTGGTTCGTGAGACAGTCGGGACATGAGTATGTGTGGTTCGTGAGACAGTCGGGACATGGATATGTGTGGTTGGTGAGACAGTCGGGACATGGGTATGTGTGGTTGGTGAGACAGTCGGTACATGGGTATATGTGGTTCGTGAGACAGTCGGGACATGGGTATGTGTGGTTGGTGAGACAGTCGGGACATGGGTATGTGTTGTTCGTAATACAGTCGGGATATGGGTATGTGTGGTTCGTGAGACAGTTGGGACGTGAGTATGGGTGGTTCGTGAGACGGTCGGGACATGGGTATGTGTGATTCGTGAGACAGTCGGTACATGAGTATGTGTGGTTCGTGAGACAGTCGGGACATGGGTATGTGTGGTTCGTGAGACAGTCGGGACATGGGTATGTGTGGTTCGTGAGACAGTCGGGACATGGGTATGTGTGGTTCGTGAGACAGTCGGGACATGGGTATATGTGGTTCGGGAGACAGTCGGGACATGGGTATGTGTGGTTCGGGAGACAGTCGGGACATTAGTACGTGTGGTTCGTGAGACAGTCGGGATATGGGTATGTGTGGTTCGTGGGACAGTCGGGACATGGGTATGTGTGGTTCTCGAGACAGTCGGGACATGGATATGTGTGGTTCGTGAGACAGTCGAGACATGGGTTTGTGTGGTTCGTGAGACAGTCGGGACATGAGTATGTGTGGTTGTGAGACAGTCGGGACATTAGTAGGTGTGGTTCGTGAGACAGTCGGGACATGGGTATGTGTGGTTCGTGAGACAGTCGGGACATGAGTATGTGTGGTTGTGAGACAGTCGGACATGGGTATGTTTGGTTCGTGAGACAGTGGGGACATGAGTATGTGTGGTTCGTGAGACAGTCGGGACATGAGTATGTGTGGTTCGTGAGACAGTCGGGACATAGGTATGTGTGGTTCGTGAGACAGTCGGGACATGGGTATGTGTGGTTCGTGAGACGGTCGGGACATGGGTATGTGTGGTTCGTGAGACAGTCGGGACATGAGTATGTGTGGTTCGTGAGACAGTCGGGACATGAGTATGTGTGGTTGTGAGACAGTCGGACATGGGTATGTTTGGTTCGTGAGACAGTCGGGACATGAGTATGTGTGGTTCGTGAGACAGTCGGGACATGGGTATGTTTGGTTCGTGAGACAGTCGGGACATGGGTATGTGTGGTTCGTGAGACAGTCGGGAGATGAGTATGTGTGGTTCGTGAGACAGTCGGGACATGAGTATGTGTGGTTCGTGAGACAGTCGGGACATGAGTATGTGTGGTTCGTGAGACAGTCGGGACATGGGTATGTGTGGTTCGTGAGACAGTCGGGACATGAGTATGTGTGGTTCGTGAGACAGTCGGGACATGAGTATGTGTGGTTCGTGAGACAGTCGGGACATGGGTATGTGTGGTTCGTGTGACAGTGGGACATGAGTATGTGTGGTTCGTGAGACAGTCGGGATATGGGTATGTGTGGTTCGTGAGACAGTCGGGACATGGGTATGTGTGGTTCGTGAGACAGTCGGGACATTAGTATGTGTGGTTCGTGAGACAGTCGGGACATGGGTATGTGTGGTTCGTGAGACAGTCGGGACATGGGTATGTGTGGTTCGTGAGACAGCCGGGACATGGGTATGTGTGGTTCGTGAGACAGTCGGGACATGAGTATGTGTGGTTGTGAGACAGTCGGACATGGGTATGTTTGGTTCGTGAGACAGTGGGGACATGAGTATGTGTGGTTCGTGAGACAGTCGGGACATGAGTATGTGTGGTTCGTGAGACAGTCGGGACATGGGTATGTGTGGTTCGTGAGACAGTCGGGACATGGGTATGTGTGGTTCGTGAGACGGTCGGGACATGGGTATGTGTGGTTCGTGAGACAGTCGGGACATGAGTATGTGTGGTTCGTGAGACAGTCGGGACATGAGTATGTGTGGTTGTGAGACAGTCGGACATGGGTATGTTTGGTTCGTGAGACAGTCGGGACATGAGTATGTGTGGTTCGTGAGACAGTCGGGACATGGGTATGTTTGGTTCGTGAGACAGTCGGGACATGAGTATGTGTGGTTCGTGAGACAGTCGGGACATGGATATGTGTGGTTGGTGAGACAGTCGGGACATGGGTATGTGTGGTTGGTGAGACAGTCGGTACATGGGTATATGTGGTTCGTGAGACAGTCGGGACATGGGTATGTGTGGTTGGTGAGACAGTCGGGACATGGGTATGTGTTGTTCGTAATACAGTCGGGATATGGGTATGTGTGGTTCGTGAGACAGTTGGGACGTGAGTATGGGTGGTTCGTGAGACGGTCGGGACATGGGTATGTGTGATTCGTGAGACAGTCGGTACATGAGTATGTGTGGTTCGTGAGACAGTCGGGACATGGGTATGTGTGGTTCGTGAGACAGTCGGGACATGGGTTTGTGTGGTTCGTGAGACAGTCGGGACATGGGTATGTGTGGTTCGTGAGACAGTCGGGACATGGGTATATGTGGTTCGGGAGACAGTCGGGACATGGGTATGTGTGGTTCGGGAGACAGTCGGGACATTAGTACGTGTGGTTCGTGAGACAGTCGGGATATGGGTATGTGTGGTTCGTGGGACAGTCGGGACATGGGTATGTGTGGTTCTCGAGACAGTCGGGACATGGATATGTGTGGTTCGTGAGACAGTCGAGACATGGGTTTGTGTGGTTCGTGAGACAGTCGGGACATGAGTATGTGTGGTTGTGAGACAGTCGGGACATTAGTAGGTGTGGTTCGTGAGACAGTCGGGACATGGGTATGTGTGGTTCGTCAGACAGTCGGGACATGAGTATGTGTGGTTCGTCAGACAGTCGGGACATGAGTATGTGTGGTTCGTGAGACAGTCGGGACATGGGTATGTGTGGTTCGTGAGACAGTCGGGACATGGGTATGTGTGGTTCGTGAGACAGTCGGGACATGAGTATGTGTGGTTCGTGAGACAGTGGGGACATGGGTATGTGTGGTTCGTGAGACAGTCGGGACATGGGTATGTGTGGTTCGTGAGACAGTCGGGACATGGGTATGTGTGGTTCGTGAGACAGTCGGGACATGGGTTTGTGTGGTTCGTGAGACGGTCGGGACATGAGTATGTGTGGTTCGTAAGACACTCGGGACATGGGTTTGTGTGGTTGTGAGACAGTCGGGACATGGGTATGTGTGGTTGTGAGACAGTCGGGACATGGGTATGTGTGGTTCGTGAGACAGTCGGGACATGAGTATGTGTGGTTCGTGAGACAGTCGGGACATGAGTATGTGTGGTTCGTGAGACAGTCGGGACATGGGTTTGTGTGGTTCGTGAGACAGTCGGGACATGAGTATGTGTGGTTCGTGAAACAGTCGGGACATGAGTATGTGTGGTTCGTGAGACAGTCGGGACATGGGTTTGTGTGGTTCGTGAGACAGTCGTGACATGGGTATGTGTGGTTCGTGAGACAGTCGGGACATGGGTTTGTGTGGTTCGTGAGACAGTCGGGACATGAGTATGTGTGGTTCGTGAGACAGTCGGGACATGGGTATGTGTGGTTCGTGAGACAGTCGGGAGATGAGTATGTGTGGTTCGTGAGACAGTCGGGACATGAGTATGTGTGGTTCGTGAGACAGTCGGGACATGAGTATGTGTGGTTCGTGAGACAGTCGGGACATGGGTATGTGTGGTTCGTGAGACAGTCGGGACATGAGTATGTGTGGTTCGTGAGACAGTCGGGACATGAGTATGTGTGGTTCGTGAGACAGTCGGGACATGGGTATGTGTGGTTCGTGAAACAGTCGGGACATGAGTATGTGTGGTTCGTGAGACAGTCGGGACATGGGTTTGTGTGGCTCGTGAGACAGTCGTGACATGGGTATTTGTGGTTCGTGAGACAGTCGGGACATGGGTATGTGTGGTTCGTGAGACAGTCGGGACATGGGTATGTGTGGTTCGTGAGACAGTCGGGACATGGGTATGTGTGGTTCGTGAGACGTTCTGGGCATCACAGTCTTGACATACATATGTTTTTTCAGACGATCGATCCGGACATCTCTGCTTGATTCTTGAGACGATTTGAACATGCACGATTGATTGTTGAGACGATCTGGACATCCGTGATTTATTATTGAGCCGATCTGGGCATCCGTGATTTATTATTGAGACGATCTGGACATGTGTGATTGATTCTTGAGACGATTCGGACATCCATGTTTGATTCTTGAGACGATCTGGACATCCGTATGTGATTGTTTAGACGACCTGGACACCGTGTTTGATTCTTGAGACGATCTGGACATGCGTGTTTGATTCTTGAGACGATCCGGACATCCGTGTTTGTTGATATAGCCTACGGTTATTCCGTACAGCTATCACATTATTAAAAATTTAATTACTGAAGGATTAAATTTACTTTCAAATTATAAAATCAAAAATATTTTATAACCATTTCGGTTATTATATGTGTTCAGTTTCAGACATAAAATGACTTTTGTGATCCCAGCTAGTTTTAGTTGTTAAAACTCGGCTATAAACCCTATAAATCATACGAATACCGTGACTCGAGTGGCATCAGATAGCAGGCCTACCTAACACGACTCAAGCCGGTCCGCTAAACACATCGCCGTATTCGTGGGTTTGAAAATCTTTTGAAGAAAATTATAGTGCCAAATATTTGAATATCGAATTTTGCAGACGGGCATTATTTTAAATAAGTTACTTATTTTTTAAAGCATCTGATAATTAGAAGTAGTTTTAGTAAATGAAGAAGCATGATAAGTTTCCAAGGTCATGGGTAATGAGCAGAACAGAGCTGGTTTAAGTTTATGTTTCTGGTAGTCGTGATTCTGTGATTGGACTTGATAACAACCAAGATGGCGGATCTTGACACCTGTTCGAATGTGTTTAGTCAGTCTATTCATTCAGTTTGTTACCGAGATACAGTGTAAAAGAGGATGCACTTTTGATATTTGTAGTTTAAGGCACATTGTCCCGAGGGAAATTCATTGTTATTTTTTTCCTGTTGATGTACATAAATATAAAGTAGCTTATCATGTGTGTAGGCTTGGTCGTATCTATTATCAACATAATTTGAAAATTATATTTCATAAATATCTCCAAAGGTTCAACCATCGCAACTTTTTTTTGTAGAATTACGCCAGATCGTTCAGTGATGGTTGTGGGATTTCGGTAGATTTTGGCTTTTGAGATATCAATTATTCACTATAATAAGCATATTGAAAAAAAAATCTTTTCCAGTTGATTTTTGGCAAAATTTAATATCTTTATATATATACAGTATAAATATATTATGGTCCCGTTGTGTTACTCCCGCAATACATAAACTTTCAGATAGCGCGGTCTTTATTATTGTAAGGAGCATGATGGCAGAGCGCTAATTTCTTATTTAGAAAGAGAAATGGATGATTTCGACTTTAACAATAACAAGATATCAAAATAATTATAACCTTTAACGGTCACGTGGTATCATCACAATAATACCCTCAACAGTCACGTGGTATCATATAAATTGATAACCTATACGGTCACTTGGTATCATAGAAAATGATAACATAAACAGTGGTAAACAGTCACGTGGTATCATAAAAATAAGAACCCAAACGGTCATTTGGTATAATGAAAATAACAATCTAAACAGTATTATAAAAATAATAACTCAAACAGTCACGTGTGATCATAAAAATAACCTAAACAGTCACGTGGTATCATATAAAACAACCTAAATAGCCACGTGGTATCATATAAAATAACCTAAACAGTCACGTGGTATCATAAAAATTATATCCTAAACAGTCGCGTGATATCATGAAAATAATAACCTAAACAGTCACGTGGTATCATAAAAATAGCCTAAACAGTAACGTGGTATCATATAAAATAACCTAAACAGTCACGTGGTATCATGAAATAATAACCTAAACAGCCACGTGGTATCATAAAAATAACCTAAACAGTCACGTGGTATCATATAAAATAACCTAAACAGTCACGTGATATCATGAAAATAATAACCTAAACAGTCACGTGTGATCATAAAAATAACCTAAACAGCCACGTGTGATCATAAAAATAACCTAAACAGTCACGTGGTATCATATAAAATAACCTAAATAACCACGTGGTATCATATAAAATAAGCTAAACAGTCACGTGGTATCATAAAAATTATATCCTAAACAGTCGCGTGATATGAAAATAACCTAAACAGCCACGTGTGATCATAAAAATAACCTAAATAGTCACGTGGTATCATATAAAATAACCTAAATAACCACGTGGTATCATATAAAATAAGCTAAACAGTCACGTGGTATCATAAAAATTATATCCTAAACAGTCGCGTGATATCATGAAAATAATAACCTAAACAGTCACGTGTGATCATAAAAATAATCTAAACAGTCACGTGGTATCATATAAAATAACCTAAACAGCCACGTGGTATCATATAAAATAACCTAAACAGTCACGTGGTATCATGAAATAATAACCAAAACAGCCACGTGGTATCATAAAAATAACCTAAACAGTCACGTGGTATCATATAAAATAACCTAAACAGTCACGTGATATCATAAAAATAATAACCTAAACAGTCACGTGGTATCATAAAAATAACCTAAACAGTCACGTGGTATCATATAAAATAACCTTTACACTGGTAAACAATCACGTGGTATCATAAATTAATAACCTTTAAATCACATGATAACGTAAAATGTATAAACAAAGAATATCCAAGTACGTTTTACTGTAAATATCTAAATATGGATATTTTGTTAACATCCTTACTTCAACATTATTCGTGAAAATATCAATCAAATTATCGCTAAAATACCATCTGTACGTCCATGTATCCAGATGAAAAGCTAACCAGCAATGGACATACTTGACACGTTCCGTATATGTAGGCATTGAAGAAATTTTATTTTTCGACCCATTTCGTTCTAGAATATCGGAAATATTGAAACTTAACAATGATGGTGTAACGCCCATATACGCAACAATTTCACCTTCAGAACTGTCAAAAATATGGCTAATGACAGAAATATCTGTGCATGTTTCACGCCTGTACAATTTATGCTACAATCGAGGTGTGTGCACGGCCAGGCACATTGGTATTTCTGCCGGCTCCTCGCGAAATACATCATAATTATAACGAATTGTCAATTATGCGAGATTTGGTTTAGATGTATTCCTCGCTAGAACATACATCAAAGTGTCAAAACAGCAGAATTATTTCAAATTTATGACTTCTATTGCGTGTTTAAAGCCTAGTTATTTATGCCGCTAACATTTTGAAATCGTATTACAATGGGAAAAAAATCAGAATTTGTGTTTTGAAATAAATACACCTTAAGTGGCATATAGCAGACATAAGCCCTGAGTAAATGCTTCCCTTTGACGTCACGCCCGCTGACACGAAGAACAACTAAGATTAACTAGCGAGCGGCGAAGCGATGCAAATAAATCGAGCGGCCTTTGGTGTATTTCATAAAACATGCGTAGTCGATTGGTCGATAATAAAATAGCGATTACCGATCATTGTCATGACGTAACCCTCGCTGCACGCGAGCGCAATGAACCGTAACAAATACACAGCGTAATTAATGGTGGGTATTTACTATTTAGGCTGTGCGGGGGTGTCCACGGTCAGGTGTACAAACAAACAACAGCGGTTTGGTGAACTAACGAAAGAAAAAACAACTATAAACTTAAGGCCACTGACCCATTAGTATTAATTTATATATGTACAGAGCGATGGGCAATATATAAAGTAATCTGCGGCATTGCATATACGGAGACATTTTGAAAATAATATTCCTAAAAATTTAGTTTTATATACGTGATTTGAATTAAACATATCTTATTGTCCAAATACTTATGTGTTGTATTTTGTTGTTGGGAAAGGGCTTCATATAAGTTGGAAAATTCATATGATACAATAAAAATATATTAAAATGTAATAGATCAGAGAAGACGATCACATGTATGCTCTGCAAAAGTAACATACGAGATCGCAATGCCCGTAATGAGAAATTCGCCATTTTGCTTTTTGTTTGATTCACGGTTTGCTAGGTTTATTGCCTGGTGCCAACCAGGGTCATAATCAGACGTATTATACCATATTTCTCCGGCTCATTTGTGAAAAAAAGTACTTTTTAACTTTACATTGTTGTCTTGGTAGGTGGTAGACCTATAGTTCCGAGCCTGGTAATTACAGCTGTAGTATTTGCTGACAGCTATTCGACAAGTCATGCTCTACCGATAACTCGAGTATAACCGGAAGTGCAGGTCTGACAGAACATTTTTCTTTAATTAGAAGCCACGTGCTTTCTTGGTACTTGATTTTGATTAGTGAAGAACGTACCCTGACTTTAAAAAAAGCTGTCCATCTAAGTACTTAATCAAAGAAAAGTGTTCATTTCTATTTCTGAAAAAAAATAATACAAAAATAAAAATGATGTAGAGATAACCTAATAACCATGACCTATGACGGAAATGGGTGAAACACGGAACTGTATATATGAAGGTTAGCACTGGTTTATTTGTACTACGAGATACATATCGAGGTAATCACGACTCTTTTGTCCATATTACGGCATCAGGTCACGATATTTTCCGGATATATCTACATTTTGTATATGTACATCACAAATATACGTACACGTATCCTATTTTTGGCTTTTTAGCCCACAATCATTTGCTTATACCCAGTCCCAATTTTGTAACGGAATTGTATGGTTAGTGAGACACAGGGACATGACAAGAATTCTCAATCAATGATGCATAGCATACATGTATATGTGCCAGGTCCCGTGGCCTCTGTGTCGGCGTGTTTTATTTTTGTCTATGCAGCGTTCAATTAAAACGTGTATATTTGTCATTTCCAGCAATCCTTAATAATTTGCTATTTCCTTTTTTTGTAGTCTGGATTGTCTGTCGAAATTGTTTCTTTTCTTCACTTCGTTTCACTTCGAATATAACAAGCATTATACCATGTAGATGTAATTAAAATCCGCATCTCTCCATTTTATTTTATTTTTCCGCTTTCTTATGATTTATCTCTCAAGGTACATTTATATGATTAATGTTTGCATCCTGATTGTAATATAAATTTTATTCGATATTCTGTTTGTGTAATCTTCATTTATGGAGAAAATCACAGGGACTTGGCACGAATTCCTAACCCACTGCCCTTATTATATGTATTATATATACTATAAAGATCAAGAAAGCAACAACAATACGCATACTTATAAAACATTGTCAATTTTATCACAGGAGACTGTGATTATGTAGTTAAGAACCATTAATAGATAGTTAGGGAAACACTATTTATATTGATTTTAACAAAAAAACAACAACAAATAAACAAAACAAAAAAAAACCCAAACAAACAAATAAACAACAAAAGACAAAACAACAAAAAACGTAATGAAAGATTACAGGATTATATTATTTCGATGTCTGAAAACACCCAGAACAATTATTTCCCCAAATTGTTTTAACATTTTGTCATAACTAGAAAATGAATGATATTTAAATATTAATGACTTTGTGTCTTGACTGTAGACAAGGAAGGATCATCGATAATTTATTGAAGGTGTGCCATTGTAAATTGCACATTGTAAATAAAACATTTCTTATCAAATATCTATAACAATCTGTGATAATTGAAATTATTATGAAATATAGATGAAATATAGCAGTCGGTTTTTGACAGATAAGCAAAATCATTCCAGTAAAACGAAGCTAACCAACCACTTCCGGTACTAGTCACGTGCTGTGTGCACATGGAAAAACAATATTTCCAATTTATCATCTCCCTTGATCAACGTACATCCGTTACGTTCTGTTGTGTGAAAGTTTGAGCTGTGAAGGTTTAACATATGAAGGTTTGGTTGGAGAGGTTTGCTGACGCTGTTGACATTCAATAGTCGGACACACATACGACATCTTCCCAATGACGTACGAGAAGAACATTTGTCATGTGAACAGAAGTAAGGTTCACACGCATTTCCAAGACAGCCGATACTTCTAAATATGGAACGACGGTTCTGAATTTAGCCTTTCGTCTACATTATCTTTCGTTACGAGCTGTATACAGCAAAATGACGTAACTTTTCTGGGAAATCTTTGTGGAGAAATTGTTTTGTAGTCATTTGATATTTACTATATATGTCGTACGTTTTTAATTCTTAACGGCCGATAACCGCTCAACAGGTCATTAGGGCTAACAAATGGCGAGCAAAAAATGTATTGACCGAGATTACCTCAAACAAACCAAATACAATGTACATGTATGTTAAAATAAGATGCCACATACACCTACATATCTCGAAAGTGTGACTACGGTTATTACTATCTTGCGGTATAGGCCGACAATGACAAGGACAAGATTTTATTCTCATAAACATTTAAAGTGCAGAGAATTACATACATACAAAATTGTACAGGACATATGACGGCGTTCAGATAGTTCATAATTTTGTTATGCAATGTAACAATTTCAAATAGAAGTTTAAGATATGTTATTCTGTTGTAGAAACTATATCTCTTGTATATCAAATATGCTTTTTCTACCACAATAGGTGGGTGATGTTCAACTCCGAATGCATGAAATAATAATTACATCTGTTAAATAACATTCAGTTTACAACACACGTGGACTAAACTCTAAATGTGTTTTGATTGGTTTACACGGTGACCTTTGACCAGGACTATGTTTTAAAGTATTTTTTGGAACTTTTGAAAAATAATTTACTCGAGTGAAAGAAATACCTCTATATATGAACTATATATTATAAACAACTGGCACTAGTATATTGGCTATTGGGAAGCTGATCTCTTGTCTAATATAATACATTATGATAATCGTGTCCCTCAGTATACTGCCCTGTTCTCTAACCACATCAGACGAAACATAACAGATAACACATCAAGAATAAAAAAAGTGCACTTAGTTCACATTACTCAAGAAATGTAAAGAAAAAATGGCAAAGATTTTTTTGCTGAGGTTTGGTGCCTGTTTTAACACTGAGCTTCCATATCTGCCGATTAGATCAGTGATATTATAAAGGATGAGAAATGTGCCTATACAACTACATTGTATCTGGTGTGTCGCGGTTTGTCTACAACAGCGTTCCATAAAATATGTTGCGTTCCCACCGCAAAATGGCGGGATATTTCTAAATAAAACGATAAACAGAAAACCACAGTGAAATATGTCCAGCACGTGCCCTGGATATCACTTCGTCCATTTATATGGCGAATATGAGCATGAAGAATATGTTCTGCACGTGTAGTTTGAACACGTATATGTACACGAAAAATATGGCCGTTTCTAAACAATGAAAAGGCATGTATATCTATATTAATTGGAAATGCATTGCCTTTTAGATCAATATGACTATAATAAAAAATCAAAACTTTTTTGTTTTCAAATACGATTACTGAATTTCGTCCGAAATAGAATAAGTTTCTGATGATAAAATTGATAATCGCTGTGATTATAAATACATGTTTACCGCGTCAACATTGAAACCTTTAATTCCCCAATGTATAAATTGGTAGAGAACGGTTTACTTTAATTCTTTGTAGTATCAATGCAGAAGCACACCAGTCGGCAGGCAATACTCTAGATTTCCAACGTTTTGGTGAAAAACGAATTGACGTTATCCTTTATCGCTTCGAGATAAGCTGGGATGATTTCTGCGAAATTGTAGGGAGGTTTTTGTAGACGCTCTAAGGTACATATTTTGTAATTTATATCGGTGTCATCTTCTTGAACTTTTATCATCTAATATCTTAACACGATCAATCACGAAAAAAACAGTCAAAATTAAACTAACAGGAAAATATGTATTTTTTCCAAGTAGTAAAAGCTATAATCTTAACTTTGATACGCGAGTTTTACTCTCAAGATAAACCAAAGTTCTTCGAGTATGAAGTCCTGAAAATTCTTAATTCGACCCGAAGTATCACACACGGTATTTGTATACGATACGCCTTTTCCTGTATATTTCGGTGTTTATTTCATTACTTGTAGACACAAACACTTGTATAATCATCGTTCGGACATATATATAATCAATAGAAATTGTGCATGTTTCTGATGTCCGAACGAAGGAATGCCCCGTTGATATTATAAAAATATTGAAATCCTTTCCCAACCTTACAAGTTAAAGATTATTTGGAACGTAAACTGACAAAAGGAGAAACTAGAGACATTTTACTATTTTTATTTTGCTTTTCAAAATAATGATAGGCCATAATATAACCCCACAAACTTTACACAGACCGATTTCAATAAATGTTCATTTCCAAACAAACAAATAAACAAAAATAATACAACTTAGCAGTTGTACCTAAAACATAAATATACATTCTACAGGAAGCTTGTGTTACTAATGCTGTCTTAGGGAATTATCTTACCATCTGATGATGGACAGGTGCATCGGCAATTTTCCCAGTGCAAGATTAATACGAAATTTCCTTAGGTTTCGGACAGAATTTTTTTCACCCCATGAGGGATTTTTTTGGCAGTCTGTCTATAAATCAAGTATTTACGTCATGTGTGGAAATTTCGTTCAAGCTATATAATATAATGCAGGTTAGAAAACAGATAAATACTAAAATGAACACATGTGCGCTCGACTACTATGGAAACAAATGGCGATTTTATAAATTAGGATTTAAGTTTAAGGTATGCATGCACTAATGCTGAATTATTGTTGAAATACACTAACTGTGTACATTTTATGACAATTGCGAAACAAGTTATATCAACTGATATGAATTGCTTATTGGCCCGTATGGAAGCTCGCGAGGGGTTTTATAATCTGGCCACCTGCCTCTAGAATATTATCGTTATAAATTAAATTGGGTTTTTTGGTTTTGGTCTCGAGGATTTGTCTGATTCTAGATTCCTAAGTTTCAAACTAGGGGGAGATAATCTAGTATTAAAATTTAGTGGAGCAGTTCTAACAAAAAACTTAGGGGCTGGTGGCCAGTCTAGTGGTCTTAGTGTGGGAGGAAACCAGAGTGCTTTGAGAAAACCCACGTGGTCGGGTAGCATCCGGAACTCCTCGGGTTTTTTCTTGAAAATACATGTATTTTTTAGGGAAAAAACCCGAGGAGTTCCGGATGGGTTGAGTAGGTGAGCCCATATCTTTTCACGTTCGATGGGGGAATCGAACGCCGGCCGCCGAGGTGAAAGGCCAGTTTAATACCACTGTGCCAACCGACCACCAAACGCGTACAGATTCATGAACAGAACAGTAACGACGTCGTATCTACAACATGAAACTTTTTGAACATTTTTGGTTTCTCATACTTTTACAATAACCCGTGGCCCAAGATATTTTATCTATAGTTTAGATTAGCAGCAGACAATTTTAGAAACAAGTTACAAAAAAACAAAAATACATACACATGTCTAATTCAACATATCCATGACCATGATATACATTTCTAAACTTCAAACACGTCCAAAATTTCGAGCCAACTTAGTTAAATTACTATTGGGTCCCAACGTAAAGCGTCACTTCCGGTGTCGTGGTACAAAATTAAATTGGTAATCTGTTTCTGTTTCCGGATCTGGTCCAACAATTTCACTTCCGACAGAGTATTTAATGTTAACACCGAAGAATAAACCTACTTTATAATAAAAACAAGTGCTATTAGGTTTTGTGTGGGTGAACAGACCTCTTCGCACCATTAACACCGAAATCCACAAGTATACTTGCACTGGCTTAAACTTTTTGATAACTTTACCAAAACCACACACTTGTTTAAAAATAAATTCACCCTTCCTTACACATTAAAAAAAGGTGAAAGTGGGAAACATATTGTACTAAGTTGCAAGTAATTAGCAATATTATCAGGAAAACAAAAACCGTGTGTATGTCTGTCACGGATTAGATGAGCCAAGTTGTGATGCCGCCCCGGCACATTGTGATATTGTAGGCGGCCAGCCTCTGGAGCTCGTGCTGAAAGCACCGTTAGCTTTCACAAAATAGCGTACATTTGCAATCTTGATTTCCTCTAATTTCGACGATAAAATATGTAAAATAAAGCTTGGAATTGTGCCAACAGGGGACCATTCAATGTCAGGGGTTGCTTTCATTATGACACAGAGTGTAACGACTGCGCTGTGAATACGAGAAACATGGAGGTGAAGCTACTACTAGTTCTGACCAAGATCTGATAGCAGACCCTGGCGTTTTATGTTTATGCCAGATGGAAGGAAAGGAGAAGTTCGACCCACATCAAAGGTTTCACGGCTAACGACCTCGTAGTTTCATCCCCGCCTAAGAGGTTGTCCCAGCTCTACGCCGACGGCATCGCGAGTATAAGGGATGCGACCGCTATCTGCACAGCAGCGCGACCTTTATCTCTTCACATGTAAAACGAGACATTCATAGGTTTTCTGCATATTCGGCAGAATTTATATCAATATCTTAAGAATAAGTGAAAATGCAGAGTAGATATTACTTACTCAATATGGGTTTATGCGCTTAATACACAGTACGTGTATGCAAGTGCATGACGTATACGTAACCTTGCCCTTTGATGAACGAAAGGGCAAATCATGTAAAATACACTTATCTTTTTTTATGATAGACTGGACTTATGCAGCGTGTAAAAAATGTACAAAGAATCAAGTTAGTGTCAGAGGTTAAATATGCTATTATAGCCAGGTCAACATCATCAAAAACAGGACTTATCTACGCTTATGATGTGAAATAATAAAATTAAAGATAAAAATACCAAGATAATGAACCCATAAAACAATGCACAGAAACAGTGCTAATTAGGCACACTGCAACAATTAATAATACAATTAATCAAAATCGGAGATCGCAACAGAAAAAAAAAATCTGAATTTAGGTCTTTGCTAAAATGGCATTATTTTCCCTCCTGTCACATCCACCTTTCTAGTTTACTTGTCCTTTGACGAACCCCACCCCCATCCCCACACTCCCAAATACGCAAACCAAAACAAAGGTCATCAGGGGACGTTTGCGTGTTATCTGAAGGTGAGAAGGGTATGGGCTCAGTCCCCAGAACACCATAATTTCGTACTTGCTTCTGTGTGTTTAACCTTCAGCATCAACTTGATGAATTGGTATAAGAGCTAGTTCGCCCATTGACAGCATATTGTGATTGTGTACATGATTCCAAGTCCATACCGTATTTGGTTCCCAACGACACAAACCGACCAGCCGATGACACAGCATCTCTCTTTGCAAGTATGACGTCAAAAGGTGCAGAAATGATCGGTAGCTGATTTTCATTAATCGAAATGACACGCGTTTGTAGAGGAAACAGGCCTGATGTCTGCATGATACGGAAATTTAAACGGTTGATTTTTCGACACGGCGGACTTTCCGCCGTTCATTACAGCACATCACAGAGGGTGTCATTTTTATCGGATGTTGATATATTGTCACATATCGTATTAGTTACAAACAGAATCGAAACTGACATAAGACTTACTAATTGCCTTGTCCATGTACAGCATTCGAAACTCTGCAGATACCTATATCCGGTGTACGGGTGTGTTGTACTTGTTATAAATAGATTACAAAGATTTTAAATCAGGCCACAACATTTATTGAAGCGAAACTTTCTCAATGCAGTTTTTGTCGGATATTATGTATATATATATTATATACTATGACCTGCGTACCAGGACACCTGTTATACAGTCGACTGCACTATCAGAGCCAAGTCCAGGGGAGGATTTCAATATCTGATTTATTTGATTCCAACACTTATTTAGTATATATAATATATATATATATATCATATAATTCCGACAAAAACTGCATTAAGAAAGTTTCGCTTCAATAAATGTTGCGGCCTGATTTAACATTAATCTATTTACTATGCTAGCATAAACTTCTTTTAGTGGTATCGTAACAGCAATACACTATTACGCTAATTTCGTCATGGGATTTCTGTTTAAATTGTCCAGGACCTGTACACTTGTAATTCTAGTAGTTTTTTTATGCTAGATCGGTATGTAATATGTCGGCTTCTTATATCTCTTTATATTGACATAAGATCGATATCACTCGTGTTTGATATCACATCTGTTAAATCACGTTTTATATCACGTCTATTTTTATATCACGTCTGTTTAATCACGTTTCATATCACATCTGTTAAATCACGTTTTATATCACGTCTGTTTAATCACGTTTTATATCACGTCTATTTAATCACGTTTTATATCACGTCTGTTTAATCACGTTTTATATCACGTCTGTTTAATCACGTTTTCTATCACATCTGTTAAATCACGTTTTATATCGCATCTGTTAAATCACGTTTCATATCACATCTGTTAAATCACGTTTTATATCACGTCTATTTAATCACGTTTTATATCACGTCTGTTAAATCACGTTTTATATCACGTCTATTTAATCGCGTTTAATATCACATCTGTTAAATCACGTTTACTATCACATCTGTTTAATCACGTTTTCTATCACATCTGTTAAATCACGTTTTATATCACATATGTTTAATCACGTTTTATATCGCATCTGTTAAATCACGTTTTATATCACATCTGTTTAATCACGTTTTATGTCACATCTGTTAAATCACGTTTACTATCACATCTGCTTAATCACGTTTTATATCACGTCTATTTAATCACGTTTTATATCACATCTGTAAAATCACGTTTAATATCACATATTTTTAATCACGTTTTCTGTCACGTCTATTCAATCACGTTTTATAATACGTCTATTTAATCACGTTTTCTATCACATCTGTTCATAATGTCATACACATTGTATGTCAGTTTTATATATCATACACATTGTATGTCAGTTTTATATATCTTTTCTATGAACATTTATGATACATGGATGGTTTGTTTGATATAACGCCATATTCATTTGAGCTTATTATGATATCACATATTTTCATGTTACTCATATTTCATATTACACTTGTGAAATTCACATACAATACCTAACCCCAATTTGAATGACCTGTTATTTCGTAAGACACTTGTTTAATTACGTGTTTTAAAACCAACATTACCGGGGTGAAATATTTGTACAAAACAATACTTGTACAACAGTCAACTGATAAAAGTGTACCATTGGACCGTCATCACTTGAGAGGTGACTGTTTTACAGGGAGTGTATACCGGGAACAGTCTAATTACTGAACTTGGCAGAGTCTTTGCTGGAATTAATCTGCACGATTGTTTTAAATTTGATGTTGGTTTGTTTATGTATTTTTAGTGAGAAGTTATCGTCAGCGGATGAATCACAAGATAACATTAACCAAATGTCATTCTCGGTGGTGCGTGTTGCCCCCTCCCTGGTCTGTATTCTGACGGATCCTCCCCCGCCGCCCCTCCCAACCACCACTAAGCCAATCACTCTTCCTACATGGTTCTCCACACCAATTAACCTGAACTAATGTTAATCTATGCACAACCTTGACTCACGCCGTTAGTACCCGAACTAACATCTGGCACTTTAACTTATGTGCGTAAAATAGGTTTTGTAAATCTCCTCTGTAAACTTATGTGTAAAATGTAAACTTTATTTATTTTACAATAATTGCGAAATTTGTTATTCTAACTTATACCAACCCAGCCACTCTTGTTTGCCCGTATGGAAGCTCGCGAGGGGTTTTATACACTGGCCACCTGCCTCTAGAATATTAAGTTATAAATTAAATTGGGTTTTTTGGTTTTGGTCTCGAGGATTCAAACTAGGGGGAGATAATCCAGTATTAGTATTTAGTGACGCAATTCTAACAAAAAAAACTTAGGGGCTGGTGACCAGTCTAGGGGTTTTACTGTGAGAGGAAACCGAAGTATCCGGAGAAAACTCACGGGGTCAGGCAGGGGACCCTATACCTCTTCACGTCCGGGCGGGGAATCGAACCCCGGGCGCCTAGATGAAAGGGAAATGTGCTACAACTGTGTCACCCGACCACCTTTATAAGCACCACTCTATATAAGTAATGATGAAATGTTTCACTGTCTCGTACACTGATGTAAGTACTGCTTCATATAAGTAATGATGCAATGTATTCTGATGTAAGCATATAAAACAATGGCGTAATAATTCATTCTGATTCAGTAAGAACACAAAACAATGACGTCCACGGTCAAATTAGTTTTCGAGGACCCCATTGGAAATCGAGGACCCCATTGGAAATAAGCTGTACATCGGCTTTCATGGGCAATCCTAGGTAAAGCAAATTTACTCTATAACAATAATGTGCAATATATAACATGATACTTATGACAACCGTGATATTTCAACAATATATAATTGTGATACTATTCATTAATCACTCATCATTTTTATCTATTATGAAATAAAGAAAATATGGAAATGATGTAAATATTGTATAATATATATGTGATTCTATTGTACTGTGTATGCTTGTACCTGAATAAATATTATTATTATTATTAGTTTGATATCACTTTATCTGTTCTGGAGGTGTAGTATTTATTTGGATTTACGGTTTTTTTTCTTTTTGAACCCCCGGGGTCCCACGCCAACTATTTGTACAGGGTTCATTGTCTTATGTCCAAGATACTTAACAACCAAATCCTGATATAGTTCCTCACTAATTAAAGTTTGTTGTTTATTTTCAATTTTTATTTTATTCATATATGTATTTTTTCGTTGTATCGCTATGATCCCTATCGAATGGACATATAGTCATAGTATGCAAAGCACAAGATCGCTTTCCCTTTGGGAATATGAACTAAATATTGGAAACAAAGTTCCCTCACAGGCAATATTCCTTCACACGTGATTTTCACGTGACATTTTTCACGTAAATTTCACGTGAAAAGGGCAAAAAAGTGATATTAACATAATAAAATTCACGTGAATTTCACATGAAATGAAATTCACATGAAATTGTTCACGTGAAATTCACATGTAAAAATTCAGGTGAAATTCACGTAATTCTTTTCCGGTGATTTTCACGTGAAAAAACTATTCACGTAAAATTCATGTGAAATTCACATGAAAAAATTCATGTGAATTTCACATGAAAAAATTCATGTGAATTTCACATGAAAAAAACATTCACGTGAAATTCACGTGAAGGAATATTGCCTGTGTAAATTGCCTCTCTCAATTTTCATGGGAATTCTTCGCGGTTCTATAACGCAACGTACCCCCAAATTAAAAATTCAAACAACATGAGAAAAAGTCTCAAATACAGCGCAGTGGAAAGTGTGCGGTGTGCTCTAGTCTGGAGTGGGTCCCTAGAGTCGCTTTTACTATTTGCATATTCAATTTTTATCAGATTGTTTTGTTTTGTACACATTTTTCTAAATCCAATGAAAAGCACTCAAAACACGGATTAACTTTGTAGATAAATTATTAACAGTCTTTCTCGTACGTGACCGGAATAATATTAGCAGGCTAGTTATTATTAGTTTATAGATACTACCTGTTTCAGTATACAGGTATGAGTTTTTATTATAAATTACCCGATATATGTTATGTACTACAATCTGATCTATTAGAGTTACGTCCCTTAGTTTCACCCTATAGCGGTAAACTTGACAGTCGATAGGGGCCGAGTTGGTCATGACTATACATTAAAATTTTGCCTGAAAGTCAATCGGAACTCCTCGGATGCTCTTCGGTGGTGGGAGCAATAGTCAGTCCAGAGTGACCTAGAAGTGCCGATTTCCTCATCAGTAATGGTAGATTTATCTAGTTCAATTTCTAACTTTTCTGACCATAATAAACAGCTTTTCAGTCAGAGTGAAACGACAAAGAAAGTATGATCCGGTATGCACAGGTACCTGTATAAACAGGTTAAGTAATTTTCAGTTTATAGATACTAGCGATTTCGGTATACAGGTATATTACCGGTGACGTGAGGTGGCCGATACAGACAGGTTGAATTACAATCTAAATAAATGTCGGTCGGTATATTCAGGTTGTCAGGTTGACTTTAATGTCCAAGTATCCGATAAAGACAGGTATATAATGATATAACTCTTATCTAAATATAGTATGGACTGGTATGCTCAGATATCCGATATAGACAGGTATATAATGATATAACTCTTATCTAAATAAAGTATTGACTGATATGCTCAGAAATCCGATATAGACAGGTTTACAATCACGGAGCATATGCTCAGGTAGCTGATATACCTGTAAACAGATTTACAATCATACATAGCCATCTGTAAATAAACTATGGAGCAATATACTCAGGTGGTCGATGTGTACAGGTTTACAATCACGCGCGTCCCTGAATAACACATTGAACAGTTTATTCAGGTGGCCGATATAGACAGGTTTACAATCATACGTCTCCCTGAATAAGTAAAAATATGGAATAATATGTTCAGGTGACCGACATAGACAGGTAAATAACAATCATACAAGTGTCTAAATAAACTGTCGGTCGGTATATCCAGGTTGTCGGTACATACAGATTTTGTAAGGCTAATTACGAATATACCCAAATAAGAAATTTTGCGTCATTATATTCAGATGGCCGATATTGACAGGTAGTTACTACCGACCTCATCAATCTTACTAAGTTTACCGCCTTAATTAATTGAGTCATTGAGGTTATTATGCCTCTATTATCCGAGACATATATGTCTCTGCTATTATATACATTGACATAAATAAAATAAAAAGGTTTGAATCATTAAATTAAAAATGTCCGTTATTGTAAAAAGTATCTAGTTATTTCTGATTTTACATTCCACGCCGCCTTGAATCAGTGTAGTATGGGGTGTACTTGTTATGACAACGCGTTGTCAATAGAAGTTTCCCCATACAGCTTTAGGCGAGGGGCAGTGGTCAATTATATTCTTTGTATAACGGGCAAGATTGGCTAGAACAGAGAACAAACATTTCCTCCCACAAATTCACTAATCAAACAAATGGGACAGACGGATTTCAATTTTAGAGAGATGGAAATAGCGTTAGGAGCTATAGCGCTGATATTGGCTGTGCTCATCTGTGACGTCATACATTGACTTATCAGAGCATGTATAGGACTTCCCCTACGATAGCTGGCAGTACACACTAGGTCATAGGTACACTGCACAAGCAACATGTGAGCTTTAACTTAGAACTCAGGTAAAACGGGATATCGCCTGAAGCCGAGACAGACACAAATATGAAGTTATTTCGACTTCGATTCATTATTTTGGGACTTCTACTCTGTGTTTTCCATGTCTGGTGTAGAACTTGTGGTACGGAGTTGACGGACCCTGCGTCTAGTGCCTACCTGGCGGGGGTGGTGGTGGAGGGTCGGGTGGCTCAGACCCTACCCCCGGACCACAGTGACCAATTCAATGTTACTATTAGGATCAGGAGTGTATACAAAGGTTCGCCTAGTACTAAAAAGGGGAGATTATTGACAATTGGGAAATTTGGGCAAGAAAGTGACGAAGAAAATTGTATTTATACCAGTGTTCGACGGGGGTCCACCCGATTTGTGTTTTTTCTTAAGGAAACGGAACAAAATTACTATACTTTATCAGCATTCCCAGTGAAATTTAGCAAGAAAATTGGACGACAAATTCGGAAAATTTTATGTAAAAGAGGAACGTGTGGTACGTATAAATGTAATGTGTAGTTGTTTACTTGTAAACATCAATGTATGTGTATGTTATATGTACTCTAACTTTGCCATTATACAAAAGATATATTGTACTTTATCTCGTGTTGTAATTACAGTTGACAAACAAGACCTACTAGTATACTATAGAAAATAAAACTTCCAAGGAATTTGCACGCGAGGTCAATGGTTTTGAATGATAGAGACACCTCACGGATTAGCCGATGGCACGATGACATTTAATTTTTATGCATGAATGCCACCTTATATGACTGGATTTATCAATGAGTAAAAACTCACACACCCAACGTATATTTATAAGATATTTACAAAAGTGTGTACGGACGTGGTGTAATATCGATTCTGTACACGGTGAACCCACGTGTTGCACAACATGACTGTTTTATTCGTCCTGTCAAATCGGGTCATTTTTTTTACCTGTGTCATATAAAACGCACATCTCGGAATTATCTAGCCGATAGCTCGTTATCGGGTTTGAGAGTGAGCGTTAAAACCCCGTTAGATGCCTTCTTCTGGCACCACCCCCCGGGGGCACACGACCGTGTAGTAACGTAAGAAATGTTTGTTTTTTTACCTGCATTCACGTAATTTACGTAAGTGGAACCAAACAATAGGTAACGGTTATTGAACATAGGTAATCTGTCTTACAGCGTACTTAACCAGTGGTGAATGGCGAGATTGAATAGCCCTCGTGGGGATTAGCATTCTCGTTTAAATTTCTCACTCATTAACATGAATGGTTGGTATAAATCATGGGCTTAAACCTGTACAATTCTCGTGTATACTAAAACCTGCCAGTCTGTGCCACTTAAGTACATTCTATCTCCTTCAAATTTAGACAATTTTTATACCGGTTCATAAGTTTAATATCTAAAAAAAAAGTGTATGACAAGTTTGAGTGCTGAAATATTGACTGACTTCTTTAACATCAACTCAATATTAAAATCTTGATAAATTTCGTGATAAATTTGTGATGTAATGTGAAGTGTATTTTATTATAATGTTTTTTAAAACTAAATGTACAAAATATTTTTTTGATATAAATGTAAAAAAAAAAATCAAATATTTAAAAAATTCAAATCCTGTTGAGTATTTGCTAATACAGTATTAAAAAAAAGTTAACGGATATGAAAAAAATATGTATAAACATATTTTAATGGAGTTAGTTACAAAGTTTGTAAAAATGAAATTGAATTATTTTTAGGTTAAGCATAATAAATCATTAAGTTAGTTTTTCTTTTTGTTAGATCATTTCAGCTTTATATTTTAACAAAAATACAAGAAGGAAAAAAAAACAATAATAAAATAAAATAATTTACATGTATTTAGTAAGTTTTTCATTCTTTGCATCTAAAGTAAATAATAATGGCATATTTTCCTGTGATATTGCCTTTAATGGCAAAACACACACAACTTTTTGATCACATGCAAAAATTAAGACTAAAAATTAGTCGTTTCCTTCATAATATTTATGAAACCTAGTAAAAAAAAATATATATGAAAGCATGTGTAAAATACATTAGGAAGTATGTAGTATAAAAGTTATGTGACATTTCAGTACAGACATAATTTAATATCTGATATGTACTAGTGATGATCTGAATGGCCTCAGAATTGTTTCTTCATATTATAGTTTATTTTAGAGACTTGTACAGGTTTAAGAAATATCTATCATGATATACCACCACCTTATCAAGGATGATGTATCTGTGTATCGCCATAAACAGTGAGTCAAGATTCACGGAATCATTCCATCATAAGTAATCTCTGTTAACAGGTGATTCAAGATTAGTGGAATATTGTAACATTCAGAAATGTTAACAGAATTAACATTATTACTTTTGTATGATGAAGGGACAGGGCGTTCACCCGACTTATAGACACAAGCTTGTAGGTCTAGCAGGTTTGTCTATAAACACAGACTGGGGTGTTCACACAGACCTGGGGTGTTCACACAGACCTGGGGTGTTCACACAGACCTGGGGTGTTCACACAGACCTGGGGTGTTCACACAGACCTGGGGTGTTCACACAGACCTGGGGTGATCACACAGACCTGGGGTATTCACTCAGACTGAGATGTTCACAAAGACCCAGGGTGTTCACTCAGACCTGGGGTGTTCACACAGACTGAGATGTTCACTCAGACCTGGGGTGCTCACTCAGACCTGGGGTGTTAACACAGACCCAGGGTGTTCACATAGATCCGGAATGTTCATACAGACCCTAGGTGTTCACACAGAAAGAGGTGGTGTGTTCGCACAGACCCAGGGTGTTTGCAAAGACCCTGGTTGTTCACACAGAAACGTAGGTGTTCACTCTGACCTTGGGTATTCACACAGACCCCGAATGTTCACACAGACAAATATCACAGACCTGGTGTGTTCACACAGACCTGGGGTATTCACACAGACCCCGAGTGTTCACACAGACAAATATCACAGACCTGGTGTGTTCACACAGACCTGGGGTATTCACACAGACCCCGAGTGTTCACACAGACAAATATCACAGACCTGGTGTGTTCACACAGACCTGGGGTGTTCACACAGACACATCTCACAGACCCAAGGTGTTCACACAGATCTGGAGTGTTCACACAGACTCAAGGTGTTCACACAGACCTGGGGTGTTCACACAGACCTGGTGTATTCACACAGACCCAAGGTGTTCACACAGACCTGGAAAGTTCACACAGACCTGGAAAGTTCACACAGACCTTGGTTATTCATACAGACCTGGTGTATTCACACAGACCCAAGGTGTTCACGAAGACCTGGGGTGTTCACACAGACAAGGGATGCTCACACAGACCCCGGGTTGTTCACACAGACCCAAGGTGTTCACAAGGACCAGGGATGCTCACACAGACCCTGGGGTGTTCACACGGACCAGGGATGCTCACACAGACCCCGGGGTTTCACACAGACCCAAGGTGTTCACACAGACAAGGGATGCTCACACAGTCCTGGAGTGTTCACACGGACCAGGGATGCTCACACAGACCCCGGGGTGTTCACACGGACCAGGGATGCTCACACAGACCCCGGGGTGTTCACACAGACAAGGGATGCTCACACAGACCCCGGGGTGTTCACACGGACCAGGGATGCTCACACAGACCCCGGGATGTTCACACAGATACACACAGACACACAGGGTTTTAGAGACTGTTTGAGTTAATCGATCAACATGTTACTTATCCATCATCATATAACAGGTCATAATTAATTTACAATGTGATGAGCTCAGGTAAGGCTGGGGTTGATGGACAGGGCACCTGATGATTGGTGACTTTAATAGACACCCTAATCTACACTAATTTCTCTATTGATACACACAGGGGGATGGCCACACGGAGATAATTGTCTCTACAACAGGGATTATATGTTTACTGTTAATTATCCTACCACAACGGTTTAACCGAACAAATAGTTTGTACTTTACAGATATTGATCTCTCGATCATTGTGTGATTATTTCTGGAAATCCTGAAGCGTTTATCGTGCACAGTGTATTGGAGAATATTGATGTTTGGCCAAGGTCAAATGTTATGTATAGACTATTTAATTGCTCAGGAGTGAATCCTCCCCCAGCCCCCCCCCCCCCCCTCCCCCCCCTCCCCCCGCCCCCGCCCTCCCAACCCCCCATCTCCCATCTCTCTTTTTGTTTATCTTTCCATCTATATCTTTGGAAAGCAGAATTTTTATAAATCCAAAGCCTGAAATTTTCAAAGTTGTGAGAGGACAAGAGCATGCATTCACACACACATGTATTTTGCCTTGAAGCTTCAATTTTCATAGGATGATCGAGGCTTTAAGGTATATATGGGAGTATGGTAAACATTTTGTTAAAAGTCCTCTCACATACTGTCTTGGGACTAGGAAGTAGACTGCTTCTTATGGGAGAAACTGTTTGTAAAATGTATCAAAAGATATAACAACAGATATTTATAATTTTAGATATACCAAGAAAAACAGCTTTTAAATTACACTTAGGTCTGTTTTGTACAGGTAATAAACCGATGTGGTTACACAGTGCATCATTACCTTATTCAGGTATGCTATATCATATGTTAGTAATACAACATTAGCATAATACCGTACCTGCTATGTGCTGCCCAGGTATAAGTTATGTGAAGGTGAGGTTATGTGGTGGTCTAGCATGATGATATGTGTGAACCAGTGTAATTCATTTTGTTTACATGTATATATATACCTGTGCATGTTACCATTCTGCTTTTACAGGTAAAAACAAGAAAGTATTGTATTAACTTACTAAAGGAAATTACCAAATACATGTACCAGGTAGTAAAAATATAAAATCAGGAATTACAAATTGATTTTGTGTGGTTTTGTGGAATTTTCTTTTCATGAATTGTGTAATTAATTTTTTTTTCAGTTGTAAAGCATTAATAGATTAAGGTGATTTTTGCCAATGAAGTGTGAATGTATATTTTTTTTCAAAGTTTAAATTTAAGTAAATTTGTTAACTATTAATTGTAAGTTTATATTTCTTTATTTCTGTAACTTTTCTGTAGAATTTGTACGATACATTCCACTTATCAACAGTCATTCTTACGATTGTTTCAATATACCTGTATATAAACAAGTGTATAGAATTAAAGAAATACTAGGAAAAGGTACTTTTCAATCTTATAACCATCTGGATTTAAAATATTTTTAGGATTGACCATATATATTTCTTAAACTTCTGTACAGTTCTTAAAATGTCTGCCTGTTTATATTAGCTAATTCCCCAGTTTTGTTTTGATAAATGCTACATGTTTAGCTGAATGTAAAAAATTTTGACTCATTAATTGGTAAAAACGTAAGACCTAGCCAATGTATTGTAGATGGCATTAACTCTATAGCCCGTCTTTGGTCGCTATTCTCCAGTCTGTTAATTTTCTGTCTCATTCAATTGTGTACATGTTTATTTTGCAAAATAATGATGTCAAAAATTTGGTTTAAAAAGTCTGTCTGCTATTCTATTGTTGAAAAAAGTATGACAATGAGCATTTGAAAGAAAGAAAGTGCTTGGATGTTTATTAGAATATGAGGTAACATTTTATTGTGTAATGAGCGTAGGTACAAGGTCTGGCGTGTCTCAGTTCCTACAGGACTATTATTGGGACAACATCTTGGGTGGTTCCTCTGTTCTATAGTGTACGTGTATATCGCTACCATCTTGAGAAAGGGTCCTTCCGTCTACTGGTGTTGTACTGCAGAAGTCATCATATTTCTGTTATAATTCATTAGAGGTCATGTTTCCCATTTTTCTCATCATCTAATATTTCATTTTACTAAATGTGTTTTGTTTGTGCCTGCATGCCATTTATATCGAGAATTGGTACCCCCCTGTGTGTGATTTAGGAACAAGAAAAGATTCCAGTTTTTGGTGTTGGGAAGATATGTCGGCACTCTGTCAATGTTTCACAGCCTGTGTGGGCACTGGCCGCTCTAACAGAGCCCATGAGCCTAAATAGCTCTGTGATAGTTCATAGAGATGGGGCTTGCAATGTGATGGATCATATAGCACAGGTGCATGCCCTGTGATGGATCAGAGACCAGTGCAGGTACTGTAATTGTTCTTACAGACCAATGGGGGCACTTTGATCTTACAGCCAGTGCAGGAACTGGTATTGGTTTTTACAGTGTGCAGGCAATGTGAGGATTTTTAGAACGGTGCAAGCTCTGGGATGGTTCTTGGAATTGTGCAGGCTCTGGAATGGTTTTTAGAATGGTGCAGACACTGAAATGGTTAATAGCCAGTGCAGGCTCCACGATGGTTCTTAGAACAAATAAACCAAACCAAACCAATCTTAGAACTAGTGCAGGCATTTAGATGGTTCTTTATCAACACTTTTTTTTTATAGTTATCCAATCTTTTTTGTATTTTTTTTTTACACCTACATGGATGGTATCAGTAGTTGTTTGGTAACCTGTCTACTGTGTAGACTATCGAGAGAAGATGGCAGCAGGTGGTCAACCAGTACTAGCGGCATGGGGAGGGGTTTCTGGGGTCAGTGTGGCAGTAGGTTTTGGTGTCAGGGGGTTGAGGTAAGGGTGTGGTGGTGGGGGACAGGAGTTGGGTGGAGCTTGTGAATATTCCTGTGTGTGGTAAAATAATGGAGAAATAATCATGGGAGGGTTACAGAAGGATGTGTGGTGCTGCGTGGGCGAGGAAGGTTACATAACCCTAGATATAATGTTGATTCTGATAGAACATGTTAGTATATATAAAAGGACATGAAAGAGATAAAAATAAAATTTTGACAATATGCCAGGCAAAATTAAATTTTTTTCCCACATTAATTAAATTTTGTGGGGGTGTGCATGTAATAGAAATGACTTTGTAGTGGTAACTGCATCAGTGTCCTGAAGAGTTCCTTAGACTAGCTAAAAATGATTAAACTTTGTAGAAGATCTTTCATTGAAAGCTAAAAATGATTAAACCCTGTAGAAGATCTTTCATTGAAAACTGAAATGATAATTGATATTCTTACCTGACATATAATATCTGATTAGTTACCTATACAGTATAAGCTGATGAAAGCTGTTGTCATTTCTATTTAACTTTCCGATTCAGAAAACGACTATTAATCTCTTCATCAATATATTCCTTCTCATGTTTGTTAAATATGTGTCAGTATTAGAAGTTAATACTAGATCTAATATATAAATTTTACTGAAGATATTGTTTGTGCTTTTCTATATCAAAGCCGGTGATTAAATTCCAGGGGGGTCTGGTCTGTAGGCCTGTCAATAGAGATGTGGGTGTAGAAGTTGATACCTGCCATCGATAACACCCACCATCCACCCCTTCATAAACGGTGACAAATGAGTCCGACAAAAATGTGCTGGTTCACTATGTGGCACTTACTAGGACATAACTGACATTGTTCCGTCTACCCACATGTGTATGGATTAACCTATCGAATGAACACATTTTCTTTTATTCGGCCAACAAAAATAGATATATTGATTTAAACAAGAGAATCCTAACGCTGTGGTTTGAATGTCAACATGAGTTCCAGATATTATGTCACATTAATGCTGACAATGTTTTATTGTGAATATTATCTGGGCTGGGTTTGTATATGTGATTTGTGGCATGTAGTTTATTTATTGTTTTCCGACATTTTTCCAAGTGATTTATTGGCATGTGATACCAGTGAATTGGAAATGTGGGTTCAATATTGATTACATGTTCGTGATTCGCTGATGTCCAACTAGTGACTGCAGTAATGCTGCTTTAATGCCATCTAATAACTGAGCTGATTTAGTGCGCTATCTATATGGTTTTAAAGAGATACAGTTACTGCAGCAATGAGTTGGACGTTTTCTGGTGTTGTGTAACCATGGCTAATAGTTACCTGATCATGGTGCTGTGTATCCAATGGTTACTGGTGGTGCTGTGTATCTAATGGTTACTGGTGGTGCTGTGTATCTCATGGTTACTAGTTGTGCTGTTTACCCAATGGTTACTGGTGGTGCTGTGTTTCCATTGGTTACTGATGGTGCTGTGTATCCAATGGTTACTGGTGGTGCTGTGTACCCAATGGTTACTGGTGGTGCTGTTTATCCAATGGTTAGTGGTGTTGCTGTGTATCCAATGGTTGCTAGTGGTGCTGTGTATCCAATGGTTACTAGTGGTGTTATGTATCCAATGGTTACTAGTGGTGTTATGTATCCGATGGTTACTGGTGGTGCTGTTTATCCAATGGTTAGTGGTGTTGCTGTGTATCCAATGGTTGCTAGTGGTGCTGTGTATCCAATGGTTACTAGTGGTGTTATGTATCCAATGGTTACTAGTGGTGTTATGTATCCGATGGTTACTGGTAGTGCTGTGTATCCAATGGTTACTGGTGGTGCTGTGTAACGGATGGCTATTAATGGTGCTGTGTATCCATTGGTTAGTGGTGATGCTATATGCTGGTGGTGCTATGTCTCCAATGGTTACTGGCATGGTGGTGCTGTGCTGGTGGTGTTGTGTATCCACTAGGTACATATTGGAAATCTGATGCTTGAGAAACATCAATACCATTACAGGCCGGTTCTTTTCATCCTTGCAAACTCACAGTGGTCATTCTATTCATTTGTAGTCAGTATAGATCTTTGATATAGTGTGATAGAAATGATCTGATTGTGCGGAACTGCTGAACAGCAAAACCTTTTATACCAGCCGCTATTGCTCACACCAGCAAGTCTATACTTTAATTAGTATATATACCGGGTATACATATATGCGCCATGTTTATAACTCTTTATACTGAACATTTAAGAAAAAATTTTTGCAACAAAAGTGAAGATTTTGTTTGTCTTGATTTAATCATACGGTTTTCAAAATGTTGTCTGAAGAATAGATACCTTACATTTGTACTATTTTGTTTTATCTTACAAATTATCTTACATAATCTTTATCTTACTGTGGCTTTATCTTAAAACTCAAAACTATCTCACAGAATCTTTATCTTACTTTGTCTTTAAACTCAACATTATTTTACAGAACCTTTTTCTTATGGTGTCTTTATCTTACAACTGAAAATTATCTTACAGAATCTTTATCTTACTGTGGCTTTATCTTAAAACTCAAAATTATCTTACAGAATCTTTATCAGCTTTTCTATATGGTAGAGCATCAGAATATAAGCACCTCAGTCTCCCTATCGACTGACTTCAAGCTATTCTTACAATTTATCGATTGATTGGTAGATTAATCCTTGTATATATTGTAGTTGGATAAAAAATTAACAGAACAGGTATCTGGTAGTGATTATAGAAGGCAGTGCAGCATCTATTATTCACACTTGTAAAGTAACAGAAGAATATTATTGGTGCTGGTTCACCTGGGACATTTCATATTTCCAATATACATTGTATATACTTCCATATTGAATACAATTGCAGTTATTATACAATAAGATTAACCATACCATATTTAATGTATACTTTCTTGATACATGTACATAAATTTAGTCAATGATACCTTTTGATTAGGTAAATACCAGGTAAAATACTTTTGGAGTCAATACAGGACAAATAGTCATATGACCAGGTAATTACTTTACTGGTAAAAATTACACTCAATCCTATCTTATATTAATGGATTAATTATGCGAACAGGTGAATTCTATTTTTCATTTGTATGATAATGTAAAGTGTATTACAAAAGAGGGTTTGGCAAGGTTTTGAAGAATGAGAATAGGCCCCTACCACGGTGATTAACCCTCCTGAGTAGAGTTGTTTGTACTACACCACGGTATGCAGTGCTGACACCTGCAACCACGTACTTAAGTTGTTTATTTGTAAATAAATCTCTCAAGGCAACATTATCACAAGCTGTTTCAATTCCAAACATTGAAATTAATGTTAATCGTTTATAGTAGAATTTACTGTAAATGCCAGGTAGAAATGCTCTTGTTTATATAATCGGCAATATTATTTATTCTTTTCACATTTGTTGTTTCTATAAATACCAGGATCAAAAAGAAAGCCTCGGAAATATTCCAAGATTTTACCATGAGAAAGAAACGGAAAATCTGCATGATTGCAATATCAATTTACTTGATGATGCATGTGCTGCATGCTTTGGGAATCAGGTGTAGCTGTTGGGAAAGACTGGCTAACGGGAGAGAGATCTTGTCTGAGTATTAATGAATTGGCAATGTGTTATGATTTCTACAAATCAACATCTTCTATACAGGTGTATGTAGATTATGTAAGGTTGGTGAAAAGGAGGAACTTCTCGTTGCCAGTAATGCAGTGACTGATCGCAGGTTCCCTCCCTGACTGTATTGCAAGGTTTGACTTGCTATGTTCATTCCCAGATTGTATGATGGTTGATCTAGGTCTTCTCCCTAACTGTATCGATGACCTCATGTCCCCTCCCTCATTGTATAGGTGACCTCATGTCCCCTCTCTGACTGTATTGATGACCCCATGTCCCCTCTCTGACTGTATTGATGACCCCATGTCCCCTCCCTAACTGTATAGGTGACCTCATTTCCCCTCCCTAACTGTATAAGTGACCCCATGTCCCCTCCCTTACTGTATAGGTGACCTCATTTCCCCTCCCTAACTGTATAAGTGACCACATATCCCCTCTCTGACTATATTGATGACCCCATCTCCCCTCCCTAACTGTATAGGTGACCTCATGTCCCTCTCTAACTGTATAGGTGACCTCATGTCCCCTCCCTAACTGTATAGGTGACCTCATGTCCCTCCCTAACTGTATTGATGACCCCATGTCCCCTCCCTAACTGTATAGGTGACCTCATTTCCCCCCCTTTCTATCTCTTGTCTCTCTTTAATTTGGAACTTCACATCCCCCCCCCCCCCCCCCCCCCCCCTTCTTCATGACTAGTATTGAATATCTTACCTCACTCCCCATCCCTTTAGCTAGCACTGTAACCTGTAACTGCCGATTCTTTCCCCTCTTTGCTTAAACAGACTTCTCCTCCATTTGGACTAGAACTGGACCTCCTCGGTTCCTAAAGCCTGATTAACACCTGTGCTCAGAGCTTACCTAGTGCTCTCACACCTGTGACCACTAGTTGGGCTTTCAATACCTTGATCTGGCTTGGCAGGTGATGAGGAACCGGACTGTGTTCGTGGCCTCGTCGGACATGCTGTGTAGATGTATTACTGGGGTGTGTTTCTGTTCTACTTGATTGAAGTTAATGAAAATATAATACTCCTCAGTGATGATTAGATGATTCTAACTGTTTTTTATATATACATTTGATCAGACTCAGGGTATCAGAAGAGAGCACACAGCTCGCAGTGCTACCAGTATTGGGTGACTTACATGGCTAGTGATACCATGTATTAGGTGGTGCTAGATTTTGGCAATGCTTGCCTCCTGTAGTGTACACAATGTAATCTCTTCCACCTGATTCCTGTCCATGCCTGCCAAAGTATCCAAGAGAGCATGAGGCTGCTAGGCAAAACACAAGTTGATAGCATATATATAAATGGATGCTGGAGCAACGCATAGTAATAAACATAGATTCTATGAAGTTATAGTTTCAGTAAATGTGATGTTCAGTTTGATCTCAAGCACAAATTTGTGTATTATTTCAAAGAATTGTTTTCTGTATTGATTTAAATGAGTGGTTACATGGACACCTGAATCTTGTTCTGTTTATGGTTTATTCTGATCTCTTTGTTTTGTAAAGTCTCGTAGAGTGACTTTACCTAGAGTGATCTGGTATTCCATTAGCATTAATGACTTGTAGAAATCAATTAGTAAAAATTAACTCATAGTATTCAATTAGTGACTTTGCAGTTATCAATTAGTGACTTTGCAGTTATCAATTAGTGACTTACAGTAATCAATTAGTGACTTTTAGTAATCTATAATTAGTTTCATATACCAGTAGTGATCAATGAATATTATGTGTAAAAAAGTTGTTTTGCCAATTGTCTGGTGTGTGAGGATTTTGTGTTGCCATGTCTGGACTGTGAAAATTTTGTGTTGCCAATTGTCTGGACTGTGAAAATGTTGTCTTGCCATGTCTGGACAGTGAGAATGCCTGGACCATGAGAATTTTCTATAACTGTCTTAATTGTCTATAAACATTTTCAGATACTGTGTCTGAACTGTGAGAACTTTGCTTACAAAGTTTCTAAAAGAAGTTTTCAAGTAATATGCGATCAACTGCTAGCTTGTTTTAAGTTTACAGAACTAAGATAAATGAGTTCAGTATGTTTGTCTTCATAAAGCATTGTCAAAGGTCATTGTCCTGATAGATCTGTTACTCTAGGTGTGAGATCGGAGGTAAGGGGTCAGATGTGGGGTGTTTCAGGTGCTTTGGACAGGTGTGTGGTTCATAACAGTCCCCCTCCTCTACATTAATCCTCCTCCCACATCACAATAGGTTCTAGAGGCCAGTTGAGTTCACCACAGGGGGGTTATGTGTTGTAAAGCAATCTTTCATCACTTGCCTGTTCTGTTGTTGGAAGGCACACACCAGGAAACAAGTCTTTTATATTAAGTATAGGTGGCAGGTGCTAGAAAACATTTACATGTTATGTTGCAATCCAAACCTTTTTGTACATATAGTCTTATGTACAGTTCTAGCGCTCTTCAAGCTCTTGCACTGAATACACACACATGCAAGATTAATATCACTACCTGTTCGTCTGGATCTTCCAGAGGTACCCTTATTCAATGTATAATAACTCCATTCAACTGCTCCGATACAGGGCCTGGTACTAGGCTAGCAGCTGACTTAGACATCAGCTTCCGAAACAACACTAATAGGAAATTCCCCTCCCCCAGGGCTATAGCGATGAACATTCTGGGTTGTTTTATGAGGTGTATATAACAGTATACAACAGGATTTGTTAACCTTTTCTATAGTGTTGATAAAGGCTGGGGGATGGAGAAGATTCTTTACCGATGTGTCTGCAGCTATTCCAACTGTCTGCATACCCACTTATCTCATTGTTGACGATATTATCACAGTAGCTACAAGTGAGACATTCTCACCAACTGCAGGGAAAGCTTGATATAGGTGGTACAGACTGACAGAACTGTTCCTAAAATGTCTTCTGAAGACCAATGCAAAATCACTGTCAGACAGAATTTGAATTTGGGAGAGAGGGAGGGGTAAGGGGGAAGGTGACAATTTTTGAAAGAGGAATGGGTAAGGGGGGGGGGGGGGGGGCAATTTTTGAAAGAGAGAAGGGACGGGGCAATTTTGGAGAGGGGGAGGGGGAAATTTTGGAGAGAGGGAGGGAAGGGGACAATTTTTGAAAGAGGGAAGGGATGGGGGCAATTATGGAGAGAGGGAGGGGTAAAGTGGGTGGGGCAATTTTGTAGAGAGGAAGGGGGAAGGGGACAATTTTGAAAGAGGGAGGGGTAAGGGTGAGGGGACAGTTTTGGAGATAAGGAGGGGGTTGGGGAGGGCATTAGAATTCGGTGAGGAGGTGCTTGCTACACTTCATCAGTTATGACCACCTGTCAGATTGACTACCAGAATCCCCTGTAGCCTCATTACAAAGCTATGCAGGAGAGGAGATTCTAAAATAAGGTGAAAGTTGGACTTCAAATCCAACGTTCTGTTTTTAGAATACTTTCAAATTACGGTTCAGACTATCGTTAGGAAGGGAAAATGCTAAATGTGGAATGGACATGTGCTGGTTTGAGGTTGTCCAAATAGTTTTCGTGTCTGTTATATGAATGTTCTGAGTAAGATCATTAAACTGTAGTGAACATTTTGGCAAGTGGTGAAGTATATGGAAAATCACTTTGGATGTCTCCTATGCTTTTACTACCTACAATTACTGATAGATTATAGAGCCACACACAACCAGGTAATTAGCCTGGCCAGTGGTACCTATGACTCATGCTAACAGGATCCAATAGAAGTGCTCTGTGTTTCTTGTGTTCCTGTTGTTCCTGTTGTGGTTGCTGTTGTTGCTGCTCTTGTGGTTCCTGTTGTTCTTGTTGTGGTTCCTGTTGTTCTTTCCATTGTGGTTCTGAGTTGTGTCTTGTTGTTGCTAATGTTGTGGTTCCCCTTCCTGTTGTGGTTCCCCTTGTCCTTCCTGTTGTGGTTCCCCTTGTCCTTCCTGTTGTGGTTCCCCTTGTCCTTCCTGTTGTGGTTCCCCTTCCTGTTGTGGTTCCCCTTGTTCTTCCTGTTGTGGTTCCCCTTCCTGTTGTGGTTCCCCTGTTCTTCCTGTTGTGGTTCCCCTTGTTCTTCCTGTTGTGGTTCCCCTTCCTGTTGTGGTTCCCATTGTTCTTCCTGTTGTGGTTCCCCTTGTTCTTCCTATTGTGGTTCCCCATGTTCTTCCTGTTGTGGTTCCCCTGTTCTTCCTGTTGTGGTTCCCCTTGTTCTTCCTGTTGTGGTTCCCCTTCCTGTTGTGGTTCCCCTTCCTGTTGTGGTTCCCCATGTTCTTGCTGTTGTGGTTCCCCCTGTTCTTCCTGTTGTGGTTCCCCTTCCTGTTGTGGTTCCCCTTGTTCTTCCTGTTGTGGTTCCCCTTACTGTTGTGGTTCCCCTTCCTGTTGTGGTTCCCCTTCCTGTTGTGGTTCCCCTTCCTGTTGTGGTTCCCCTTGTTCTTGCTGTTGTGTTCCTGGGCTGTGGCTTTTGTTGTGGTTTCTATTATACAATGAAGTAGTGATCCCATTGTAGTACTTAAATAAGTACCTGTCAATCATAGCCCTGTATATACTCCATGATAATCCTGTGGTTCCATTTAATATAGTATTCTATATGTGGTAGACATAATTGATAGGAAGGAATAATGACAGAAACAATTAACACACAAAAAAAAACCAAAACACTAACTCTTACTCTCAAAGTAAATTCCATATCTACCACTGAACTACAGCCAGTCTAGGACCCTGAGCTTCAGTAAGCTTATCCTCTACTCTCCATTTGCCCACGTGTACTAGGGTTATAACCTCGTACCCTATTGTACCTGGTATGTGTACCTGTACAGTAGACATGTTCTGTTGTACCTTTACATAAACAAAAAGTCATTGTCTTTTGAGATCAGTGTTACCTTGATAATGTAACTGGCCACAGACATTGTCCATTTAGGACTGAATGACCCTACACACCAGGAGATACACTAGAGAAAGCCTGGCTTAGTATGTAAGTAGGCTTATACTAGTATACTGGTCAGAATTACTGAATTGCCGTAACTCGTTACTTGTTGACCTGTCTTGGCCATCCTATCTATAAAAGGGGTGTGAAATTTAAGACAAACATGACTCAGAATTCAACTTTCTTAAATAAATACTTGTTAGTGTTTTTGTTATTTGTTTTGTGAGCAATACTGGATGGAAGAGATCATGTGTACAACCTTAGTCAACCAGCAGGTAATCCCAATGTCCAACAAGGTGGTCACTATGTATGGTCATCGCTCACTGAGTCGCCAAATCTGTTGGATGAACTAGCTGACAACCCTTCTGTACGATATTGAACTTCATTGCCATCCAAAATCAAGAATGAAAGGCTGTTTTTAAATTCAAAAAGAAAAAAAATGGCCTTATTATCAATTTTTATGTAAAATGGAGGAGTATAAATTGTACAGACTAAGGGGTTGCCTAGTTCAAGCCTGGCTAGTGTGGGGAGGACAGTTTCCATTACTCCTAAACAGTATCTACACATTTTAATTCTATGCTTAATGCTAATACATGAATATTATTTTAATTATTCTAGACACATATTAACCCTCGTGCATTGTGCATTGATTTAGGCCTTTAAGCAAATCTAGATGAAATAGATTAATTGTACGTCTCTATGTGCTGACAAAAATACATGTTCATGATGTATGTGCCTTATGTAATATATGTCTTTATGAACCTGTGCTCTTGAACATATTGTATGACTATACAATGTTAGTGTATTGTGCAAAGCCTATGAACCTGTGTGCATTGTTTAATAAATGTTGACCTTCAAATTGCATGTTCATCGACCTATATGCCGTGGTATTATATCTTGATTCATGATGCATTGTCATAAGGGATCTTAATTCATAATGAAATATTGTGCAAAATCTGTACTATATAATTTTTGCAAAAATGATCCATATGTTGTTGTTTTCAAGCACTAGTCATATTTTTAGAAAAATCCATAAAATGTCAAACTTGATTGAGCGGTTGTATGTATATCTTGGGTAGATTGGTTCACTGCTTACCTAGGCAATGGATGTTTGTGAAACAATATGTCCGCCTTTACCGGGATTGTGTGGGGCCTCATTCTGGTCATGGGATTTATTCAGAATACCGTTTTAAATCTTGGATATTGATATTTCTAACAAGGAATCATAAATATTCAGAAAATGGTCCCCAAGAGGCAAAGGACTAGCCAGGTCTGTTAACCATGGAGGAATATATTGATCAGTGAAATTCCATAAGTTAGGACCAAAGATTTTGACACTTCTCTGTGGTCGGAAACTCTCAATGGACCTGTTGGACAATAATGATTAAGGAAGACATTTTGAACTGCCATAGATGTCTGTGAGGACTCCTCAAATAGACACCCACTGGGCACAAAGATACACCCAGAAATACCCTTGACTATATAGGTAACTGATTCCAGGGATAAGGTTTGGAAGGAAATTAAAAAGACTTCATTTTAATCAAATCGATAGTT
Source organism: Pecten maximus (assembly GCF_902652985.1). Lineage (NCBI taxonomy): Eukaryota > Metazoa > Mollusca > Bivalvia > Pectinida > Pectinidae > Pecten > Pecten maximus. The sequence goes on from NC_047015.1 coordinate 47,303,988, forward strand.
TGGTGACTGTGTTAGAGGGGAAAAATCATCATCAAATATGATTAAGTACATGTACTGGAATTTTGTTTTATGAAAAAAGCTTTGATTTATGTATGAAATATAGACGAAGAAAAAATATTAGGAATTACAACTCCACTGGTTCTGTAAGAGACAACTGGTATTTTTGAGAACAGTTTTAAATGACGGGAGGGACATGTATAGGGAATATAATCAGAGAGAGAGAAGGAAATGAAGCGTGTGGCATATCAAAGTTGTTCACTATCAGACAGTTTATTTTTGGAATTTTGTTTCATGAAGAAAACAAGGTGGATCGGATTAAAATCTAGGATGCTCAAAAGTATCTGCATAAATTCATGATCCAAGACCTTGATAAGCACCAATAAGTTTTTGGTATAGCTGATACAGATGGTAAGCTGCTACCGTCTATCCCACTGGGGCTGCTTGCACTTTGGAAACACTGATGAACTCAGTTAGTCGGGGAAATTACATTTTCTAACCTGAAAAACAACAACATTGGCCCAGGTATCATTGAGGCACAAACATGGACCTTTAGCTTGAATGGCTGTAGTGTGGTATAGGAATTGATTTCACAGAGACCCAACTAGCTAGCTTTAACCAGCCACCATTTACAATCCTTCTCAGCTGTTCTGTCAGTTTGGTTCCCAGACACGACAAACTGATCAATACACAATCCTAACTTCAAACTTTCAAAGATACAATAATTTGATTTTCAAAATTTTCAATTCCATTCCTGCAAAATGTGTCTGGTTGTTGTCTCTGATGTGGCTGATTTGAGTGTGCTTTTTAAGCCTGATGTATTTCTGCTGTATGACAAGTGCTACAAAAGATTGAACCATTTTCATCTCAATTTTAGCATAGAACCTTTGAAGGCATGATGACATTTAATCACAGAAATGTAAGTTCTAAGCAGCTGTTTAGGAACTCGGGAGCACAATGAACTAGTGGGGACTTTGTTGTCTGAGAGTGGGTATTACTTGGGTTAGGGCTCTGTCATGTATCAACTTAAAGTGGATAGGCTGTCAGCCACAACATACAGTCTCCAGCCGACTCCTAATTAAATGTTTTAACCATCTCAACACCCTTTTATCAATGTTAAATGTAGTCTTTATTTCAAGATGATATTTTTACCATTTAAGCCAGGGACTTATTTCTTGACTGTTTTCTGATTGGCTTTTGAAAGACTGATGCTTGATTACGTAGTCTTGTTACTCGAAGTAAAGTGTCTGCGGTAGCCATATTGTTTCAAGTTGTTAAATCCACCATTTCAGGGACTTTGCAGAATTTGCGTTATCGCAGAAAAATGATATAATTCTTTAAACCGTCTGAAAAAAAACTGACATAAATCATTATGCTCCTTGAATATTTTTTTAAAAGTTTGTGAAACATAAAGGACGCGGTAAAACAATCTAAGTAATTAAAAACCTACAACGAACATTGTATCCTACTAGAAGATAAATTTCTGATTTAATTGAATTTCGGGAAATACTCATTTGATATATTTAGAAGTTTGAGATAAGATCGAGGCTAACAGGATACGCTATTTTCTTTGGTTGATGTTTTATCATAAAGTGCTATATTATAATGTTAAGTGATAATCACTGACTGTAGGTAAGACCAAACAGCCCAGACATACACTTAGCTGAGGGGTATGGGCACTCGCCTAACCAGGCTACAGATGCTGGAGAGCAATCTGATGAAACATTTTCTTGTTTTAACAGGTGGTCTTGTAATCTCTGTCTGTTGACTGTATATGGCGGCTGCAGGTAGCTTACACTGTATCCCCAATGTAGACCTAGATAAAATGAGATATGTTTTTGTCTCGTCTCTAGTAATTAGGCTCCTCCAGACGTTACTTAATTGCAACTAATCTGACACCCCTATATAGCTAGCAACAATTAAAGAAGTGTGGAAAGTTAAGATAGAATGAAAGTGGATCTTCACAATTTTCATTATGGTCTTGAATTCATGTCCAGGAAAATATCTAAAACACATGATAATTTAGAAATTTTGATTAATTAATTATATTTATTTTTATCTTTTAAATTCGATTTCTCAGTTGGGTCAATGATGGTTTAATTAAATAACTACATGTGAAAATTTGTCTTCATTTTGATGACGCCAAGTGCAATTTGGGATGGTGGCTCTTTCTGTATAGTTGTATTGAGTCCCTAATATGAGTGTATATTACTTTTGACAATAGGGTAGAACGATAATTGAAAGGACATTTCATGTGTTTGTGTAGCTCTATCCAACAATAGGATGGGTAAAAACGGAGATGTAACACTATCTAATCTGAAACGTTTAGATGATCTTTCCCACCTACTGCCTGTAACAGTACTCTAGGTCAATAGAGAGCTTGGATGGTAGTTTTGATTTTCAGTGTAAAAGATACGTGATAATTAAACCAAATAATTACAGGTCCAATATCTTACTGGGAGCTCAAGTTCAGCCAATCAAAGAGACGGTTAAACCAACCGAAAAAGTATGTGTGTGCCTAAACAACATAGCGACAAGAGTTGTTATAGTTTTCCTCTCAAATGTCTATTTCAATTTTTCTATCAAAAATACCTGAAGGTTCACATAAACATAAAAGTTTGGCACATTTCACATTTCACATTTTTGTCAGCCAGAACAAATAGCATGCAACATGACGACTGACAATCGTACAATTTTAAACAACATTACAGACAGGCATTGAAGGAGTTTGTTTTAAGACTTAAATTTTTCTATACAGAAAGGATTAAATATCTTTTATGGAATTTGTACTTGAACTTATGCAATTCTTGTGAAACCTTGGTGTTGGGAAGTTAGGGACAGGAAAATGGAGGAGCTGAATTCACAAGGTAGGGCTGGTGTTATAGTGCCACAGTACTTACTTTGTCGAATTTTACTTAACACAAGGGCAGGAGGTATATAAAGAGGTATATAGATGTTTGTTGCAGTGAATTTAACTGTTTGTCAACAATACAGTGACCACTAAATAACGCGATAGGGTAGGGTGCGATTCCGTTGGTACTTGACCTGGTGAAGTGATTTGAACTATGGAAAGCAGATGTGATGGGGCATTATATGGTATACTGCACTTGTAAGGATTTTTGTAAGGACAACCTTGCCCCTTTACAGTGATGCACAAAGCTTATAGGGACACAACTTGGCCCTTTATTTATATATATATATATATATATATTTACCTGGCAATCTTTTCATTGAAGGCTTGAATTACTTCACATAACATCAGATTGTTACTTCATTAATTAGCAGTTATCTGTGTTTAATCGTCTATTAATCCTGATATTACTGTTCCTCCTTCACTTTCCCTCTTGTATTTGCTGATGTAGCTGTCCCCACACCCTACTCCCTCCCTTGTGTATGGTAACACCTACATGTACCCCCTACCCTCTGTATGTGCTGGAATACTGCTCTCCTGGCCTCTTCCTTCAACCCCCTTCCAATATGTACTGATTTATCTGCCCCCTGCTACCCCCTACACACATTTGTACTGATGTATCTGCCCCCCTGCTACCTCCTACACACATTTTTACGGATGTATCTGCCCCCTGCTACCCCTACAAACATTTATACTGATGTGTCTGCCCCCTGCTACCCCTACAAACATTTATACTGATGTATCTGCCCCCTGCTACCCCTACAAACATTTTTCCTGATTTATCTACCCCCTGCTACCCCCTACAAAGATTTTTACTGATGGATCTGCCCTCTCCTACCCCCTACATACTTTTGTAACGATGTAAATGCCCCTTTTATGCCAGTCTGCATAGCTGGTATAATAGTCCTACCCCCTCCCTTTTTGCCCCTCCCACCCCTTTACATAAAAGTGGAGTGCCTCTCCTACCCCCTATTCATCACTGTATACATTTATGTTACTGCCCCCTTCAACCCCTTACCTATCCCTATATGTACTGACCCCGCCCCCTCTATCCCTATATGTACTGACCCCGCCCCCTCTATCCCTATAGGTACTGACCCCGCCCCCTCCCTCTTTTCATGTATGGGGCTAGCACTGGCCCCACTCTATACATAAATATATACTACTATATAGATTTGAATTTCCTGTCGTAGTTGTACCGAGAGGAATATAAATATATACTACTACATACATACTACTGTATGCATTGATTTAGTAAATTAAAGGTAAAGTATATTGTTGATAAGACATGTTTTATATGGGAATTAATGGATATGTATTTCTGTTTGACATATAAATAACATATATTGCTTAAGGGTTATCAGTTACACGAGAGAATTTGTTGGTTGACATTTAAGGAAAATATCTTTTAAACAAATTACGTCTGTAGTTGGCATGGTGCGTCTTTTGAGGAAATGCGGACCAAAGTTGGAGAACTCATTTCATGTGGATGTGTTGAACTCGTGGCATTCTGGGCTAAATGAGCCCGCCTATAATCTGTTGGTTCAGCAGATCACCACAAATCTTTAATGTCTCGTGGATATTTTCGTTTGTCAATTATTCAAAATCAGGTTCTTAGTTTGTTTAATGAGTCTTTAGCACTGTTTTAATTTCATTAATCTAAAAAAATGGGACTTTAGAACATGATATATACATGTCTTTACGATTCGGAATTTTACTATTTGAACAAAAACCTGAGAATCTATAATGGATCTTTTCTTCTAAGGAAAATATTTTGACTTTAATTTGATTGTCCGGTTTTTAAATACTGTAAAGTTACAGTGAAGTAGCTTTTGGACGTTTGAAGTTACTGTGTACAAAAGTAGGCCAGAGATCCACTGTCAGTCGATTGCTTTTATACTTGTCCATGTTTTATTATTAGATTATTGAAAAGTGTATTTTTAACAGTCAATTATCATATTGTGTAAAGAAGGTTATATGAACTTTCATGTTCTTCCAAAAATAGTTGATAAATCTTCCTTCACTTGGTAAAACCGTTCCATCTTGCATGCACTATAGCAAGTCTATAAAGACTCTTGGTGGGCCCGCAGACGTGCATAACTAGGAAATTCTAGACTTGTACAGGAAATACAAGGACATTGCATCGAAGAAATCTGGCGTGAATCATTGCTTCAGGCAATAATGGGATCGAAACCAAGGGGTAACTTTTAAATATTTCTTTATATCCCTGTTTGTTTTTAGAAGTCACAAAGCTCTTACATTTCGAAAAGGAAGTTGATCGAGAATAAATTGTTCAACATTTTTTCTAGAACTATATTTATTCGCCAACAGATACATTCAAGCTTAAACTATTTAAGTACAATGAGCTATTTATGTTAAACATAAAAAATTTGTTTTCAGCCACATTCTCAAAAAAATTGTTATTTTTAAAGGGTTTGTGAGATATGTGAAAAAATAGATACCTAAGTGGATTATAATGCATGAAAGTTTTTTTATTCGTTTTACAATTTCTGAAAAAATGATCTTTTTTGATAAAATTCTAGTAAAACTTTCTGTTGGAAAGAAAAACCCAAAACTTTACAGTAGCATGATGAATCATTTGTTTAAGGGTTCTCTGTTTTAAGAGCAGTTATTTGAAAGATATGCTTGGAAAGGATTCCAAAAAACCTTCACTGTTAAATAGGGTGGTATCATTTTAACACTTCCTGTATAGAGAAGTGTTAACATTACACAAGATTGTATTTGAAATCTCCATAGTGTATTGGCTGTAGATGATGAAACAGGTTCTGAGAAGGGTCACTTACGAGATACGGGATACGTGTATACAAAAACCTACATACTTTGAATATATTAGCATTCTTGATATATGTAAAAATAGATCTGCTGAAATATTTTGTCTGAATGACAAATAATTATTATAAAGACATGATACAGGTAAGTGTTAACATTACTGTGTCTTCTTCCAAGTATATATTACCATGGAGAGACAATTACTGCATGTTTAGTCTAACGCTTCTGGAGAAGTAGTCGGTTTATACAAATATCAATTAAAAATTCAAATACATACCAATTATATATTATGTGGTGCATGTAAAAACTAAAACCAGGAGTTATACCAACCAAAAGTTTTATATAACTAAAATTTATGTAATATAACTAAATTGTATGTAACAAAACTAATATTTATATGAACAAAACTTATATGATATAACTTAAATTTATATATTATTTATTTGATGTAACTAAAATTTCTACAATATAACTAATATTTATTTAATGTAACTAAAATTTATATGATATAACTAAAATTTATGTAAATTATAACTTAGATTGATATAATGTAACTCAAATGTATGTAATGTAACTAAAATTAATTTTATACAATACGTGTATAACTAAAATTTATGTAATATAACTAAATTGTATGTAATAAAGCTAAAATTTATATGAATAAAATTTATACGATATAACTTAAATTTATATATTATTTATTTGATGTAACTAAAATTTCTACAATATAAATAATATTTATTTAATGTAACTAGAATTTATATATTATATAACTAAAATGTGTGTAATAAAACTAAAATTGATAATAGTAAAATTTATACGATATAACTAAAATGTACATATTTTTTATTTAATGTAACTAAAATTTATACAATAAATCTAGCAATGAATAAATATCATAAATGCACAAATAACAAAAAGCTTTGTTAAAAAATAATACATAATATGTATGTCACTGTATGTACACATGTATATTATAACTAAAAGTTGTAAAATAGATGTATACTGACATACCTTATTATAATTATGTAGTAAATGTACTAATTAAGCTAAACATACCTAATAAACATATAAGGCGTACTTGGGAAACATTAAGATAAATGTACTTTAATACAAAATGTAATAATTGTATAACTAATGTACCATACGAAAGGTTTTATCTGTAAAATAAAGATCATGAAACATTTTATTGAGGACGATTTAGAGTCTGTTTATATATATAGCTCATCCAGCTAAAGCATGTGACTTACTACAATGTGTAAGACATATCAGAGAAGCAAAAATGTGCATGTCAATATGTAAAAATGCTTTTGATGTGCAGTTGGTGACAAAAACTCGGGACATGTTATTTAGATGTAGGAGTGTTTAAGTGTTGTGTAAAAACTTGTTATTAAAGTGGTGTTACAGAGTGTGATGATCATGGTTCATGTTGAGAGAGCTAGACAGGTGGGCAAATATCGCAGGTATTCCAGGTATTCTGTAGGTGTTGTGTATAATTTATAGAGGGTGTGTGGGAGAGATTAAAAATATAAATATATAAATTATCATAAATTACACCTGACAAACTGGGAGCACTATGTATATATAAAGAGGGATATTTTAACTCGTCAGCTGAAAGGCTGTAATAGTGGATGTATACCCTATTAAATAAATAAAATAAATAAATAAATAATCTTTTATAAGGAATATATAGAAATATTGATATGGACAGGGTGGAGTTTCTGCACAGTCACTAAGAAAATGCAGATGGCGAAGTTTAAAAATGCAGTATATTTATACGGCAAATGGACATATTTTGGTGGTAATCTTATTTTAGCAGTAATCCTATATTTATCTAAATTTTGATTGTACTAATAATAATTTGTATACAATGTAAATTGTTTTCTATGATGAGATTTATTGGTGCTCCATTTCAATAGTTTAACTTTGAATATGCCAAAATAAAATGAGCAGAATAAAAGTTATAATTTTTTTGATAGAATAACTAGAGAAATTCATCCAACAGCTGATGAATGGCTTCTCTGAATTGTTTTTCTGTTTGTTGGGATGGATATCTTCCCTTAGGTATTGTTTAGTGTTATATTAAATTAACTCTGTGTATATTACTGGAGGCCAGCCTCAATTTATGTTACATCACAACCAATCCTCAGAAAATCCTTGATTTAGTGCCCTTGTTTTCCATTCGTGTCCTGTTCTACTTCTGTCTTACGACACCTGGATAAGATTGAACCGTCAGCAGTTTTCGTTTGTGTGGGGGCGAACTAAGTATAATCTTATTTGCATTTTTAATAATTTTATGAATGACAGCAGGTTGTATGAAGATATTTAGGGAAAGTCCCATTGTGGATGTGTGTAGGCACTTAATACTACTCACTATTTACGTACATACAACTTTTTATGTATATGTATGTATGGTGTATAAGAAGAGCTTTGCCCTGTTAAAGGAAATATGAGAGCTAATAGAGTTGTTTGGGGATCCTTTACACCTGGCCGGCAAGGTAGACAGTACTTTTAGTTGTCCCACAACCACCCCCGCTCATCCCGACTCACTCAAACTTGCCACACATTCCAGGTAATAACTGATTTGGCCTTGATACATAATATGATATCCAGTGATATCCGGTGATACATCTTAACGAACCCTCTGGAACAAACAATATTTTTTTTTTAATCTGTGTTAAATTCTGAAAATCCTTTAGTGTCTATGGACTAGTGAATTTCATGCTTAGTTCTCCAGTTTGGTTGATAAGCTTACTTTCTTTGCCGATTAGCTTACTTGTCGACTCCTCCCTTTTGGTATATATATTCTGCCTTTTAACCTGGGAATGTCTCTAGATACATAATACATTTGTCATGTTTTGTTCCATCTCTACGGCCTCTCACTTCCTGGTAGGTACATGATAAGAAATGTGTTGACAATGCACATGTTATACAGATATTAGAATTAATTAACACAACTCATCAGCATGCATACGAGATTTATACAATTTTAACATGCTGAGATATACATATATAAAGTGTATATATATATATATATATATACATTGTATATTAAATACTTACCAGGGAATGGACTGTTCAATATCAACAGGCTCGGAATTGTGTGAAATGCTTGGTTACAAATAAGTGAATTTATCAAGGAGTGGTAATACATTGTTAAAAAAATACATAAAAATTTAATTCTTATATTGACTACAAGATTTTGTTAGAGAACTGCAGCATTCATGAACTGTTAAAAATTGACTACTAAAAGTTTTTATAGGAGAATCAGGTTTAAATTGAGCGTTATAAGGGTTATAATTCTGTATCTGGGGTTTGATATCACTTCCAGATCTAAAAATAATTAGTTTTACAGACACAGTGTGATATATTGGGTATGTTTCAAGATTTTGTGAAATAAAATGAATTAGAAGTTGTCAGAGAGCGGCAATAGACATGGAATTATGAATTTGATTTGCAGTCGTGTAGGAAGCAGTAGGCACGTAATTTAATTCAGACTCGGAGAAATCAGTCAAGATAATTTCTAGATTATCAGATATTTACACTGCCATTGTTTGTTTTACCTGATTCATGTATTAAAGAGTGTGTCAGTATGTTGGTATGGGAGATACGGTGATCCGGTTGATGACAGCTGCATTAGCATTGCAAATGAGTTTTTTTAAGGTGAATTAGCAGTGTCAATGTTATAATTTGGGATCTAGGTAATAAGACAGCTTGTGTTAAAAGGTCCTAAAAGCATTCCAAACAAAACAAAATCTGGGTATATATGCAGTTCCTAGCTAGGGTTTCAGAGTTCCTAGAATTGTGGAATTCCTCGGATTTACCAAAGCTGACATTTAAAATTATCACCCTGAAACAGTCTATCCATGTTTCAGAGGCATGATGGGTATTCAAGTTGTATAATGAAATGTTCAAGAAATAATGTGTCAGTTTAGTCCTAATTAAAGTTGTTGGCTGTAGGAGCTTTAGACATCGAAACATTCAAACACTTAGTGTTTCCTTTATAATTTAAATACTTCATGGCAAGTCTTAAAGTTCTTAAGCAAACAGCAGAAAAAAGATTAGCTTGATGGAAGCCAGAACAGAATTAACTTGAAAAAGCTTCAATCAATGATTCAATGATGAAGATGGTTAAATTTTTTGTTTCAGATTTAATTATACTCCACATGTCAAAAAACATTGGATGTGAGTATTTTTGAGAAGGATTTCCATGACTTAAAGTAAAGATTTGAATATTGACATTCTGTGTTGAATGATTTTGAAGTGCTGCTGTCTGAAGGCTCGACTGACAATTAGGTATAATGCTCAATGATTTGCTGACATCTGCTATATCTAGATATGTATACAGCTACAGGGTGAAGGTAATTCAAGAAATCAAACACGGAAATTTGCAGCACAGCAAAATTTGACATTATGTCATGTGTTGTGTGAGAGTAACTTGGAAGCGAGCTAGACTCTGTGCAATGTAACGGTTGTCAGGGGAATGGGTAGACTAATAACATGTCATATAGCCACGAAAACTGCTGAAATAGCCCCAACACGGTCTATTGTATTGATTCTAATTGCAGCTAGTTTTTTTATGGTTTTGGGAAAATTCCAAGATGGTTCGGAGAATATTCATTGGAGGAGTTTAATACTTGGTTTGTCATTCCTGTTCCGTAATAAATCACCACAATATCTCTGGATTTTACGACTTGCTTTGTGTTCATTAATGAGCCACCGATATAAATATACCACTGATGGGATTTGACCGATGCCAGTAATTCCTGTAAGGCTGCCGTACATTCTCTATTAACAGGAATGTACAGACTATAAGGTTTGCCCAATGCTGTCAAAATACTGTTACATATAGACTTAAAATGTCAATGTGCTTCTAATATGAACTGATGCGGTAATATCAAATGCAGTACTGCAACATCTTTTATAAACTGTGAGCACGTCTCTGATTAGAAATCTTGACCGATATCCGTTGAGAAATACTGTGACATCCGTTATTAAAGACTACGACACCACAGATAAAGAAACTCTGAAATCACCCTGTTGACAGATAATATGTCACCTGTGAGAGATAAATAGAATCTTCAATTCTCTTGAGGTGAGAATTAAGGGATGTAATCCTGGGCCCAGTTGTTCAAAAGATCATTAGGCTAATCACATTTTAACAACATTTTTCAAATCCTGATATCTGGTATAACTATAATCTAAGCTTGTCAAAACTTTATGAAATTCTGTAACTCTTAATTCTCATCCAACTGGCATTTTTGCACCAAATGAGAAATAAAACTTTCACTAACCAAGTGATTAAGCTAATCACCTTTTGAACAACTGGGCCCTGATGGGTAAATCTTCTTTAGTATCCAACCAAAGGCTAAATGTGGAGGTTTTGGAAACTAAAGAATGTTTCTTTGAAGGATTTAGATCCTGTCATCTTACCAACAAGTGGGTGGATGATTATTTTTCTCTTGGCAAGAAAATATGACTCTCTGAAAAGAGAACCTGTGACTGTATCATAGTGGAGTAGAGATAGGGAAACAATTATTTCAATGTCTGTTAAAGGACAAAGACTAACACAGCCATTAACGTTGTTGGTTAGCTGAAGTAGACAGCACAAGACAGTATGGATCTGTCTATAATAATTAGAAGTTGTAGTGCTTTACTTATTGATTACTGTATAGACACTGTAGTATTAACACAACTTTATATTTCCCATAATTCCTTTTTCTTTGTATGTTATGTAATATATTGTGAAAGAGTATTATCTGTTTTCCAGCAAGACCGAATCGATCGCTGCAACAATTCCAGATCCTTTGTCAGTCTCTAGCTTGTTGTAGACATTATGTAAATAGGATTAAATCTAAACGTCTATAATATAATTACAAATCAGACTAACCTTCCTTCTTTTATATTCTCTTTGATTGTGTAAGATATAAGGTGAGATGTGTAAATAAAGATTTGTACAAAGTTTAAGTCAAAATTTGTTGTCTATAAACGTGTTGAAGTTACCGTAAAAACCCGTGTAATTGCCCATCAGTGTAATTTGTGCAGGTACTTTTTGGGGCTGAAAATGCTGGAAAAAACCTTCTATCTGTATATTTTGCACATGAATTTTTTTTACCAAAAACAATGTCCAGGAGGTCCCGAAGGTCCCATAATCGATTATGAAAATAACACTAACACAGATTAGCACAAAATATATATGTGCAGTCAATGACAATGACAGTCTATTGTCCACCTTATACAGTGAAACCTGATTTTATCGACCACTGACTTTAATAACATCCTGTAACATCTGACTATTTCCACCATAACAGCAACATAATCCACTGACATACAGTAGTTTACACTTATTTTACCAATAAACTGTCTTAACTGACACACTGTCATCTTTGACACTTATTTTACCAACACACTGTCATAGCTGACACTGTCTTAACTGACACACTGTCATAGCTGACACTGTCTTAACTGACACACTGTCATAGCTGACACTGTCTTAACTGACACACTGTCATAGCTGACACTGTCTTAACTGACACACTGTCATAGCTGACACTGTCTTAACTGACATACTGTCATATTCGACACTGACTTAACTGACATACAGCCATATTCAACACATTGACTTAGTCCCATACAGTGTGATTATCTCAGGTTTCACTGTACTTACTATATACCACACATATTATAAATATATAGTGTATTAATGTCACTATTTTGATATATTTCTTTTATTTCATTCACAGGAAAACCACCAACTCTTCGAAAAATTAAAGTACGAAAATATAAAACAGGAAGGCCGATATTATTACGATGTCGAATAAGGTCTTCAAAACCAGATGCTGTATTTACATGGTTAAAAGACGGGCAGGAGATACGATCCCGGCGAGTCCGAATCAAATCATCAAAGTAAGCACATACTGACAACAATATCATTGGCTATCTTGGGTATCGAGGGTAGATTTATGTCACCTTAGCAACAGGGTTTATTAAACCATGGTTACTGGTTGTGAAGGAGTGGCCATGTCACCTTTCAATGACTATATATACAGAGATTTTAAGGGCAAGGTCATATCTCTATGGGTTTATCATGTTGCCATGGCTACTGAGTATTGGGACAGCATCATGCAATTATGGTTCCTTGTTATAGGGGAGGGGTCATGTAACCTTGACTTCAGGGGATGGATACAGGGGATGTCTGTTGAAGGAAATTTTAATGTTTTTGATTAACACAGAGGTAGATGAAATATTGCTATCTCAGTTTGGTATATTAAAATATTGGTCCTTTTGTTTCTCTTGTAACAGGAGAGGCTCAAGATTAAAGATAAATAAGGCAAACGCCGGTGATGGTGGAACATATACCTGTAAAGCTACTAATGTTCTTGGTTCTACCGAAGCTCTCGCTAAAGTTAAAGGTAAGTTTGCATGACTGCGCTTCTTTGAATCAACCCTCACGGCTACGAAGCTGATATCAATCTGCTTTTTTTAGAAAACATGTATTGACCTTGAATCTGACTCCATTGTAAAGGCAATTTCCTTACATTATTGGTATAGAGCTTTCTACTCGGAGCAACACTCGATACAGAGCTACATGTAGAATCTCTAAACCATCTTTCCTTTAGAGCTGTACCTAAAATCACTCTACCGATTTACAGGTGTAGTACCTAACCTAACTGGAGTCTGTCTGACAGTTGTCTGTCTATATTAAGGGTAAAAACAACCTAATGTCTGTCTATCAGGAAGGCTGTGTACCACTGCAGCCTGTGTTGCAATACTGAGATGTCTGTTTGTAAATCTGGTAGTAAACTGTACCTTTTGGTAAATCAATATAGCTGGATACTGTTAGCAATAATGTCTGGCATGTTTGGGGTAGATTGCCGTCTCCTCTTTTTCGACAATTGCTATATGGGATTTTGCAGATCCCGAGTATTGCCATTTGATATTTGCTAAGATTATTATTCAGTATGACACTTCAATTGAGATTTGTCAGACCTCATGCCATCTAGTTTGGCCTGAATTGAATTGTAACACCAAATTGTTTTCTGAGAAAAACCTCAATTTACACTTGGAAAACCAGAACCTATTTCGGTGATGCTATTGTAGAAAATAGATTGGATTTCTGTTATAGAGAGATGAGTACAACACTGACTCTAGGGCACCTGACCTCTTTAGATTTCTTATCAGATAAGCAGTCCCCCATCCTGTTGACCTCTATGACCTATTTATAAGGTCAGATTTTGACCTTTATAACCTTTATGCATTTGCCAGGTAAGTATTGGACCCCACTTGACCTCCGAGAACTTTTTATCAGGTCAGCATTTGACCTCAGTTGGCCTCTGACCTCTTAATCTGATCAGTATTTGAACCTGACCTAGTTTATGACCTATTAATATTATCAGGTCATTATTTGACCTCGTCTCACTTCTGACCTTTATACCAGGTATCAGGTCCAGTTGTGGACTCTCCCTGAACTCTATGACCTATTTCTGAGAAGTGAAATGTATTAGATCTCTAACGTATCTGGAGTGGTCCCTGGTACAGTGTTCTGATATAAAGGGACTACTGTGTAAGAAAATAAACTAGCAGACTCCATAGGGATTTGTCAGATTGTTGTGGAGGAGAGAGAAAGACAATGGCAGATTGTTTTGAGTGAAGACAATTGGAGGAATTGTCCTTCTGTTTGGTAAATGACAAAACAAACCAGCCTGATAAGATTTAAGCTGGAATAAGTATTAAAAGTGAGAGGAGGCCTTAATATAGAATACAATACTCCTTTGGTGCTAGTGATGGTTACACCTGTCAATCACCTGTCTGAGGTATAAGCTCTTTTCATATCAAAATGTGAAATAAATCTTATCAAGGCTATATTTATATTGTTTTCTGAATTCTAATTAGTATATTTATTTATACCTGGTCTGACAGGTATGTATACACGTGAATGAATATTGCTAACTAAGGAATGGTTACCTGTTGTATTATTCATATCAGTCAGCCTGGTTCGATCCTCATCATTGCACTAGCTGACTATAGGATATCTCTAGTGCTTACATATATACACAAGTGAACTGGAGGGCATGAACCAAGTGACATAATAATGAAAGCAAAGGGTACTATAATTAACATTTATGCCACACTTTGAAGCACATATTACAGAAACAATGGACAATTCAAAAATTAAAATGTATAAGGGTAAGAAAATTAAAAAAAAAGAAGACAAACACATTAACTATATGGATCAAACTTAAAAGCATTTTATTTCTATTGAAAGTCTTGCTTATGCTTTACCAATGTTATCATCAAAAAGAATTATGAATCCACAAAACTATTTTTGGCAAGGGAGGTAACTCTCAGCTAAACAACTATTTTGCAAGGGAGGAAACTCAGCTAAAAACTATTTTCGCAAAGGAGGTAACTCTCAGCTAAAATTTTGGCAAGGGAGGTAACTCTCAGTCAACAGCTATTTTGGCAAGGGATGAAACTCTCAGCGAAAGGTTTTGCTCTTTATATTCTTCCTGCAATGCATGAAATGGAGAAGACAATGGTGAACACTGGACATTAGAATATTTTGGTCAGTAGTCAAATATTAAATGCCTTAAACACTGGTCAAAACTAGAAGCTAAAAAACAATGGTCATTACTAGACATTTAAAACAAAAAAGATTTCCTTTCTCATAACATCAGAAAACAGTAGCGGATACATTCATTGAACAATTATATAAAACATTGGATATAAGCTTTATGTCTTAATGTAATCCCCTATAATCTGGAGGTTATCTTGGTGCATTGCTAAAGTACATTATAGAAAGAAACAGATGGTTTATACATTATAGTTACTGACCCTACCAGATTACACTTGTGGTCCTGTGTTAGAACAATGAGGTACTGCCCATTATAGGGCTAAATAATGGCAGGTTTTTAATCTTAATCAAAAGAAGCTTATACATCTGGTTAACACATTCCAGGGCTCATAACATATTTACCAAAACACTCCAGCGATTAAGATCAAGTGATGGAATTATTGAAATTTTAGAATTTCAAAAACCTTAATCTATTGGCAGACAAAGTGACATACAAGAACCTATGAGTAATGTAACAGATAAGGATGCTCAGTATCAGACTATAAATTGGTGGGTGAGGGATGCTGTTTATTTGCAAAGAACATTTTGGCCTGAATTCAAAAAACAAAATATGCATTTATAACTGGCAGGAATTCTTATAAGCTGCAATGTAACCCCAGTATGATGGATAAGGCATGTAGGCTAATGTGTCTGTCATTGTCCTACCCCACAGGGTCGCTTCCTCTTGTGGTACAGTTTTGTATGAGAGACTCTCCCATAAGGTCGCTTCCTCTAGTCTTATAGTCTGCCTGAATCATCTAGCCATCCCCTCCCCATATCCTCTGACACTCCAATCTCCTGTATAGTCTTATATGGGGAGCCACAACACATCCTGTCCTGTCTGTATTGTAATGCCCAGTTCACTTCCAAGGGTCCTGCTTCATATAGTCAAGTCTTATATGGGGGGAAACTGTCCCTTGTCTCGTTTTTCCCGGGGTTCTATATCACTTCTTCTCCAAGGGATCTAGATCTCTTCTCTTGCCCATAGATGGTGTATATGGGTAAACTTCCTTTTCATCCTGTTCTGATCTCCGACTATATAGATCTTTCCTGATTTAAAAAATGATAACTAAAATCCAGACATTTGTTTATTAACCTGTTCATACCAAATATGTTTACCTGAACACCTAGTTATGACACTACCCCATTGGAGCATGACGGACATACCACATGTATAAAAGTACTAAATAGATATGATCAGATTTTAGGTAGAATTATTGACACGAGACCACAAGATAGCTGTCCATTGACCCTGTACCTGTTAATTAGGGTAACATTTGATAATGAATGGTATTAGATACCTTATCATAACTCATCATTGTATAGATATATATAGGTAGGTACATTCTGTAGGTATTTTGCTATAAATAGTCAATGTATATTGTAAAGAGGAAGAGAATTGAGGTTGAGTGTCCAGGAGACTTCTAATCTTAGGAAATTAATTCCAAAATTTCTCATTTTTTTGGTATCTTATAATAAATATTACAAACATGAATTAAACTGGCTTATGCCACATAGCCCCTTAGTCCACAGCAAGGCAGATATTGTATGTCTGGGA
The DNA here is from genome assembly GCF_902652985.1 of Pecten maximus. Taxonomy (NCBI): domain Eukaryota; kingdom Metazoa; phylum Mollusca; class Bivalvia; order Pectinida; family Pectinidae; genus Pecten; species Pecten maximus. The sequence goes on from NC_047015.1 coordinate 47,320,857, forward strand.
ACCTTTCTGGCCCAGCTGACTAGTGTAAACAGGGCTTCAACAAGGCTGTAGTGTTTTCTGTATTGACACAGACCCCAGTGGGAGGGATATCGGGGAGGGTATGTCCCCATCGAAGATCTATACCCCTCTTTTGAAATTGTCAATGCAGTTCCTGCTGGTATCATTTCGTATACATGGCCCATATTTAATTTAGATCTACACTGTACTTTTAATTTAAAAGTTACCCTGGCTTCTGATACCAATTAAAATCAACACTGGCAGGATGAATAGGAACCTAGGTAACATTCCACATTCAAAGTTGGACGCAAATATGAAAAAAAAAATGTGGAATGAGAATATCTGTACAGCTAATATATTGCCTATCCTATCTATTCAATTATTAGAATGTGATATATATAGAATTAAAACATTTTGTAATTGTCTTTAAAATGGGAGAATATTTTCTACATGCCGTTTATAAATTTCTTACAAGAAATTGGTTTGGAATTTGAAAAAAATTAATAGCTAGACATTCGGATAAGATTCGTAAAATAAATCTGCTATTTCTTGTAGTCTGTTTTTGGTTTGTTTTTTTCCCAGCAAAATTGGAATGTTGTTGATTGCAACAAATGCAGGTTTATTGCAGCACATCAACATCATGTTGTTTCATCACCGTCTCCATTACTGTGCCGAGTTATTGAGGATAACAGGAGTATGACCACCAACCTTGCAGTTTAGTCTGTTTGATAGATCTGGAATCTATGTGTATTTCCTAGTCTGCCAAAAAGTAAAATATATAACCATGTACAGTTTATATACCAGTAAGAATGGATCTTGTAAGTAAGCTTTACGCAAGTTAAAAATGTCAAGGTCAAGGTCAGTACTGAGAGAGATTCAAAACAAGCCAACTAATAAAATTGTAATGAGATACGTCTTTAGCTCTATTAACTCACTTGGCTCAAAGACCCAATAGCTTTCCTGATAACGAAGCATCCATGTTTTATTCATTTCGATCATCGTCAATCTTTCTTTTAAAAGACTATACAATTTGAGTTCAGCTGAAGGGATTTTGACTAAATTTAAGGTCAGAGGTGAACGATGTTGAATACCAAAGTGTAGACCTCTGTGTACAGAGTGACTGGGTGGGGGTACAGTAATTTGTTGTGCACCACCACTTGGTTGCTTAATGTGAGACTTGTTTTAAGGGGATATGAAACAGTCATCACATGCCATCTCCTGAGAAAAAGATTTCCAGTCGAACGTTGGACCTACGTTTGAGTACAGCTTGTAAGAGTTATCCCCCCTGTTAGTGCCGATAAATAATAGTTGTAGTCCTGAGTCATGTTGGTCTGTGACACCAGGAAAATGACAGACCAATGTGATGACATATAAAGGGGAGATAACTCATCTTTATTTGATAAAAAGAAAAATTAAAATAATGGGCTGTATTATTTTTTTATTTCCATGGTAATATCATGTTTTTATTCTGTTTATTATATTCTTATCACTGCAAGAATGCGGTTGTAGGATTTCATTTATGACAAATATTTGTTTTGCCAAAAATTTTTCAAATTTATATATTTTGGTGACATAAAAATACCCTGTAGAATTGTGGTATTTTTGACTCCTTATTTTGAAAGAATTTAACTACCTTTTTTTTTTTTATTTAAATCTAAATTTAGAGAAAATTAACATAGAAAGGCATGTTAATGTTTTGCAACAATGCAAATAGTGTCGCAAAATTAACTCATGCCAATTTTCATGATGATCCATTTATTATTTCCTAACCAATGTCATATCCCCTTAAATGTTAACTGTTACCCCATGGTAGCCCCATACCAACTGCAGTGCAGTCATTCTAGGGTGAATGACATTGCAAATATGTATACAAAATGAATAATTGTGATGTGAACAAAATTCCAATATACCTTGATAATAATCTTCATGAGTAAATCTGTATTTAGTCGCTAAATGTCTACAATTTGTGAACCAAATAATCATTAAGATTTAAACACTGATTCTAGTAATTTAATAAAAAAAAAGACGTGGTTAAGTTTAAACACTGATATCAATTGAAACAGATTTATACAGTTGGATATGCATATTTAAAACTACCTTAAGATTCCTAAAGATACGATCACAATGAAAACATTGAAATTTAAAAGTTTTTTCTAAGTTCATTAAACTTGATAACGGTACAGTGTTTATCTAACAAGAAGATCTGTATCACAGCTGTACATGTAGGTATTATAAGCTATAAATGGGAGGTGATTTAAAGTGCTATTGACCTTTCATGGGCATCAAACTTGAATGAAGGTACGAGATATGGAAATTTCTGTACCTGTATGGTAAAGAAAATTCACCCGTGACCTTTTCACCTCTGTGTTTTCAAATCTGAGTAGGGAGGGGTATTTAATCCAAAGTTCAATACTAGCAAGGATAAACGGCATTAACAAATTAGTTGTTTTGTATTGGCTATATGACGTGGTCAATCCCCGAATAACGACAGGGATTTGAGCACTGTCAGTTTTAGGTATGGCCAGATTTTTCCGAATGATAATCTCGTTTGGGAATGAGGAATTCTAATAGAGATCTATACACTGACGGATTTATATATACATGTTCTATTGAGCGGCTTACCGTTAACGTTGGGTATTGTGTTGGTACCCATATTTGACTGGGGTGTTTAAGTACTGACAAACACAGGTAGTACATAGCTAGGGGCGATACATGTGCCTCGCTTGTAATGTGATTACCAATCTGTGTTTATTATGACTAACAACATGACAGAAGTCGATGTTGATGACCCCAAGACGACTAACGTGACCGAGACCCCTCCCCCGGAGGAACAGGTCCCTGTGATCATTCGCTGTCACTACGAGACCAGGAGAATTAAGCCAGGTTGGTAGGTTCCATGGTTCCAGGTCAAAAAGTCACGCGGTGCCATGATTTTATGCTATCCATCTGAGTCTGACCATTTCTTACACCATTACAGTGTCTTGGTAGATTTTCTCATGGTACCTTATTTATCAATCAAACTGAAATGATATGGCTTTTTTTTTTTTTTTTTTGCAATAAGTAAATTTTATTTATCTGATACTTTTTATGGGTACATTACCTTAACATACCTGTCCTGATAACATACCAGTTATAGATATATACAAAATGTATATACATATAAATTCCTGTATATATACCAGTTATATATATATACAAAATGTATATACATATAAATTCCTGTATATATACCAGTTATATATATATACAAAATGTATATACATATATATTCTGGTATATATACTAGTTACAGTTTAAACTTAACTTAAGACTATTCGTGTAGCACAGATTCCAGTTCCACTGTGTTTAAGTCATCTTATTTGCAATAACTTAACTATTATCTTTGTATACGTGAATAGTATGTATTCTTTAAAAGCTATTTATTTTATATATTTTTAAAATTTGAAGTCTAATGACCTCTTACGTTTTGATCAGGACCATGAGGCCCTGATAATGTACATTCATTTATCGATCAGAATTATTAAGATAGACAATATAAATCACAGCTAAAAATAAAATAAAAATTATGATATAATTTGTTGCCATTGTACTGTCTGACAATAAGTTCTAGATGCCATAGAACTTATATTTAAAGCAAATTTTCTCTAAACTGATTTATTAAATGGAAGTAACGCTTGCCAGTTGGGAGAGGTATTTCTTAATTTAAGGGCTGGCCCAGACAACATGATGAGAATTGCTCGGTATATCTGCTGTCCCAGTTTTATCAATTAACTTTTCATCACATGCATTAACTATTTACTGTGATAACTTTTCCTGTTAGGCTTTAAAGTGCATTGTTTTTGCCTAACGGGAGAGATGAAAGGGCTGTACAACAGGATCAGCCCTGTCTATCAGACCAACCTGTTACATGGGGGGTGGGGGGTGGCAGGGATCCTGTTTACTTAGAATTACATGGGTTTATTATTGAAACAGATCAGAGATGTCCAATTAAAGCATTACATATATAACTACACATTGCATTGAGGGTGTCGTTAATCATTTTACATCCATAGACAGAAAAAACAATCTCTGTAAATGACGACTGAAGCCAAAGATCACAGCTTTATGTGAAAGTCGCCTATTAACCCTTGGTGGAATATATTTACAGGGAGAATGAAATTAATGTAAGCATGAGGCTTGATACATCAAAAACAAGCGGGAAGCTGAGTGGATGAGGGGGCTATTGTCTGTGTAGCATCCGAAACAATAGGAAATTTGTGTACGTAGCACACCCTCCCGAGACCTGGCCTGTATCAGGAAATCAGAATAAATGAGGCAAAGCCAATAAGAGCTGAGCGGGCAGGAAGTCCCTAATTAGGGTCCAGTACAAGCATGGCTGTAGTGAAGGGCTGATTGGTACTGTTGGGGAGGGGGAGCCAGCAGATACTGTATGTGTGTGGGAGAAGGAGGAGGGAAAGGTGGGTGGGAGGAGAAGTGGGGGGAAATTTGGTCATTAGATGCATCAAAGGTCATCCCAGGTCATCAGCAACTCCATTAGTCATTTTTTGGTTCCATTTTTGGGAGCACAAAGAAGTCTTCAAGGTTTTGGTATGACAAGGGCACCCAAGGGAATCGAGGGCACTCTGAAAGGATGTGGTTTGGTCAGACTTGGCATGTTTAGGGGTCAAAAAGTGTGAGTAAAATATGTTCCTCCCTGAGTTGAAGTGAGTTACGGATGCTAGTTTTATCAGTACAATTGATCTTAACAGCCCAAAAAGTGAACCCAGAATTACAAACTTTAATGTTATAAAACCTGCTTAAAATTTTATTGAGATAACGTTTTCTTTTTGTTTTCTTTTTGTTTTTTGTTTTTCCCCATTGTTTAGTGAAAGCCTGTTGTACAGTACAGTGCATCATGTACGTGGTAGAGTGCACAGTACATGTGTTGGAGCGAACTATTGAAAATTCAGTCATATGTTTTACAGATCAGTTACAACAAGGGAACTTTCATCAGCCCTGGCAATAAGTTTTTGGCAAATAAACAAATCTGACTATGCTTCTAAGTGAATGCAATTGAGACAGGCCAGGGCAGGCGGCACCTCACCAGTCATAAAGTTTAGTAGAAGTAAGATCAGCAGGTTATCACAGAAAATCAAATATGATATTCAAAATTATGTGAGTGTTATTCTGTTGGGACCATTAGCTGGCCAGAAGCCCAAGTTGTGTATTGTAGCATGATGTTTTGACCAAAATGATTTACGACAAATTAGGCCTGAACTGGACTAGAATGCATTGTTTGGCTCTCTCTGAAGGAAGCGGGCACCATTAATGATGATGCAGTGCACTTCATTGGTCACCTCGGCTTTATGTTTGTTGTAAATTTCACACCATTGCTGTCATGAGGATTAGCCTGTACATGGAGCCTTCATGACCTTATCCTTTATAACAGTCTTATGTTCTTCTTTGGCAGCTAGAACAAACCAAGAGGTCTGACGCTATGTCCTAAATATATTGGTGGTCTTCTCAAAGGTAATAGATATCTCAAGCTGTGAGGGTGTAGGTTTGTCTTCCGATGCTTATCAAAGGTGCAAAGTTGTGTTTTACACACGATTTCTGACCTCTGTCAAGTATGCGTGAAGTTTCCAGTTTGAAGAATGTGTTTGTTGTCAGGTTAATGACTGAAATTGTAACCAGCCCTGTTTGTATAGCGTTGATAGCCAAGTGGGGTGCAGTTCTGTGTGTGGGGAGGGAGGGGGCATGTTTTGTCTATTTCAGAACTGAATGTTAAACTTGACCTTGGTAAAAGTAGAACAATTCTGTCATCCAGACAATTACTGAAGGAAGAATATGTGGAAGAGAAATCCTGGGCGTTTTGGTGTTGGTTTCACATGGCACCTTTGTCATAATATTGTGTGCACGTGCCTGATATATAGGTCATTCGTGTGGGGTCAGGATGGGGATGTCCAATCCTTTCAGGACTAAACCTGCTGTGTGTTGATAACATATAAGTCTCATAGCCTTACACAAAATGGTGGCCCTGAGTTGGTTTTCAAATTAAAATATTACCAAAATTCTGGAATGAACCTCCCTTTGGGGAATTATAATGGCTTTCTGGATTGTTCTGTATCACAAAAACAAGAACGAAAGAAAAAGCTACAAAAATATAGTTATGATTTTGACAGTTGTATGATGAATTTAGGCAACACTTGTGATGGGTGGTGAGAGAGCCTCTCAAATACAGACTGGAATGTCTTACATCTACCTAACCAGAAATGCTACATACTTAATCCCCACACAGATCAAAGAATTACATTTCCAAGCTGTAGATAATTTTTTATCATTGATGGAATCGGGATATAATCTTTTCTCAAACCTTATACCTATTGCTTTTTCCGCACTTAAAATTTGTTTTCAAAAATATTTGAGAAATTTTTGTTAACGGGTATGTGTGTACTTAACAGATTATTTTGAAAAGTACTTTTAAAAAATTCTTACCATCAGTATGAATTTTATCAAAGTGCGTCCAAACAAGATTAACAAATATATTTGCTTGATCAATTTTTGTTTCTTTGGTGAATATTTTGTACACTATTCTTTTGATTTGCTTCAGTTGTGTTTACATATAAATATCTAAATCAGAATTTCCTTATTTCTGTATATTCTTAGTTTCTTTATTAATCAGATATGAATATAAATTTGTTAAACTGATCTGCATTTCTTCTTTTCTTTTCTTTTACTTTGCTTTTGCTTTGTTTAGTTTTGCCGTCAAAACCTAAACCTACCAGAAAAACAACGAGAGGACCAACCACTGATGGTAAGTTAAATCTGCCTGATTTACATGCTTGACAGTCTTTGTACAGTCTGTTCTATTCAAGATAATTGTGGTCTTCATAACTAAAAAGCTTGTAAGACAACTATAGTCTTTAATTGTTACTAAAAAGCTTGTAAGACAACTGTAGTCTTTGTTACTAAAAAGATTGTAAAACTACTGAAGGCTTCATTGCTAAAACATGTACAATTGTAAGAAAAATATAATCTTTGTTACTAGAATGCTTGTAAGACAACTATAATCTTTGTTACTAACATGCTTGTAAGACAACTATAATCCTGTTACTAACATGCTTGTAGCACTAATGTAGTCTTCATTACTAAAAAGCTTGTAATACTGATGTTATTTTCAATACTAACTCAGCTTGTACGCAAGAAAACTGAAGTCTTTCCACTTAAATGCTTGCAAGACAGGAACATTCTTTAGGTGTGAAACAAGATGTATGAGAAATTTGTGTTTGTAAAATTTAAAAAAAATTGTTTTTGACAAGATCAGCAGACTCTGAAAAACATTAAGAATGTGTTGATGGTGTTTGATTTTACTTTACATATACCCTGGTTATGATTCTGAATCATGATAATTGCAGAATTAAAAATCCCCCAATAAACTTAGGGATATACAAGGTTGTTAATATGCAATAAAATTGAATGTTTGTGTATGATTTACTTTGCTGATTTTGTGATAAATGAGTAACATGTTCTCACATCTCTGTAGAGCAGTGACTTGTATAAAACCCTAGTTCCTGTGAATTTGAGAGCTTTTACCTCTCAAAAGCTTGGCAGTATATTTCATGAAAGAAGTAAAGAGTTTGAAGGGAAAATTTCGAAGACAGATAGGTTACTTCGTGTACTTTAAGCAAGTGTGTAAGATTTACCTGTAAGGTGTGAGAGTTGTTAAAAGTACAGGTGGTTCTACCTCTGCAGAAACGAAACCAAAATCCTGCCGTCATTCCTATAGACACAAACACCTGTTCTGTAGGAAGATATCTTCAAATAATGTTGTAGAGTTGGTAATTATCATCTTTTTAATTGGTGGAGCTAGGTACAGAACAGGTGTGCCCTTCTCCACAAACTTAGCTAGATAGAAGGAGAATCTGATGTTATAGCCTGATGATCCATATAAATTTTGTGTTTGTAAACTAAATTTAACTTTGTTAAAAAAAATATTCTGCAAAAATTGTTTTAAATGTTTAATGAGTGTCAAGTGCTCTATTTATAAGTTTATGGCTAACGTATCCTTATTTTTTTTGTATAATGTCGTTAAACAGAACTGTTTATCAGGATAAAGGTCACAATAAACCTTAATATATTGAAGTCATCAGTATCGCATTCATTTACGAATGTAACAAGAAGTCATATGTTTCTGTAAATAGGTTCGTCTCTTTGAAATATATGCATATAGTTTGTGTTTTATCTGTTTGTAGAACTCAAATATCATCATAAATAATGAGGAGAAAAAAATGAATTCTGAAAAAAAAAATTCAAGATCAGTGGTTTGGTTAAAATTTGATAACAAGATCGGAAAACATAAGCTTATCTAGAACCAGAAGTGTGAAGAACAGGCATGGTTGAGCTATGATGAAGAACCTCCAGTAAATTTAGAGAGGAGTCGAGGTGTTCCTGTCTGTCAGATTACAACACAATAAATCGTAAGGAAGGTGACATGCTCCCTCACCATAGCTGTTTACCATGATTGATCGTATCAGATTCTCAGTGATCTTGATTTTAAAGATTATTTCAGCTCATGTTTTATAGAGAATAGTAAAATATTCAAAGTGTTAGGCAGTGCCCATATAAATCTAGAAATAAACCTCAAACAAATTTTATTTTAAGCAATTCCTGTGTCTATATTACTCCTGTTTGCTCCTGTAAATCTGGAATATATTTTTATGCAAGGGGGTATCCCTGTTAAATCTCTGTATGTCTGGGAAGTTTTAATGAATAGGGAGGGGGAGGCACTTCCTCTATAAAATATATATCTGGTAAAATAGAAGCTGCTTATCATTACTCTATAAATATTAACATGCTGTTTACCTAAGAATTGCACAAAAAATTAATAATTCAAAGCTGCTAAGAACTGCCATGGGATAAAACAAATTTACCGATCTGTTGGTGCAATATTAATGGCTGTGTAATTAAGCAGTAGGAACTCCCTTGGAACAAGTACCAATATATCCAGGGCGGGTTTTCAGGAGCGGAAGAATACTTCTTAACAGTACCAAGATATCCGAAGCGGATTTTCAGGAGTATAGATGGATGCTTCTTAGTAGTACCCACAATATCCGGGACGGGTTTTCAGGAGGCCTCTTAGTAGTACCCACGATATCCGGGACAGGTTTTCAGGAGCGGAAGAATGCTTCAACAAAACCTTCAAAATGGTTGAAATTACTAATAATAAGTTCATTAAACTGGTTTTGAGGAAACATTAAATGCAGCATTTTGCTAAGTTAAAGATACATACAATGTATTAATATCAAGGTCAATAGGAATGATACTCTCCTTTCTGTAAATTTCCCATTGAAAAATGCCATTTGTATTCATTGAGAAATTTCTCAAGTCAAATCCTATCATCACTCACAGAAAATTTCTCTGGTGAATCCTATCTATGGGAAAGTAAGTTCTTTGACAAAATCCCAGGTATATATCTCTACCATAGTTTATTCTGACGCCTGCCCAGGTATATATCTCTTGAGCATCAAAGTCTTTAAGAACTTATTGCTGTATGCATTGGAATTTATTTGAAAAGAAAAGAATTAATCATCACTTACGAAACCAACATTATTTTATTACATATAAATCAGAGATATAATAATATAATTTATTAATAAATGGCTAGGAAACTTTTCCTGACATTGATTTTTTTTTTAATCTTTAAAATCTGAGCATCCTTTACTAGAAGCATGTTTTTTTTTAAACGACATCTTTGCACTTGCATCTTATCAGCATCACCTTTGGGCACAAAATAGGTATGTAGGTCAGAAGATTGAGGAGCAACTCCTCCCCATGGTGGTCTCAACCAGACTTGGCTTTCCTAGCCTGCAGAAATTGGGTTCTGGATCAAACTGGGTGTTGGGCAAGTCTGACCTTGAGCAACCCTATATCTGCCATAGGCATCACTGCTTAGTATTGCAGATTCTTGTGTAAATCACTATATGCAGTTTTGATCTTATTCACATAAGTTGGAATTTATGCAATTAAATACGAAAGCATCAAGCTATATTTTGAAATTGGTTAATTGATTCTTGAAAATTGTGAGATTTATGGGATTTCAAATATTTTTATAGTACCCTTGTACTTTTTTTCCCCGTTCTGTATTCATATGGGAATATTTCTTGATTTTTAGCCCACCATCATCAGATGGTGGGCTATTCAAATCGCCCTGCGTCCGTGGTCCGTCGTCCGTCCCTCCGTCCGTCCGTCCGTCCCTCCGTCCGTCCGTCCCTCCGTCCGTCCGTCCCTCCGTCCGTCCGTAAACAATTCTTGTTATCGCTAATCCTCAGAAAGTACTGAAGGGATCTTTCTCAAATTTCATATGTGGGTTTCCCTTGGTGCCTAGTTATGCATATTGCATTTTGAGACCAATCGGAAAACAACATGGCCGACAGGCAGCCATCTTGGATTTTGACAATTGAAGTTTGTTATCGCTATTTCTGAGAAAGTACTGAAGGTATCTTTCTCAAATTTCATATGTAAGCTCCCCTTGGTGCCTAGTTATGCATATTGCATTTTGAGACCAATCGGAAAACAACATGGCCAACAGGCAGCCATCTTGGATTTTGACAATTGAAGTTTGTTATCGCTATTTCTGAGAAAGTGCAGAAGGGATCTTTCTCAAATTTCACATGTAGGCTCCCCTTGGTGCCTAGTTATGCATATTGCATTTTGAGACCAATCGGAAAACAACATGGCCGACAGGCAGCCATCTTGGATTTTGATAATTGAAGTTTATTATCGCTATTTCTGAGAAAGTACTGAAGGGATCTTTCTCAAATTTCATATGTAGATTCCCCTTGGTGCCTAGTTATGCATATTGCATTTTGAGACCAATCAGAAAACAACATGGCCGACAGGCAGCCATCTTGGATTTTGATAATTGAAGTTTGTTATCGCTATTTCTGAGAAAGTACTGAAGGGATCTTTCTCAAATTTCATATGTAGGTTTCCCTTGGTGCCTAGTTATGCATATTGCATTTTGAGACCAATCAGAAAACAACATGGCCGACAGGCAGCCATCTTGGATTTTGACAATTGAAGTTTGTTATCGCTATTTCTGAGAAAGTACTGAAGGTATCTTTCTCAAATTTCATATGTAAGCTCCCCTTGGTGCTTAGTTATGCATATTGCATTTTGAGACCAATCGGAAAACAACATGGCCAACAGGCAGCCATCTTGGATTTTGACAATTGAAGTTTGTTATCGCTATTTCTGAGAAAGTGCAGAAGGGATCTTTCTCAAATTTCACATGTAGGCTCCCCTTGGTGCTTAGTTATGCATATTGCATTTTGAGATCAATCGGAAAACAACATGGCCGACAGGCAGCCATCTTGGATTTTGATAATTGAAGTTTGTTATCGCTATTTCTGAGAAAGTACTGAAGGGATCTTTCTCAAATTTCATATGTAGATTCCCCTTGGTGCCTAGTTATGCATATTGCATTTTGAGACCAATCAGAAAACAACATGGCCGACAGGCAGCCATCTTGGATTTTGATAATTGAAGTTTGTTATCGCTATTTCTGAGAAAGTACTGAAGGGATCTTTCTCAAATTTCATATGTAGGTTTCCCTTGGTAACTAGTTATGCATATTGCATTTTGAGACCAATCGGAAAACAACATGGCCGACAGGCAGCCATCTTGGATTTTGACAATTGAAGTTTGTTATCGCTATTTCTGAGAAAGTACTGAAGGGATCTTTCTCAAATTTCATATGTAGATTCCCCTTGGTGCCTAGTTATGCATATTGCATTTTGAGACCAATCGGAAAATAACATGGCCGACAGGCAGCCATCTTGAATTTTGACATTTGAAGTTTGTTATCGCTATTTCTGAGAAAGTACTGAAGGGATCTTTCTCAAATTTCATATGTAGGTTCCCCTTTGTGCCTAGTTATGCATATTGCATTTTGAGACCTATCGGAAAACAACATGGCCAACAGGCAGCCATCTTGGATTTTGACAATTGAAGTTTGTTATCGCTATTTCTGAGAAAGTACTGAAGGGATCTTTCTCAAACATTTTTGCAAGTTCTCCTTGGTCTGTAGTTCTGCATATTGCATCTAATTCTTGGGACCAATAGGAAAACAACATGGCCGACAGGCAGCCATCTTTGATTTTGACAATTGAAGTTTGTTATCGCTATTTATCAGAAATTGCTGAAGGGATCTTTGTGAAATTTCATTTGTAGGTTGCCCTCTGTGCCTAGTTATGCATATTGGATTTTGAGACCAGTCAGAAAACAACCTGCCCGACAGGCAGCCATCTTGTATTTTGACAATTGAAGTTTGTTATCGCTATTTTACAGAAGGTAATGAAGGGATCTTTCTCAAATTTCATATGTAGGTTCCCCTTGGTCCCTGGTGTTGCATTTTGGGACCAATCCGAAAACAACAGACAGCCATTATCGCTAAATCTTAAATTTTATATATAGGTTCCCCTTGTTTGAAAAGTACTAGAGGGCTGTTTCTGAATTTACACAGATTAGTAAGACTTAAAGGAAGGGAAAAGTAGAGAAAAGATCAATCTGACATGGAACCTATAAAGATCATTCAATGGTGGGCGCCAAGATCCCTCTGGGATCTCTTGTTGCTGATGTAGTGTACATGATAAGAAAGATTGTTCCATACAGAATGTTTTGGTTACAGTGCAGAATAGGCTTGCTGGGTGCCATTGGACAGCAGTGCTCCTTCCTACCTACATAGCTGTATAAATGGACATGTTTAGACCTTTACCTCTTCATTGATTTTCCCCTAATGCCAGTGTAGGACTTGTATTGTCTTTCTTTCCTCTGAGGCTGTAATCACAAAAATCTTTATTTCAGTAATATTGTATTGGCTTTGTTTTTCATATTTCTATTATTCAGGTCAATGTTGCTATACTATACCTAGAGGGAAAGTTGTTAATTTGATAAAAAAATATATCTTGAACATTATTGTTTCAATGTAAATGACAGTAGCAGGGATAAAGGGTCGCTAGATCAGTATACAGTAATAGTAGATTTTTGGCATGGGGGTGCTCAGCTCAGATTGGACTGGGTAGGGAGCATTGCCAGAAGTTATATTGACACTTGCCCTTAATTGGCACAGTCATCCTTATTGACTGAAGTAGATATTTGGAGACTGGCATCAAGTCTCAGACCATGGTTAGTTAACATTACTTTGGTTAATTAATGAATTATTCACACTTGTATCCTCTGAACTGGTACATTCCTGTCTGGTTTGTTCATCATGCCTAATTGGTCCTAATGTCACCTGCTACCTGATTATCATGGTGCAGTTGTCTGATTGTGGTAACTTTTGCCCCTTTAGACCTCTATGATGTGCTCTTTAACCAGGAGAGATGATGGGAGGGAAGTTGAGAACATGTTTTAAGAAGCCCCTCCCCCTAGGGAGGTACCTCTTGACAGGTGAACTTGTGGCTGCCTCCAGGGGTGAGACAATACTGGATGTGAGAAGTCATAAATCACATCCCTGCAGCATTCTGTGCTTTTGATTGGTATAAGCTATCTTAGTTTATATGACAGTTCATTCAATCAGTAGCACTTAATCTCCTACTGTACTGCCTACTAGAATACTGATATATCCTACTGTAATGCCTACTAGAATACTGATATATCTACTGTACTGCCTACTAGAATACTGATATATCTACTGTACTGCCTACTAGAATACTGATATATCCTAATGTCTACTGTACTGCCTACTAGAATACTGATATTTCTAATGTACTGCCTACTAGAATACTGATATATCCTACTGTACTGCCTACTAGAATACTGATATATCCTACTGTACAGCCTACTAGAATACTGATATATCCTACTGTACAGCCTACTAGAATACTGATATATCTGATGTACTGCCTACTAGATTACTGATATATCCTACTGTAGTGCCTACTAGAATACTGATATTTCTAATGTACTGCCTACTAGAATACTGATATATCCTACTGTACTGCCTACTAGAATACTGATATATCCTAATGTACTGCCTACTAGAATACTGATATATCCTAATGTACTGCCTACTAGAATACTGATATATCTAATGTACAGCCTACTAGAATACTGATATATCCTAATGTACTGCCTACTAGAATACTGATATATCTAATGTACAGCCTACTAGAATACTGATATATCCTACTGTAGTGCCTACTAGAATACTGATATATCTAATGTACAGCCTACTAGAATACTGATATATCTAATGTACTGCCTACTAGAATACTGATATATCTAATGTACTGCCTACTAGAATACTGATATATCCTACTGTACTGCTTACTAGAATACTGATATATCCTAATGTCTACTGTACTGCCTACTAGAATACTGATATATCCTACTGTACTGTCTACTAGAATACTGATATATCCTAATGTCTACTGTACTGCCTACTAGAATACTGATATATCCTACTGCACTGCCTACTAGAATACCGATATATCCTAATGTCTACTGTACTGCCTACTAGAATACTGATATATCCTAATGTACTGCCTACTAGAATACTGATATCTAATGTACTGCCTACTAGAATACTGATATATCCTAATGTACTGCCTACTAGAATACCGATATATCCTACTGTACTGCCTACTAGAATACTGATATATCCTAATGTACTGCCTACTAGAATACTGATATATCCTACTGTACTGCCTACTAGAATACTGATATCTAATGTACTGCCTACTAGAATACTGATATATCCTAATGTACTGCCTACTAGAATACTGATATATCCTAATGTACTGCCTACTAGAATACTGATATATCCTACTGTACTGCCTACTAGAATACTCATATCTAATGTACTGCCTACTAGAATACTGATATATCCTACTGCACTGCCTACTAGAATACCGATATATCCTAATGTCTACTGTACTGCCTACTAGAATACTGATATATCCTACTGTACTGCCTACTAGAATACTGATATATCCTACTGCACTGCCTACTAGAATACCGATATATCCTAATGTCTACTGTACTGCCTACTAGAATACCGATATATCCTACTGTACTGCCTACTAGAATACCGATATATCCTACTGTACTGCCTACTAGAATACTGATATATCCTACTGTACTGCCTACTAGAATACTGATATATCCTACTGTACTGCCTACTAGAATACTGATATATCCTACTGTACTGCCTACTAGAATACTGATATCTAATGTACTGCCTACTAGAATACTGATATATCCTAATGTACTGCCTACTAGAATACTGATATATCCTACTGTACTGCCTACTAGAATACTCATATCTAATGTACTGCCTACTAGAATACTGATATATCCTAATGTACTGCCTACTAGAATACCGATATATCCTAATGTCTACTGCACTTCCTACTAGAATACCGATATATCCTAATGTCTACTGTACTGCCTACTAGAATACTGATATCTAATGTACTGCCTACTAGAATACTGATATATCCTACTGTACTGCCTACTAGAATACCGATATATCCTACTGTACAGCCTACTAGAATACTGATATATCCTACTGTACTGCCTACTAGAATACTGATATATCCTACTGTACAGCCTACTAGAATACTGATATATCCTAATGTACTGCCTACTAGAATACTGATATCTAATGTACTGCCTACTAGAATACTGATATATCCTACTGTACTGCCTACTAGAATACTGATATATCCTACTGTACAGCCTACTAGAATACTGATATATCCTACTGTACTGCCTACTAGAATACTGATATATCCTACTGTACAGCCTACTAGAATACTGATATATCCTACTGTACAGCCTACTAGAATACTGATATATCCTAATGTACTGCCTACTAGAATACTGATATATCCTACTGTACTGCCTACTAGAATACTGATATATCTGATGTACTGCCTACTAGATTACTGATATATCCTACTGTAGTGCCTACTAGAATACTGATATATCCTAATGTACTGCCTACTAGAATACTGATATCTAATGTACTGCCTACTAGAATACTGATATATCCTACTGTACTGCCTACTAGAATACCGATATATCCTAATGTCTACTGTACTGCCTACTAGATTACTGATATATCCTACTGTACTGCCTACTAGAATACTGATATATCCTACTGTACTGCCTACTAGAATACTGATATATCCTACTGTACTGCCTACTAGAATACTCATATCTAATGTACTGCCTACTAGAATACTGATATATCCTAATGTACTGCCTACTAGAATACTGATATATCCTACTGTACTGCCTACTAGAATACTGATATATAATGTACTGCCTACTAGAATACTGATATTTCTAATGTATTGCCTACTAGATTACTGATATATCCTAATGTCTACTGTACTGCCTACTAGAATACTGATATACATTGTATCTGATGTACTGCCTACTAGAATACTGATATATCTAATGTACAGCCTACTAGAATACTGAGTTTCTACTCTGACAAGCTGGCTGGTCTTACAGTGGACAATTGGTAGCAGTTTGTACAAATCTAGAGTTTCCACTACACAGTTTCTGGCTTTATTGATCATATTCTCTACCTTACAGTACCTTACAGTGTTGATGTAGATATGTGGGTGTCCGTTGAGGTACACTATAGGAATGAACAGCATCATCAATACGATATAAAGAAAATATGGGATCAGTAATATATGATAGCACTTAGGGGATGGCAACGTCCTGACCTGTCCACTCCCTAGACACTGTGTGTATTTACTGTGTAATTAACAGAATCATCATAGACCGGTTTATACCACAATGTCATAAAGAGACACACAAAAAATCACTAAGAGCAATATAATGACCTACACAGTAAATATTCTCTCCTTTTTCCCACCATAATACTTTATGGGTCTTCCAACAATCACTCATCACCCCTACGTTAATGCAGCTCCCTCATGGATGAACCAAACCCCTCCCTCTGCTGAGTAAGATCCAGTCAACCAATATAGCATGTCAAATGTGATTGATGTTTTTTTCAGTATGTATATATGTAGCGAGTTGTACGTGTAAATAAGTACTTCTAGACTGACATTTTTGCTTTTATGTTGTAATATTCAGCAATCTTTGTAAAGCAGTTAGGACCAAATCAATACGTGTCTTTATCTTAATTCAGAGTGATCTCCCCTTGGGGAGGTTCTGGGTATCTCTGGATTGTGTATGTCATGTACAGTTAGTGTTAGTCCTAGTTATACAGAGAAGAGTACTGAGCAAGCAAAAACTGTTAGTATTATTCAATATTGAACAAATTGGTAGCAATGCTATAAAGCTGGGTAAAGACAAAGTACATACCAGTAAAAGAAGAGTTAACGGCCATGAACTACTGTATATGGTAGCCATTTTGTATGTTAAAAATCTTAGATAATTAATTATCAATCGATTCTTACTGTAAATATTTGAAAGTGTATTTTCCTCACTTTCAGGGGTAATTGGATACCAGATATGACATTATAGATTTTGTATTATTTCTGAGGATACCCAGTACAGAATGACAGTTTGAGAGGGTCCTCACAGCGAAAAAAAAACATCTTGATTATTTCTTAATATCAAAGACAATGTTTAAAAGTTATTGAATTCATTTTTTTTTTGTATGTTTCAGTTGTAAGCCATCCTCCGGCATTTGTAGCATGTGGACCGGAAAAGGCTGGCTACTGTCTCAACACTGGGGAATGCCGCGTGATCGTGTCCATGAACGTCACCAAGTGCCAGTAAGTGAAACACACTATCCTGTGCTGTGTTGACTTTTTGCCTTTTGCCACCACAGATGTACCATTAAAATTGAACTTATGTTTATCTCCTACCATTTCTTCAGCTGTTTCGTAATAAAGCGGAAAATAAACATCGCGACTTTAAAATTAAAAATAGTAACAGCACATGTTTTGTTATATATACATAATATTCTTGTGCAATATTGATGTTCAACATCAAAGATAAGATTAACTTTGTCAGGAATCTCCTGAAGGTGTTAATGTACACATCCCTGTACATATTGGCACACACTCAAACGCTCCAAAGACTAATCATTTAATGAAAATGATCGTTTTACAAAAAGTTATGGTAAACATTACATCTAGTGCACATATCAATTTCTATCTAAAATTGTTTATGTTAACTTTGAAATTTTAAAAAGTGGTATGGGATTTCTGTGTAGTTGGCAGGACATGAGGTAGGGGCATAGAGAGGATGAAAACCTGTGATGGAGGAATGATGGCATTGGGGGGAGGTGAGAGTGTTTAGAAGGGTTAAGAAGAAAGTGAGGAGGGCAGGGATGATGGGGTGGGGGAGGAGGGAGGGAGGATGTTGAGGAGAGTAGAAAGTGGGCAGGGATGATAGGGGTGGGGGAGGAGGGAGGATGGGGAGATGAGTTAAGAAGAAAGTGGAAGATGATTTATAGAAAATATAACAGGTGTTCCCTACTCAATAAAATCTGCTCCAACAACTTAGGCATATTGTACTTTAATCCGGATCAACTTAGTGTATTGTAATTTGTTTGTAATATTTCATCATTCTGGTCAACTTTGTCCAATGTATTGATATTCATTTTACTCATTTTTTCTTAGCGAGATTAGTATTTGAAGCTTGAAGCTTTACAATAGTTTGTAACTAATTACACCACCCCACCAGGCCCAATATGTTTTTGCTGACTTCAGTCAAGCATGACAACATTCATGAAGCCTTGTGGTTAATTAATGGATAGAGAATTACATGAATGGAGAAGGGAAGTTAGTACATGTACAGATAGTTTTATAATGATTAGAGTATGCCTGGTACAGGTCCCTTAACAGGCTAAAGATAGTGATTCCTGGTTACTGGGCCAACTGGTACTGGTCCCCGGTTACTGGGTAACCTTGTACTGGTCCCTGGTTACTGGGTAACCTTGTACTGGTCCCTGGTTACTGGGCCAACTGTTACTGGTCCCTAGTTACTGGGTGACCTGGTACTGGTCCCTAGTTACTGGGTAACCTTGTACTGGTCCCTGGTTACTGGATGACCTGGTACTGGTCCCTAGTTACTGGGTAACCTGGTACTGGTCCCTGGTTACTGGGTGACCTTGTACTGTCCCAGGTTACTGGCTAACTTGGTACAGGTCCCTGGTTACTGGGTGACCTTGTACTGTCCCAGGTTACTGGCTAACTTGGTACAGGTCCCTGGTTACTGGGTGACCTGGTACTTGTCCCTGGTTACTGGGTGACCTTGTACTTGTCCCTGGTTACTGGGTGACCTTGTACTTGTCCCTGGTTACTGGGTGACCTTGTACTTGTCCCTGGTTCCTGGGTGACCTTGTACTGTCCCAGGTTACAGAGACATGTTAATGATTCCTGGTCACTTACTTAACTTGGTGCTGGTTCATCCTTAATCTGAAGAGTCCAAGAGAAATTGTTTCAGCATGATTATGATATTTCATTCATAAAAGTCAAATTATAAGAGCTATATATATCAGAGTATCAGTGTTTCCCTTAATATGGCCTTGTAGTTTAGCTCATCAGATCATGTCAAAACTTTTTTTAGAATGCCCACTGGGATTTATCTATGTTTAAACAATTTTGTTGTGTTAAAGAAAAAGGGAAATTATGCAGATTTAGATTTTGGTTAGGAAATGGTGCATGTTTTCTAGCTGGGGGGTCTGCATTAGAAGTTTGGAAGCACGATGGGTGGAGGAGGGGGATTTGAAGGGGAGGGGGAGAGGATTTTGTCAGGAGGGGACTGTTCGGAAGTTGTAGGAGGGGCCTGCCAAATCTTCTGTGGTAAGACAGTGTCAAATTTACACTATTCCAAGGCGGTCAGAAGGAGTGTGCACTGCATAACAGGGCTAATTTCTATCAGAATTATGTCTACCAGTAAAGACACACTGCAGGATGTGGCTTAATATCACATTAAATTAGTAAGGACAAACTGTGCCAGTTATTTCTGTCCATCTTTTTTTTTGTGTTTTGCAATTTAAATGCAGAAAATAAACACAGGTTTGATATATAAGTTGATTATCTTGAGATTAAGTCTTAAATTTCTTTAAACTGTTCCAAGATGCCGTAATCTTTTGTGTAGACATTCTGTGGTGGCGAAAGTGTTAAATACATTTTGCATATACATATAGCCTCTCTGGGGAAGCATGCTGAAAAGTAAACTGTTTATATTTCTATATATTTTACTGGTGTCTGAAATTAGTATTTTATGTTTCTACCAAACTGTGAATTATTGACAAGAAAGCCAAAGGCTTTAGTCTCAATCATCTTTTTGATGATGCTGATGTTGATGAAAATCTTACATCTGTCTGAATTATTTCATTTCTAATGATGCAATACTTCACTATTGAATTCCTAATAATTAGCAGTAAATCATAAACAGCCTTCAGCACATCCATATTTAACTTTCTAACATTAACTAATTATCAATCAAATAATTTTAAATGACATAGGTGTTTGTTGTGTTAAGTGGCTTATTCAACCAAGGTACGAAATACATTTTAAAATGTAAAAATCTCTCCTTGGCTCCATAGATACGCTCGGTAAAATAGTTTCTGTTATGTATGTTGTTGGTGACTTTAGATCATGATTGAAGTTGTAAACAAAATTTAAAACCTGTTTGAAGTGGTATTTTAAGATATCAATGCTAAATATAGATCTATCAATAACTATGACATAGTTCGGATGACAGTTGGAAAAAAAGAGAAGATGTAAGATATAAATTGCTGATTAGAGGTGACAGAATTTTAATTACTTAAGTTATGTGACATTCATACAAACAACTTTACTGGATTGTTTAGGTGTTTAGACATAAGTAAACCTTGGTCCTGGATAAGTACAAAAGTAAAGTACAGGTACCTGTAGCGGACAATTGACATGTTCTCCATAGACACCATTTGTGGGGCAACTAGTGATTCAAACTTAATGTCCACATTTATTTAGGAACAAAACAATGCTATTATTACAGTTTAAATCTTGATGGTTCTGTTACACAACGGGGGGTCTTCTTACTTTTAAATATACTGTCTTTTTAAGGTGGAGGTCAAGAAGGCATTGTTGTCCATGAATTGTAAAAATCTTAATGATATACAAAAACAATGTTAGTAGAATAGGCGGTTAGTAATGAGAAAATTGTGAATGAGAATCGTGATTTATTATGTTTTTAGTCAATATATGGGCAGATGTCTGCAGTAGATATAAGGCAATTCTCACAACAACATTGGAAAACTTGCTTAATCATACCCGCTAATTATCAGTTGAATGTAAGAACTAGGGAGGTTGAAGAGTAATAATCTTAACACACTGAACCTTAACATGTTATTGCAAAATATGTTTTTATTATTGAAAAATGATATTTGTTTTCAAGGTGCAGGTAAGTACATTGTTGAGACTTTGGCAGACTCTTTGTAAATCCTGACAAGAGAAACATGGCTACTTCTTTTCCATCACAGCCTTAAAAACATGTACATGTGTATAACGAAAAAATGAGAAAACCACCGATCTTACTGGTTTCAGTTTTTGATCTGTATTTAATCTATTTTAGATACCAAACAGTTGAAAGTTTGAAGTCAGTATATGTACTTTGGAGCTGTGCTGTGATGGTTTTGACTGGCCATTTTCATGTAATTTAGCGATTGTCAACTTAAGGTTGAAGTCGACTGCCTTAAGGTAGATGTCATCTGCCTGAAGGTTGAGGTCATCTGCCTTGAAGGTAGAGGTCATCCACCTTAAGGTTGAGGTCGTCTACCTTGAAGGTTAAGGTCATCTGCCTTGAAGGTAGAGGTCATCCACCTGAAGGTTTGGGCCGTCTGCCTGAAGGTTGAGGTCGTCTGCCTGAAGGTAGAGGTTGTCTGCCTTGAAGGTAGAGGTCGTATGCCTGAATGTTGAGGTTGTCTGCCTGAAGGTTGAGGTCATCTGCCTGAAGATTGAAGTCCTCTGCCTGAAGGTAGAGCCTGTCTGCCTGTAGGTATGGTGTATGAATATGCTAACGTGGGTGATGGTGTATTTATTTAGCTGCAGAGAACAGTATCGGGGCGCGCGATGTGAGGAGCGCATCAAACAGATACCAGATCTGCCCATTCTGGATGGAGGCAAGGGTAGGATCCCTGTCACTGTTCATGTCTGCATTCAAGTTCAATCAGCCTTGACTCACAGCATGTCATGTCAGGCTCTTCATGTTCAAATCACAAAAAAATACCAAAAAATTTGGGTTGAAAATGGCCACTTCATAATAATATAACAATTTTTCTTCAAAAACATTCAAATTTAGACAATTTTAATGAAGGTTTTACCAAAATGTTTGAAAGAAAATTATTTGTGGAAATATTCTATGCTAGTTTGCAAACAATATTGCATGCTGAATATATTTCTATAGAAGTTAAACATTGTGAGAAATAGTATATCATTTCATTGATTAAATTTTCAAAATGAATATATTTTGATTTTGTTTAAAAAAAAAGAAGATAATATCAATTTTAATTCATAATGCATGACTTTCAGTAAAAGCTTTAAAGATCAAGTTTATTATGCATGAAACAATTATAAAATTTAAAAAAAACACTATAGGAGTTGTTAAAGCTAACTTTATCAATGAAAAACAACCAAGCATGCCCAGTTTTGCACCAATCATATATATGATACATGGCCTCGTATATCAGTAAGGCAATAATATGGATTTTGGTTCAGATTTTGTTTTTTTGACAAAATAATGAAAAAGAAAAAGCATGATGAGATATATTTTATTCCAAAATCAATACTAATGATGTTAACAAACACCAAGTTATTTTTTAATTTTTTAAATAGTTTTTTTAGAATTTTATTTTTAGTTTTATTCAAAACATCCACAAGTGAAATTCAGCATTCAGTAGAGCATGGAGGTTATATTCCATACGTAGGAGGATATTAAGACTTAAGTAAAGTTACAGTTCTGATAAAGCATGCTTTGAGATTACGTTGGATTGAACTTGAATGGCATTTATTATATTATGACTGCCAGAGGAATGGATCCACCTACAGTCTGGTCAAGGCTACTAAACTCTGCTAACAAATCCCTGCACGTTTTCCTACACAGTATGCATCCAACAGTCCTGGAGGTCAGAATCATACTCAAGGTCACTCAAAGTCACTCAAGGTCACTCCTAGCCATTGAATGTTACTAAGCCCAAGTTTTTGTCAGAGTAAACTAATGTTCATTAAAAACAACTCCAACCCCCCAAATGAAAAGAAAACAAAACAGAAAATTGAGTGGACCAGATGTGTGACTGGAGTCTGACCTCTGACCTTTGACCTGTTGGAACTAGTGCTGTGATTGGTCTGCTTGCAATCCTGCTGAGATGCCTGCACACAAGTCATCCAGTTGTTTCCTTGTATATATGCCTTCTGTGATTGGTTTAAACTCATGTCTTTCCTTTCTATCGGTTGCCTCTGCTAGGTGTCCAGAGACACATCAGGGGACTCGGTGCCAGTACAGACGCCCATTTGTATATCAATATTCCGAGGGTAGGTATCCATGGCAATGTACCATATTGTCTCAGCCATCATGGCCACACCCATGTAATATAAACAGCTCAAAGATCATCTTTGAAATTAAAAAGTAAACTACATCAGCTGCCTTACAGTTGAAATTAAGCTTTTGTATTTAATATAAAAATTGAGTATTATGGGATATATTGAAAAAATGAAAAGGAAAAATTAAATTAAATGGCACGAGAGAATTCAGTAAAAGGTAAAGAAATCCTTCAATTCAGGCATAAGTTTTTATGAACCATCATTTTTAAACAATCATTGGTACATTTGTGCTGTTGTCAATGGTTGGGTGTGGTTGTCATGGTGAGGGGATGTGGAATCATAATGGGAGGGTCATGTGCTTCTATGTGGGAGGTATATGCCCATGACTAGGGGGGAGGGCATGCATTGGGTAGGGAAGGGGAGAGTACTCCTTTGCCATATTTCATTTTCTTCATTGCAACATTCATCATTATACATCTTCTCTCAGTGTGTACAATATAAGTCCCGGTGTCTTCTGCCAAAATCTGGAAGTCCTCCCCATTTCTATGTGACATACATGTATGTGTGAGCACTGGTTCGGGACCACGCCCCCTTCCTACAAGCCACACCCCTTTGGTTTGAGCCACACCTACCCTGTGTTTGCTGTGGGGGTACTATATATATTGTACATGATGCTTCCTAGAAACAGGATAGAAGCTCAACACTTTCAATGGTACCAGGTACAAGCACTGTTTTATTACGAACAATCCCAATATGACCGACGGTTAGCACTGCATTAAGGCACTCTAATAATATTTATGTCAGATGAGGGACTAGACGTGATAGTCGGAAACATTTACATTGCTATGGTGATGTTTTCAGTTCACAATAAAAGAGTTTTTTAAATGTCACAAGAATACACATTCAAGTGAGGTATGCTTTCTTCAGATTATAACAAAGATTATTCAAACATCATTACCATAAGGATTTTAATTCATTACATACAAGGATCATATACATATTCATGATTTTACATGAAAAATTCAGATCACATTTAATTTTGTGATTTTACATGCAAAGATCACAATATACATTTTTGTGATTTTACACGCAAAGATCACAATATACATTTTTGTGATTTTACATACAAAGATCACAATATACATTTTTGTGATTTTACATACAAAGATCACAATATACATTTTTGTGATTTTACATACAAAGATCACAATATACATTTTTGTGATTTTACATACAAAGATCACAATATACATTTTTGTGATTTTACATACAAAGATCACAATATACATTTTTGTGATTTTATATACAAAGATCACAATATACATTTTTGTGATTTTACATACAAAGATCACAATATACATTTTTGTGATTTTACATGCAAATTCAGAAAACATTTTATGAATCATATACATGATACACACCCGCAACATTTTGAAACTCTAGCTATAATTCAATACCCCTTCCACTTTATAAATCTGGAAAGATGTTGGCATAGCTATGTATTCCTCAGCCGCTACACCAGGGGTACAAGTTTATCCCTCTCTGGAGCCTCTAATCTTCATCTTTATGACATTACTCCATCGTACTTATCTTTACACACAAAAAATTAATGCTAGATTGCAATTTTATTTATAACTTGCCAGGAGAAGACAATATGTGACTTTTGTTTGGCTTATTTTTGAAAAGCAATGATTACTTAAAGGTTAAGAATATAAATATAGCGTCCCAGTGTAATTTGACATCCTCGATTCTGTCATTATCGCACAGCTCCAATAGCTGACTTCTAAATTTGTCATCATCGAATCAAGTGCCTAATTTTTTTTGCCGAAGATTGAGGAAGCACTTGAGCCGTTTCTGACAATAATCAATGCTGACATTTGTGGGATCCACGCACTCTCTCGGGACTCTCTCGGGACAGACCGCTATTAAAATTGGACAAAATCCTATCCTTATAGATTGTATATATTACACACAACTGGCTAGCGAGTTGTGTGTAACAGTTATTTTTCCTTCCTGCTTCCTCCTCAATTCCACTGAGCTCTATATTTATGAAAGCGTATGGTTGATATTTACGCTCCTACCCAGAATTGCCTTGTGTACATCATGATGTCCATAATCTCTTCAATTCAGATTTTAAAAAAATTCTAATTTTAGGTTTAATGATTGAATGCCATAGTTTGATTAAAAAGAATAAAACACAAAGTGAGATTATGCCTTCCTTCATATGTAACCCTTGGAATATTTATCTACCGTCCATACTGTACTGGACTACACGAATTACAGGCCAAACCACTGCCTAACTCATTGGCTACATATAAACATTACAAGCTGCCAACAATATATCTTTGAAAACAATTAGCATAAAACCTGGAATGTTGGACCCTCCAAGGGCTATTTACACAGAAAACACTGCCCTATAACAGAACTGGCCAGATAGACTCCTCGCATTGTTATGGCTTTAGTGCAGTCCCAGCTGTTTCTGTCAGTTTAGAGCTGATTATTTCTGTATCTGTTGTAAGTTGTTTTGGCTGCTAGATGTTGAACTGTTTGGGATGATAGCTATCATTTTAGATATAGTAATTAGCTATGAATTAAGGTCGAGGCACCTACCTGTATCTGCCATACATAAAGGGAGATAACTCAAGTTTTGAACTACTTTGGTCCAGTGCAAAGATGTTTCTAGTTTTTTATTGCGGAGGAATAAAATTGGTTATTAGTTGGGATAATTTCTGATATTCTATAGACTATTTTGTTTTATGTCGATAAGTCAGGTCTCGTTGATCAGGGAGTTGGGATACTGTCAACAAAGCCAGGCTCCGAAACTCTTCAGGTACCCACTCAGTCAACACTTTCTGTCAACATGGCCATATGTCTGTTTCCATAGTGGCTGAAGGTGCTATCTTAGATCAGCTTGGAACCAAGCTGGCAGAGGTGGGGCATGGGACAGCAGACTCATGACTGTTATAGGAAGGCAATAGAATTTTAGGGTACTTTTTGAATGTTGATTGCAACCATTGAGGTCGGTTTATGATGATCATAATTCATCACAGAAAGTCTTGTTTAAGGAAAATAAAATGTTGTGGTCAGGGTAGGGTGTAGCTAGTAGGCGGAAACCTTCTGTTAGCCTGGCTGGAGAATATTTGGCTTTCAAGATATGGAGGATATAAAATAAATACATGACGTTTTGGATATAATTAACAAACTAAACAAAGAAATAAATAGTGAAATCATTCAGTTAACGTGTTAGTTAATATATTAGAAAATAAGTAAATTATTGGCTACCAATGTGTAATTTTCTGCCAAGCTATTCCCAATTTACATTTATAGATATGTAATAATGTGCCAGGAAAAACGGCAAATTGTTTTGCATAAAAGTCACGCATCTTGAAATAATGTGGGAAGCCCAACATTTTGATCAATTCAAATCTGAAAATGCTATCATATTTATTATTCAGCTGAGCAGAACAATATTTATATTATATATATATTCAATATGTTTACCTGACACACACTCAATGAGATACGGTCTGCTGGTTTCATGTGAATAAACATTCAGAACATGTTGTTTTTGGTGTCGGGTATAAACTTGATATCTTATACAAATCAACACAGTGGTTAAAAAATATACCCTCCAGAAAATAAAATTCCCATAGCCACCATCACACAAACCTACAGGCTCCAGAGGAAACCTCTCACTAAAAGCCATAAAGCCACAGATTGGTAGAGAGAAACCTCATAGCCAACATCACACACTCACAGACTGGAGAGAGGAACCTCTCATAGCCACTATCCCACACTCACAGATTGGTAGAGAGAAACCTCTCATAGCCACTATCCCACACTCACAGATTGGTAGAGAGAAACATCATAGCCACTATCCCACACTCACAGACTGGTAGAGAGGAAACTCTCATAGCCAACATCACACACTCACAGACTGGTGAGAGAAACCTCTCATAGCCACTATCCCACAAACTCACAGACTGGTAGAGAGGAAACTCTCATAGCCAACATCACACACTCACAGACTGGTGAGAGACACCTCTCATAGCCACTATCCCACAGACTCACAGACTGGTAGAGAGAAACCTCTCATAGCCACTATCTCACAATCTCACAGATTGGTAGAGAGAAACCTCTCATAGCCAACATCACACACTCACAGACTGGTGAGAGAAATCTCTCATAGCCACTATCTCACAGACTCACTGACTGGTAGAGAGAAAAATCTCATAGCCACCATCACACACCCATTGACTGGTCAAGTCAATTAGCGAAACAATATATTTCACGGTAATCTTTCATACTAATCAATGGGAGGACATTTTCTTTTAAACAAGTTTCATTTTTGTATTAGATTTTTAAATCTTACTTAGGGTGAAAGGGATAGATGATTAAGATTTTTTTTTTTCATTTTTAAACTTAAGGTTGAGTGATTTTATGTTTTGCCACAGACTAACAGTGTATTGTAGACATTTTGTTTACTGCTGATTGGTACGCTGTGCACTTCGTTGTTGGCTTGTCCTAATGTCGCATAAACCATCACCAATGGCACTGTATTGTCAAGCAATTTTTATCATCATCTTGAGTTGTTCATGGGATCATTGTCATGTTCACTCGGAGACATCATACTCACTAGACACAGGGAGAGGGGTATCAGCTGACATCATACTCACTAGACACAGGGAGGGGTATCAGCTGACATCATACTCACTAGACACAGGGAGGGGGTATCAGCTGACATCATACTCACTAGACACAGGGAGGGGTTTCAGCTGACATCATACTCACTAGACACAGGGAGGGGGTATCAGCTGACATCATACTCACTAGACACAGGGAGGGGTTTCAGCTGACATCATACTCACTAGACACAGGGAGGGGTTTCAGCTGACATCATACTCACTAGACACAGGGCGGGGGTATCAGCTGACATCATACTCACTAGACACAGGGAGGGGGTATCAGCTGACATCATACTCACTAGACACAGGGAGGGTGGTATCAGTTGACATCATACTCACTAGACACAGGGGGGAGGGGTATCAGCTGACATTGTACTCACTAGACATAGGGAGGGTATCAGCTGACATTATACTCACTAGACACAGGGAGGGGGTATCAGCTGAAAGCATACTCACTACACACAGGGAGGGGTATCAACTGACATCATACTCACTAGACACAGGGAGGGGGTATCAACTGACATCGTACTCACTAGACACAGGGAGGGGGTATCATCTGACGTCATACTCACTAGACACAGGGAGGGGGTATCATCTGACGTCATACTCACTAGACACAAGGAGGGGGTATCAACTGACATTATACTCACTAGACACAGGGAGGGGTTTCAGCTGACATCATACTAGACACAGGGAGGGGATATCATCATTTTCATAGAACATTAGGAGAGGCTATCATTTTTTTTATAACATGTTGTATTAAGTTTATTCGTCATTATCGTCTGTCATTATCGTACAGTAGGCCATCTAGATGCTTACCAGATCTGTCTGCTTATATTGTAATCAGAGACCAACACTTATTAATGTGATTAATTTTTTTCTCAATTTTGTTTATTTTTCGTTGCATATACTCGTTTATATCTATGTATCAATTCTTGCTAGTAAAGTTGTACTATATAGTAATGTTTATGATGAGCTAGAGGATATTTTGTAATGCTAAATTGTTGCTCTATAGAAATGATTTACAGTAGTACACGATACTGTCACTCTTGTTACTTGATAAATACATGAAACCGTGCTATATTGTTCAGTATAATTAAACGTATGCCATTCCTTCTAGAGGAGAAGCATTTTTTTCTGGAACTCTTTTATAAATCGAAGATCTAACAAAAGTGTTCATACAGTAATTACTTCATTATATGTGTTTATTAATTTTATATGAGACCTGCAGAAAGTTTGTTTCTTCATATGAAATGACTAAACTTGCATAATGAATCCAATATGTAGGGTACTAGACTGCGAGAGGGATATTTAGATATACATGTACATATATACAAATATATAAAGAAAAAGAAAAACTTGACAATACATCTTTAGTAAATAAATATATATTTATACATGTAATACTTAAGGGATGGTTACAACAGTAGAGAAGTAATATATGAGTTTCAATAGTATGGAGGTTTATTTAAATTGGGGTGGGGAGTGGGGAGGTTTTGGGGGGGGGGGGGGGGGATATTTATAGTTGGTGGATGTAGACAGGTGCCTCTGAGCCCATTTGTCTGTATGATATTGATCAATGATGAAACATAGGCTGCTCTATCTTTTTTATGGAGAATCAGAAACTGTAAAAAAAATAATAAAGCTTAAAATAACATTTTTTATTGTAACATCCTGGGTTTCATCAATATATATAGGATACTGCATTACATTGGCAGGGAGACAACTCTTATAAAAGTTTAGAAGTTTTAGTTTGTTCAGAGTTCTAATGTAATGCCTATTTTTACAGGTCCTCAGGCACATGAGAAAGACCGCACCATAACCATTATTGGAATCGTAATTGGCATATTGATTTTTGTATGCATTTGTATCGCCTCCTACTTCCTAGCTAAGTAAGTATTCAGATAATTTTCTTATTCAACTTTTCCATCTTACTATCAATTAATTTGTTCAATGACATACATGTAAGTGTTTCTTTATATCTGACAGTTATTTGTGCAAGATTTGCTTACAGAAAGTGTACAACTATCTACATATTTACCTAATTGACATGGTTATTTGATATTTTTGGCTGTAGAGGGTCTGGTCCTGTAGTTCATATTTTCTAAGGCCCGGAGTTTCGGGGCAATGATCTTATAAAAACAATTTTCTTCATCCTCAGTGTTTTTATGTCATACATGTATCTATATAAAACAGTGTTAGTGTTAGGGATAAGATATAGTTGTAAAATCTACTAAATTGTGACAGAAGTGTTAGGGTTAAGATAAAGTTGTAAAATCTACTAAATTGTGCCGTCTGTCTGTAGGAAGCGGAGAGAGCAGTTTCTACAACGCCAGGAAGATAAGAAGCGTAAAAACAGCAAGTTAGACAGCCAAGTTTACATTCCCCCTAGTTACCGCCTCCTTAATTCAATGGACGATGTGGACGGAGGAACCGCACCCAAGATCAAAACCCTACCACCGTCACTGAAGGAACACATAAACATGGTGAGGCACCTATCCACTCAGTTATCGAAGTTAGTGTTAGGGATATATTTGGTTATGCATGCATAAAACAAAATTTTATTTGTGAGATAATTTATAGCACTTAACTTACCCCCTATTTTTAAAATTATGAAAATTTACAAAAGACAGAGGTGAAATTCATTTTTTTTTTTTTTTTTTTATTTGCATGATTTGATAATGAAACTTTATACTTACCAGCGGTAAATTACAATCAGTCTTGTCTATAAAGGTCACTTAACAGAACAAGGTTTCATTAATATTGATAAACAATGAGTAGTGTTGTATAATTGGATAAAATTTGTAATTGATCATCAGTTCGAATCAGATTATCCCTCTGATGCGATAATCAAAAATTCTAAAATCGGATAGCTTCTCTGCTTTAAAATATACAACATGTGAAACCGTCTTTTCGATGTTTGGAACCTTTTTTTAATAAAAAAATTTTAAAAACATAATTGAAATAGAAAATATTCATTGAATAGGTAAAATTTAATGACATAACAACAATAATAAAGCAACAGTTATAATATTCTTTCATAAATACATCTTGTGCAAATAAAGAAAATAGCTGCAACTGACTATCGATTATAGATAAACTCTATCGATGATCAGATCAACACTTGTTTAATTACTGATTATCGATTATAGATAAACTCAATCAATGATCAGATCAACACTGGTTTAATTACTGATTACTCAATTATTTCCGATGATTGGCCCATCACTAACAATAATATATGTTAAACTAGGCTCAAAACAAAGTCGCATCATATAGAAGAGGCCACTGGGGCAGGTCCGACTGTATATTCACAACATACAAAATCAACCATAGTATTGCACTGTTGTAATAATTGGGCTGTTTTCGGTTTTCTTGCAGGAAACTCAAACAGACGAGACAAGCTTCATGCCTGTCAATCCAAATATAAATATGAGGATTCACAATAACCCTCTCAACAAAATTTCTCAACACCTACCACCCTCACAGGCAAATTCGCGCAACCGACTCTCTGCAGTTTCTGTAGACGGTAAACCCAGTCGTACCGCTGCTGGAGATTCTCATTCACCAAGGTCATCACGAAGTCGGAGTATCCCACAGGATGCCACGCCCGGAACCTCCAAGGAGGCCAAACCTAAGGGCATAACTGACCCCCCTCCCCCCTATAATGGGTGTGCACCTGTCATACCCGTGTTACGTATGGACTCTGCGGGAAGTGAGGAAGAGGACTCCCAAAATACGGAAGCTTTGATCCCACTCCACATCAGCGAAGGAGAGGATGAACGCTCATTAAATAGCCCAACCTATGGGAGCACTCCATTTGGGGAGAAAAAGATCTTTAATAGTCATGGGAAGTCTGCCTCGTCTCGACAGATTGATACCAAGGCGGAGGTTCCT
The DNA here is from genome assembly GCF_902652985.1 of Pecten maximus. Classification (NCBI taxonomy): domain Eukaryota; kingdom Metazoa; phylum Mollusca; class Bivalvia; order Pectinida; family Pectinidae; genus Pecten; species Pecten maximus. The sequence continues at coordinate 47,352,943 of NC_047015.1, forward strand.
GTTTATGTGAATGCTAACGGTGTTGGTTCTCAGTCATCTTTAACCTCCAGTGACTCCTCAACGACTGGTAGTGCGGACAGTGAGGTTAGCGCTGTGTATAACTACCCATTATACAATTCCCAAACCAAAGACTATCCAGACAGCATTTCCTGGAACGAGCGAGGCTCACCAGAACATGTGATTGCTGACAAGGATTGCCCCGTACTGCCCGGTAAAAAGCCTCAAATAAATTATGTAGATAAATCGTACTTGCCGCCCAAAAAGTTGCCAAGGGCAGGCTATCATGATATGCATCTGGAGAAGAACAAACTGCGCAATGTGAATGTTAGTGAACCGTCTGTGCCAGTCTGAAGGGTGACAATCAAACACTGCAGTTTCAGCTTTGAACCACAAGTTCACCAAAACTGCCATTATGAGAGCAGAACCATGTGATAAAACTCAACTGTAAGAACAAAAACTGTTCACCCCAGGTATGACCTGGAGACAGAAACATACTGATATATGTTCACCCCAGCACAAGCCAGAGAGAGTACAAACCACATGTTCACTCCAGCTAAGATCTCCAGCTAAGATCTTAGGGCATAAACTAGATATTCGGCCCAGCCATAGACTGACGTCAGAACTACCTGTTTACGGCTCACCTCCGAGCAGGTGCCAGTACTGTTGTAGCGTTTAGAAGTAGTTGTTGCATGTTCAGAACACTCACCACTTACAAAGCATTTTTTCGTATCAGTTTTGATCTTGCTTGCATTTCAGAGAAAAATTAATGTAATCATTAATTTTGTCTTTTTTTTCGAACACATTGACTATAATGTCTATATCTGATAAGGGGAGGTAACTAGAATTTTTTTAGGCTGAACTTGTTTTGTAAGTATAGGTTACCTATGCAGAAATTATCTGTATATAAGTGATTATTGTATTATTAATTTAATAATATGCAGTGAACAAATTTCTTCCATTCCATGCATTTATGTGATTCACCATAAAGAAAATGTATCATTTTCTCACAAAACAGCTTGTCTAGCAGTCCAGACTTAATAAATGATGGGTTGATGTCTTCTTTTTAAATTTTAATGTTTTTATTTCCTCTGATAATCAGTAGAAATAATTTTTTGCAGGCATAATAATTATGTATTATATATAAGACAAATAAATTTTACACATCAGGAAACTAAACAAATATGAATTTTTTTTTTAAACATTTTTATCATTTATATAAACCTGATCTAGAACTGGACACTAAGCTCAGATATCATGCAATGTCACATTTAACCCAGATCCTTATAAGGAGTATCAGAAATGTGACTATTTTTATTGATATCTATAGTATGAAGAGATACAGAGGCTGTTATACTGTTAGGTTAGACTGGACTGCTACTTGGACAGTATACAGGTGTAGAGAGCTGGTGATATGTCAAATTATATGTCTATTTATTCTTAGCATTCAGGAAATTATTCTGCTGTAAAGTAAAATGTCGGATTAAAACCAAGGAGGAAGTGGTGATATTTCGAAGTGCTTGATTCAGTGACTGCCTTTTATGTTTATTGATTAAAATTTGCATTTACACATGCCGAACTGTGAGCTAGTATGAATCTGATACCTGTGTATTGTTCCTGTTCGATAGTGTTGACCTCTATGTTAACTGTCTGTTTTATAGATGTATAACTGTGTCTTAGTTTAAAATCCATCTACTGTGTAACTGAACCCCACGCTTGTGTTATTAATTGTGAACCCCACACTTGTATAAATGTGAACCTTACATCTGTGTAATTGTGAACCCCAAACCTGTATAAATGTGAACCTTACATCTGTGTAATTGTGACCCCACACCTGTATAAATGTGAACTTAATGTCTATTTAATTGTGAACCCCCTGCCTGTAACAAACGTGAACCTCATACCTGTGTAATTGTGAACCCACACCTGTATATGTGAACCCCATACCTGTATAATTGTGAACCCTATGCCTGTTTAAATGTAAATCCCATACCTTTGTTAATTGTGAACCCAAAGCCTGAAAAAATGTGAACCCTATACCTGTGTAAATGTGAACCTCATACCTGTGTAAATGCAAACCCCATGCTGGTGTAAATGTGAACCCCATACCTGTGTAACTGTGAACCCAACACTTGCTTAATTGTGAGGCTATCTGGGGTTTCCTCTGGCCCAAACACCAGCCTAGCCTGTAGACAGTGGGTTCTATCTGTGAGAAAGGTCTTATGTCTGGCGTTTGGGTCCGAGGAAACTCGGGCAATTGTGAAATTGTGAATACACCTGTATCTTAATCATCAATATAATGTGAATCAGCCTGTGTAATTGTGAACCCTTTTGCTATGTTATGATGTTGTGCCATAGCCCGGTCGGGACCAAAGCTATATGATAGTGTACAGTATATTAAATAGCACTGTGTTGGAACTCATTGTAGGTGAACTCTCTCTGTGGATCATTAAATGGCAAACATTCCTTTCTTTCATGCATATGTATATAGTCCATTATAACTATTTATTATGGATTTACTCTTTAAGTTTTTGTACACATTCATATTGGACAATGTATTTATAGACTGCATGCTGAATTTCATCATCTACCGGTATGTATTAATTTATAAAAAGGGTGATCAACGTCACCGTTGATAGCCATTGTATTAAAAATGTACCTGTTGCTCTAGTATAAGTTGCCATGCGATTTATTGTTTACCTTTGTGATATATAGATATGTTACCTGTAAATTTTACCTGTTATATATACATGTACTTGTAGTCAAGTATGCTACTTGTACTTACTGTAGTTTGTCTCATAGTCCTAGATTATCCATAAAAAAAGGCAATCCGTTCATGAACAATCGTTAAGTGTTTTCAAGTCATCAATATTTCATTGGTTGTTTCATCAGGTCAAACCGTGTAGGCTATTGTTAGCTGTAGGTATCATTACTTCAAGGTTGTCATCAAGGACTTTTCACTTCTATTCATACATGCTGAGTTGAAGATGTTAGAGAGATCAGTATTATTTCATTAATATTTGTTATTTAATTGTACAACTTTTCAATTGCCTATGATACTTTTTCCTGTTTAACTTATATTATATATCTATATCATTCAGTACAATGATGTTTGTATTAATGAAAACATTTGGAAATGTTTCCAAATTGTACTGAGCAAATCAGTTAATATTTAATGTTTTCTGTAATTTTAATAGGAAGTTTACCTCATTAAATTTTGTGTTGATAAGTTTCAGAGTTGTATTACTGGTTTAGAATACCAATCAATGTACATGTAAACAATTTCTGTACCTTTTACAAATGCTAAATAAAAACAAGATGCTGACATGTTGAATGGAACTCTCTATTATTATAGCAAGAAGGATTGTGTTGCAAATAAAAAGTGTCAATGAAACTGATAATACTATGACAAAATTTAATGATATTTCCTTATTATTGCAGGCAATGAAATTGAGCTGACTATATATCATACCAGTCTGTACATTGTACTGGTAACATGGCTGTACAATGTACTGGTAACATGGCTGTACATTGTACTGGTAACATGGCTGTACATTGTACTGGTAATATGGCTGTACATTGTACTGGTAACATGGCTTTACATTGTACTGGTAACATGGCTTTACATTGTACTGGTAATATGGCTGTACATTGTACTGGTAACATGGCTGTACATTGTACTGGTAATATGGCTGTACATTGTACTGGTGAGATGGCTGTACATTGTACTGGTGACATGGCTTTACATTGTACTGGTAACATGGCTGTACATTGTACTGGTAACATGGCTTTACATTGTACTGGTAACATGGCTTTACATTGTACTGGTAACATGGCTTTACATTGTACTGGTAACATGGCTTTACATTGTACTGGTAACATGGCTGTACATTGTACTGGTGAGATGGCTGTACATTGTACTGGTGAGATGGCTGTACATTGTACTGGTAACATGGCTGTACATTGTACTGGTAACATGGCTTTACATTGTACTGGTAACATGGCTGTACATTGTACTGGTAATATGGCTGTACATTGTACTGGTAACATGGCTGTACATTGTACTGGTAACATGGCTTTACATTGTACTGGTTACATGGCTGTACATTGTACTGGTGAGATGGCTGTACATTGTACTGGTGAGATGGCTGTACATTGTACTGGTAACATGGCTGTACATTGTACTGGTAACATGGCTGTACATTGTACTGGTAACATGGCTGTACATTGAAGATAGACTATAATCTTTTATGCAAATCATGTATGATATGTGATGACAGTTTAAATTGTTATTAATATAAAATTAACTTAATGTTAAGTTATTTAAAATTCTTATGTTTATCTATTTGTCTTGTTGAGGATTTATACAGTTTGTTCTGTTTCTCTCATTCTAACCGAGTTAAGGACTGTCTAGTGCTCCAACATAAGACCCTTCTGTCCAGATATACAAAATCTAGTGCTCACAGAGGAGACATTTCAATACTGCAGCAAACTTATGTAACAGCATTTTATCAAATATGAGTAGATAACCTGCCTACTTTAGTTATCATGTCACAATCTGCTTCTCTCTTTATCAAGAAATCCAGTTTTATTTATTGTTCAATAAATTCAACCCTGATCTACCCAAGGATGAAATATCCGTTAACGGTACAGTGTTATTGAGTAAAAGGCCTACCTAAGGTGTGGACTGTGTATGGAATAGATTGGATATGTGGTGCTAGTAGAAAGGTGTGTGGATGTTTCTGAGAGACCAAGCACTCTTGGTTGTACAAGTTTTGTTTAAAGATGCTGAGTTTAAGATGTATGAATGTAAAATGTCAAGGTTCTGTTGCTAATTCAGAGATGGTTCCAGAGATGCGACTTTCCAGGCGGCCGTGATTTTGGTTTACATATAACATGGGATAGAAACATTTCTTGTGGGATAAGGTAGGAACTATAAGGTGTGAGATCGGTTCGGAACATTCCACCAAATGAAGACAGGCCGTTCCAGGTGATTATAAGAGAGATGGAAACTTCATGTATACAGGGTTTCCTACAATAACAGTGCTGGCAACACTCATTTCTGTAACCAACTCTGAATTTTAAATCACCATACTCCAACTTGCCATGTTGGGATGTGGTTTCCATTATCTACCCAGATTAGTACCATTATTTACCCAGACTCTCTGGGTTACTGACACTTGTGTTTGTCCAGTTTACTGTTCCTTGTATGTAGTTTACTTGTTAGATCAGTACATAGATGTGATGTATGTATTTTTATAAAAAAAAATGTCAATAAACATTGCAAAACACTGACCAGTATGTGTTATGTATTGTGTTTTAATGAAGCAGATCTATATTCAAATTATACCATTTATATCGCTATAAACAAAGTGAGTTGATGCTTGCCTGTTTGGCTGTCTGGCGTCTAGTAAACGTCATCTTCTCAACAACCAAAAGGACCAAGGTCATGATACTAGGTCAGTAAAATGCTGGGATGACAGTGTACAAAGTTTATTCAAATCAGTCTTGTTGACCTGCTTTTAAGGTCACAGGGGTTTAAATTTGTTAAAATCTTTCATCAAATTCTTATTAACCAAAGGTCAAGGGTCATGGTTACATGTATTGGGTTAGCAGCATGACTACATAAAGGGTGATGTGACCTACATTCAAGGTCAAAGGGTTAAATATATTAAAATATTGTCAATTTTGTTCAAATGAATGACTATGACCTATTTTCAAGGTCACAGCCTGGGTCAAATGTGTTAAAATCTTAAACAACCTTACCTCATTAACCAAAAAGTTAATGATATTGGGCTTGCAGCATGCTAGGATGAAGGGCTACCAGTTTTGTTCAAATGAATGACTCTTGACCTTGTATCAAGGTCAAATGGGTAGAATATATTAAAACTTTCAAAAAAAATCATCTCATAACCCAAAAAAGGTCATGGGTCGATAATATGGGAGCTAGTCGAATGATGGGAAGAAGGAGTACAAAGCTTGTTGTAATGAATTATCTTTACCTGCTTTCAAGGTCACGGGAAAAATTTGCTATGAACTTTAAAACAATTTTTCTGGTTAACCAACAGACCAAAGTTCATGATATTTGGCTAGTAGCATGCAGGGAAATATGGCTTCTAATATGCTTGTTCAGGTTAATGACATTAACCTCTTTCTACATGTTATCACAACTTTCAAATGTGTTAAATCTCTAATGTCTTCTCACTAACAAAGAGGTCAAGGGTCATGATATTGGGCCATACTCATGGTGGGAGGAAAGACTACAAAGTTTATTCAAATGGATGTTATTGACCTACTTTAATTCAAGGTCACGGGGATAAAATGTGTTAAATCTTTTCAACAGTATTTCTCATTAACTTATGTTAGAGGTCCAGAGTAATGCTATTGTCATCACGATCTATACAAGTGCAATCAATGATTGTGAAAGCTCACCCGCAGCAGCAATCACGCTATGCATTCATTTTTTTATGTATGTATAAGCATGTCATTTTGAAATTGTACGTCACATAATATCGCTTCTAAACCTCTGATGGATGTATAAACCAAATAAGAAGGGTGTGGACTTACAAGCTTTCTAAAAACCTACCCTCATAATCTATTAGCGGGTTTTGGTGCCAAAAAAATTAAGTCCACAAAACGGTAAAATGCTAAGGCGCCAGGGGGTACAGCATTCGCTCACGGTTACTCGTAACCGGTAAGCTAAAAATGACTAACAATGTTTTTATGATGAAATATACCTAATCAAGCACTATTTACATAGATTTTGTTTGATTTTATTTTGAGAAAGTAGGATTTTACGATCCTCTTTGTCACAAAAATACTATCTCGTATACAGCTGCTATTCAGGACATACCTTTTTTCCTGGTCACTGGGGAAAAAACCCACTGATATAGCATTTTATTAAAAAATGTATGCCCCTGATAACATTGACATTTCTTCGTTACTAGACACAAAGTTTGATTTTAGGGCGAAAATTTAGTTAGCCATTTCTCAGTTAAAACTTACACCTGAATCTTCTTCATAGCATACATTTCAACCTAATAATTAAAAAAAAATAAAAATAAAAAACAAATGATTGTATCCTAGTTGTAATCACAAAATTAACTGACCGTGTCAAATGAAGCCACCTATATACACTGTAGCAAGCTAGGCACACTTGTAATGTATACACCGGTCGGCAGGCACGCACAGTGACCGACTCTCCTCTCTCCCCAAGCTCCAGACCAGGACAGCTACAGTAAATATATAATCAGTACAGGGTCGAAGTGTCTGAGATTTCCGGGGTTTTATAAAGGATGATTGCTCAAATCCAGGATAAACTTAATCCCGATTCGGGAACATTTTAATGATTTTCCGGGCACTTCCTAAGTAATCCGGGATTTTGATTTAAACATATTTTATTTGTAATTTACAATTTGTTACAAAGGGATTGGGCACAAGTTTTCCAACTTATATTAAGCCCTCTCCCGATAATTTTTTTACATTGAGAGAAAATTCACATGATGGCAGTTTTATTTACATATTAACAATCTAATTTTATAAGAAATAGAGAGAAAGAGAGAGACAGACAGAAGGGGAGGGAGACGGAGAGAGTGAAGGAGAGCAAGGGGAAGAGAGGGGGAGTTGGAGGGGGAAAGAAGAGAGAGAGACAGAAAGAGATTTTATAAGATATTGATACAAATAATCTTGTATATATGGGATATACATGTATATCTAAATACTTCATAAAGACAAATAGTTTTGTGGTAGACCTAAGCGGACTCGGGCAACAATCACTTTGGTACACAATTCGACTTTCCTTTCGTTCAAACTTGTCTAATGTCTATGATAATCCATGCCAGTGGTGTCTTCCTCCTTTTCTTTTCTGGTCCTTCATTTATAACATTTCACACACACCCGAATGTCACCCGAGTCCGCAAAGACAAAAATACAATGTACATTAATTTCCAATAAAGATATTTTTAAAATCTATTTGTAATCCGGGATGGTTGACACCTATGTCATAGTCATATCAAATTTTTAACAAAACAATTATTTTGACAACTTCAATGTTATATAAAAGCATTGATGGAAAAATGACACATAATTTTACGCTAATATCCGCTAAGGGGACGTAACCAATGTTATCCCGTAAAACAGCTGCATATAAATAACAATAATTTTAGTATACATTACATTGCTATATAATTAATTTTCCATTGTTTGTATGTACGCAGAATGCGTCTTTCTGATTGCTTCAGAATTTGTTTTCATACCTCTGTGAAAAAAAGGGGGGGAATCCGAAAATGGCGCGAAAAATGTGACGTTACAATACGGCCATTGACGTTGGGTATTGATTTGTGAAAAAGAATCCCATATAAGATCAGTTAAATTGTACATAAAACATTTTTTCATTTTGAAAATCAATATCAAAAATTAGTTGTTAGCGTTGATGTCGATTCTTTTTTAGTTTCATAGGGGTATGAAAAAAATGTTGTTGACGAATTTTTGTAAGAATCCGCTACGTGGATTCATACAGGTTGCAATCAAAATGTTTTTCATACCCCTACGAAACTAAAAAAAAAATGACATCAATGCTTAATTGTAAATATAAAAACAAACAGATTTTGCATGAGGTTTTTAGTTTCAGTTTTATTCAAAATAAAACAATAAGATTTGAACAAAATAACAAATCATTATCGTAATATATAAACGTGTCTGCTCCAAGCAAACTCTTCACTCACAACAGGGTTTGCTTCTCTTTTTCATATGACTTGAAAAAGGGATGCCAACCAATGGGTTTTTTTAATTGTCTTTCCTTGATAGGGGTGCCAACCAATGTTTTTTTTAATTGTCTTTCCTTGATAGGGGTGCCAACCAATGGCTTTTTTT